>NC_056688.1:61841065-62479642 GCF_018350215.1 Panthera leo | reverse complement strand
GGCTGAACTGAGGTGGCAGTCTTGGATTAGGGTTAGCCTAAATCAGTGGTTAGGCCAGTTAATGACAGTTGGATGTAGCTTTATCATTCTCAAAGTATTGTCCCTGGAAAAGCAGCATAGGCATTACCTGGAACTTGTTAGAAAGGTGAATTCTTGACTTTTCTCCCCAAACTACAAAATAGGTAAGTCTGGAGATTGGTATCAGCAATCTGTGTTTCAACCAGCTCTCCAGGTGATTCTCATACACACCCACATTTGAGAACCACTGGTCTAGATAAAAGAAAAGGCTGATAAGAAGCTGATCCCGCACTATATATTGAAGAAAAAAAAATGGGAGAGCTCCAAATATCATTTGGAGGTGTGTGTGTGTGCGTGCGTGTGTGTGTGTGTGTGTGTATTCAGGGGCACCCAAACAACATGCGCCAAAATTCATCTGTAAGGGATGGTGGGATGGTTTTTCCTCTGCCTCAGAGGAGAACAACAGCAGAACCTGGCAACTTCTTCCCATGAGGGTCCAGGATGGTTGAGAAGATCCTTGAAGAGAACTGAAGCTCCAGTTTGTGCAGCATCCTGTCCTTGGGCATGTTTAACTATTCTGTTAGTTCTTCTCTTGTTCTTGAAGCCTTATTTCCTTATTTTTTCTCCTTTACCAAGGAAATATAATGGTTTTTATTTTATTATTTTTAAGCAGCTACTTACTGACTACAGATGCAAATAAGATACTGCACAGGTAATTTTGTATTTATTGTTTCCACCCCTAGGTTTCACCACTAATTGTTTTTTTTTTCTTTCCCATTCTGCTTTGTTCTGCTTTTTAGTGAGTATTAAGCAAGACTGCCAGTGGTTCACAGTACATCAAGATATGGAGATGCTAAATTAAAAGAGTCAAGGGTATTATGATGCTTTCAACAATCTGTCAGTTTCATATATCTGACTTGTACTTATTGAGTGCCTTTTATGTCAGCAGGTGCGGGGCGCTTTTCTCTGTGCTATTATAAAAAGATAAGATTTCATTGCTGACAAATGGAGCACAGACTTTTTGGCAGACAAATAGGACATACCATTTGTATAGGAGAGTGTTATTAATGCTTTAATAGCAGCATGCTCAGGAAGTTAAAGGATCATAGGGAAACAATGGAAAGGGGAGGCATCTAACCATGGATGCAGAAAGAGTAACAAGAAACACCATTTCTTTTTTTTTTTTTCAACGTTTTTTATTTATTTTTTTTTTGGGACAGAGAGAGACAGAGCATGAACGGGGAGGGGCAGAGAGAGAGGGAGCCACAGAATCGGAAACAGGCTCCAGGCTCCGAGCCATCAGCCCAGAGCCTGACGTGGGGCTCGAACTCATGGACCGCGAGATCGTGACCTGGCTGAAGTCGGACGCTTAACCGACTGCGCCACCCAGGCGCCCCTTCAACGTTTTTTTTTTTTGTTTTTGTTTTTGTTTTTGTTTTTGTTTTTTTTTTTAAGAAAAACCATTTCTAAGACCTATAACTCTCGTTCCAGATAGAATGCAACAAGAAAAAGTTAGTTATTTGAGGGAAAGAGAGTTGATTCTAGGAGAAGGAGATGACATGTAAAAACACAGAGTTGAGACAAAGAGCAAAGCATGTTCTGTCAGTGGCTGGGTTTATGTGTGGAGTTGGAATATACTCGTGAAGGGAGTTATTTTTTATTCATAAGGTTATGAATGCTAAGGACATTGTTTTAACAAAGAGTCACTTGTACAATTTAAATTGTAGACATATTTCATGTCGACAGAATTGTGGAGAAACATGACAGCCTAGAACAAAAGCAGATACATCAGTTAGGAGATTGTTAATGAAACAGTCAAACCCTGAATTCATGTCTTTCCTTTCAGCCAGTTTCAGGCCCACCTGCCAGTCATGGTACTATTTCTCAACAACACAGGCACCCAGGTGACTGAATTCCTGATGATTTGCTTCCCAGGAATGCAGGAAACACAGCACTGGCTATCTGTAGTCCTTGCTCCCCTCCTGGTTTTGGCTTTGGGGGCCAACTTTGTGTTATTACTCACCATTCGGCAAGAGACATCTCTGCACGAACCCATGTACTACCTGCTTGCCATCCTCTCCGTGCTGGATATCATCCTCTGCCTCACTGTCATCCCCAAGGTCAGACCCCTTCTGGATTGACTTCCAAGCATTCAGTTATTTTTCTTTAAATAGTGGTTTGTTTTGCTGCTATAAATCCTACTACCCCTGAAGGACAATCCTCAGTGAGTGGTCCATACCGTCACACAGGGTCTGTCACAGCTCCCAGATATGTCCCCTCTCATTCTCAGTGTCCATTTTTAAAATTTTTTAATTATTTAAAAAAATATTTTATTGTCAAATTGGTTTCCATATAACACCCAGTGCCCATCCCAACAGGTGCCCTCCTCAATGCCCATCACCCACTTTCTCCTCCCTCCCACCCCCCCATCATCAACCCTCAGTTTATTCTCAGTTTGCATCCTTCCCTCTCTGTAACTTTTTTCCCCCTTCTCCTCCCCCATGATCTTCTGTTAAGTTTCTCAGGATCCACATACGAGTGGAAATATATGGTATCTGTCTTTCTCTGTATGACTTATTTCACTTAGCATCACACTCTCCAGTTCCATCCACGTTGCTACAAAAGGCCAGATTTCCTTTTGTAGCAACATGGATGGAACTGGAGAGTGTGATGCTAAGTGAAATAAGTCATACAGAGAAAGACAGATACCATATGGTTTCACTCTTATGTGGATCCTGAGAAACATAACAGAAACCCATGGGGGGGGGAAGGGAAAAAAAAAAAAAAGAGGTTAGAGTGGGAGAGAGCCAAAGCATAAGAGACTGTTAAAAACTGAGAACAAACTGAGGGTTGATGGGGGTGGGAGGGAGGGCAGGGTGGGTGATGGGTATTGAGGAGGGAACCTTTTGGGATGAGCACTGGTGTTGTATGGAAACCAATTTGACAGTAAATTTCATATATTAAAAAATAAAAAAAAAATTGTTAAAAAAAAAAAAAAGGCCAGATTTCATTCTTTGTCATGGCCAAGTAGTATTCTATTGTATATATAACCACAACTTCTTTATCCATCATCCATGCATCAATTGATGCACATTTAGGCTCTTTCCATAATTTAGCTATTGTTGAAAGTGCTGCTATAAACATTGGGGTACAAGTGCCCCTATGCATCCGCACTCCTGTATCCCTTGGGTAATTTCCTAGCAGTGCTATTGCTGGGTCATAGGGTAGATCTATTTATAATTTTTTGGGAAATCTCCACACTGTTTTCCAGAGTCGCTGCACCAGTTTGCATTCCCACCAATAGTGCAAGAGGGTTCCCATTTCTCCACATCCTCTCCAGCGTCTATAGTCTCCTGATTTGTTCGTTTGAGCCACTCTGATTGGTGTGAGGTGATATCTCAGTGTGGTTTTGATTTGTATTTCCCTGATGAGGAGCGACATTGAGCATCTTTTCATGTGCCTGTTGGCAATCTGGATGTCTTCTTTAGAGAAGTGTCTATTCATGTTTTCTGCCCATTTCTTCACTGTATTATTTGTTTTTCGGGTGTGGAGTTTGGTGAGTTCTTTATAGATTTTGGATACTAGCCCTTTGTCCGATATGTTATTTGCAAATATCTTTTCCCATTCCATCAGTTGCCTTTTAGTTTTGTTGATTGTTTCTTTTGCAGTGCAGAAGTTTTTATCTTCATGAGGTCCCAATAGTTTATTTTTGCTTTTAACTCCCTTGCCTTTGGAGATATGTCAAGTAAGAAATTGCTGCAGCTGAGGTCAGAGAGGTTGTTCCCGCTTTCTCCTCTAGGGTTTTGATGGTTTCCTGTAGTGTCCATTTTTTAAAGATTTAATTCTTTCCCAACTGACAGGCCCTCTCTCAATGTCTGAGTCAATGATATTCCACGTTTTTAAATTCTTTTTACTTCTAGGGAGATTTTCCTTGACTCAGAATGATCCCACCTTTACATCCAAGAGCTCTAGAATTTACTTTCTAAAGTGTAACTGGATGTATGTTTATATCATATAGTGAGATAGGAAGCAGAATTGAAAGAGATTTCTTATATGTCTAGAGAAGGTGGAGAGTATCCAAATGTAAATATTGAACTTACTGAGTTTGGTGTTCTTGTGATGCATTCAACTGGAGTTTGGGTAAGAACTCTGGGGATCAAGAGAAGACAGGCTAGAAGTAAACATTAAACAAGAGGCATGGTCTATAGATGGGGAGAAAAGGGTATAAATAAGGCTCTACTTGGGATGCACATAGAAGGTATTTTAAATTAAGATACTGTCCCAGCTGGGATTATAGGGCTGTGGTTTGGGGATACAGATGGTTGAAGCCATTGAAAGTTTCCCCCAAGGTTAGGTACTGTAGGGTGGGAATGAATGCAGTTTTTGAGAATAATGATTCTGGCAGGTCCTGCTCATCTTCTGGTTTAACATGAAGACCATCAGCCTTGCAGGCTGCTTTCTGCAGATGTTCATCATGAATACATTCCTTCCTATGGAGTCTTCCACCTTCCTGGTCATGGCCTATGACCGCTATGTGGCCATTTGCCATCCTCTGCACTACCCGTCCATCATTACTGAAAAATTTGTCATTTATGCAGCCATCTTCATTGTCTTCCACAATTTTCTGGCCACACTACCCACACCAGTTCTGGCTGCCAGGCTCAACTACTGTGCCAGCAATGTGGTGGAGAACTGTATCTATGCCAACATTTCTGTAGCAAAGCTCTCCTGTGGGGATATTCACCCAAATAAGCTCTACCAATTTGTGAGTATTTGGTGTCTACTGGGTTCTGACCTAGTGCTCATCTTACTATCCTACTGCTTCATCCTGAGGGCTGTTAAACGTCTGCAGTCAGGAGGTGCAGCAACCAAAGCCTTGAGTACTTGTGGTTCCCATCTCATTCTTATACTTTTCTTCTATACATTGCTGCTTGTCTTCATCTTCACAAACAAGGCAGAAAAGAAGGCGCCCTCAGAGGTACCCATTCTTCTCAATGTCTTGCACCACCTCATTCCACCAGCCCTGAACCCCATTGTTTATGGAGTATGAACCCAGGAAATCAAGCAAGGGATTCTCAAACTATTCAAGTACCAGTTTTGAGAGATATGAGTCAAAGATCCAGATTATGAAAGTCTGTTTTAGTGATAGATTCATCTAAATGCCCCGAGGAACACATATGACATCCATGCTGCTACCCTCATCTTGAACTTAAACCTTCTGCAGACACTGTCATAATATTTACCCTCATTATCGCCTCCTCAAATCCTCACTGAACACATGTTTAGGCAACAATTACCTTTTTATTCTAACCCGTTGCCATCATGATCCTTCAATACCCATTCATTAAATAATTATTTAATACCTTCCATATACTTCTTAGTCTTTACATTCTGAGTAACTATCACATTTAATTCCTAGGGCAAGGATGAGATAGCACTTTAAATATAACATGGGGGATGTGGGTAGGAACAGGGGAACCAATGAAGACAATATTTTCTTAAATGTTTTATTTATTTATTTATTTATTTATTTAAGTTTTTTTTTTAATGTTTATTTTTGAGACAGAGAGAGACAAAGCATGAATGGGGGAGGGGCAGAGAGAGAGGGAGACACAGAATCCGAAGCAGTCTCCAGGCTCTGAGCCATCAGCCCAGAGCCCGACGCGGGCTCGAACTCACGGACCATGAGATTGTGACCTGAGCTGAAGTCGGACGCTTAACCGACTGAGCCACCCAGGCGCCCCTGTTTTATTTATTTTTGAGAGAGAGTGTGTGTGTGAGCAAGGAAGGGGCAGAGAGAGAGGGAAAGGAGATCCAAAGCGGGTTCTGCACTGAAAGCAGTGAGCCTGATGTGGGGCTCGAACTCATGAACCTGTGAGATTATGACCTGAGCCAAAGTCAGACACTCAATTTACTGAGCCACCCAGGAACCCCACTCAACCAACTGAGCCTCCCAGAGACCCCAAGACTTAATTTAAGTAATCCAGGTGAAATGTAATAATGGCTTGGATTAAGGTGATGAGTAAAAATTGAAGTTATGGGTCAAAGATTTGCTGAGAGTCCATAAGTAGGATATAAAAGATGGAGAGGAGTAAAGGATGACTCCAAGCCTTTATTTTTCTTAAGTTTTTATGTAAATTCCAGGTAGTTAACATTCAGTGTAATATTAGTTTCAGGTGTACAATATAGTGATTCAACACTTCCATACAACACCCCAGTGCTCATCACAAGTGCACTCCTTAATCGCCATTACCTATTTCACCCATCTGCCCTCCCCCACCTCCCCTCTGGTAATCATCAGTTTGTTCTCTATAATGAAGAGTCTGCTTCTTCAAGGCTCTTTGCAAAACAGTTGGAAAGGCAGAATTGCCATTAACTGAGGAGCCAGTTTTATATGTGATATCAGAAATTTGGCTTTGGACACCTAACTCTATTTCCATACCAAACTCCTCCAAATGACTGTACTTTTAAAATGACTGTTAAATATCCAAATAGAGAAGTAAAAGTAAGCAACTGTACATATGGCACTATTCAGGGACCAGATCTAAGCTAGCGACAGAAGTTTGAGTCATCGGAGTATATAGGTGGGATTTAAATCCTATTTAGACGAGTGATATGAATTATGTTGATGAATTATCCACTTATTTCTATACCTTTCTTCAAGAAACTTATTGATGTGTTGGGTATCCTGGATCCATACTTGTTTGCCACTCCCAAAAGAATACAATCTCATTAAAATCAGAAGCTCTTTAATTCTTCTTTGTATCTGGCATTTTGTCTGGCACATAGCAGGTGCTTTTTCAATGAATAATTTTGACTGTCTCAAAACTTTTGATCACATTATGTGGCATCTGGATTATGGAATCTTGATCTAAAAATAGTACTATTTTGGGTGCCTGGGTGGCTCAGTCAGTTGAACATCTGACTCCTGATTTTGGCTCAGGTCATGATCCCAGGGTTGTGGGATCAAGCCCATGCTCATCATACAGCCTGCTTAGGATTCTCTTTCTCTCTCTCTGTCTTTCTCTTCCTTATTCCCTTCTCCCCCACTCAGGCATGCTCTCTCTCTCTCTCTCTCAAATTAAAAAAAAAAAAACAAAAAGCACCAACCCACCCCCTAAATAGTACTATTTGTTGATGAAATTTCATATGCTGGTTTCAGCAAACATTAAAAGTTATGTCATTTTTGTTAGAATAAAAGCATTCATTAACATAATTTAGCAGAGTAATGGACTTCTTATATTCAAAATAGAGGATACAACTTTGTATTTTATTTTTTTAAATGTTTATTTTGAGAGAGAGACAGTGTGAGCAGGGGAGAGGGGCAGAGATGGAGAGAGAATCCCAAACAGGCTCTGCACTTATAGTGTGGAGCCCAATGTGGGGCTCAAGCTCATGAACCATGAGATCATGATCTGAGATGAAATCAAGAGTCACTTAACTGACTGAGCTACCCAGGCACCCCAGATGATACAACTCTAACATTTAAAGAGTTGCAAAAACGTAAGCAGTAAGTTCCTTGACATCAGTCTTGGCAATGGTTTTTTGGATCTGATACCAAAAGCAAAGGCAACAAAAGCAAAAATAAACTATTGGGACTGCATCAAACTAAAAAGCTTCTGCACAACAAAGGAAATCATTGACAAAATGAAAAGGCAACCTATTAAATAGGAGGAAATATTTGCAAATCATATATCTGATAAGGGGATTAATATTCAAAATATATAACAAACTCATACAACTCAAAAGCAAAACAAAAAAAAAAAAAAACAAAGCAATAACATCTGATTAAATAATGGACAGAGGATCTAATAGACATTTTTCCAAAGAAGACATACAGATGGCCAACAGGTATGTCAAAAGGTGCTCAACATCACTAATTATCAAGGAAATGCAAATCAAAACCACAATGAGATACCACCTCACACCTGTTAGAATAGATATTGTCAAAAAGATAAGATTTTTAAGTGATGAATCACTGGGTTCTGTTCCTGAAACCAATGCTACACTGTATGTTAATTAATTTGAATTTAAATAAATAAATTTAAAATAAAAAAGATAAGAAATAGCAAGTGTTAACAAGGATGTGGAGAAAAGGAACTCTTATGTACTGTTGGTGAGAATGCAAACTGGTGCAGCCACTGTGGAAAACAATATGGAGGTTCCTCAAAAACTTAAAAATAGAACTACCCATGGGGCACCCTGTTGAGTTAGTTGGTTAAGTATTGACTCCTGATTTTGGTTCAGGTCATGATCTCATGGTTCGTGAGTTTGAGCCCCATATTGGGCTCTGTGCTGGAAGTGTGGAGCATGCTTGGGATTCTCTCTCTCCCTCTCTTTCTCTGCCCTTCCCTCCCCCCAAATAAATAAACTTAAAAAAAAAATAGGACCACCCAATGATCCCTCGATTCCACTGCTGGGCATTTATCTGAGGAAAATGAAAACACTAACTGGAAAAGGTACATGCACTGCCATGTTCATTGCAAAATTATTTATAATAGCCAAGAGATAGAAACAACCTAAATGCACATTGGCAGATAAATAGATAAAGAAAATGTGATACATATACACACACACAATGGAATATTATTCAGCCAAAAAAAATGCAATCTTGCCACCTGTGACAACATGGATGGGCCTTGAGGGGATTATGCTAAGTGAGATATGTCGGATAGGGAAAGACAAATACCATATGATCTTACTTACACGTGAAATCTAAACAAACAGCAAACAACTCCTCCCCTCCCTGAGCTTATAGAAACAGAGAACGGATTAATAGTTGCCAGAGGTGGGGGGAATGGGTGAAATGGGTGAAAGGGGTCAAAAGGTACAAACTTTCAGTTATAAAGCAAGTAAGTCATGGGCATGTATGGTTAATAAAACTATATTGTAGGGGCGCCTGGGTGGCGCAGTCGGTTAAGCGTCCGACTTCAGCCAGGTCACGATCTCGCGGTCCGTGAGTTCGAGCCCCGCGTCAGGCTCTGGGCTGATGGCTCGGAGCCTGGAACCTGTTTCCGATTCTGTGTCTCCCTCTCTCTCTGCCCCTCCCCCGTTCATGCTCTGTCTCTCTCTGTCCCAAAAATAAAAATAAAAAACGTTGAAAAAAAAAAATTAAAAAAAAAAAAACAACTATATTGTATATTTGAAAGTTGCTGTGAGTGAATATCTTAAAAGTTCTCATCATAAAAAAAAATGTAACTATGTATGGTGATAGATGTTAGGTAGACTGGCCATAGTGATCATTTCGCAATATATACAATATAAAATCGTTATATTGTACCCCTAAAATTAATATACTGTTATGTAAATTGTACCTCACTAAAAATATAAATTAAAGACATTAATACAGTAAGATGTTATTAAATATGTAGTCAATAGAAAACTTGAAACCACTTGGTAGCCAGGCTGAATGTGCCGCTGTCCCTGCCACCCCATCTGAGATCCTGGAATACCTGGTAAGGTGTATGGGAAAAGGTAATTGTTTTAGGTCTCCTTTATTTACAGCTACCCTAGCCAGATTTAATAATGTTCTCTTCAGCTCAGATCTGCCTCCACTGGCATCCAGTCTAGGAGTAATGAGGATGAAATTATGCAATCAACCAATATTTAAAGAAGATGCTTAATGTTGAGCACCATTCCAATTAAATTTTCCCAAGATATAATGTTCTCTGTGCTGTAGCATTCCATCTATAGTACCATGATAATAATAGGTCCAGCATTTGAACTCCAGCCTCTTCTCCTGTACGTCTCTGGTTTGTAGGATCGTGTCCCTGCTGTGGTTCTGATGTGAGTTCCCATTTACTAGCTCTACATTGATCTCTAGTCCTTTGCCAGGTCTTGACTGATAGCCACCTGTTTTCTTTCTAAATTTTATTTTTTAACTTTTTAAAGGTTATTTATTTGTGTCTTTTGAGAGAGGGAGAGAGAGGGAGCAGTGGGGGAGGGGCAGGGAGAGAAGCATCAGCAGTGCAGAACCCCAATACGGGGCTTGAACACATGAACCATGAGATCGTAACCTGAGCGAGTTGAATTCTTAACTGACTGAGCCACCCAGGCATCCTGATTGTCACCTTTTAATAGCCATTTGTTCTTTGTCACGGGCCCTGCTACTTGCAGATCTCCCCTGTGGACAATGCCCTGGGCTTCTGCCCCACCCTCTCTATGGCTGTATTCCACCTACCTGTTAGGGGAGGAGGCAAGGTGTTGGAAAAGCATGGAAGTTTTTTTTGCATCTCTTGTCTCTGAAATGCAGCCAGATCAACACTAAACCATCTTGCACACCTAGAAAACTGATTTGATGATTAACCGAGCCAGGTACGTGGCTCAGAGAGGTGAACTGGGGAAGAGAGAAGCCGTGGAGGGCAGGGAGCTGTTTTTGCTTGTGGATAGAGGATGGAGACAGGTGGGTGTGGGTGAGTATGGGAAAAGCACCCCTCCCTACCTCCCCATCCCCCCCAAAAGCAGCTGGAGAGACAGTGGAAAAGTGGAAACAGCCACAGGGACTGAACAAAAAAAAGGAGAAAGGAGAAAGGAGAGGGTTTGCCTATCTAAAGGGAAAACATGGTTTCATAGACTCTTAGAACAAGCAATACGTTTTAAAATAACTAGTTCACTGTCTTCATGTAACAGATGAAGGTGCTGAAACTCAGTGAGGCTACTGATTTGTTTCCAGTCACAATCTTGTATGTGGTTGTGCGAGTACTAGAGTTCAGAACTTCTAACTCACCATCTCAGGAATTTTCTCTTTTGTAAGTTGTTTACTGTGCTTATTTATACCTCATTTCTTTCCACCTCCTTCTATGTGGAAGAAAATATTTCTTCAATTTTATAGGGCCTAGATTGCTTTATATTCTGTCTAAAAAATAGCATATGCATTCCTCAATGATTGCATATTTGTTCTGTGCATCTTTGTGCCCTCAAACTCTAACAAAGTTTCTATACCAGAGCAGTTGCCTAGGAAGTCTTTGCTTAATTAATAGTAGGCCCTAATAGCTTAACGTTTCATTGCTGGGACATCTTCTGATGCTGTGACATGTTAGTACACCAAAGCAGAAACCTATACGCACATCGCAGAGTGAGTCTTCGAATTCTGAAGATGAAGCTTCAAGCACAGACACTGGTGTGAGGACACCAAAGAAGAGGCTTTGTGTGATAACTTCTCTGAAACCCAGTAAATCTCATTTCTCCACATGTGAGCAATTCTTGCAAGAGCTCTAGCCCTCTGAGGGTTGCACCAGAAAAGGCGCAGTCTTTGCTTGGGCAAAGATGGGAAGAGAAGAAAATTACTGGCTTAGTTGGAGGTAATGGAAAGAGATTTACTTATGGACTCTACCTATTATTCATCATTCAGAGCTAACATTTAAATACTGTGGTCTTTTTCAACTGCATTATGCAACTAGGTTAAAAACAGTAATAAATTAATAACAATGTTACAACCAAGGGCATTGATACCCACAGTTTTATATTTAAAAAATTACTTGTATAGAAATGTAAATACAGTATTAACTGGGATTTATTTCTCAACTATAGAGTTCATCCTCCTGAGTTCTCATATTTCAGACAGAATAGAACTCCAAAGATTGGGAAAAATTTTTAAAAAGTCACAGAAATGAGAGATTTTTCTTGGGGGAGCATTAGGATTTGAAGCAGAGGGATAGAGTCAAGAAATTGTTTCAGATTTAAATTTACTTCTTTCCTTGAACTTACTATCTCAATTTATTTGAGCTATGAGTTCCAACCCAATTTTCCATTAACTGATTTATAAGTCATCATGTATTAGAAATGCAGAGATCCTGTTGTCCTTATTACCACCCTTTCTTCAGTAATCTCTGGATTCCTTGCTTGACCTCCTGGGTTCGCACTCCATAAACTATAGGGTTGAGGGCTGCAGGGATGACATGGTGGAGGACGTTGAGCAGGACTGGCACATTGGGTGAGACCTTCTTCTTCACCACATGAGTGAGCACGAAGACCAGAAGGATGGTGCTGAAGAAGAGGATAAGGATGAAGTGGGAGCCACATGTGCTCAGGGCCTTGGCCACAGCACCCTCTGCCTTGAGTCTCAGCACAGCTCGCAGTATGAGGGTGTAGGAGAGGAAGATGAGGATGAGGTCAGATCCTAGCAGTGTCCAGCCTCCAGCAAACTGGAGGAGGCGATTGATGGTGACATCATCACAGGAGAGCCTGGAGACAGACGTATTGGCAGATGCAATTCTCAATGACATTTCTCCCACAGTAATGGAGCCGGGCAGAGAGGATGGGAATGGACACAGTAAGAAGTGCATTCCTGGCCAAAATAAAGACAGCAGCCTTGACTACAAATTGGTCAGTGATGATGGATGGGTACCTCAGTGGGTGTCAGATGGCCACATAGCAGTCATAGGCCACGACCATGAATGTACAGGACTCCATGGAAAGGAAGCAGTTCATGATGTACATCTGGAGGAAGCAGGCATAGAAACTGATGGACTTGAGGTCAAACCAGAAGATGGCCAGGACTTTGGGGATGACAGTGAGGCAGACAGCAATGTCCAGCAGGGAGACAATACTGAGCAGGTAGTACATGGGCTGGTGTAGAGAGACCTCCAGCCGGATGGTGATTAGGAGAATAACATTAGCCCCCATGGCCAGGAGGAATAGGAGGCTGAGGGGCAGGGACAGCCAGAGCTGCCAGCTGGGGGACCTGACAAAACAATTCAGGAGAAAGTCTGAAACCCTAGTGGAGTCATTTCCATGAGTTGTCATCTTGTGGATTCTGTTTCTACAGATTTTCTTTGATGATATAAAAAATTAGGATCAAAATTAACCTCTGACTGTGGTTAAAATGAAATAAAAAAATTCGAGTTCATTGGATGTAACTTATGGCTCCATCAGCTTATTTTGCCTTAACTGGGGATTTTGCATGTTACATACAGAAAAAAGAAATTCATTTAAATCTTCAGCAAATTTTGTTTCTCCTCATTTCCTGAATATTTCTAATTTCTTAATGAAACAATCTTATAAAATCGAATTAGTAATTTCAGTTAGCTAGGAGCAGCATGTTTACTTTTGAACATTGTGATAAAATAGACCCCCTGATTTCAGCAATGTGAAGGTGGTGAGATTTGTCTTCAGTAATTCCTCTCTCAATCTCTCTACCCAGTTGCCTAGATAATGTCCCCAGTTTCCACAGCAGGTACTGCTCAGTGTTGTGACTCCTTTCTTTCTGTGTGCTTTTTATTTACCCTTTATATACAGGAGACACAAAGATTATCTTTGTTCTCAAGGAAGTGACAGTCCTTCCTTGGTGATAAGGTTAGATAAATATAAAGACAATGATAAGAATCATGACAGAGCAGTATGCAGAATATTTTGAGAGGGGGTAGGTGAAGATGAACTTCATTCACATGAAAGTGAAGTGTTCCCAGGACTCCTCTCCTGCTGACTTTTAAAAGCAAGTCCAAAGAAAGTCATGAAAAAGAGTTGCCTGTTGCAGTGAGAGATGCCTGCAACATGTTTGAGATCAGCATATCTGGAGTCTTAAAAATCATGCTGTGCAGGGTCCCTTGATTTGTTCACCTGGCACTGGTGTTCTGTTCAGATGTCATCCCATGTGTGGAAATTACTCTGCTTCCTCAGTATTTAAACTTAACTGTTTTGCATTTGTTTAGCTAACAAGAAAATAAAAATGTCTGCAGTGTATTCAATGGATTTTCAATACTTACTAGGCACTGTGTTAATCTATATTTGGAGCATTATCTCACTTGAGATTAAAACAACTATGTGAGGTATGTCTTACCTGACTTTACAAATGAGGGAAATGAGGTGAAGAAAGGTTGAGAAAATTCCAAGATCACTTACAATAATACTCAGTCTAGATGCAAAGTTCTATTTCGTTTAAAACCCAATTTTTAGCCACCTATACTGTACTACTTCTAATCAGCAAAGGAACATTGGTTAGATAGTCTGTCAGAATTCCTGAGCCGTATAATGCCATGACATTGTGTTTCGTTCTTCAATCTCTGTAAAAAGAAACCTATCCCCCTAGGGTAACAACAATTTTTGAAAGTTGATTACCATAGTAGCGAGGCATTTTTGGAATGGAGGCTGAGGTGATAAGAAAGGATTTTTAATAGAAGTATGAACCAAGAACTGAAACTAGTTTTCAATGATCAGAAGCCATTGGATGTAGCTGTTAAAATGACACATTTGTTTTCATCTGTGTATGTCCTTGCTCCCACACTTCCTGTCCTGATCACTTTGTTTTTTGTTAGACCTCAACCCTTCTTACCAATGGCCCTGGGAATTGCTGGGTCAGAGAAAGGTAGTAGGAATTACCCTCTGCTTCGCCAACTCCTCTTCATTCCTTTTGATGTTCTGCTTCAAAACCAAGGGAGTGTTGTCCTATTAGTGTCTGCCAGGAACTGTGTGTCTGTCTTGGGAAGCAAAAGTAATTTCAAAACAAGCTCCCACTCCTTTTCCTGTTTTTAAGGACAGCATATGTTAACAATGCCTTGGTAAATTTCAGAGTGGTTTGAAAGTTGTCTCATCTGTGTCAGTGAGACAGTATATACAAGGTAGACTTGCTGTTATACCAGCTAATTTTATCCCAGCACATGCAAATTTCAGCGTCAAATTCTGACACTACTTCCTCCTGTCAGGATTTGTCTTTTGCACTTAATTTTTTATTCCAGCTTCTCCTCTGCTCACATCTTATGTAGTAACATTATAGCACTATCATTCTTAGCTCGACCTCAAATCTCACTGTAGTTAAACTGGATGTAGGATCCCTGCTTGATTTCTAGAGGATCCAGCCACATGGAAGCACCTCTGCTGCAGGAAAAGAGGATCCATAAGGAAACCTAGAAGAAGCAGATTTTTTTTTTTTCTGAGCAGTCTTGGAAAGCTTATTTCCAGCACTAAGATAGAATGCCTGGAGAGCACAAAGGAATAATTTTCCATCTTATTTTTAAGTCTTTTTTTTTCTATTTTTCTCTTTTCTCTGTTTTTTTCAACCAATAATTTATTCAACAAGCAATGAGTATCTACTCAGCTCTAGGGCTAAAGTACTTGGATATACATATATATTTTTCTTTTCCTTTTTCAATCTTCCTCTGCAATGAGAGACTCTCTGTGGCAACAGTAAGACTGAGGCCCCAAAGCTAGTTACTTCTTGCTTCCATCAGGGACAGGCTGAGGAAGCCAGTTGAAGCTGGAGACCAGTGCAGGGAATTAACTCAGGCTCCAGGATGGAACTATGTTATGGAATTAACCCCAGTCTCCAGGATGGAACTATGTTATGACAGCCTGGAAACACAGACTTGGAGATTTGGAGGGGATGAAAAGGATTGCCTAGCCTCATGGTATTTGGATAAATTTGTGAAATATTCCCACCAGTCTATCTTTCAAATTTAGACTGGATCCAGAGACAGAAAGAACAGCATCCCCCTGCTCCCCGCCCCCGGAAGCTTTTTCTAGTATTAGCATTTCAGCTTTTAGAATATATTGAATTAAGTTATTCTCCCTCTCTTCACTCTTATACGCATCTTTGTTTTCTGATCTCTGTCATGACATAGAGTGAGTTTATTTCTCCCCCTGATGAATCAAGTATATATACACAGATTTTCTCTTGTGTGGCCTCTAGATTTCCAGACTTCAGACTGAAAAATCAATTCATTTTTTGGGGTGCCTGGGTGGCTTAGTCAGTTGACAGTCCAACTTCGGCCCAGGTCATGATCTCACAGCTTGTGAGTTCGAGCCCTGTGTCGGGCTCTGTGCTGACAGCTCAGAGCCTGGAGCCTGCTTCTGCTTCTGTGTCTCCCTCTCTCTCTGCCCCTAACCCACTCTCATTCTGTCTCTGTCTCTCTCAAAAATAAATAAACGTTAAAAAAATTAAAAAAAAAATCTATTCATTTTACAGCTATCCTAAGACATTGATTAATTTTCCATAGATAAGCGTCAGTTTAACTATATCCCTGGTACATGAAACCCCAGATGTGGTCAAGGCAATTAAGAAGGATCCTTTTGTCACACAGGACACAGGCTCTACTACTTCTGTTTAGACCACTCAAGCACCCTTGACTCAGGAAACAACAGGGATACACATCTGGACTGAAGAAATAAGGCTCCTGCCTTCTGGCAAATCTTGGTGTCTTTGCCCCGCATGTCCCTCTCTGGGATTTCCCTCACAGACTCACTTTCAGAGGATGCTACAGCATGGATTCTGGCTCCACTGGTGTTGGAAATCTGAACAGTAAAGCTGAGACTCTTATAACCTCAGTGGCCTTAGGGATGCTGCCTTGGGGGAACCTGTCCATTCCTGTTCCCTTGAGAGGGAGATGGAAATCAAGAATATCAATCTCATGAGGCCCTTCTAGAATAGATAGGCATATAGTTAAGGAAGAGGATGGTTATCTCTACCTGAGAAAAAGGAGCCTTTGGGAGCCCAGCCCTATGAGGCACTATATTGTTTATATGTCTGAGGTGGGTTATTTCTCTGCATGTCAAAGACTTACATATACACCTGTGCATTCATTCGTGTACATATATGCTATCATCTCCCTCCAAGGATGCACTAAGTTTGTCTACACATTCTTGTGGATTCCAAGCACATTCTCAGTGAAGGACTGGTATTGCCTGTCCATGTTGTTGAATGGTTAGATACTCACTTATGGTGACTTTACCCATGACATTATAATGATAAAAGTGAAATGAACAACAATTTTACCTATTGAGAAATGAAACGCATTTTCCAGAGAGGACACCCATGTGAAAGTATTTTCGTTACAATGAGACCTTACAAAATGTAATTTGATTTTAACTTAATAATTGTTGTGAAACATGAAGCCTACCTTTATTTTCCTTTGGGGACTTTGGTGCCCTGAACTGAGATAGCCACACTTTTCACATTATTATATACTAATATCATGCCCTTCATATAGCTTTATGCTAATGCTTTTATTTATTAATATTAATAATAAAATCATTTATTATCAATGTGCTTGAACTCGTGAATTGTGAGATCATGACCTGCGCTGAAATCAAGAGTCGGATGATTAACTGACTGAGCCACCCAGGCTCCCTGCTTAGTGTTTTTTAAATAAAGTTTTTAGTCATTCTGGTTTTCCTTTCTCTGAATTATCTACTTATACTTTTTACTCACTTTTGCTCTTCTTTTTTCTTGATAACGTACGTAATTTTATATGAAAAAATTTAAGTTTTAGAACATTTAATTCTTGTTTTAGACATTGCTAACATCCTCTCCTAATCTGTCACACATTTGTCTATTTTTGAACATGATGTACTTTTTTATTTCAATTTTTATTTAAATTCTAGTTAATATATATGGTAAAATTGATTTTAGGTGTAGAATTTAGTGATTCATCACTTACAAAAAACACCCAGGGCTCATCACAACAAATGCCCTCCTTAATACCCATTGTCCATTTCCCATCCACCTTTGTCCATCAACCCCAATGTATAGAGAACATTGTCCTTTGTTCTCTGTAGTGAAGAGTTGCTTATGGTTTGCATCCTTCTCTTTCTCTTTTTTTCCATTTCTCTATGTTCCTCTGGTTTGTTTCTTAAATTCCACACATGAGCAAAATCATATGTTTGTCTTTCTCTGACTTATTTCCTAGCTCCATCCATGTCATTGCAAATGGCAAGATTTCATTCTTTTTTTTTTTAATGTTTATTTATTTATTTTGAGAGAGAGAAGGAAAGAGAGTGGGGAGGGGTAAAGAGAGAGGGGCGGATAGAGAATCCCAAGCAGGCTCCATGCTTACAGCATGGAGCCCAATGTGGTGTTCGATCTCATGAACCATGAGATCATGACCTGAACTAAAATCAAGAGCCATACACCTAACTGACTGAGCCACCCAGGTGCCCCAAGGTTTCATTCTTTTTTGATGGCTGAGTAATATTCCATTGTATATACCTATGTCTATATCATCTATATCGTCTATATCTATATCTGTATCTCTATAATCTCTATCTATCTATCATCATCATCATCATCATCATTATCATCATCATCTATCTACATGTATCTATCTATACCACATATTTTTCCATTTATCAGTCAATGGACATTTGGGCTCTTTCTATAATTTGGCTGTTGCTGATAATGCTGCTGTAAACATCAGGGTGCATGTGCCCCTTCAAATCAGTATTTTTGTGTCATTTGAGTAAATACCTAGTAGTGCAATTGCTGGGTCATAGGATAGGTATGTTCTATCTTTAACTTTCTGAGGAATCTTCAAACTGTTTTTCAGAGTGGCTGCACCAGTTTGCATTCCCACCAATAGTGTAAGAGGGTTCCCCTTTCTCCACATCCTCACCAACATCTGTTGTTTCCTGTGATGTTAATTTTAGTCATTCTGACAAGTGTGAGGCAGTATCTCATCATGGTCTTGATTTGTATTTCCCTGATGATGAGTGATGTTGAACATCTTTTTATATGTCTTTTGGCCATCTGTATGTCTTTGGAAAAATGTTCATATCTTCTGCTCATTTCTTAACTGGATTATTTGTTTTTTAGATGTTGAGTTTGATAAGTTCTTTCTTTTAATTTTTAAAAAAATGTTTATTTTAAAAAAATTTTAATGTTTATTTTTGAGAGAGAGAGACATAGTATGAGCGAGAGAGGGGCAGAGAGAGAGGGAGACACAGAATCAGAAGCAGGCTCCAGGCTTTGTGCTGTCATCACAGAGCCCAATGAGGAGCTACAACTCATGAGTGGTGAAATCATGACCTCAGCTGAAGTCAGATGCCTAACTGACTGAGCCACCCAGACACCCCATTAAGCTCTTTGTAGATTTTGGATACTAACCCTTTTTCAGATATGTCATTTGTGAATATCTTCTCCCATTTTGTAGGTGGTCTTTTAGTTTTGTTGATTGTTTCCTTCACTGTGTGGAAGGCTTTTACCAATAGTTCATTTTTGCTTTTGTTTCCCTTGCCTCTGAAGACATGTTTAGTAAGACGGTTCTACGGCTGAGGTAAAAGATGTCACTGCCTGTGTTTTTCTTTAGGATTTTGATGGTTTCCTGTCTCACATTTACATATTTCACCCATTTTGAGTTTATTTTTGGTATGGTATAAGAAAGCGGTCCAATTTCATTCTTCTGCATGTCTCTGTCCTGCGTTCACAACACCGTTTGTTGAAGAGATTTTTTTTCCATTGGATATTCTTTCCTGCTTTGTTGAAGGGTTGTGGGTCTATTTCTGGGTTTTCTCTTCTGTTCCATTGTTCTATGTGTCTGTTTTTGTGCTAGTACCATACTGTTTTGATGACTACCACTTTAATAGAAATCTTTAATTTTGCTATAGGCAACCCTGTCTAGATCTCTCCTGATACTTCCTACTGTTGACTCTTGTTTAGGAACTCTTTCCCCATCTCAAGGTCCCAAAGTTGTTACTCTGTATTTTCTATAAGCTCTTAAGTCTTATCTTTATTTTTATGTCTTTATGGTTTGTGCTATCATGGGGCTGATATCAAGTTGTTTACTCTGGTATAGTCATTTTGGTCATTAAGACAGTTGATAAAAGTCTGCATTCTGATGTCTCTGGGTGACTGTCCCCACCACTGCCCTGGTGTCTGTTATGTATTTAGGATCGAGAAATTAAGGGTTACATATTTGGAAAGCTGATAGTTTTTAGTTATGTGTCACGATGCCAATTCACTTTGATCAGTTAGTGTCATTTTGTTATACTAGTTATTAAATATTTTAAATATTACCTGTGATTTTTCTGAAGTATTCAATCAACTTTGCTTTCTGCAAATGGGAAACCCATTTTGTCAACACAATTTACTGAATAAAGGTTATTTAGTACTGGTTAGAAATAGATATCTAATAATACTGATTTGTGTGGTCAACTATGAAATTTGTTATATTCTCATATATAAGAATCTATTGTTCTTCACATCATTATCTAAGTTAGTGTATTTGACCATTTTTAAATCAGTTCTACAATGTTTTTATTACAACTGCCTTGTGAAATATATTAATATCTGGAAAGGAGAATTGGACTTTATTCTGTTTCCCAAAATTGTTTTAGTTAATGTGAAAAGTTACAATAAATGATTTTTGAGTGGTAAACCAACCTTGCATTTCTGGAATAAATCCTGCCTGGAATACTATATTTTCCCTTTAAATGTACATACTTTATTTGCTAAGATTTTGAAATTAGTCTGAAAAGTTCTTGTAATATTTTTTTCTAGTTTTGATATCAGGGTAATTTTGGTCTTATAAAACGACTTAGGATTTTTTTACTTTACTCTGTTTTTCTGAGTTTTTGAAAAACTAGTACCATTTCTTCCTTAAATGTTTACTAGAATTCACTATGGACATCATGTGTGACGAAATTTGTGTGTGTGTGTGTGTGTGGAAGGGTTGTAAAATAAAATTTCTCAATAAATGAAACTTTATTCAGATTTTCTTTTTCTCTTTGTATTAGTGTATTAGCTAGAGTTAATCAATCAATTTATTAAGAAATTGGCTCACATGGGTATAGAGAGGCTGGCAAGTCCAAAATTGGCAGGGTGAGTCGGCAGGCTTGAGATCCAAAAAGGCTAATCTTCCACTTGAAATCTGAAGGCCATCTGCTATAGAATCAGATAAAGCCAAATTAGATGAGTCAGTCTGCTGGAGAATTCTCTCATGCTTAGCACCACACCAGTCTTTTTGTTTCATTCAGGCCTTCAACTGATAGGATGAAGCCCAGCCATATTATGAAGGGCAATCCGCTTTACACAGATTCCATTTATTTAAATGTAAATCTCATCTAAAAGCATTCTCACAGAAATATCCACAATAATATGTGACCAAATTTCTAGGCATTTGATGGCCCATTCAAGTTGACAAATAAAATTAAACATCATAATCGATTTTGATAATTTATGCCACTCATGAATTTGACCGTTTTGTATAGTTGTAAAATTTATTGGCACAAAGCTGCTGATAATTTTCTTTTATTATCTTTTTACAGTCTGTATACCCTGTAGTGATATCCTTTTTTCATTCCAAATATTGGAAATTTGTGGGATTTTTTTCCTTTTCCTTTTTTTAAACTGTAAAATTCAATGGCTTTTAATATATTCAGAGTTATACAATCATCATCATAATTTTTGGAACATTTTGTCACCCCAAAAAAGAAACCCCATATCCATTACCAGTCCCTGTTTTTCCCAAGCCCCCCAACCTACCCGCCCCCTAAGCAACTACTAATCTACTCTTTGATTCTACAGAATTTCTTATTATGGACATACCATGTAAATGGAATCATGAAATATGTGATTTTTTGACACTGGCTTCTTTCACTTAGTGTGATGTTTTCAAGGTTCTTCCATGTTGTAGTGTGTGTATCAGTATTTCATTTGTTTTTATTGCTTAATAATATCCTATTATATTGATATACCACATTTTATTGATCCATTCATTCATCAATTAATGGACATTCGGGTTGACTCCTTTTTTGTCTATTATGCATAATGTTGCTATCAGCATTTGAGTAACAGTTTTGTATATATAATATATATATATATATATATATATATATATATTAGTGTGTGTGTGTATATATACACACTAGTATATATATATGTATGTATATATATATATGTATATATGTATGTATATATATATATACACACACACACACTTTTATATATATATATATATATATATATATATATATATATATATATATAGTGTATACCTAGGAATAGAATTTTTGGGTCATACGGTAAGTCTTTAAAACCTTTTGAGAAATTATCTGACTGTATTCCAAAGTGCCTTCACCATTTTACATTCTGCAAACAGTGTATGAGGATTCCTGTTTCTTCACATCCTCATTAACACTTGCTATTGACCTGCCTTTTTCATTATAGCAATTCTAGAGGGAATAAAATGGTATGTAATTATGGTTTTGATTTTCATTTTCCTGATGGCTAATGAGATTGAGTATCTTTTCATGTTTAGTGGACATATGTATATCCTCTTTGGAAAAATGTATATTCAGATCCTTTACCCATTTATTAATTGGGTTGTCTTTATATGTTGAATTGGAAAAATTCTTTATATTTTCTAGATACAAGTCCTTTATCAGGTACATAATTTGCAAATATTTCTCTTATTCTGTGGGTTGTCTTTTTTTAAATATGGTTGATATGCAATGTTACATTAGTTTCAGGTATACAACATAGTGATTCAACAACTCTATATGCCCACTACGAGTGTAGCTACTATCTATTACCATGCAATGCTATTAAAATACCATTAACTATATTCTCTGTGCTTTACCTTTTATTCCTATGACTTATTGTTTCCATAACCAGAAGTTTGTATCTCCCACCTCCTTAACTGATTTTGCCTACCTTCCCACCCCTCTCCTTTCTGGCAACCATAAGTTTATTTTCTGCACAGGTCTGATTCTGCTTTTTGTTTATTTATTTGTTTGTTTTGTTTTTTAGATTTCACATATAATTGAAATCATATGGTATTTGTATTTCTCTGTCTGATGAGTCTGGCTACAGGTTTTTAAATTTTATCTTTTCAAAGAGTGAGCTCTTGGTTTCATTGATCTTTCCTGTCGATTTTTTAGTCTCTGTCATTTCTTTCTTTATTTCTTTATTATTTCCTTTTTCCTACTGACCTTGGGCTTTCTTTGTTCTTTTTCCAATTACTTTAGGTGTAAGGTGAGATTATGTGAGCTTTGTCTTCTTTCTTGAGGTAGGCCTCTATTGCTATGTATTTCCTATTTATTTATTTATTTATTTATTATTTTTAAATTAAAAACTTTATATTTTTTAATTTTTATTTTAAATTTTGGTATAGTTAACATGCACTGTTATATTAGTTTCAGGTACACACATTTAAAAGTTCCATACAACACCCAGCACTCATCATGACAAGTGTACTCCTTTATCCCCATTGCCTGTTTACCCATCTTGCCCCCACCCCGCCCCTCCCCTATGGTAACCCTCAGTTTGTTCTCTATAGTTAAGGGTCTGTATTTTGGTTTCTCTCTCTCTCTTTCTCTCTCTCTCTCTCCTTTGCTCTCTCTCTCTTTGTTTCTTTGTTTCTTACATTCCACATGAGCGAAATCAGAAAAGCAAAGCTGTAGGTAACACAGTTTCAAACTTCAAGTTATATTACAAAGCTGTGGTAATCAAAACAGTACAATACTGGCACAAAAATAGACACATAGCTCTCTGGAGCAGAATAGAAAACCCAGAAGTAAATCCACAGTTGTGTGGATGATTAATCTTTGACAAAGCAAAAAGAATATCCAATGGAAAAAAGACAGTCTCTTCAAATAAGTGTTGGGAAAACTGGACAACTACATCCAAAAGAATGAAACTGCATCACTGTCTTTCACCATAAGCAAAAATAAATTTAAAAAATGGATTAAATATATAAATGTGAGATCTGAAACCATAAAAATCTTAGGAGAAAGCACAGGCAATAATCTTTCTGAAACTGGCCATAGCAACATTTTTCTAGATGTGTCTCCTGAGGCAAGGGAAACAAAAGTAAAGAAAAACAATTGGGACTACATCAAAATAAAAAGTTTTTGCAGAGCAAAGGAAACAATCAACAAAACTAAAAGGCAACCTTCAAAATGGAAGAAGATATTTGCAAATGACATATCTGATAAAGGGTTAGTATCCAAAATATGTAAAGAACTTTATATGGTTCTCAACTCACCGCCCCCATAATAATCCAATTAAAAGTGAGCAGAAGACATGAACAGACATTTTTCAAAGAACACATGCAGATGGCTAACAGACACATGAAAAGATGTTCAACATCATTCATCATCAGGGAAATGCAAATCAAAACCACAATGAGATATCACCTTACACCTGTCAGAATGGCTAAAATAAAATGTAAGAAACAAGTGTTGGCAAGGATGTGGAGAAAAAGAAACTCTCTTGCGCTGCTGCTGGGAATGGAAACTGGTGCAGCCACTGTGGAAAATAGTGTGGAGTTTCTTAAAGAATTAAAAAAAGAACTACCCCTATGATCTGGTAATCACCTACTGGATATTTACTGCCAAAACCCTAATTCAAAGGGATGTACACTGCTATGTTTATTGCAGCATTATTTACAATAGCAAATTGTGGAAGCAGCCCAAGCGTCCTTTGATAATGAAGGGGTAAAGAAGATGTGGTATATATACACAATGGAATACCATTCAGCCATTAAAAGGAATGAAATCTTGTCATTTGCAATGACATGGATGGAGCTAGAGAGTATAATGCTAAGTGAAATAAGACAGAGAAAGACAAATATGTTTCCCTTTTAGAATTACTTTCATTGTGTTCCAAAGTTTTGGGACATGTTTTTTGATTTTCATTTGTCTCTATGTATTTTTTTATTTCTACTTGGATTTTTTGTTAACCCATTCGTTTTTTAGTAGCATGTTTACCCTTCTTGTGTGTGTTTGTGTGTTTACTTGTAATTGATTTCTAGTTTCATACCATTGTGGTTGGAAAAGATGCATGATATGATTTGAGTCTTCTTAAATTTACTGAGAATTTTGTGGCCGAACATGTGATCAATCCTGGAGCATGTTGTATGTGTGCTTGAGAAGAATGTGTATTCAGTTGTTTTTGGGTGGAATATTCTGCATATATCTACTATGTCCATCTGATCTAATGTATCATTCAAAAACATTGTTTCCTTATTTATTTTCTGAGTGATCTATCCACTGATGTAACTGGTGTATTAAAATCCTATTCTGGGGAGCCTGGGAGGCTCAGTTGGTTAAGTGTCTGACTCCTGATTTTGCTTCACGTCATGATCTCAAGGTTCATAAGATTGAACCTCGTGTTGGGCTCTGTGCTGACAATGCAAAGCCTGCTGAGGATTCTCTCTCTTCTCTCTCTCTGTGCCCCCTGCTCTCTCTCTTTCTCTCTCAAAATAAATAAATAAACATTAAAAAAATTCCATTCTATTATTTTATTACCATCAACTTCTCTCTGTATGTCCATAATATTTGCTTTATGTTTTTAGGTGCTTCAGTGTTTGGTACATAGATATGTACAATTGTTATATCTTCCTGGGTGGTTACCTTTATTATTATGTAATGCCCTTCTTTGTCTATTATTACAGGTTTTGCATTATTATTATTATTATTATTATTATTATTATTTTATTTGTTTTGAGGCACTTGGAAACTTGCTCACCCAAGAGCAATGTTCACCAACAACGGTAAGAAAGATAGGACAAGAATTAAATTAATATTCATAATTTTAAGCCTCTTCCACTGGCTTTTACTAGGATGAATTTTTCTTTTCTTTTCTTTTTATTTATTTATTTTTTCTAAATATAATTTATTGTCAAATTAGCTAACATACAGCGTATACAGTGTGTTCTTGGTTTCAGGAGTAGATTCCCATGATTCATTGCTTACATACAACATCAAGTGTTCATTCTAAGAAGTGCCCTCCTCAATGCCCATCACTCATTTTCCCCTCCCTCTCATCTCCTATTAACCCTCAGTTTGTTCTCTGTATTTAAGAGTCTCTTATGGTTTTCCTCCCTCTCTGTTTGAAACTATTTTTCCCCCTTCCCTTCCCCCATGGGGTCTTCTGTTAAGTTTCTCAAATTCCACATATGATATCTGTCTTTCTCTGACTGACTTATTTCACTTAGCATAATACCTTCCAGTTCTATCCACATTGTTGCAAATGGCAAGATTTCATTCTTTCTCATTGCCAAGTAGTATTCCATTGTGTATAGAAACCACATCTCCTTTATCCATTCATCAGTTGATGGACATTTAAGCCTTTTCCATAATTTAGCTATTGTTGATAGCACTGTTATAAACATTGGGGTACATGTGCTCCTATGAATCTGCACTCCTGTATCCTTTGGATAAATTCCTAGTAGTGCTATTGCTGGGTCATAGAATTAAAAATTCTATTTTTAATTTTTTGAGAAACCTACATACTGTTTTCCAGAGCAGCTGCCCCAGTTTGCATTCTCACTAACAGTGCAAGAGGGTTCCCATTTCTCCACATCCTTGGCAATATCTGTTGTTTCCTGAGTTGTTAATTTTAGCCACTCTGACTGGTGTGAGGTGGCAACTCAATGTGGCTTTGATCTGTATTTCCCTGATGATGAGAGATGTTGAGCATCTTTTCATGTGTCTGTTGGCCATGTGGATGTCTTCTTTGGAAAAGTGTCTATTCCTGTCTTCTGCCCATTTCTTCACCGAATTAATTGTTTTTCAGGTGTTGAATTTGGTAAGTTCTTTATAGATTTTGGATAGTAACCTTTTACCAGATATGTCATGTGCAAATATCTTCTCCCATTCTGTCGGTTGCCTTTTAGTTTTGTTGATTCTTTCCTTAGCTGTGCAGAAGCTTTTTATCTTGATGAGGTCCCAATAGTTCATTTTTGTTTTTGTTTCCCCTGCCTTCAGAGATGTGTGGAGTAAGAAGTTGCTGTAGCTGAGGTCAAAGAGGTGGTTGCCTGTTTTTTCCTCTAGGGTTTTGATGGTTTCCTGTCTCACATTTAGGTCTTTCATTCATTTTGAGTTTATTTTTGTGTAAGGTGTAAGAAAGTCGTCTGGTTTCATTCTTCTGCATGTTGCTGTCTGGGTCTCCCAGCACCATTTGCTAAAGAGACTGTCTTTTTTTTCCATTAGATACTCTTTACTGCTTTGTCAAAGATTAGTTGGCCATGCATTTGTGGGTCCATTTCTGGGTTCTCTATTCTATTCCATTGGTCTATATGTCTGTTTTTGTGCCAATACCATACTGTCTTGATGATTACAGGTTTGTAGTAGAGGCTAAAGTCTGGGATTGTGATGCCTCCAGCTGTGGTGTTCTTTTTCAACATTACTTTGGCTATTTGGGGTCTTTTGAGGTTCCATGCAAATTTTAGGATTGTTTGTTCTGGTTCTGAGAAGAATGCTGGTGCAATTTTGATTGGCATTGCATTGAATGTGTAGATTGCTTTGGGTAGTATAGACATTTTAACAGTATTTGTTCTTCCAATCCATGAGCATAGAATGTTTTTTCCATTCTTTTGTGTCTTCTTCAATTTCTTTCATAGGTTTTCTATAGTTTTTGGCATACAGATCCTTTATATCTTTGGTTAGGTTTATTCCTAAGTATTTTATGGTTCTTGGTGCAATTGTAAATGGGATCAATTTCTTGATTTCTCTTTCTGTTGCTTCATTATTGGTGTATAGAAATGCAACTGAATTCTGTACATTGATTTTACATCCTGCAACTTTGCTGAATTCATATATCTAGCAGCTTTTTGGTGGAGTCTTTCTAGTTTTTCACATAGAGTATCATGTCATCTGTGAAAAGTGAAAGTTTGATATCTTGTTTGCCAGTTTGGATGCCTTTTATTTCATTTTGTTGTCTGATTGCTGAGGCTTGGACTTCCAACTTTATGTTAAACAACAGTGTTGAGAGTGGATATCCTTGTCGTGTTCCTGATCTCAGGGGGAAAGCTCTCAGTTTTTCCCCATTGAAGATATTAGTTGTGGCCCTTTCATATATGGTGTTTATGATACTAAAGTGTGCCTTCTATCCTGACTTTCTTGAGGGTTTTTATTAAGAAATGATGCTGTATTTTGTCAAATGCTTTTTTTGCATATATTGACAATCTTTGTTTTAAAGTCTATTTCTATGATATAAGTATTGTTACCCTGGCTTTTTGTTGTTGCTGTTCCATTTGTATAGTAAATGTTTTTCAAGCCGTTTACTTTCAGTCTATATGTGTCTTTAGGTCTGAAATGAGTCTCTTATTGGTGGCATATAGATAGGTCTTGTTTTTGTTTCTTTGTTTTAATTCTGTTCTTCCACCTTTTGTCTTTTGATTGGAGCATTTAGAACATTCACATTTAAAATAATTATTGATAAGTTTGTACTAATTGCCATTTTATTAATTGTTTTCTGGTTGTTTTTGTCTTTCTCTGTTTATTTTTCTCTTCTCTTGCTCTCTTTTTTTTGTTACTGATGACTTTGTGTAGTGTTATGTTTAGCTCTCTTTCTCTTCATATTTTTGTGTATTTATTACAGGTTTTTAGTTTTGGGTTCCATGAGGTTTATATATAACATCCTAAGGATATATAAGTCTATATTAAGTTGATGGTCATTTAAGTTCAAACACACACATTCTAAAAAAAAAAAAACCTTTTTCTTATTCTCTTCTCCACTGTTTATGTATATGTTGTCATATTTTGTATTTTATTTATAGTCTCATTACTTGTAATTATGGTCATTTCTTTTCCATTTAAAGACATCCTTTTAACATTTTTTTGTGAGGCTGATTTAGTGGTGATAAACTCCTTTAACTTTTATTTGTGTCTCCTTCAATTCTGAATGATAACCTTGCTGATTAGAATATTCTTGGTTGCAAGTTTTTTCCTTTCAGCACATTAACTATATCATGCTACTTTCTGCAGGTCTACAAAGCTTCTGCTGAAAAATCAGCTAGTAGCCTTGAGGGATTTCCCCTGTATGTAATCTTGCTTCTCTCTTGCTGCTTTTAAAATTCTCTTTATCTTTAAGCTTTGACATTTTAATTATTATGTATTATTATGTGGACCTCCTTAGGTTCATCTTGTTTGGAACTCTGTTCTTCCTGAACCTGGATGTCTATTGTATTCCCTAGGTTAAGGAAGTTTTCAGTTATCTCTCCAAATAAGTTTCCTGCCCTTTCTCTCTTTTCCTTCTTATGGGACCCTTACAATGCAAATATGTGTTAACTTGATGCTGTCCAAGAGATCCTTAACCTATCCACATTTTTAAAAACTTCTTTTTCTTTTTGCTGTTCAGCTTGGGTGCTTTCCATTACCCCATCTTTCAGATTGCTGATCCTTTCTTCTGCATCCTTTGATCTACTGTTGATTCCCTCTCATGTGTTTTTCATATCAGCTATTGTATTCCTCAACTCTGATTTTTTTTTAATATTTTCTGTTTCTTTGTTGAAGTTCTCACTGAGTTCTTCCATTCTCCTCTCCAGGCCAGTGAGCATATTTATGATCACTACTTTATACTCTATCAGGCATATTGCTTAACTCTATTTCAATCAGTTCTTTTTCTGAGGTTTTATCTCATTCTTTCTTTTGGGGCATTTTCATCTGTCTCTCCATTATGTTTGACTTTCTATGTTTGTTCCTATGAATTAGATGGAATTGCTACTTCTCCTAAACATGAAGGAATGGTCTTGTGTGTGATCATTTTCTGTATAGCCCAAGTGTGTTTGGTGATTTTCACTGACTGGCTGGAGCTGTTGCTGATGTGGGATAGGGTTAGGGGGCGCTCTGTGCTGGGGCTGCACTGGTGGGATGGAAAGGGATGAAGGCCCCTGACAGGACAGATGAACTTGAAGTGGATGCAGGCTGGGGCGAGGGGGCAGTTTCCCTGGACTTTATGTGCAGAGGGTGCCCTGGCAGGATAGCTGGACCTGAAGTAGGTGGCAGGGGTTGGGGGGTCCTGGAGATCTATGCAGAGAGGACTCCTTGGTAGAATGGCTAAAGCTTAAATGGATATAAACTGGAGTTTTCCAGGACTTTCTGCTCAGAGGATATCCTGAACAGCATGGCTGGAGCCAAGGCAGCTTGTGGGTTGGGTGGTCCTTGGGTTTTCTATTCATTGAATGAACTGGCAGGACAGCTGTAGTTGAAGTGGGTATGGTCTTGTGTAGTCTTTGGCTTCTCTGTGCAAAGGGTGCCCTGGAAGGACAGGTGAAGGTGGAGTGAGTACAAACATGCGTGTCTTGGGGCTTTCAACTCTGAAGTCACTCTGGTAGGATGGTTGAAGCTGAAAGAGATTCAAGCTGGGATATCCTGGGGTACTCAGCACATAGGTGCCCTTGTGAGGTGGCTGGCGCTGAGTCTGGTATGAGTGGGGGTGTCCCAGGGCAGTCCACATGAGGGTACCCTGGAAAGTGGCTGGAGACTAATCAGTTATCAGCTAGGAGGTCCTGGAGTGCTCTGCCTTGGGGACGCCCTAGTAAGCCATCTGAAGCTGAAGCAGTGTGTACCTAAAGTGTTCCAGGGTACTTTAAGCACGTGTCACCTCTGCATGAAGGGTGGAGTTGTAGTGAGCACTGACCAGAGGTACCCTGGTGTTCACCACCCTAGGGCTATCTTGGTGGGATGGCTGCAGCTGGTGTGGGCTAGGGGCCCTGGGCTCACTGGGTAGGTTGGTTAGGATGGCTGGACCCTACTCCAATTCATGACGTCATCTTGGAGAGGGAGTATAAGCTGGGGCTCTTGCCAGCCCCTCCATCTTGGAGAGAGTTCCAGCAGTTGCCCCTGCCATTTGGAGGAATTTTAGGGCTGGCTTCTTTCTATGCTAGTTGCTCTTTTAAATCGCAGCTTTTTTTCTGTGTCCATGTGTCTGGAGTTGGTGTGGGCTAGAAACCCAGTGGTTATTGAGGGATAGCAGGCTGGCTATAGCTTCCAGACCCTGTCCTAGTCTTCCCTTTCAAGGTAGAGGGGGAGTGTAAACTGTAGTGCTTGCCAGTCCTTTCCACCATAGCGTGTTTCAGCAGCACTCATGCCATTTGACAGCTTTCTAGGGATGGATCTTTTATAAATTGCTATTTTATACCTCAGGATTTTCCCCACCCTGTGCCCCAGGGCAGATATATCTGCTCCTAATCCCTCAGTAATGTCCATCTCAACTGCAGTTCGCAGCGCTGGGAGTGGAGGTTCTCTTCATTACCATCTCCATCTCTCCTGGAGTTCTCCATACCTTTTGTTGTGTATAAGCTGTTCAGTTAGCACTCAGTTCTTCTTTAGGAGGAATTGCTCTATAAATAGCTTTAGATTTGGTGTGTCCATGGAGGAGGTGAGTTTGGAGTCTTCCTGTGTTTCTAACTTGTACTGGAACTCTTCCTTTTTTTCTTGAGTTCCAGTACAAGATGGCAACAAAGGAAGACACCAAACTCACCTTCTCTCTCTATACATATTTAAATGTTTATTTATTTTTGAGAGGGAGAGCACAAACAGGGGAGGGGCAGAGAGAGAGAGAGGGGTACAAAGAATCTGAAGCAGGCTCCAGGCTCCAAGCTGTCAGCACAGAGCCCAAGGAAGGGCTCAAATTCATGAACTGTGAGATCATGACATGAGCTAAAGTCAGATGCTCAATTGTTTGAGCCACCCAGGTGCCCCTTGCTTAGTCATATATTAATTTTATTTATCTTAATATCAGTTTCTGGTTTCATTAATTTTTTTCTCTACTGTTGTAGAGTAAATAGTAAAATGGCTATTTCACTGATTTTCAGTCTTACCTCGGTTATGCTGGATATTGTGGATATCATGTTATGGAGGCTGTGGGGTCTGTTACAGTCTTCCAAAGAGGTTTGAAGCTTTTGTTTAAGCAGACAGTTAACTTGGTTTGATCCTGAAATAGAAACTTGTGTTGGAAAACAGCTCAAATATTACTTCAGCTCTTTTATCTTTGTCTGACCTGCTTTGTATTTGCTGTGTGCCTACATGTTTCAGGAAGTAGAGACTTGGAAGAGTTCATACACAGAATTTAGGTTTTCCACACTCTCTCTCCTTTTCTTGATTCTTGTTTCCTATTCCAGTAGCTGTTGTTGCCTCAAACTTTCCTCTAGGTTTTTAGGAGAGATAAGAAGACTTCTGGTTTTAATTACTCCATGTTTTGTGCTTACCTTATTATTCATTCAAGCTAAAGTCAAAAGAAATGATGAATTGCCCACACCATTTCCTTCCCTCAGGCTCAGTTTCCATCCGGTGTCCTCATGTTTTCCTTCACCCTTCAGTGCCTTCAGCCCTGAGATACATAGAGGATATCTGCAAGATTAGCAGGCCTGCTAGGAATTTATCTGACCATATCAGAATTGGAAATTTGTCTGATATTAGTATAACCATTCCAGCTTTCTTATGATCATTTGCTTTTGTGTATATTCTGCCCCCCCCTTTTTAGTTTTTACTACTCTGATTTTTTAAAGTTAATATTTTTAAAGCAGTTTTAGGTTTACAACAAAATAAAAAGGGAGGTACAGAGATTTCCCATATAATCCCTGCTCCCCACATATGCATAGTCTTCCCCATTATTAACATCATACATTTTTACCAAGGGTGAACCTACATTGACACAACATAATCATCCATAGTTTACCTTAGGGTCCACTTTTCACGTTGTATATTTTGTGGATCTGGACAGATGAATAATGGCATATGTCCATCATTATAATATCATACATTATTATGTATTTTCACTGACCTAAATATTCTCTGTGCTCTGCCTATTCATCTTCCCACCACTTTCCCTCCCTCACCCAGCAGCCCATGTTCATTTTATTGTCTCCATAGTTTTGTCTTTTACAGAATGTCATATAGAAAAAATCATATACCATGTAGACTTTTCACACTGTCTTTCTTCATTTAGTATATGCATTTAAGATTATTCTGTGTCTTTTCATGGTTTGATAGCTGCATTTCCTTTTAGATCTGAGTAATATTCCATTGGATATACCACAGTTTATTTACCACTCACCTATTAAAGGGCACCTTGGTTGCTTCCAAGTTTTGGCAATTGTGAACAAAGCTGCTATAAAATCCTTGTGCAGGTTTTTGTATAGACGTAAGTTTTCAACTTCTTTGGGTAAAACCCAAGGAGTGCACTTGCTGGATCAAACAGTAAGAGTGTGTTTTATTTGGTAAGAAACCACCCACCCATCTACTTAGTATGGCTTGTAGCATTTTGCATTCCCACCAGCAGTGACTGAGGATTCTTGTTCCTCCACAGCCTTGCCAGCATTTGTTGTTGTCAATGTTCTGGATTTGGGCCATTCTAATAAGTGTATAATGGTATCTCCTTGGTGTATTAATTTGTATTTCCCTGATAACATGATGTGTAACATCTTTTCGTATGTTTATTTGCCATCTGTGTATCTTCTTTGGTGAGGTGTGTTCTCTTTGGAATTATTTCTCCAGGTGTATGGCTTGTCTTTTCATTTTCTGGACATTGATTTTCTCAGAGCAGAAGTTTTTAATTTTAATGAGTCCAGATTATCAATTCTTCTTTCATGGATTGTGTCTTTGGTGTTGCACCTAAAAAGGCATCCCCATACCCAAGGTTATCTAGGTTTTTGACCTATGTTACTTTCTAGGACTTTTATAGTTTCTCATTTTACATTGAGGTCCATGATCCATTCTGAGTAAATTTTTGTGAAGGGTGGAAGGTCTTTGTCTCTATTTATCTCTATCTATCTATCATCTATCTATCTATCTATCTATCTATCTATCTATCATCGTTCTATCATCTATCTACCTATTATCTATCTATGTACCAATCAGTCATCTAACTATCATGTATCTCTTTGCAGATGGATGTCCAGTTGGATGCATATAGATGACACTTGTTTTTTTTCCCTTCCAAATCCCATATGTCTATTTCTGGCTTTTATTCGGATTATTTTGACCTGGGTTTCTCAAGTAGCATTGACATCTTGGTCAGACAATTCTTTGTTGTGTGTGTGAATCTGTCCTATATATTGTGAGATATCCAACAGCATTCCTGGCCTCTGCTCACTAGTTGTCAGCACATTTCCATCCTCACCTCTGCCTCCCATGGTTGTAATGAGCAAAATTGTTGAGACATTGGCAAATGTGTCCAGGGGGTCAAAATTGCCACCCCTTCCTGATCCATCAATTTAACCATATACATTTGCTATGTTGATGTGATTAATGTCCATTCATGGCTTCTTTTTTTAAACAATTTTTTAATGCTTATTTATTTTTGAGAGAGAGAGAGAGAGAGAGAGAGAGAGAGAGATTGAGAGAGAGATAAAGCACCAGCAGGGGAGGGGTGGCGGAGACAGAGGGAGACACAAAGTCCAAAGCAGGCTCTGGGTTCTGAGCTGTCAGCACAGAGCCCAAGGCGGGGCTCAAACTCACAAACTGAACCAGGAGACCGTGACCTGAGCTGAAGCTTAACCTACTGAGCCACCCAGGCACCTCGATTCATGACTTCTTTTACTCTATTTGGCATGGTAGCTGTAACAGAGACTATACAGTCTTAAAAATCTGGGCTTTTAATTTAGTTTTTAAATGTTTATTTACTTTTATTTTTAAATTTTTTAAATTTTTTATTGTAGAGAGAGAGAAGCAGTGGGAAGAACAGAGAGGCAGGGAGAGAAAGAATCTTAAGTAGGCAGAATCAGTGCCAGGCTTGATCTCATGACTTGAGACTGCCAAAATCAAGAGCTGTATGCTTAACTGACTGAGTCACCCAAGAGCCCCAAAATATTTGTTTTTGACAGAGAGAGAGAGAGAGAGAGAGAGAGAATGAATGAGCATGGGAGGGGCAGATGGAGAGGGAAAGAGATAATCCCAAGCAGCTCCATGCCCAACCTGGGGCCTAAGGAAGGGCTCCATCACATGAACTGTGAGATCACGACCTGAGCTGAAATCAAGAGTCAGATGCTCAACCAACTGAGCCACTCAGGTACCCCCAAAATCTGAACTTTTTGAAGAAAATTTCTGCTGTTGCAATTGTAGTATTTAAATATGCATTTTTCTATTAACACAGTCAACCTTCAAATAATATTCAACTTCACATATAAAATACGAATTCATAGAAGTTTACTTCCATTTCACCCCTTGTTATCCTTCTTCTATTTTTACTACATGTTTTATTTCTACTGATTTTATAAACTCGACTATATTGTCACCATGTTTTTCTCCCCTAATTCCTCTCTGTTTATACCTTCAATTACCAAGTTCATCAATACTTGATTGGTTAATATTATCTCATCTATTATCAGGTCACTCTATATTTTTTTCAGCATTATTTTTTTCTATGTTTTAATTTAAGTAGCTTAAATTTCTATACCTGTATTTGTATTTTTTCCTGCAGTGTCAAATCTGCTATCAAATCCCCTTTTATAGGCAGTACCAGATTTATAAGAATTGAAACACTCACTAAAATCATACAGTATCACAAGTAACCTCGTCTTCATATATACAAAATAGACCTCACAACATTCAAGCAAGATTTAAATTATACAAAAAGAAAATATAAACAAGTGTTTGTTAATTACAAGAAATTTGAAAACTCTCACTGACAAAGGACAATGTGTCCTGCGTCCTGGAATTAGATCACTATTCTTTTCTTAGGTTATGGTGTATGTAGTCAGGTCTGATTTTCTACGAATTGTCTCAATTTTTACCCATGTGGCACCTAATCTAGGAATGCTGGAGTTATAATGTAATTATTTGAATAATATTTTGGAAGGGAGAGGTCTTTGTATTGAGTTATTTCTATTAGACTACACAGTGGTACATTTTCTCTGGATTGTGTTTGGTTCTGATGAAGGGCATCCTGTTTTTCAGCTCCAATTTCCTCTACATATCTTCAGTTTATGAGATTGTGTTACTTCCTTGGCTCAAACTCAAGTTCCTAAAGCAATATTCTACCTAGTCCTCCAAATCCTATTCTAGATTAGGGTTCTGACTTTCTGCTAAGTGGCCACTGCTTTAGACCTCTACCTTAGCCTTTCTTTGGCTGTGTCCTTCCTATATATTGACATTTCCCCCTTGCTTCTTGGACTTCTTCCTCCAGGCACAGGCCCTTTGCACTTATAAACATGGACCTTGCCTGCAACCCCAGCCCTGCAACAAGGGTTTGTCTATAATAGGTGTCAATGCATATTTTGCAGATAAAATGATGTTAACTGTGGGCCTGAAGGGCCATTACCTTTCTCTGTTGTGCTCTGCATTGTTCTCCTGGCCCAATATCCAGTGTCAGCTGGATCTGCCCCCAAATATCTGTCTCACTTTTTCTAGCCATTGAAAGAAGGGTCTAATTATGGTGATGTGTGAGAAAAGTGAAAAGTCTCACCAACAAAATCTGAACTTTAACATTTATGGATTGGGGTATTAAGTCTGGTTTCCTACTCATATGTTTTATTGAATAATTATGACACTTTTCACTATTAAAAATTTCATTTTAAATATATTTTGTTAAAATAATAGGGCACGAAATAATGAATTAAAATACTAATATGGGGGCACCTGGGTGGCTTAGCCAGTTAACGATCCGACTCTTGATCTCAGCTCAGGTCATGATCTCTCCGTTCATGATTTGGAGCCATGTGTTGGACTCTGCCCTGATGGCGTGGAGCCTGCTTGGGTTTCTCTCTCTCCTTTTCTCTCTGCTCCTACCCCACTTTCTCTCTCTCTCTCAGAATAAATAAACTTAAAAAAATGTTCCTACATGAGTACATGTAAATACTGGTAAGAAAAGTTTAAAGTCTTACAAAGTGTGATTATTATCATCTATCTTTTGATAAACCTTTGACACTAACATCTATTGCTTCCCCTAGCACTTAGATTCTTGCCTTATCATGAGTAAAGTCTTTATTTACATTTTTTCTTAGGTTCTGTTACTTCCAAGGCAAGCATAGCTCTATTTCAAATCTGTTGCTGCAGGATTCGAGGACTATGTGTTGTATAAAGCCAGTAGATTAGCCTTCTCTTATTTTACCCTCTCACACTGGTTTAGAAAAGGTTTCTAAGCCATAAGCACTCATATAACGCAGCATCTTAGGACAAAGAAGTCATTATTCATCTTCTAAAACACTGGCTTCCTTTCCTCCGTGTGGAAAAACATAAAAAAGAGAAAAACACAGCCAAGAAGAAAGAATTTTGCTTAGCTCTTTCCCAAGAAGGATATGTTTTTCCTCAATTCATTTCTCTCATAGCCATTTTTCATTTGCTGTTTAAATCCATATGTCTTGATCCATATGGTATCTATTGGCACATGTAATGTGATAGTCCTGATTATCTACTAGCACCTGAAATGTGATAGTCCTGACTGAAATATGCTATAAATGTAAAGTACACACTCGATTTAGAAGATCTAGTGTACAAAAAAAAGAATGAGATATATTTATTAAATTCTCATATTTATTAAGTTTTGAAATGATAGTATTTTAGACATATTGGATTCAACAAATAATTATTAAAATCCATTTAGCTTTTCTTTTTATATCTTAATGTGGCTTCTAAGATGTTTAAAATTAAGTCTGTGTGTGTGGCTCACATTGGACAACATTGTTCTAGAGGAGATACTTATTAGTATCAATTATTTTAACGGGATAAAGCCATCGTTAATCTGTTTATCAGATGGATAAAATGGATCTGTCAATACTGATCCATTGTTTATCAAATGGATCTGTCAATACTGATCCATTGTTTATCAAATGGATCTGTCAATACTGCTTTGATATGAGCCATAAACCTGTAAAAGCTGTGTATAAACACAATAAAGCAAAGCTTTCAAAACATTTTTTTCTCAAGTTTTTATTTAAATTCCAGTTAGTTAACACACAGTGTGATATTAGTTTCAGATGTAGAATTTAGAGATTCATTACTTACATACAACACCCAGTACTTAACAAAAATATATGTTTAAAATACAAAGATTTTATCAGTCTAATTTGGAGACTGATGTAGCCCTTTTTATACATTCAGTGCTCAAATTTTTTGAAAGCTGATAGGAGACATCTGGTTTTGTTATGCAATGTGATTCTGGTAGAGATTAGTCCTGAAAGTTTTTGGTCCCTTAATGAGCAGATGTTAATATATGACAGTGTTTAAACTAGTAGACTTGTAATATTTCCTAAGAGATAGTAGCTTCAATTTATCTTAATGTATTATTCCTTCATATTTATAAGACCTTTCTGTTGGTTATGCACACTTTCAACAAAGTCATTTTTCTTATGTTGAAATGGGTGAGAGAATGAGATATTGGGGAATTCTTTTTCAAGTAAGAAAGAAAAAAGTTATCTATGGTATGAACCTAATTAGATCTTGACATTCTTTTTTTTACCTTTGATAAATATATTATTCCCAGTTAAAATGTTGATTGTATGCTTTTAACCATTGCTTCTTAATTATGTGAGTACATGTTTACTTTCCAAATAGTAGTTCATAGTGATAACCAGAAGCAGAGGAATGAAATACCAACTTGTTATTCATCACTGTGAGGCAGAGAACTAAAATAAATGAACAGACTTGTGCTGAATGAAAGCTTAAGTGGTCAAGGATGAATCCAGGTGCTTTCTGTGAAGGCTGAAAGACCTAGATTTGGGCGACAATTTTGGCATTAGATGGTTTAGAGATTTTCCTTTCATGGTATAAACAAGGAAACTTACTTATAGGTTGCTACTGAGGCACAAAAGCTTATATTTAGAAAGGGTTTTCTAAAACAATTGTTCACTATTCTCAGGAGTAACTGATGAGTAACATGAAACACAATGAGACCACCTCATTTGTTTCCAAGAAGCCATCCTTTTTTGGTAGCTGTTCAAGGCTTGTAATTCAGACTTTTAACTCTCTATCCAGTGCTTTCTTAAGTTTCCAGGTACTCTACTACCAGTAGGTACATTACCCCATTCCCCATTCTTTCCCATTGAGAATATATTCCTGGAACTCATATTTTATTCCTCCTAAGAAAACTTTGAGCTCCCAAAAGCCACATTTTTCTGTATATTTTTGAGTCTTAATAGCTAACAGAATTCCCAGGACACAAAGTGTTCTTAGAAATTGTTCAGTTAATATGAAAAAAATGTTCAGATATTATATTTTTTATATTTAAATTATTATTACTGGATCATATACACAGTCTTTGAAATCTTTAACTCATTAGTTAAACTATTTTTGCACACCCTAGATTGAACTAAACTGTGACACTCTGGATTGAAAAGATAAATGTGCAAAGCACAAATCCATTGCGGAGGAGAATTTAAGAGTCTCTTAACTATAATCGACCTCATTGATAATTGTTGCACAAATGAGAAATCCAGGACAGAAAAACCCTGTCCTCTTGCAATGCTCATTTAGAATGATCACCCAACTGCAGACCCAGTTAGAGAGAAGTAGCAACCTTCCATATTCAGGAGTGAAATTTCACTGCTATATCTTTTTCTCCAATATGATCCCTTCTGTAGAAATGAGAATAAGAATTCATTACATGTTACACAACTCTACCCCCAAATAGCCACAGTTGTGTATTTAAGAATGTGAAGGCATGACATAATAACAGCTGTATATTCAGGAACATAAATTTCTCATTTTGGGACCTCCCCCAAGGAATCTCAGTATTTTGTCAATATAGGATAATATGTATGGGAAAAGGCAAAAGGGGCAAAAGATATTCCTAAAGGAGAAGTGAGAAAAGGGAAACTTAACAGTGAAGCTTAAGTTTTTAAAGAAGACACAATATTCAAATTACCCATTTTGAGATTGCAATTCATAGATATGATTAAGCCCACTCACCCATTATTGATTCAAAACTCATTTTATGTGAGGAATGCAGAGATCTAATTGTCCTTGTTACCACACTTTCTTCAGTAATCTCTGGATTCCTTGCTTGATCTCCTGGGTTCGCACCCCATACACAATGGGGTTGAGGGCTGAGAAAATGACATGGTGGAGGATGTTGAGCAAGACTGGCACATCAGGCGAGACTTTCTTCTTCACCACAAGAGTGAGCACGAAGACCAGAAGGATGGTGCTGAAGAAGAGGATAAGGATGAAGTGGGAACCGCATGTGCTCAGGGCCTTGGCCACAGCACCCTCTGCCTTGAGTCTCAGCACAGCTCGCAGTATGAAGGTATAGGAGAGAAAGATGAGGATGAGGTCAGATCCTAGCAGGGTCCATCCTACGGCAAACTGGTAGAGGCGATTGATGGTGACATCATCACAGGAGAGCCTGGAGACAGACATATTGGCGCAGAGGCAGTTCTCAATGACATTTGTCCTACAATAATGGAGTCGGGATGATAGAATGGGGATAGGTACTGTTAAAATGCCATTCCTGGCCAAAATAAAGACAGCAGCCTTGGCTACAAATTGGTCAGTGATGATGGATGGGTATCTCAATGGGTGGCAGATGGCTACATAGCGGTCATAGGCCATGACCATGAATGTGCAGGACTCCATGGAAAGGAAGCAGTTCATGATGTACATCTGGAGGAAGCAGGCATAGAAGCTGATGGACTTGAGGTCAAACCAAAAGACGGCCAGCACCTTGGGGATGACGGTGAGGCAGACAATGATGTCCAACAGGGAGAGGAGGCTGAGCAGGTAGTACAATGGCTCATGCAGAGATGCCTCCAGCCTGATGGTGATCAGGAGGACACTATTGGCCCCCATGGCTAAAAGAAAGAGGAAGCTGAGGGGCAGGGACAACCAGAATTTCCAGCTAGGGGACCTGGCAAAACAATTCAGGAGGAAGTCTGAAACCTCAGAGGAGATGGTGCCATTTTGGTGCGCTGTCATATTTTGTCATATATTTCTATAGATTTCTTTTAGTGATCTGTAAAATTAAGATAAAAATTGGATACTGACTCAAGACACCTGGATTTAGAAAATTTGCTTCACCTAGGTGAAATGCACGAGCCTCGGGTTATCCAGAGCCATGTGACTTCATCTGTTTATCTTTTGTGCCTTGCTACTTGGATGATTTTACCAGTGAACAGTATAGAGAACAGAGGTAATATGGTTTACTTATACATGCTTGATTCTTTCAAGGATGATTATTAATAGAATTGTTGTATCTTTGCCAAAAGTAAAGAGAGGGACAAAATTACTTTAGAACTACTTTGTGACCAGTGAGTTGCTAAATTTGTTCTTACAAGTTTCTTCCTTTGGGTTTTGATTTTCTTTAATGGCCACATAGACTACTATATGATAATTTAACCATAACAATGTGTGCAGGTGAGTAGTTGAAACTGGCACAAATAGGGACTCAGGTGAATGTCCCTAGTTGTCCATGGCACCCCCATTCTGAGTTTTCAAATGGAGTTTAATTATATTTTAAAATGGTACCCTGAAAGTAACGTAGGGTAATTTTCATTTTGTCTAAAAAGTGATTGTAATTAGGCTGGTATGGTCCTGCCAAGTAACTGCCCCTCCCCTATACATGTTTATATTTGTAGGATTCTTAACTTTTGGAAGAAAGAGTCTTAAAAGGAGCCTAGGCAATCACACATAGGTATGAGAGAGTGATACCAGCCATGGAACAAGATGAAATTTGATAATTCTGATTGCAATAGTGTGAAGGTGATAAAGTCTACCTTTAAAGTTCTTTTATTCCCTTTCTGTTTCTCTTTATATCTTCAATATAATAATCCATTTTTTCTTGTCTAGTAGTTCTATGCTTTGCCATGGTGGAGTGGCCACAAAGGCTGGGAGATACTGGAAGTGCAGGAGATTTCTGAAGATAAAAACCCATAGGAAAAAACATTGAGCCTTCAGTTTTGACCTAAGGTCCTTCTCCTGTCTTGAACGCTATGTTCATTGAACTCTGTCTTTCTGTCAAACTTCTCATAGGATTCATTCACATATAGGTTTGAGGCATAACTAATAGCACTAGCTCAGACCAGTCTTTGCCACAGTGACCCACAGCGTGTACAATATCAGGCTGCTGAATTTAAAATATTCCCCTAAACACCATTTTCATCGTTTAGGTTTAGTCATTTGATCTTTGCTTACTGTATTCTCTGATTCTACTCTCTACAGAATTGTTTCAACTAACCTTTGCAAGAGAGACACAAATCTTACCATCTCCAAGAAGTTTTCCTTCTTCAAGGGTGTCAGAGTATTCTTGGAACGAATTAGGGTTTCTTTGAATGCACAGAGGTAAAAGTCTTGAAATGGGCTTTGGAGAGTACAGCCACATGGAAGAAATGGCAATTCAGACATGAGTATCCATGGAGAAGTAAAGAGGAAGAAGTATGTTCTCTTTTTCTCCTGAAGTACTTTGGGATAATTGTGTCTAGCACCAGGATAGAATTTCTGAGGACAGCCTAGGAGGACTTTTTTTATCTGTTCTTTCTACTTACTGACTCTTTCTCCTCTTTTCTCTGGAATGTTCCTACATATTCTTCATTCTACAATTGATTCAACAAGCATTGACCTACCCTAGAAGTAAAGCATCTGAGACCATGTATGTTTTTCTTCTCCTCTCTTTCAATCTTGGATTGCAATCAGAGCTAGCCAATGAAGCGTGAGGGCTGAGGACCTAGAGCTAATAACTACTGGTTCCAGGTAGAGACAGAATGAAGAAGCCAAGTGAGGTTGAAGGGCAATGACAAAAGCAGAGACCCTGCAGGGCAAACTTTTTCCCAGGCTGCTGGACAGGCCCCAGCATAGCACTATGGAAGCCCTGTTTGAAGAAGGGAAGGCTTTTTAGGGACCACCTAACTCCCTAAACTCAGACAGAATTGTGAGACATCTCTCCCAAGTACTTTTTCAGACATCATTGATCTGAACAGTGACAGATACCTCTATCATCTGTGCACAATTTTCTGTTTGTGGCAGCAGTAGATTTTAGAAACTCTTTAGATTGAGCTGAAATCTGAGGAACTATCTTCTGACTCTCACTAACGCTCCAACTATGTCTGTGTCCTCAGTCCTGTAGTTGTACAGATTAAATTTAGTTCCTATGTCATGATTCAAGCATTTATGGACAGATTCTTTGCCCATAACTCCTAAATTTTCATATTCACAGATGAAAACCCAAAAATTTCTAATCTGAGCTCCAAATGATATGCTTTCCTGACTCCTTCCACTCATTAATCTCCTATGAAGAAATTCCTACTCTCTGCATATCTGGATTCACCCAGGAAAAGATCCAAAGAAGCAAGAGGAGGGCAAAAGGAAAGGTCTCAGAGCAGAGGTTATCACATGTACCTCCTGACCTGAGACTGGATGCAGTGTTTACTGCCCTATTTTCAGACTACTTCATCAATACTGACTCAGGAATGGAATGGAGCACAGATCTGGACTAAAGAGAAAGATCTCCTCTATGCTCTGGCTAATTTTGGTATAGCTGCGTCTCAGGCACCCTCTATCCAGTCTCACTTACAGAGCATGGAGCAGGCGTCTGGCTCCACTGATATTGGAGTTTCAGTTAGTTCCTGAAGTATCTGTGGATAGTTATAACTCCAGAGCCTTAGGGACTTTGTCCTCTTGGAACCTTCCATCCCTAATTCCTTGTGCCTAGAATGTCCTCCTGGGACAGACAGGCAGGCAGGTGGAAAAAGCAAATGATTTTATTTCTCTCTAAAAGGAAGGAGCTCTGGTCATCCAGCCCAACATGGACTGTGTTCTGTACGCAGTTAGTCTCCTGGGGGTAGAGGTCTTACATCAATCCATCCATGTTCACAGTATTTGCATGTGCGCACTCGATGCCCTCCATGGGTCCAATAAGCTCACTCAGAAGTTCTCATGGGCTTCCAGAACACAATTTTTAGATAGGTACCCCCCAAACCATCCTAATGAATGTATTCATACTAACTTATCGTGACTTTTCTCATTGCATTATAATGATGAAAATGCAAGAGAAACCTGAAAACCATATTCCTGAGAAAATGCAGTATGTTTTTCAGAGAGAAAAGTCAATAGAAATGTTCCCTTTAGTGAGAAAAATTTAAGTAGGTTGTATGTATAACTGTGTATTAGGAACCATGATTGTTCCTTTTTTTAACTTTCATTTTGAACTTCATGTGAATTTTTCATACTCTTCCATAATTGGAGCAAACATGATTGGTTTCTTTATTATATATTTATTTTCATTAGTTTTTTTGAGTGTAGTTGACAGATAAATTTCCACTAGTTTCGGATGTGTAACAATGTGTTTTGACAAGCCTATCCATTATGCTATGGTCACCACAAGTGTAGCTACAATCTGTGACCATACAGAGCTTTTACAGTACCATTGACTATATTCCCTATGATGTGTCATTGTCATCTGTCTCTTGAAAGCCCTTCTTTTGATTTATTTTTATTCTTTCTTCTGTGTATCTCAATATCGCTCTTATTTCTCTTTTCCCTCAGAAAGTAAAAACTCCGGGATTCTTAAAATACACCTAATTAATCTTAAGTATGCTTATTTAGCTACTTGTATGCTTAGGGGAGAAAAGGTTGGATGTTGGATTTATATAAATGTCATTGGGTTATAGATCGGATGTAAACACTAAATCTTAAACATCTGTCCATGCTTTTCTGTGTACACCCACTTCATTCTTTTTGACTGCTGTTCTATTTCCAATATGTGCATTTTTCCTTTTTATGGAAGTAGTCAACACCCAAGTGAACTATAATTGTACTAAAAATAATGTTGTTGTCAATTTCCTTGTACACCTTCTCTTATAGACCTAAAGTAGACAGATGTGGAGGATTTTTTCAGTTATAACATAAAAATATTTAATTTAACTAGGAATTACCAAATTTCTCTCCAAAGCATTTAAATATCTCAATAGAAATCCTAAATTTTCTTTATTTTACACATTCCTTACACCATTTGATGCTATCTTTTCTTTAAAAAAACTAGATGGATGTAATTCGTATCTTATTATATTTAATTTATTTTTCTATCTGATAAGTGAGCATTGTTCATATACTATTCAGCCATTAGTGGCAGTGACTTATGTGTCCACATCCTTTACCTGATTTTTCTATTAATTTTTGTTTTGCTTACATACTTATAAAACTCTGTGCGTATTTTATTTTATTTATTATTTTTATTCTTATTTATTTATTTTTATTTAAGTAATCTCTCTACCCAATGTGGGCTCAAACACATGACCCCCAACATCAAGAGTCGCATGGACCGAGCCAGCTTGGTTCGTCTCTGCATATTTTAAATAGTAGAGCCTCTTGATGGATAGATATTGCTAATACCTTCTCTAGTCTGTTATAAAGCCTTCAATTTTAGCGTCTGCAGTCCATTACTCAATGGACATCTCTCAATTTGACCAAGGCAAAATCTCTATGTTTCTAGGAATAGAGTTTCTCCATGGATCTTATTTAGGGAACATTCCACAAGATCACAAAGATGCTTCTTTTATTTGGTTTTATTTATTTATTTTTTTAAAACTCAGTGCATTAGGTTTCATATTGATGTATTTAAGTCTGGTTTACATTGTGAAGAGTAAGAGTGGTATTAGGTTATTACAAACTGATACATTCAAAACAACTGTGAAAATATGAAATACTGTGTTGCCTGTTTTATAAATATTGTCTACTTTGAGTCCGCTAGTACCTCAGCACTACCCTGGCCACTCTTCTGGTGGCTCCTAGACTTCTCATGATCCCTGAAGTGTGGGTTACTGCCAACAGGGTGGGGTCCATCAATGGCAGTTACAGGGCATGGTCTGAACACCCTCTGTTTTGTTGAGGGAGGTGCTGTACCAGTTCTGCTTATAGTGTTAACTAATAACTTAATTTTTGTCTTTCTTATCTTTATCTCTTTATCTTGTGTATATTTTTAACTTTCTAACTCTATATAGAGATGAATATTTGATTCCTCACTAATTTGAGAAGTCTGCTTTATTGTATACCACATTTCATGCACATGTGGCTGTGTATATGATCCATTATTGTGTGTTTGTTTTCACTTACTACAGCAATCCACATTATTTGTATTACTATTGCTTTGTTGTATGTACTATTCTATGGTTGGGTGAGTTCCCATTTGAATCTATCCAAACATTTTTAGGTTTTACAAAAATTTGGTAGATTATTATTTTCTATATGTGTTTTATAATTAGCATCACTTGTGCCTTATTCATTTGGTTACGAGTGAGTCACTGGAGTCAGCGCTGATTGAGCAGGAGGGAAACTGGACTCAGCTTCTGTTTGGGAGGAGTGTTAAAGAATTTGTGGCCATATTAAAACCTCCATATATGATGCTAATTTTTCTTTTTAAAATCATTTTTTTGTTTTTTTCTAAAATTGCTTTATTTCTGACTTACTTTTATTTCTACTCCACCCTTTTCTTAAAAAGTTTTTTATAATGTTTATTTATTTTTGAGATACAGAGACAAAGCACAAGCAGGTGGGGGGGGGGGCAGAAGAGAGAGGGAGACACAGAATCCAAAGCAGGATCCATGCTCTGAGCTGTCAGCACAGAGCCAGATGTCGGCCTAGAACCCATAACTGTAAGATCATGACCTGAGCCAAAGTCAGCGCTTAACCGACTGAGCCACCCAGGCACCCCAACCCATCCTTTTATTTTCAACTTCCAATCCCCAAAATACTACCAGCATACATCAGACTCTCAGAGTCCATTTAGGATGTCACCAAAGGTGGTATGTGACCTTCACTCAACCTTTAGAATGGACTGTTTTCCTCTGATACCATAATATATCCAGAAGGTTTTTTTTTTAACACCTGATTTGTTTCTTTACAATACTTTCAACTTCAGTCTTACATTTTAAAAAGTTTTGAGCAGTTATTCATGTCACTTTAAGTATGTTCCTGTTGTATTTATTTACCTTCTTATGTGACTCTTATTAGACCAAATTATATTTTGACATGCTCTCATATCATCTCTCAGCCATTTTCTCCTCCTTCTTTCTGTGTCTTCTGAACTTTATGTAACAGGACTACAAATGTCCTTGGTCTGATCCAACTCATTAACATGCACTCAGCTTTATTTATTCTGCTATTCAGCTCATCCCCTGACTGCTTTAGAGCAACTGCTTTATTTTTTAAAACAATTAGTTTTTTTCTTATAACTGAATATCCAACTTCATATTTCCAGTATCTTTCATTAAGTCTCTGGGGACATTTTATCACTCCTCTCAAAGTAGGATATTTTGGTTTGATAACTTTTACTATTATATTCTTTTTTCTATTTCATTGATCCTCTTATATTGTTTGTTTCTTTTCCTTATTTTGGGTTAAATTTATTCTTCTTTATGTTGTTGTTTTTAGTGGTTGAATTTGGTCATTGTTTGCAGGTGTAGTGTTTCAGAAATAAGAATTTCATGCTACATATGTGTGTCCAGTAGAATTGACTCATGAACAAATGGATTTGAAGTGTGGGGACGTCCTTTAGGGGGATTTTTTTTTCAATAAATGAAATATAACACTATAAATGTATTTTCTCTCTTTTTTTATTTTGTTAACATTTTCTTTTCTCTAGCTCAGTTTATTGTAAGAATAGAGTATATTATACATAACATACAAAATGTGAGTTGGTTGATTAGGTTATTGGCAAATCTTCCAGTCACAATAGGCTATTAGTTGATAATATTAGTTGATATTAGTTAATATTAGTTGATAAGTTTTTGGAGAGTCAGAATTTATACCTGAATGTTTTACTGTGTGGAGGATGGACACCTCTAACCCTGACAGTGTTCAAGGGTCAGCGTTATTGCATTAGTGGCATTTTAAAAATTTCACACGTTGTAGTTTAATTATTTTTTAGTTCAAAATTCTTTTGCCTCTTTATTTGGATTTCTTTCTCTCGTGGATTATTTAGAAGTGTCTTTTTAAGTTTTCAAATATTTTGGTCTTATTTTAGAGATCACTTCATATTGATATCTAATTTCATTCCACTATAGTCAGAAAATATATGCTGCATGAATTCTTTTACGTGTACTGGAATTCGTATGATGGCCCAGAATATGACCTATTTTGGTAAATGTTCAGTGTGTTTGAAATATTGTACATTCTACTGTTGTGTTTGGCTTTGAAACTCATCTTTTCTGGTATTATAATATTCATTCCGGTTTTCTTTCTTTTTTAATTTTTAATTTTAATTCCAGTATTGTTAACATACGGTGTTGTATTAGCGTCAGGTGTACATACAGTGGTTCAGCAGTTTTACACATTGCTCAGTGCTCATTTTGATAAGTGTACTCTTTAAATTTTAAAATCTTTATTTTATGTTTTTATTTTTTGTTTTATTTATTTATTTTGAGAGGGAGAGAGTGGGCGCGTGTGAGAGAGAGAGCGAGAGAGAGAGAGAGAGAGAGAGCATGAAAGTGCACAAGTGCATGAGTGGGGGAGGGGCAGAGAGAGGGACTGAAAGCAATCCTAAACAGGCTCCAATGGTCAGTGTGGAGCCCGATGTAGGGTCAGACTCAGGAATCCTGAGATCATGACCTGAGCCAAAATCAAGAGTGGGCTGCTTACCTGACTGAGCCACCCAGGCACCTTAGGATAAGTGTACTTTTAATCCCCATCACCTCTTTCACCCATCTCCCCCCACCCCCCCCAACGCCCCTCTGGTAACCATCAGTTTGTTTTCTATAGTTCAGAGTCTGTTTCTTGGTTTGTTTCTTTCTTTTTTCTTTTGATTGGTGTTGTTATTAGTGCTGTATATTTTCCCATCCTTTCACTTTTAACATGTTTGTTTTTGTATGAGGTGCATTTAATGTGAGCAGTGCTTAAATGAGTTGTTTTTTCTCCTTGGTCTGACTATTTCTGCCTTTTAATTGGGTATTTAGTTCATTTATACTTATTTTGAATCATGGGTGTGGTTGGGTTCAAATGTATCATTTTGGCTTTCTCTTTTTCTTTTCTCCTCTTTTTCCTTTTTTTTTGGATTATTCTTTAAAACATTTCATTCTATCTTCTTTTCTTATGAGTTTTAACTATTTTGGAGGCTTGCTTTAGAGATTTAGAGATTAGATTGATTTAGAGATTTAGAGATTATAGTTCACATCTCTAATTACAGTCTATCTTCAAGGGATACTATATTATTTTGTGTATTATGTAATAACTTAACAGTGATCTAATTCCTTCCTGGCTTATGCTATTATTTTCATACATTGTACTTTTTTGTATGTTATAAATTAAATACTTCATTGTTATTATTTTTGCAAAAAGCAAGTAAAGGCATTTAAGTAATAAAATAACCTTACATATTTACCCATGTAGTAACAAATTCTAATGCTTTTCATTCCTTTGTTTAGATCTATATTTACATCTGATAATATTTTCCTTCTGGATAAAGAAACTTTACAAATGTTTGTAGTGTGACCCTGCTATAGAAAAATTATTCTGGTTTTTTGTTTAAAAAAAAAGCATTTATCTGTTTTAAGAGTATTACTGAGAGATACAGAATTCTAGCTTAACAAGATTTTTCTTTCAGTTTTAAGATATTGCTCTATTGTCTTCTTACTTGCATTGTTTCTGATAAGATCCACTGTCATCCTAAATTTAGACAATTGTGATGTGTCTTTTTAAAAAATGTTTATCTGTTTTTGAGAGACAGAGAGAGAGAGAGAGAGAGAGAGCATGAGAGGGAGTGGGACGGGGGCAGAGAGAGAGGGAAACAGAGGATCTCAAGCAGGCTACGGGCTGATAGCAGAGAGCTGGATGCAGGGCTTTAACCCATGAATGACAATAGAACTGAGCCCAGGCTTAACCAACCAAGCCACCCAGGCACCAATGTGATGTGTCTTTTGATCTGGATTTACATTTTTTTCCTTTATCATTTCTTCTGGGCAGTTTGATTATGATGTACCCCTAGTATAGTTATATTCATTTTTCTTATTTTTGGGTTTCATTGAGCTTCTTGGAACTCTGGGTTTATAATTTTTATCAGATTTGGAAACTTGCAGCCATAATTTCTTCAAATATATTTTATGTCCTCTCTTTTGTTAAGATGGTGCCTTGAAACTACAAACATATCTTTATGTATACTGACAGAACAATGATACATACGTAAGAATTATTTCTCTACCCGTTGTTCTAACTTTTCATTGATAAACCCTTACATTTTATAATGGGACCACATGGGCCCATACATTTTGTAATGCATTTTACACACTAAGTTGTTTATATGCACAGGGGCCCCATACTTCTACAGGTAACCTTGAATAAAGTTGACTGTAGCTTCTTAATTGATCACAATCTATTTTGAAGTGCTTTCTTCTGGGATTCTCTTGTATTTTCTTCTCATCCACTGACCACTACTTCATGTTATCTCCATGTTAATCTCTTGATACCAGAAGGTAAGGATGATATGGGGTCTTTTTGGTGTGCTTTCTTATGTTCTTATTCTATATTCTTTCCTTTGGCCATTCCATCTACTCCCATGGCTTCAACGAGGATCTGTGGTCTATCCCAAGTGCACATCTTTATTTCTTCCAAGGGTACATCTTACTTGAGTATGAAACCTATAAGTCCAAGTATTTATTATACACTTCCACTTGAATATCCCATGTGTATTCAAATTCAAAGTTCCTAAAAATATACTTTTGCTCTTACGGCTAAGCCCCCACCTGCCCTATGGAGATGTTCCATACAATGCTCAGATCATGGAATGTGGCATGAAATAGGGTCTCCCTCACACATGATACCTAATACAAAAACTCATATAGAAAACAGACCATATCTGAATTATATTCCTAGGAACTAGCCTACATTCAATTATTTCTCCAACATTTATTAAACCATTAATTCACAAATATCATGGGTCTATACCATACGCCAAACACTGTTTGGGCTGGAGATACATCAGGCAAAAATTCTTGCCCTGGTGCTCCTTAAACGTTAGTGAATGTAGGCTGACTAAACAGGTTGATGAACTTTTATGGTCATTAGATAGTGATAAATGCTGTGCAGAACAGGGAAACAGAGAAGATGTTGGGACATATTCTGTGATTTGGGGGAATATTGTTAGGTGTTAAACACTGTGGTCATAGAGACCCGTTGGACCTGAGGGAAGGAGCTATGTAGACAGAGGAACAATAAGCAAATAGTTCCAGAGATGGAACTGTGGCTCATGTTTTTGAGAAGCTGTTAGGGAGGCAGTTCTGACCAAAGGACTTGAGGACAAAGTCAGGTAGGGAAAGGAGGGCCATATCCTTAGTCTCTTCAGAAACCCATGGTGGGTAAGAAGTGTGATGTGACTGTGGGTAAAGGGAAACCATATCGTTTTCATCATCAGGCATGCCCCAATGAGAAGATTAGGACTATTTCTATCTCCCTGTCCCTGCCTTCTGATTGTGGTTTTGAGAAGAGCCAAGCAAGAGCATGATTACTTTCTGTTCTCTCTTGCCCTCTTCAGTAATTTCCTAATCCCCTCTTTAATCTCCTGAGTTCGTACCCCATAGACAATGGGGTTGAGAGCTGCAGGAATTACATGGTGTAACACATTAAGTAAGACAGGGATATCAGGGGAAATTTTTTTCTTGGCAATGTGGGTAAAAACAAAAACCAGCAGGATGGTGCTGAAGAAGAGGATGAGGATGAAGTGAGAGCCACAAGTGCTCAGAGCTTTGGCAGCTGCCCCTTTTGTCTTAAGTCTAAGAACGGCTCGTAGGATGAAGGCATAGGAGAAGATGATGAGGGTCAGGTCAGAGCCCAGAAGAGTCCAGGCCATGATTAACTGGAAAATTCTGTTAAGGGCAATATTATCACAGGAGAGCTTGGACACAGAGAGATTAGCACAGATACAATTATCAATTATATTTTTTCCGCAATAATGGAGCCGGGCAGAGAGGATGGGAATGAATATAGTAAGAAGTGCATTTCTGGCCAAAGTAAAAATGGCAGCTTTGGCTACGAAATGGTCAGTGATGATGGATGGGTACCTCAGTGGGTGGCAGATGGCTACATAGCGGTCATAGGCCATGACCATGAATGTGCAGGACTCCATGCCAAGGAAACAATTCATGATGTACATCTGGAGGAAGCAGGCATAGAAGCTGATGGACTTGAGGTCAAACCAGAAGATGGCCAGGACCTTGGGGATGACAGTGAGGCAGAGCACGATATCCAATAGTGACAGGAAACTGAGCAGGTAATACATGGGTTCATGCAGAGAGGCTTCCAGCCAGATGGTGATCAGGAGAACACTATTGGCTCCGATGGCCAGGAGAAAGAGGAGGCTGAGTGGCAGGGACAACCAGAGCTTCCAGCTGGGGAACCTGGCAAAACAATTCAGGAGGAAGTCTGAAACCTGAACGGAGATGGTGCCATTTTGATGTGCTGTCATATTTTGTCATATATTTCTACAGCTTTCTTTTAGTGACCTATAAAATTAGGATAAACATTAGCTACTGACTTAAGACACATGAATTTAGAACAATTTGCTTCATCTAGGTGAAACTTGTGATTCCTAGCAGGTCATACAGATCCATTTGATATCATCTGTACATCCTTTGTGGTATGTTACTCAGAAAATTCTAGTACTAAACAATAGATGACTGTGATAATATGGTTCATTTATACGTGTTTGATTTTTTCTTTAAAAAATTTTTTTTAATGTCTATTTATTTTGGAGACAGAAAGACAGAGCATGAGAAAAGGAGAGGCAGAGAGAGAGGGAGACACAGAATCCAAAGCAGGCTCCAGGCTCTGAGCCATCAGCACAGATCCCAACACAGGGCTCAAACCCAACCGATTGAGCCACCCAGGCACCCCTGATTTTCTTTTAAATAGAAAGTCATTTCTTTGCAGAAACATAAAGAAAGGGAAAATTGCTTAGGAACTCCTTTGTTTTAGCTGAGTGTCTAAATTTGTACTTGTAAGTTTCTTCCTTATTTTTTTTTTTTGACCGCATAGACTATCATATGACATATAAGTACACAATATGCCCTGATAAGTAGCAAAACCTGGGCCAAGTAAGGACTCAGATACATGACTGTCTCTCATGCACCCTCATGCACATGTAATCCTTGGGCAGGTTTCCAGAAATCTGGAATATTTCTTTCTCTTGCACTTACACTCTGACTCCTGCTTCCACTGCTCTGAGTATAATTTTCTTCTTAGTTTCTTTTCATGTTGTGTCTATTGTTTTCTGTTATTATTATTATTATTATTATTATTATTATTATTATTAATTTTTATTGTAGGGACCACCAAACTCCAGTGACTCTCAGAGAACTTTAAACATCTCTCCTAAACATTGTTTAGGACATTATTGTGTGCATCCAGTGATGGATACCTCAGTGATCATCTGGGCATAATTCTCTGTTTTTGCAGCATAGCTTTAGAGATTCTTTAGATTGAGCTTAAACTGAGGAACCACTTTCTTACTCCCACTGACCCCAGTTGTGGTCTCTGTCTTCAACCTCTAATGTTATTCAGATTAAATTTAATTCCTCCCCCATGATTCAAACATTTGTGGGCAGATTGTTTGCCATAAAGCCACTACATTTTAGCGTGTATAGTTGAAAACTCCGAATCATCTAAGTAAGCGCCAGATGATACACTCTCCAGGCTTCCTACCCCCATCCCCATTCATCTCCTATGGACAAATTCCTGCCCCTCTGCATCTCTGGAAGCACCCAGAAAAATATGTAAAAAGGCAAGAGAACAGCAAAAGGGAAGGTTCCAGAGTACAGTTTCTCACACGTGCCTCCTGATCTGAGACAGCATGCGGTCTCTCCTATCCTGTTTTTGCACTACTTTTACAGTAGTGACTCAGGAATGGAACGGAGCACAGATCTGGACTAAAGAGAAATGTCTCCCCCCACCATGCCCAGTGTTCTGCCTACTCCTGGTATAGCTGCCCCTCAGGCACCCTCTATCCAGACTCACTTACAGAGGATGTGAGCAGGAGTCTGCCTCCACTGATATTGGAGTTCCGGCTAGTTCCTGAAATAGCTGGGTGTAGTTATAACTCCAGAGCATCAGGGACTTTGCCCTCAGGGAACTTCTCCATCCCCATTTCCCTGTGCTTAAAAGGCCCTCCTGGGAGACAAGCAGGCAGGTAGGAGAAGAAAATGTTTTTCTTTCTCTCTAAAAGGAAGGAGCTCTGGTAATCCAGCCCAACATTGACTGCGTCCTGTAGGCAGTTAGTCTCCTGGGGCTCGGGGTCTTATATCCATCCATCCATCCATCCATCCATCCTTCCATCCATCCACGTTCACACTCGTTTGCACAGGCACACTGGGTGTCCTCCATGGGTCTAATAATCTCACTCAGAAGTTCCAATGGGCTTCCTGCAGCCCATTGGCAGATAGGTGCCTCCCAAACCATGCTGTTAAATGGACTGATGTAAATTTATAATGACTTTCATCATGGCGTTATAATGATAAGAATGCAAGAGTAACTTGGAAAAAATATTCCTGAGAAAATGCAGTGTGTTTTTAAAAGAGAGAGTCCTATCATGATTTTTGCTGTAATGGAAGATTTTTCAAATGGGATGTGTATACAACTGTATACTAGGAAACAGGAGTCGTTTCTATTTCATTTTGAGCCTCATGTGAATTATTCCCATCCTCAAATTATGGGAGCAAGCATTATCAGTTTGTTTTTTCTTTCTTACGTTTCAGTGTAAAAACTTGATTGTAGTTGACACACAATGTTGCGTTAGTTTCAGGTGTACAACATGGTGATTCGACAAGTGTATACAGTTAAGTTATACTGCACTCACCACAGGTATAGCTACCAGCCATCACCATATAACATAAGTACAGTAGCATTGACCGTGTTCCCTGGGCTGTGCTGTCACCATCAGTTTCTTTAAAGGTCTTCTTTTACTCTATTTTTATTTCCCTGTCCCTGAATACCTCAACATCACTCCTATTTCTTTTCTCTTTAGAAAAGTGAAAGCTCCAGTGTGTTTAAAATATGTCTTTCTAATTAATCTTAGGAATACTTAAATATGCTTATATGTCCACCTATGGAAAGATGAATGGATTGAATTTTATAAATATAGTGGATCATAAATCTGATGTTATTCTTTGTTTTCACTCAACAGTAAATCATGAACAACTATCCCTGTTACTCTTGTAAGTCCACTTCATTCTTTTTGATTTCGGTTTAATTACAATTATGTATTTTTCTTTTTTTTATGTAAATGATCTACACCCAAATGATCAATAATTAATTCTATTTTGTTTTTAGTTGTGAGCATTATTTATTTTTCTTTTAATTTTTTAAAAATTTACATCCAAATTAGCATATAGTGCAACAATCATTTCAGGAGTAGATTCCTTAGTGCCCATTACCCATTTAGCACATCCCACCTCCCACACCTCCTCTAGTAACTCTGTGTGTTCTCCATTTTTATGAGTCTCTTATGCTTTGTCCCCCTCCCTGTTTTTATATTATTTTTGTTTCCCTTCCCTTATGTTCATCTGTTTTGTCTCTTAAAGTCCTCATATGAGTGAAGTCATATGATATTTGTCTTTCTCTGACTGACTAATTTCACTTAGCGTAATACCCTCCAGTTCCATCCATGTAGTTGCAAATGGCAAGATTTCATTCTTTTTGATTGCCAAGGATTACTCCATTGTATATATATACCACATCTTCTTTATCCATTCATCCATCGGTGGACATTTGGGCTCTTTCCATACTTTGGCTATTGTTGATAGTGCTGCTATAAACACGGGGGTGCATGTGTCCCTTCGAAACAGCACACCTGTATCCTGTGGATAAATGCCTAGTAGTGCAATTGCTGGGTCGTAGGGTAGTTCTATTTTTAGTTTTTTGAGGAACCTCCATACTGTTTTCCAGAGTGGCTGCACCAACTTGCATTCCCACCAACAATGCAAAAGAGATCCTCTTTCTCTGCATCCTTGCCAACATCTGTTTTTGCCTGAGTTGTTAATGTTCGCCATTCTGACAGGTGTGAGGTGGTATCTCATTGTGGTTTTGGTTTGTATTTCCCTGATGATGAGTGATGTGGAGCATTTTTTCATGTGTCCGTTGGCCATCTGGATGTCTTCCTTGGAGAAGTGTCTATTCATGTCTTTTGCCCATTTCTTCACAGGATGATTTGTTTTTTGGGTGTTGAGTTTGATAAGTTCTTTATAGATTTTGGATACTAACCCTTTATGTGATATGTCATTTGCAAATATCTTCTCCTATTCTGTCAGTTGCCTTTTAGTTTTGCTGATTGTTTCTTTCGCTGTGTAGAAGCTTTTTATTTTAATGAGGTCCCAGTAGTTCATTTTGGCTATGTTTCCCTTGCCTCCAGAGATGTGTTGAGTAAGAAGGTGCTGCGGCCAAGTCAAAACCCTCTTCAAGGGTTTTGATGGCTTCCTGTCTTACATTGAGGTCTTTCATCCATTTTGAGTTTATTTTTGTGTTTGGTGTAAGAAAGTGGTTCAGGTTCATTCTTCTGCATGTCGCTGTCCAGTTTTCTCAGCACCAGTTGCTGAAGAGACTGTCTTTATTCCATTGGATATTCTTTTCTGCTTTGTCAAAGATTAGTTGGCCATACATTTGTGGGTCCATTTCTGGGTTCTCTATTCTGTTCCATTGATCTGAGTGTCTGTTCTTGTGCCAGTACCATACTCTCTGGATGATTACCTCTTTGTAGTAGTTTGAAGTCCTTGATTGTGATGCCTCCTGCTTTGGTTTTCTTTTTCAAGATTGCTTTGGCTATTCGGGGTCTTTTCTGGTTCCATACAAATTTTAGGATTATTTGTTCTGGCTCTGTGAAGAATGCTGGTGTTATTTTGATAGGGATTGCATTGAATATGTAAATTGCTTTGGGTAGTATCGACATTTTCACAATATTTATTCTTCCTATCCAGGAGCATGAATCTTTTTCCATTTTTTGTGTCTTATCCAATCTCTTTCATAAGCTTTCTATAGTTTTCAGTGTATAGATTTTTCATGTCCTTGGTTAGATTTATTCCTAGGTATTTTATGGGTGTTGGTGCAATTGGAACTGGGATCAATTCCTTGATTTCTCTGTCGCTTCATTGTTGGTGTATAGGAATGCAACCGATTTCTCTGCATTGATTTTATATCCTGCAACTTTGCTGAATTCCTGAATCAGTTCTAGCAGTTTTTTTTTTTTTTTTTTTTTTTTTTTTTTGGAATCGTTAGGGTTTTCCATATAGAGTATCATGTCATCTGCGGAGAGTGAAAGTTTGACTTCCTCATGGCCAATTTGGATGCCTTTTATTTCTTTGTGTCTTCTGATTGTTGAGGCTAAGACTTCCAATGCTATATTGAATAACATTGGCAAGAGTGGATATCCCTGTCTTGTTCCTGACCTTAGGGGGAAAGCTCTCAGTTTTTCCCCATTGAGGATGTTATTAGCATTGGGTCGGTCATATATGGTTTTTATGATCTTCACATATGATCCCTCTGTCCCTACTTTCTTGAGGGTTTTTATCAAGAAAGGATGCTGTATTTTGTCAAATGCTTTCTCTGCATCTATTGAGAAGATTATATGGTTCTTGTCCTTTCTTTTATTGATGTGATGAATCACGTTAATTGTTTTGCGGATATTGAACCAGTCCTGCATCCCAGGTATAAATCCCACTTGGTCATGGTAAATAATTTTTTAATGTATTGTTGTAGCTGGTTGGTTAATATCTTGTTGAGGATTTTTGCCTCCATGTTCATCAAGGAAATTGGTCTATAGTTCTTATTAGTGGGGACTCTGGTTTTGGAATCTAGTTAATGCTGGTTTCATAGAATGGGTTTGGAAGTTTTGTTCCATTTCTATTTTTTGGGAACAGCTTCAAGAGAATAGGTGTTAACTCTTCATTAAATGTTTCATAGAATTCCCATGGATAGCCATTTGGTCCTGGACTCTGGTTTTTTGGATTTGTGATTACTGCTTCGATTTCCTTACTGGTTATGGATCTGTTAAAATTTTCTATTTCTTTCTGTTTTAAGTTTGGTAGTGTATATGTTTCTAGGAATTTGCCCATTTCTTCCAGATTGCCATTTTATTGGCATATAATTTCTCATATTGGTGCTCATATAATTGCTGTTATTATTGTTTATATTTCTGGTGTATTGGTTGTCATCTTTCCTCTTTCATTCTTGATTTTATTTATTTGGGTCCTTTCCTTTTTCTTTTTGATCAAAGTGGCTAGTGGTTTATCAACTTAGTTAATTCATTCAAAGAACCAGCTTCTGGTTTCATTGATGTGTTCTACTATTTTGTTTTGTTTTGTTTTGGTTTGGTTTGGTTTGGTTTCAATAGCATCAATTTCTGCTCTCTTTTTTATTATTTCCTGTCTTCTGCTGGTTTGGGGTTTTATTTGCTGTTCTTTTTCCAGCTCTTTAAGGTCAGGTTATGTTTTGTGTCTGAGATCTTTCTTCCTTCTTTAGGAAGGCCTGGATTGCTATATAGTTTCCTCTTATGACCGCCTGTGCTGTATCCCAGAGGTTTTGGGTTGTGGTGTTATCATTTCCATTGGCTTGCATACACTTTTAAATTTCCTCTTTAAATTCTTGGTAGCCCATTTGTTCTTTAGTAGGATGTTCTTCAGTCTCCAAGTATTTGTTACCTTTCCAAATTTTTTCTTGTGGTTGATTTCAAGTTTATAGCATTGTGGTCTGAAAATACGCACGGTATGATCTTGATCTTTTTGTACTTGCTGAGGCCTGATTTGTGTCCCAGTATATGGTGTATTTTGGAGAACGTTCCATGTGCACTGGAGAGTAATGTGTATTCCCCTGCTTTACGATGAAATGTTCTGAATATATCTGCTAAGTCCATCTGGTCCAGTGTGTCATTCACAGCCGTTATTTGCTTGTTGATTTTTTTGATTAGATGATGTGTCCATTGCTATGAGTGGGGTGTTGAAGTCTCTTACTATTGTGGTGTTACTATCGATGAGTTTCTTTATGTTTGTGATTAACTGATTAATATATTTGGGTGCTCCACATTTGGCGCATAAATGTTTACAACTGTTAGGTCTTCTTGGTGGATAGCCCCTTGATTATGATATAATGCCCTTCTGCATCTCTTGATACAGTCTTTCTTTTAATGTCTAGATTGTCTGATATAAGTATGGCTACTCAGGCTTTCTTTTGTTGACGATTAGCATGATAGATGGTTCTCCCTCCCCTTACATTCAATCTGAAGATGTCTTTAGGTCTAAAGTGGGTCTCTTGTAAACAGCATATAGATGGATCTTATTTTCTTAACCATTCTGTTACCCTATGTCTTTTGATTGGAGCATTGAGTCCATTGACGTTTAGAGTGAATACGGAAAGTTACGAATTTATGGCCATTATGTTGCCTGTAGCGTTGCAGTTTCTGATGGTGTTCTCTGGTCCTTTCTAAGCTTTGATGCTTTTGGTATGCATATCTTGGTCTGTTGCAAGTTTCAAAATGGTGTGTCTTGGTGTTGACATGTTTTTGTTGACTTTTAGGGGAGTTCTCTGTGCCTCTTGGACTTGAATGCCTGTTTCTTTCTTCAGATTGGGGAAGTTCTCAGCTCTAATTTTTTTCAAATAAAACTTTGGTCTCTTTTTCATGCTCTTCTGTAACTCCTATCGCACAGGTACTGTTGTGCTTTAAGGAATCACTGAGTTTCCCAAGTCTATATTTGTGATCTAATAGTTTTCTTTCCCTCTTCTTTTCAGCTTCAGTATTTTCCATAATTTTATCTTCTGTATCACCTATTTATTTCTCTGCTTCTTCAATCATCATTATGATTACATCCAGTCAGTTTTGCATCTCAGGTATAGAATTTTTTATTTTGGCCTGACTAGTTTTTAGGTCTTTTATCTCTGCAGCAGGGGCTTCTCTGGTGTCTTCTATGTATTTTTCAAGCCCAGCAAGGATTCTCACAACTGTTGTTCTAAATTCTTGTTCAGATTGCTTCTGAACTGTTTTGCTTCTACCTGTTTTGAGCCAATCCCTATTTGTGGTTTCTTCTTGATCTTTATTTTGGGGAGAATTCTTCCATCTTGTCATTTTGTCTAGGTTTCTCTTTTGCATGTTATGAAAGCTTGTTCATATTTACGGCTCCTGAGAATAATGGTATATTAGGAGGCAGTCATAGAGTGTCCAGGGCCTAGCACTTCAGAAAGTATTTCTGGTGTTATCTGTGTATACTCTGCTATTGTGATTTGTTTGCTCTTTCCCCTGAATCAGTCCTCTGCAGAGTTCCTCCTTGCTTACATTGGGGGGTTTTGGGACCTTTAACTAGGTGTGGCTTGATTTGTTTGTTAAAGTAATCCTGATTTGAAAAAAAAAAAGCCTGATCCAAAAAAAATGGAAAAGGAACAAAAAACCTGAACAAAAATCTATAAGCCTGATTCCAAAGAAAAATAAAGAAAGAAAGAAAAAAATAAGACTAATCCAAAAATCTGATAAAAGGACACCAAAAACCCCCAAACAAATGAACGAAAAACTATAAGCCTGATTAAAGAGAAAGAGAGAGAGAGAGAGAGGAGAAAAGAATAAATTAAAAAAAAAAAAAAAAAAGCTTGCTCCTATTTCCTCCAGAGCTGAAGAACTGAAGCTGAGACTTTGGAGAACTCTATGATCAGTAGACTTCATGCATGCGGGGGTGCCTGTGTTGGTCCTGTGGTTGAGAGGCCCATTGCACTGGCTCATAGTCAGACCTGCCCTTGTAAAGATGTCCTGCAGGGCACATCGGGGCAGGGTTTGGTGTGACTTCAGCTTCCACTGGAGGTGCTGTGCTGCTCACTGAAGTCCAACCACACTGGTGGGGGTGGGGGGAGATGGTGTCACCCTGCTCTTTCTTCCCTGGGGTGGGGAGCTCATGCCTTCCACTGATCAGAGAGCCCTCACAGACAAGCAAACAATCTCCCCTCCTGTGTCTCAAACCTCCATTAGATCCTTGCCCTCAACCCATCTGTGCCTGGGCTGTTGACATGGCTGGCATGACAGCTCTCCTACGTATTATCTCTGGTGCGTGTCCGGATTTTATAACTCCAAATCTTAAAGGACCTGGCAAGATACAGACCCACTGCCCTCTTCCCAAGGTGAACCTCACAGTGCTGCACCTGGTGCTGTTCTGTCCCAGAAAGGCAGTCGCACTGCTGCGCTGGTGCCTGGAGTTTATGGTGAAGCAGAGCATCTGCCTGTGCCTTTGTCACCTGCTGTTAAGACTGCTCATAGGCTCCAGCTGGGTCTTTCGTCCTTGTAGAGTCAATATGCCCTCTTCCAAATGCAGTCCAGGAAGGGGAACGTGCGACCCAGAGGATCCCCATCCCATGGTGTCAGCTATCTGCTCACAGGCCTCAGGCCTCCTCTTCTGAAGCACTGTGACCCACCTGAATTGACTCCAGGGAATGGTAAGGACCTCCAAAACCTAGGAATTTGATCTCTACTTTTCGCAAGAACTTTCTGGAGTTTTCCCAGTCCCCCAGACAGTGGTTTTGGGGGAGTGCTTTTCTTGCATTAACCTGATGAGATGCTGCCTCTCTTCCATCTCTCCTCATCTCGAAAAGAGCTCCCTACCCTCCATGGCACCATGGCTTTTCTCTCCCCCAATTCCTGTGTCCACACCTCATACCTGCCTGGTTCTCTCTCTCAAACTATGCAGACTGTTCTCCCAGTCCTCAAATTGATTTACTAGGTGTTCAAGATCTGAAGTTGATCTAGCTGTGTTCAAGGGATGAGCAAGCCCTGGGTCCCTCAACTACTCCAGCTTAACTCCTCCAATGTCTGGTACTTCTTCAACCACAGACATTTGCTATGTGGATGTGATTAGAACCCATTCATGGCTTCTTTTACTCTATATGGCAGAATAGCTGCAACAGAAACTACGTGGCCTTAAAAATCTGGGCTTTTGAAAGAAAATTTCTACTGTTCTCAGTGCTAGTGTTTAATATATGCATCTTTCTATTATCAGTCAGCCTTCAGATAATATTATTCTATTTCATATATAAGATATGAATTTATAAAGGTTTATTTCCATTTGACCCCTCCATATCATTCGTCTATTTTTACCACACATTTTATTTCTACATAGTTTATAAACTCTAATACATTGTCACTATGTTTTTCTCCCCTACTTCCTCTCTGTCTATACTTTCAATGACCAAGTATATGAATACTAGACTGGTTAATATTATCTCATCTGTCATCATGTCACTCTACTTTTTTTTTTCAGCATTATTTCTCTATGTTTTTTAGTTTAAATAGTTTACATTTCTATACCTTTAAATTCTTTGTTTTTTTTTCCCCCTATACTGTCAAATCTGCTATCAAAGTCTGTGTACAGGCAGCACCAGTTTTAAGAATTGAAATATTAACTATATCATACATTTCAAGTACCCCCATATTCATATATACAAAATAGAGCTCACAAAATTCAAGCAAGATTTAAATTACACAAAAAGGAAAATATAAACAAGTACTTTTGTAATTACAAGACATTTGAAAACTCTCACTGACAAAGGACAATGTGTCCTGCATCCTGGAATTAGATAGCTACTTTATTCCTAGGTTTTAGTGTGTGCAGTCAGATCTAATATTCTATGACTTGTCTTAGCTTTCCCCCATGTGGCATCTAATCTAAGCATGCTGGGTTCATAGTATAATTATTTGAATAATATTTTGGAAGGTAGAGGTCTTAGCATTGAGTTATCATTTCTATTAGACTGTACTATGATACATTTTCTCTGGATCGTGCCTGGTTCTGATGAAGGGAATCTTGTTTTTCAGCCCCAATTTCCTCTGTATAGCTTTGGGGTTTTTTTTTTTTCCATTTTTTAAATTTTATTTATTTTTTTTGAAATTTATTGTCAAATTGGTTTCCATACAACACCCAGTGCTCATCCCAAAAGGTGCCCTCCTCAATACGCATCACCCTTCCTCCCCTCCCTCCCACCCGCCATCAACCCTCAGTTTGTTCTCAGTTTTTAAAAGTCTCTTATGCTTTGGCTCTCTCCCACTCTAACCTCTTTTTTTTTCCTTCACCTTCCCCATGGGTTTCTGTTAAGTTTCTCAGGATCCACATAAGAGTGAAAACATATGGTATCTGTCTTTCTCTGTATGGCTTATTTCACTTAGCATCACACTCTCCAGTTCCATCCACGTTGCTACAAAGGGCCACATTTCATTCTTTCTCATTGACACATAGTACTCCATTGTGTATATAAACCACAATTTCTTTATCCATTCATCAGTTGATGGATATTTAGGCTCTTTCCATAATTTGGCTATTGTTGAGAGTGCTTGTGTAGCTTCGGTTTATAGGATTGTGTTACTTCCTTGGCTCAAACTCAAGTTCCTAATGCAATATTCTGCCTAGTCCTTCAAATCCTATTCCGTATTTGGGTCCTGACTTTGCCAAGTGGCCACTGCCACTTAGACCTCTACCTTAGCTTCTCTTTGGCTATGTCTTTCCTACATATTGACATTTCCCTTTGCTTCTTGGACTTCTCCTTCCTCCAGGCACAGACCGTTTGCACTTATAAACATGGACCTTGACTGTCCTGCTCATTACTGCAACCCCAGCACCATAACAAAGATGTCTATATTAGGTATCAATGAATATTTTGCAGATAATATAATATTGACTGTTGGCCTGAAGGGCCATTACCTTTCTCTGTTGTGCTCTGCATTGTTCTTCTGGCACAATTTCTGGTGTCAGCTGTGTCTGCCCCCAAATATTTGTCTCACTTTCTCTGCACATTGAAGGAAGGGTCTAATTGTGGGTAATAAGTAAGTAAACTGAAAAGTCTCACAACAAAATCTGAGCTGTAACATTTTGTGGATATGGGTATTAGGTTTTAAGAGACTGTTTTTCCTACTCCTATGTTTTACTGAATAATTATACCATTTTCACTATTAAGCATTTCAAATAAAATATACTTTATTAAAATAATAGAGTTGAAAATAACTAATTTAAAATACTCATACATATGTACCTGTAAATAGTGTTATGAGTAGTTTAAGGAATGACAGAGTATGATTATTAACATCTAACTTTTGATAAACCTTTGACACTATCATCTGTTGCTTCCCCTAGCACTAATATTCCTGTCTTATCATCAGTAAAGTCTTTATTTACATTTTTTTCTTAGCTTCTGTAACTTCCAAGGTTTACATATGACTTTCTTTCTTTCTTTCTTTCTTTCTTTCTTTCTTTCTTTCTTTCTTAGAAAGAGAGAGAGAGAGAGAAAGAGAGAGAGTGGCAGAGGGAAAGGGAGAGAGAAAGTCGCAATCAGGCTCTGCACTGTCAGCACAGTGTTTGATGCAGGGCTTGATGCCAGGAACTGTGAGATCATGACCTGAGCCAGAATCAAGAGGAGGACGCTTAACCAACTGAGCCACCCAGGTGGCCTTATATGGTTGTATTTCAAATCTGTTGCTCCAGGATTTGAGGACTGTGTATTGTAAAAAGCAATAGATGGGCTTTCTCTTACTTTACCCTTCTCACACTGGTCTTTAAGACATAAGCACTCATGTAATGCAAGATTTTAAGACAGGGAAATCATTATTCATCCTCTAAAACACTGGCTTCCTTTCCTCCATATGGAAAAACATAAAAAAAAAATAAAGAAATAAAGTCACAGCCAAGAAGAAACAATATCGTTTTAATTCTTTTCCGAGAAGGATACATTTTTCCTCAGTTCAATTGCTCTCCTACCCATTTTTCATTTTCCTTTTGAAGCTGGATGTCTAGTGCTGAACTGATCCATATATTACCTACTAGTCACATGTGGCTGTTGAGCACCTGAAACTCAGTTGTCCTGACTGAAATATGCCATAAATGTAAAATACATACTGGATTTCAAAGACCTGGAATACCTAAAAAGAATATAAAATATGTTATTATTAAATTCTTTTATATTTATTATGTGTTGAAATTATAATGTTTTAGATATATTGGTTTCAACAAAATACGTAAGATCATTTTTACTTTTTACAGTTTGTTTATTTTCTTTTTATAGATTAATGTGGCTACTAAAATGTTTAAAATTAAGTATGTGGCCCACATTGTCCTGGACAGCACTGTTTTAGTATCAATTATTTTAGTGGGATAAAGCCATCGTTAATCTGTTCAACTTATCAAATGGATGTCAGTACTTCTTTTTTTTTTTTTAATTTTTTTTCAACGTTTTTTTATTTATTTTTGGGACAGAGAGAGACAGAGCATGAACAGGGGAGGGGCAGAGAGAGAGGGAGACACAGAATCGGAAACAGGCTCCAGGCTCCGAGCCATCAGCCCAGAGCCTGACGCGGGGCGGGGCTTGAACTCACGGACCGCGAGATCGTGACCAGGCTGAAGTCGGACGCTTAACCGACTGCGCCACCCAGGCGCCCCTGTCAGTACTTTTTTGATGTGAGCCATAAATGTGTATAAGTTGCATATAAACACAACAATGCAAAACTTGCAAAAATATAGGTTTTAAATATAAAGATTTTTCTAGTCTACTTTGGAAGACATGGCTTATGCCAAATTTTCTCAGTCTTGGGTGGTATATGCTTTAAATCCCCTGATGTAGCCTTTTTCATGCATTCAATGTTCAAGTTTTCTAACAGCTAATTGGAGAGCTCTGGGTTTGTTATACAATGTGACCCTAGTAGAGATTAGTCCTGAAAGTTTTTAGTTCCTTGATGAGAAGATGTTAATATATGATAGTGTTTGAGCTAGTAGATTTTCATTAGCTCCTTAGAGATAGTAGGATAAATTTACTTTAGCACATTATATCTTCATATTCATAAGACCTTCCTGTTGCTATCCAGTTATTCACATTTTAAACCATGTCATTTTATTAAAGTTTAAATGTGCAAGAGAATGGGATTTTGGGGAGTTCTTTTTCAAGTGACAAAGAAAGAGGTTATTTATGGTATGAACCTAATTGGATCTTGACTTTTTTTTTTTTTACTTTTGAGAAACATATTATTCCTAAATAGAATGTTGATTATGTACTTCTAAGTATTCTATGGTATTGTATTTATTTATTTATTTGTTGAGAATGAGAGAGAGAGAGAGAGCAAGAGAGAGAGAGAGCATATGAGGAGAGGAGGGACAGAGAGAGAAAAGGAAAGGGAGAATCCCAAGCAGACTTCTCAATGCAGAGCCATATGGGAGGCTCAGTTCCTCAAACCGGTGAGTTCATGACCTGAACTTAAATCAAGAGTCAGATGCTTAACCAACTGAGCCACCCAGGCTTCTCTTAACTATTATTTCTTAATTATGTGTGTACAGGTTTATTTTTCAAATAGTAGCTCATAGTGATATCCAGAAGCAGAGGAATGAAACAGCAATTTATTATTCTTCACTGTGAGATGGAGAAGATGAAGAAACAGAGTTGTGCTGAGTGAAAGCTTAAGTAGTCTAAGGATGAATCCAGGTGCTCAGTTAAGGCTGAAAGACCCAGGTTTGGGGAGAGTATTGATTTAGACTGTTAAGAGATTTTCCTTCCATGGTCTAAACAAGGAAACACACTGATAAGTTGTTATTGAGGCACAAAAGCTCATATTTAGAAAGGATATTCTGGGGTGCCTGGGTGGCTCAGTCGGTTAAGCATCCGACTTCAGCTCAGGTCATGATCTCACACTCCGTGAGTTCAAGCCCTGCATCAGGCTCTGTGATGACAGCTCGGTGCCTGGAGCCTGCTTCGGATTCTGTGTCTCCCTCTCTCTCTGCCCCTCCCCTGCTCATGCTCTGTCTCTCTCTGTCTCTAAAAAAAATTTAAAAAGCAAGGATATTCTAAAACAAATTGTTCACTATTCTCAGGGGTAGCCAATGAGTATATACCATGAAACACAACGAGAACACCTAATTTGTTCCCAAAGACCCCTTTTTTTTGGTAGTTGTGCAAGACTTACAATTCAAACCTTAAGTCTCTGTCTAGTGCTTAGAAACTGTACAGTTAATATGAAAACAATGTTCAGATATTATATTTTTCATATTTAAATTATTATTACAGGACGATACATAAGAACACTTGCAAACTTTTTTTTCTTAGTTTTTATTTTATTTGAGAGAGAGAGCGTATGCAAGTGAGTGAGGGGCAGAGAGAGCAAGAGGGAAAGAGTGATAACCAGAGCTCACCTGAAGCGGGGCTCAAGCTCACCTGATGTGGAACTGGAACTCACGAACCATGAGATCACTACCTGAGACTGAATCAGATGCTTAACTCACTGAGCCACCCAAGCGCCCAATTCTTGCAATCTTTAACTCATCAGAGGAACTGTATTTTGATACCATAAATTTTGACATCCTGAATCCAAAAGATAAACGTCCAAAGCACAAACCCTTTGGGGGGGGAAATTTATGAGTATCTCAAATCTAATCAAATACATTGCTAATTGTTGCACAAGTGACAAATCCATCCAAAAACTCTGTCCTCTTACAAACCTCATTTTGAATCACCACCCAAATGGAGACCCAATTAGGATCAGCAGTAATGATCCATCATTCAGGACTGAAATTTCACGCCTATGTCTTTGTCTTTAATATGCTCCCTTCTGTGGAAATAAGAATAAGAATGAATTACATATTATACAACTGTAAGCCAAAATGTCCACAGTTGTATATTCAACTCCAGAGGCATGACATATTAACAGCTGTATACTCAGGAACATAAATTTCTCACTTCAGAACCTGTCCCCCAAGGATTCCCAGTATTTTGTCAAAATAGGATATTTTGGGGGAAAATCAAAAGGGGTCAATGATAGTTCTAAGGGAGAAGTGAGAAAAAAAAAGAAATTACAATGAAACTTAAGTTTTATTAAAGAAGACACGTTATCCAATTTACCCACTTTGAGATTGCAACTCGTGGATGTGAATTTCAACCCCCTCACCCATTATTGATTCAAAACTCAGGAATGCAGAGATCCTGTTGTCCTTATTAGCACCCTTTCTTTAATAATCTCTGGATTCCTTGCTTGATCTCCTGGGTTCGCACCCCATACACAATGGGGTTGAGGGCTGAGAAGATAACATGGTGGAGGATGTTGAGCAAGATTGGCACATCAGGGGAGACTTTCTTCTTCACCACAAGAGTGAGCACGAAGACCAGAAGGATGGTGCTGAAGAAGAGGATAAGGATGAAGTGGGAGCCACATGTGCTCAGGGCCTTGGCCACAGCACCCTCTGCCTTGAGTCTCAGCACAGCTCGCAGTATGAGGGTGTAGGAGAGAAAGATGAGGATGAGGTCAGATCCTAGCACAGTCCAGCTTATTGCAAACTGGTAAAGGCGATTGATGGTGACATCATCACAGGAGAGCCTGGAGACAGACATATTGGTGCAGATGCAGTTCTCAATGACCTTTCTCCCACAATAATGGAGTCGGGATGAGAGAATGGGGATAGGCATTGTAACAATACTACTCCTGGCCAAAATAAAGACAGCAGCCTTGACTACAAATTGGTCAGTGATGATGGATGGGTACCTCAGTGGGTGACAGATAGCCACATAACGGTCATAGGCCATGACCATGAATGTACAGGACTCCATGGCAAAGAAGCCATTCATGATGAACATCTGGAGGAAGCAGGCATAGAAACTGATGGACTTGAGGTCAAACCAGATGATAGCTAGGACCTTGGGAATGACAGTGAGACTGAGTATGATGTCCAGCAGGGAGAGGATGCTGAGTAGATAGTACATGGGCTCATGCAGAGAGGCTTCCACCCATATGGTGATCAGGAGAACACTATTGGCCACCATGGCTAGGAAGAGGAGGAGACTGAGTGGCAGGGACAACCAGAGCTGCCAGGTGTGGGACCTGACAAAACAATTCAGGAGGAAGTCTGAAACCTCAGAGGAGATGGTGCCATTTTGGTGTGATGTCATAGTTTGTCATATATTTCTACAGCTTTCTTGTAGTGGTCTGTAAAATTAGGATAAAAATTAGCTAGTGACACATGACACATGGATTTAGAACAATTTGCTTCACCTAGGTGATATGCTTGAGTCCTAGCAAGTCATCCAGAGTCATGTGAATTCATCTGTTTGTCCTTTGTGCCATGCTACTGGGATAATCCTAACAATTTAAGCAGTATAGAGGACTGAGGATATATGGTTTGTTTAGACATGTTTGATTTGTTCAAACATGTTATTTCTTTGCAGAAACTAAAGAGAAGGAGAGAATTGCCTAGAAAACTACTTTTGGACTGTTGTGTCCCAAATTGTTCTTATAAGTCTTCCTTTTGTGTTTTATTCTTTAATTACCATATAGACTACCACATGATAACTGAAGTGTAATAATATATGCAGGCAAGTAGTACAGCCTGGCAAAATTGGGATTCAGATAAGTGTCCCTAGCTCTCCCTGCCACTCCTGTTCTGAGTTTTCAGCTGTAGTTTGCATTAATTACAGATTTAAACAATGATGCCCTGCAGATAAAGTACTTAATCTTCATAATCTGTAAACAGTCATTTAATGAGGTAGGTGAGGATCTTGCCAAATAGTCAAATTTTTCCTCCTCTATACACATTCACATTTGTAGGATTCTTAACTTTGGAAAGAAAGAAACTTAAAAGGAAAAGGAGAAATTTCACATAGCTATGTGAGACCCATACCTGCTATCAGAAAAGGTGAAAATCTGTTCTGGTTGCAATAGTGTGATGAAGTCTTAACTTTAAAGATTTGCATCCCATTTTAATTTTATTTTTCCATCTTCAGTATAATGATCAGGTACACATTTCTCTGTTTCCAAGCACAATTCAATGTTGCCATGTTCTCTTATCACTTAACATCCTCCCCTGGCATTCTGTTAGGTGCTAGGATCACAACATTGAAAAAGACACTGTCCTTACTCTCAGGAGGTAAAAGGAAACCATTCAGGGGGCAATGAGTAATAATAAGAACAAATGACAGGTCTTGACAAACTATTAGGAGAGTGAAGGAAAGGCTGAGTAACTCTGATATGGGACAAGGTACAAGGGACATTGGCTGTTGAAACAATGTAAATATAGTGAGGTGCTTCTCTCCTTTACATTAAGGGTGAAGGATTCCAATATGGTTGTCCCCCTGAATTGTGAAAGAGATTTGAAAGATGGCTGTAGTCTGGTCAAAGGTAAGGATCAGGTCTTTGTGGGGTACTTCAAATCTCTCAGTCCATTGTAGCTAATCTGTCTACATGCACCAAGGACTCTGTTAAACCATTACTTTATGGGTTTAGAAACACTTTTTCATTAGAGGTTTTAAGTACTTCCCTGTTTATTACTCTTTAGGCTCACTATACAACATAAATTGCATATTAATTTGGGAACTTTTACCATTTCGTCTAACTGTACTGAAATATCCTAGGACTTCATCCCTTTCGAGTTATTTAGCATGTAATGAGATATGTTATAATATCACATTACCAAAAAGGGAATTTATATCTCACAACCTTAACCACCCACTACTGTATTACACTGATCTTCCTGCTTAATACAGTTGGGTTGGAGCATTTTCTAGGATTCCTCTGGATCTCATGAAAAATTGTACGAAAATGTGTTTACCCCATCAATTCTATAAAAAAGAAAACAGCTTCATGCATGATACAATGAATGTTTTTGATAACTGAATCTGATGGAGGAGAAATAGTGTTGGAATGGGGACAGGGTGGCAATGAGGGAAATTACAATAAAACTGTGAACTCAAAGATGAATGATATTTTCATACCTTTAGTAATTTTTTTCTTGGGGTGGTTCAAATAGGGTTTTTTTTTTGTTCCAGTTAGGATTTTCTGTTCCCCAGTGGCAGTTCCAGTCTTGCTCACCTGGCTGCTGTTAGATTCTCTGTATCAGGAGACCCTGTTAGTGTCTGGGACTTACTCTCAGAGGGGGAATAAGGCATTCCCTTCCAGGGTTCCTCTATTCTCTTTGATCCTCTGCTTTCCTAAGCAAGGGTTTGTGCAGCTGGCACCTGCCAGGCATGGCTCTCACATGATAAGTAGAAGAGATTTAGATGGCTTTCCAATTCTTTTTCTCTTGCTAATAGAATAAGTTAGTAATGGGGCGCCTGGGTGGCTCAGTCGGTTAAGCGGCCGACTTCGGCTCAGGTCATAAGCTCGCGGTCCGTGAGTTCAAGCCCCGCGTCAGGTTCTGTACTGACAGCTCAGAGCCTGGAGCCTGTTTCAGATTCTGTGTCTCCCTCTCTCTGACCCTCCCCCGTTCATGCTCTGTCTCTCTCTGTCTCAAAAATAAATAAACATTAAAAAAAAATTTAAAAAAAGAATAAGTTAGTAATGACTGGCGATTTGGAGATGAATTTTAAACATATTTCATGTGTGACTCATAACATTCTGAAGTACGTAGGTTAGGTTGACCATTTTAACAATTTATCTTTTGAAATGGGCAAATTGAAATTCATTGATATTGTGTATATTTTCACAGTTTAATTAGTAGGGTTTGGATGTGGAAGAAATGAAAGTTAGGTCTAAAGCCAGTGACTATATGAATACATCTGTTTCCTGTGTCACCAAAGTGATGTAGAAATACATATCTTATCTGGCATTTTGTTTTATATGTTTTTAGGTTTCTCTCTCTCATCTCTATGCACATGCCCATAAAATCCTCAGGCACTTTTCCAGAAATCTGGAATCTCTCTTTTCCTTGCACTTACTATTTTGACTCCTGGTTTCACTGCTCTGAGTGCAATTTTCTTCTTAGTTTTCTTTTATGTTGTGTCCGATAGTACTGTTTATTATCATTATTATTATTATTAGTAGTAGTAGTAGTAGTATTGTCAGGACCACATAACCCCAGAAACTCAGACAGAACTTGAACCATTTCTCCCAAATATTGTTTACGAAATTATTGAGTGCAACCAGTGACAGGTACCTCAGTTATCTTCTGGGCATAATTTTTTGTTTTTACAGCATAGCTTGTAGAAATTCTTTAGATTGAGCTTAATCTGAGGAATTACTTTATTACTCCCTCTGATCCCCAATTGTCGTCTCTGTCTTCAACCTCTAATGTTAGCTAGATTTAATTTAATTCCTCCACCATGATTCAAGCATTTGTAGGCAGATATTTTGCCCTAAAGTCCCTGTGTTTCAATATGTACAGTTGATAACTCCAAATCATCTAAACTAAGCTGTAGATAATGCCCTTTCCAGGCTCCCATTCCCATTCATCTCCTGTGGACAAAGTACTGCGTATTTGCCTCGCTGGTACCACCCAGCAAAAGACCCAAAAAGGCAAGAGGTGGCAGAAGGCAAAGTCCCTTCGTACAGGTTCTCATTTGTGCTTCCTGATGTAAGACAGGGTTCAGTCTCTACTACTCTGTTTTCAGATTACTTCAGCAGTACTGACTCCGGAATGGAAAGGAGCACTGATCTGATGGAAGAGAAAGGTGTCTCCTCTCCCCATCCCCAGTGCTCTGGCTAATCTTGGTATAGCTGCTTCTCAGGCACCCTCTATACCCAGACTCACTTACAGAGGATGTGAAGCTGGGGTCCACTGATATCGGAGTTCTGGTTAGTTCCTGAAATATCTGGGTGTAGTTATAACTCCAGAGCCTAAGGGATTTTACCTTCTGGGAACTTCTCCAATCCCTTCTTCCTTGTTCTTAAAAGATCCTCTTAGGACAGATAAGCAGGCAGGTTGGAGAAAAAAATTATTTTCTTTCTCTGTAAAATCAAGGAGATTCTTTTTTCAAGTTACTGTAGCATTATTATCATTATGATGCCATCATACAAGTCATGATAAGTTAACATCAATCCATTTGATAGTATGGTTTGGGAGGTATCTATCTAACAATCATGTGGACGAAGCCAATAATAACTTCTGAGTGAGCTTATTGGACCCATGGAGGGCACAAGGGTTAGTATCCAAAATCTATAAAGAACTTATCAAGCCTAACACCCCCCCCAAACAACAACCCAGTTAAGAAATGGAAGGAAGACATGAATAGACACTTTTCCAAAGAAGACATCCAGACAGCTAACAGACACATAAAAACAGTCTCAATTTCACTCATCATCAGGGAAATACAAATCAAAAACACAATGGGACACCATTTCACACCTATCAGAATGGCTAAAATTAATGACACAAGAAACAACAGGTGTTTTTAAGGATGCAGAGAAAGGGGAACTCCCTTACCCTGTTAGTGGGAATGCAAACTGTTGCAGGTACTCTGCAGGACAGTATGTAGGGTCCACAAAAAACTAAGAAGAGCACTACCCTATGAGCCTACATTTGTACTATTAGGTATTTCCCTAAAGGATACAAAAATGCTGATTCGAAGGGGTATATGCACTCCAATACTTATAGCAGCGTTGTCAACAATAGCTAAACTATGGAGAGAGCTCAAATGTCCATTGACTGATGAATGGATAAACAAGATGTGGCGAATATATATATATGTGTGTGTGTGTGTGTGTGTGTGTGTGTAATGGAATATTACCCAGCCATTAAAAAGAGTGAAATCTTGCCATTTGCAATGATGTGGATGGAGCTAGAATGTATCATGTTAAGAAAATAAGCCAACCAGGTAAAGACAAATACCATATGACTTCACGCTTTTATGGAATTGAAGAAATAAAACAGTAGAGCACATGGAAAGTAGAGGAAAAAGAGAAGAGGGGAAACAAACCACAAGAGATTCTTAGTGATAGAAAACAAACTAAGGGTTGCTGGTGGGTGGAAGAGGGGCTAGATAGGTGATGGGTATTAAAATGAGCACTTGTGATGAGCACAGGGTTTGGTATGTAAGTGATGAATCACTGAATTCTGCTCCTGAAACCAATATTGCATTGTATGTTAACTAAGATTTAAATTAATAAAAATAATATAAAAAATAATACTGTGAAAATGCAATGTGTCTTTCAAAGTCAAAATCCTACAGTGATTTTTGCTGTATTGAAAGACTTTTCAAATAGGATGTATCTACAACTGTATGCTAGGGAACACAATTTATTTTTCATTTTCATTTTGAGATTTATGTGAATTATTCACATCCTCAAATTATGGGAGCAAGCATCATTAGTTTCTTTTTCTTTCTTATTTTTCATTTTAAAAAATTGATTACAGCCGACACACCATGTTGCATTACTGTCAGCTGTACAACATAGTGATTCGACGAGTGTATACAGTTATGCTGTTCTCACCACAGGTGCAGCTACCACCTACCACCTGTGTTCTACCACCATAGAACACAATTACAATACCCCTGACCAAGGGTGATGGTGTGTCATCAGCATCAGTCTTTTTAAAGGCTTTATTTTGCTTTATTTTAATTTCTCTGTCAACTGCATATCTCAACTTCACTCCTATTTATCTTCTGTTTAGGAAAGTGAAAGCTCCAGTGTTCTTAAAATATGTCTTTCTAATTAATCTCATGTATGCTTATGCAACTACATGTTCATCTATTGGAGGATTATTTGGATATTGTATTTTATAAATGATATGGGATCATAAATCTGATCTTATTCTTTGTGTTCACTCAACACTAAATCTTAACAACTGTCCATGTTGTTCTGTGTAAGTCATTCTTTTTGATTGCTGTTCAATTCCCATGATATGTATTTTCTTTTTTTATGTAAGTAATCAATACCAAAATGACTTACAATCAACTCTTAACAATATTGTTACTGTTAATATATTTGTATGCTTCTCTTAGAGTCCTTAGAGTGTGTGTAGGAATGGTTTGTGTTTTCACTTATGGCATACAAAAATATTTAATTTTACTAGGAATTACCAAATATCTCTCCAAAATATTTAAAAATCTCACTAGAAGTTTCTGAAGTGTATTTTCACATTCCTTATACCATTTGATGTGACCTTTAAAAAATAACCTAGGTGAATATGTTACTACTTTATTATTTTTATATTTAAAAATTTTTAAGTTTATCTACCTAATTTTGAGAGGAATAGAGTGAGGGAAGGGCAGGGAGAGAGGGATAGAGAGAGAATCCTAAGCAGAAATCATGCTGCCAGTGCAGAGTCCAACACAGGGCTAGATCTCAGGATCCACAAGATCATGACCTAAGCCCAAATCAAGAGTTGGATGCTTAACCAACTGAGCCACCTAGGTACCCCTTAAAATTTTTAAAAATTTTACTTAGAAAGAGAGCTTCAGTCAGGGAGAGTGGCAGATGGTGAGAGAGAGAATCTCAAGTAGGCTCCAAAATCAGTGCAGAGCCCGATGCAGGGTTCAGTCTAAGGGATCTTGGGGTCATAGCCTGAGGCAAAACCAAGAGTCAGATGCTTAACTGACTGAGCCACACAGATGCCCCAATTTTAGCCAGTCTGACAGCTGTGAGGTAGTGTCTTACTATGGTTTTGATTTGTGCTTCTCTGATGATTAGTGATGTTGAGCATCTTTTCATGTGTCTATTAGCCATCTGGATGTCTTTAGAAAAATGTCTCTTCATGTCTTCTGCTAATTTCTTCACTGGATTATTTGTTTTTTGGGTGTTGAGTTTTTATAAAGTTTATTTATTTATTTTGAAAGAGAGAGAGAGAGAGAGAGAGAAAGCAGAGGAGGGGCATAGAAAGAGGGAGACAAAATCCCAAGCAGACTTCTTGCCGACAGTGTGGATGTGGGGCTCAATGAACCATGAGATCATGACCTGAGCTGAAATCAAGAGTCAGACACTTAACCATCTGAGCCACCCTGGTGCCCCGAGTTTGAAACTTTATAGATTTTGGATATAAACCCTTTATCAGATATATCATTTACAAATAACTTCTCCCATCCATCTGTTGCCTTTTACTTTTGTTGATAGTTTCCTTTGCTATGCAGAAACTTTTTACTTTGATAAGTCCCCGTAGTTTTATTTTTGCTTTAGTTTCCATTGCCTCAGAAGACCTATCTAGTAAGAAATTGCTCCAGTCGACATCAAAGAGGTTACTGCTTGTTTCCTCCTCCAGTATTTTTATGGTTTCCTGTCTCACATTTAGGTCTTTTATCCATTTTGAATTTATTTGTGTGCATGATGCAACAAAGTAGTCCAGTTTCATTCTTTTGCATATTGCCGTCCATTTTCCAGCACCATTTGTTGAAAAGACTGTCATTTTACCATTGGATATTCTTTCTTGCTTTGTTGACAATTAATTGCCCCTATAGTTGCGGGTCCATTTCTGGGTTTTCTGTTCTGTTCTAGTGATCTATGTGCCAGTTTTGTGCTTTGATCACCACAACTTTGTAATGTAATTTGAAATCTGGAATTGTGATGCCTTCAGGTTTGGTTTTCTTTTTAAGATTGCTTTGGCTATTCAGGGTACTTTGTGGTTCCATACACATTTTAGGATTATTTGCTGTAGCTCTATGAAAAATGCTGTTAGTGTTTTGATAGGAATTGCATTAAATTTGTATGTTGCTTTGAGTAATATAGACATTTCAAAAATATTTTTTCTTCCAATCCATGAGCATCGAATGCTCATTTCCACTTCCATTTCCTTGTGTCTTTTTCAGTTTCTTTCATCAATATTTTATGATTTTCAGAGTACAGGTGTTTCACCTCTTTGCTTAGGTATATTCCTAGATATCTCATTATTTTTGGTGCAATTGTAAATGAGATTGATTCCTTAATTTCTCTTTCTGCTGCTTCTATATTAGTGTACAGAAATATAACACTGTACATTGAATTGTGTCCTACAATTTTACTCAATTTGATTTTCAGTTCTCGCAATATTTTGGTGGAGTCTTTTGGGTTTTCTATATAGAGAATTATGTCATCTGCAAATAGTGAAAGTTTTACTTCTTCTTGATGTGGAAATGTTGGGGTTCAAAGCCAGTGGCCAAGAAAGAATTCTTGAGATGTCTTTGGTGAAAAAAGGTGGTTTAATTAAAGCACGGGGATAGTACCCATGGGCAGAAAGAGCTGCACTGGGGTCGTGATGGATGACTGATTGTATAACTTCAAATAGGGAGAGCACAGGTCTCTATTTTGGAAACAAGGTTTCCAGGACACTGAGGGGTCTAGGTATTGTTGGAAAAAGGTCATTTATTGCTGTTTAATAAACCCTCAGACAGAGACCCTTCAGATACGTATCAGTGGGCTTTTGCTTGGAGGATGTTTGCCAACATACATCTTGGGGTGTAGAGGTAAAGCAAGTTTCCAAAGGCATTTCTATATGTTTAAAGTAGACTCACAAGATCGTGGGGGTTGGGATAATGTTAAGCTAAGATTGCCTTTTGCTCTTAGCAAAGTGTCAACATTGAGGCAGCTGAGTTTCTAGAGGAAGGTGACTCTGCATGTCTAAAGGACTTATCAGTGGCCTGTAAGTTGAAAGAAAAATTTAACTTTTTCTTTTGCCTTTGTTTCTGACATCAGTCCTTGGTGATTTGGGTGCCTTTTATTTCTTTTTGTTGTCAGATTTCTGAGGCTAGGGCATCCAGTACTAAGTTAAATAACAGTGGTGAGTGGACATCTCTGTCTTGTTCCTGACCATAGGGGAAAAGCTCTCAGTTTTTCCCTGTTGAGGATGACGTTAGCTCTGGGTGTTTCACAGATAGCCTTCATTATGTTGAGGATATTTCCCTATAAATATACTTTGCTGGGCATTTTTATCATGAATGGATGCTGTACTTTGTCAACATAAATGTAAAATACACACTGGATTTCAAAGACCTAGCATACATAAAAAGAATGTAAAATATGTTAGTATTAAATTCTTTTGTATGTATTATGTTGAAATTATGTTTTAGATATTGGATTCAACAAAACACATAATTAAGTTCAATTTAATTTCTTTTTATAGTTTATGGTGGTGACTAAAACATTTAAAATTAAGGATGTGGCTCACATTGGACAGCACTGTTTTAGTATCAATTATTTTAGTGGGATAAAGCCGTCATTAATCTTTTGAACTTCTCAAATGGATCTGTCAATACTGCTTTGATGTGAGCCATAAATGTGTAAAAGTTGCATATAAACACAATATAAAACTTTCAAAAATTTAAGTTTTAAATGTAAAGATTTTACTGTCTAGTTTGGAAGACAACACGTGTCCAATTTTCTCAGTCTTGGGTGGTATATGCTTTAAATCCCCTGATGTAGCCCTTTTCATGCATTCAATGTTCAAGTTTTCTAACAGCTAATTGGAGAGATCTTGGTTTGCTATGCAATATGACCCTGGTGGAGATTAGTCCTGAAAGTTTTTGGTCCCTTGATGAAGAGATAACTTCACATTAGCACATTATATCATATTTGTAAGACTTTTCTGTTGGTATCCAGTTACATGCACTTTATTTTTTTATTATTTTTAATTTTAATCTTAAATTTATTTTCATCCAAGTTAGTTAACATGTAGTGTAATAATGATTTCAGGAATAGAATTTAGTGATTCATCACTTTACATATAACACCCAGTGCTCATCCCAGCAAGTGTCCTGCTTAATCCATCCCCCCATCCAAAACTCCACCAGCAACCCTCAATTTGTAATCTGTATTTAAGAGTTTCTTATGGTTTGTCTCCCTCTCTGTTTTTATATTATTTTTGCTTTCCTTCCCTTATGTTCATCTGTCTTATTTCTTAAATTCCACAAATGAGTGAAATCATATGATATTTGTCTTTCTCTCACTGGCTTATTTTGCTTAGCGTAACACACTTTAGGTCCATCCATGTTGTTTCAAATGGCAAGATATCATTCTTTTTGATCACTGAGTAATGTTTCATCATATATATGTGTGTGTGTGTGTGTATACACACACACACACACACATATATATATGGAATATATACACATGTGTATACATACTACATCTTCTTTATCCATTCATCAGTCAATGGGACATTTGGGCTCTTTTCATACTTTGCCTATTGTTGATTGTGTTACTATGAACATTGGGGTGCATGGGCCCCTTCAAAACAGCATAACTGAATCCTTTGGATAAATACCTAGTAGTGCAATTGCTAGGTCATAGGGTAGTTCTATTTTAATTTTTTTGAGGAATTTCCATATTGTTTTCCAGAGTGGCTGCACCAGGTTGCATTCCCACTGCACTACAAAAGGGTTGCTCTTTCTCCATATCCTCAGCAACTTCTGATGTTGCCTGAATTGTTCATATTCTGACAGGTGTGAGGTGGTATCTTATTGTGGTTTTAATTTGTATTTCCCTGATGATGAGTGACGTTGAGCATTTTTTCATGTGTGTCTTAGCAATCTGGATGTCTTCTTTGGAGAAGTGTCTGTTCATGTCTTTTGCCCATTTATTCACTGGATTATTTGGTTTTTGGGTGTTGAGTTTGATAAATTACTTATAGATTTTGGATACAATCTCTTTATCTGTTTTGTCATTTGCAAATATATTCCCCCATTGTTTCAGTTGCCTTTTAGTTTTGCTGATTGTTTCCTTAGCTGTGCAGAAGGTTTTTATCTTGATGAGGTCCTAATAGTTCATTTTTGCTTTTGTTTCCCTTGCCTCTGGAGACATGTTGAGTAAGAAGTTGATGTGGCAGAGGTCAAAGAGGTTGTTACCTGTTTTCTCTTCTAGGATTTTGATGGCTTCCTGTGTTATATTTAGGTCTTTCATTCATTTTGAGTTCATTTTTGTGTATAGTGTAAAAATGTGGTCCAAGTTTATTCTTCTACATGTCACTGTCCAGTTTTCCCAACACCATTTGCTGAAGAGACTGTATTTTTTTCATTGGATATTCTTTCCTGCTTTATCAAAGATTAGTTGGCTATACCTTTGTGGGTTTGTTTCTGGGTTCTCTACTCTGTTCTATTGATTGATGTGTCTGTTCTTCTGCCAGTAACATACTGTCTTGATGATTACTGCTTTTTAATATGACTTGAAGTCCAGAGTTGCAATGCCCCAGCTTTGGTTTTCCTTTTCAGGATTGCTTTGGCTGTTTGGGGTCCTGTCTGGATCCATACAAATTTTAGGATTGTTTGTTCTAGCTCAGTGAAGAATGCTGGTGTTATTTTCATAGGAATTGCACTAAATATGTAGATTGCTTTGGGTCGTATCAACATTTTAACAATATTTGTTCTTCCGATACATAAGCATGGAATGTTTTTCCACTTTTTAAGTCGTATTTAAAAATTTTTTTTTAAATGTTTATTTATTTTTTGAGGCAGAGAGAGACAGAGCATGAACAGGGGAGGGCCAGAGAGAGAGGGAGACACAGAATCTGAAGTGGGCTCCAGGCTCTGAGCTGTCAGCACAGAGCCCGATGCGGGGCTGGAACTCACAGAGTGGGAGATCATGACATGAGCCGTAGTCGGACGCTTAATCGACTGAGCCACCCAGGCGCCCCCCTTTTTTAAAATTTTTTTTAACGTTTATTTATTTTTGAGACAGAGACAGAGACAAAGCATGAACGGGGGAGGGCCAGAAAGAGAGGGAGACACAGAGCCTGAAGCAGGCTACAGGCTCTGAGCTGTCAGCACCGAGCCCGTAAGTCGTATTTTAAACCAAATAATTTTTTATGGTTGAAATGTGTGAGAGAATGAGATTTTGGAGAGCTCTTTTTCAAGTAACAGAGAAAAAGGTTATCTATGGCATGAACCTAATTGTATCTTGACATTGTTTTTTCTTTCTGTTTTTTTTTTGTACTTTTGATAGTTATATTATTCCCAATAAAATGTTGATTATGTTCTTTTAACTATTGATTCTTAATTATGTCAGTACCTGTTTTTGGTGTTTGTTCTTTTTTCCAATAGTAGCTCATAATGGTATCTAGAAGAAGAGGAGTGAGATACCAATTCATTGTTCTTTATTGTGAGACAGAAAAGAACAAAAAATGGACAGTTTTGCAGAATGAAAACTTAAGTAGGCCCAGGATGAATCAATGAAGGCTAAGAGGCCTAGATTTTGGGGACAGTATTGGCATTAGACTGTTGAGAGATTTTCCTTCCATGATGAAACAAGGAAACATACTTATGAGTTGTTATTAAGGTGCAAAAGCTTATATTTATTTATTTATTTATTTATTTATTTATTTATTTTTTTAACGTTTTATTTATTTTTGAGGCAGAGAGAGACAGAGCATGAACGGGGGAGGGGCAGAGAGAGAGGGAGACACAGAATCGGAAGCAGGCTCCAGGCTCTGAGCCATCAGCCCAGAGCCCGACGCGGGGCTCGAACTCACGGACCGCGAGATCGTGACCTGAGCTGAAGTCGGCCGCTTAACCAACTGAGCCACCCAGGAGCCCCTCAAAAGCTTATATTTAGAAAGAATCTTTTAAAATAATTTTTTCACTATTCACAAGGGTAACAGATGAGTAACATGAAACACAATGAGACCACCTAATTTGTTCCCCAGAACCCAACTTTTTGTGTAGTTGTGTAAGCCTTACCTTTCAGACCTTTAACTCTCTATCTAGTGCTTTCTTATGTTGTCAGGTAATTTGCTACATATAGATATGCCTTATTCCATTCCTCATTCTCTCCCATTGAGAAAAATATGTTCTTGGAACTCATATTGTATTACCACTAACCATAGTTTTAGCTCCTGACAGCAACAATATTCTATTTTTGTGTATTCATATCTGAAGAATTACCAGGACACAAAGTATCTTTAGATACTATACAATTAACATGAAAATAATGTTCAGATATTACATTTTTGATATTTAAATTATTATTACTGCATCATATATTATAATCCTTGCAATCTTTAACTCTTTAGCAGAGCTATCTGTGCATATCATAAAATATGACACTCTGGATCCAAAAGATAAATGTCCTCCCCTTTGGGGAGGAGAATTTAGGAATCTCTTAAATCTGATCAAACTCATTGCTAATTGTTTCACAAATGAGAAATCCAAGAAAAATCCCAGTTCTCTTGCAATGCACATTTCAAAAGACAACCCAATTACAGACCCAGTTACACATGAATAGCAATCTTCCATCATTCAGGACTGAAATTCAACTCCTATGTCTTTGTATCCAATATGCTTCCTTCTGTGGAAATAAGAATAAGAATGCATTACACATTACATAACTGTACCCCCAAATATCCACAGTTGTATATTCAAGAATGCAAAGGCATGAAATATTAACAGCTGTATATTCAGGAATATAAATTTGTCACTTCAGAACCTACCCATGAAATCTCTGTATGTTGTTAGTATAGGATAATATGTGTGGAGAAAAAAAGTAAAGTGGTCAAGGATATTGTTAAAGTAAAAGTGAGACAAAAGGAAACTTACAATGAAACTTAAATTTTATTAAATAAGACACAATATCCAATAACCAGTTTGAAATTGTAACTCATAGATAAAATTTCAGCTGAATTACCCATTATTTGATTCAAACTTAAACTATATTAGGAATGAAGAGATCCAGTTGTCCTTATTACCACCCTTTCTTCAGTAATCTCTGGATTCCTTGCTTGATCTCCTGGGTCCGCACTCCATAAACTATGGGGTTGAGGGCTGCGGGGATGACATGGTGGAGGACGTTGAGCAAGACTGGAACATCAGAGGAGACCTTCTTCTTCACCACATGAGTGAGCACGAAGACCAGAAGGATGGTGCTGAAGAAGAGGATAAGGATGAAGTGGGAGCCACATGTGCTCAGGGCCTTGGCCACAGCACCCTCTGCCTTGAGTCTCAGCACCGCTCGCAGTATGAGTGTGTAGGAGAGGAAGATGAGGATGAGGTCAGATCCTAGCAGTGTCCAGCCTCCAGCAAACTGGAGGAGGCGATTGATGGTGACATCATCACAGGAGAGCCTGGAGACAGACATATTGGCACAGATACAGTTTTCAATGACCTTTCTCCCACAATAATGGAGTCTGGATGAGAGAATGGGAATAGGCACTGTAGAAATAACATTCCTGGCCAAAATAAAAATGGCAGCCTTGGCTACAAATTGGTCAGTGATGATGGATGGGTACCTCAGTGGATGGCAGATGGCCACATAACGGTCATAGGCCATGACCATGAATGTGCAGGACTCCATGGCAAGGAAACAGTTCATAATGTACATCTGGAGGAAGCAGGCATAGAAGCTGATGGACTTGAGTTCAAACCAAAAGATGGCCAGGACCTTGGGAATGACAGTGAGGCAGAGCACAATGTCCAATAGGGAGAGGATGCTGAGTAGATAGTACATGGGCTCATGCAGAGAGGCTTCCAGCCATGTAGTGATCAGGAGAACACCATTGGCCCCCATGGCCAGGAAGAAGAGAAGGCTTAGGGGGAGGGAAAAAGAAAGTTGCCAGGTGTGGGACCTGACAAAACAATTCAGGAGGAAATCTGAAACCTCAGAGGAGATGGTGCCATTTTGGTGTGCTGTCATATTTTGTCATATATTTCTACAGCTTTCTTGTAGTGGTCTGTAAAATTAGGATAAAAATTAGCTAGTGACACATGACACATGGATTTAGAACAATTTGCTTCACCTAGGTGACATGCTTGAGTCCTAGCAAGTCATCCAGAGTCATGTGAATTCATCTGTTTGTCCTTTGTGCCATGCTACTGGGATAATCTTATCAATTTAAGCAGTATAGAGGACTGAGGATATGTGCTTTGTTTAGATATGTTTGAATTATTCAACAGTTAAGTTTAAGGAAGTTTTATATCTTTGCAGCAACTAAAGAGAAGGAGAAATTACTTGGAAACTACTTTGTGAAAGGTGAGTCTCTAAATTTGTACTCTTAAATTTCTTCCCTTTTGTGTTTTATTATTTAATTACCACCTAGACTACCACATGACAATTTAGCAATACGCACAAATGAGTAGCAGAGTCTGGCACAAAGTAAGGACTCAGGCGCATGGCCTTAGTTCTCTATGCCACCCCGCATTCTGTATTTTCAGCTATAGTTGGCTTTAATCACAGTTTGAAAAAATGATACCCTGGAATTAATGTTAGTTAATTTTCACCTTGTCTAAAATGTTATTTTAGTTCATTGGTGTTGATCCCACCAAAGAATTGCCAATATGTATTCATATATGTAGGATTATTAGCTTCAGGGAACAGTTTTAACAGTAGAATGTGCAATTCCACATAAGTGTGTGTGACAGTGGCCAAATAATTGCCAGTACATATTAATATATGTAGGATTCTTAACTTTGGTGAAGAAACAACCTTAAAAGTAGAATGTGCACATAGAAATGTGAGAATGATATGTGTCTTTAAACAAGATGAAAGTTGATTGTTCTGATTGCAATAATGTGAGGGTGATGAAGTCTACCTCAAGTCCTTTCGTTTCCTTTCTATATCCCTTTCGGTCTTCACTGTAACAATCCAGGTCCTCTTGTCTAGTGGTTATGCTGTGCCTTGGTGGAGTACTCACAAGGATTGGCAGATGCTGCACATACAGGTGTTCATGAAGATAAACACCCATAGAAAAAAACATCCAGTCTTGAGTTAGTTAACAAAGGACCTTCTCCGGTCTTGGCCACTGTGTTCATTGAACTTTGTTTTTCCTTAAATTTTTCTTATTGGATACATTCACTTGTAAGTTTGAGACATAACTAATTGCACCTGAACAGCCCAAACCTTGCCACAATGACCTACAGGATGCACAACCTCATGCCACCAAATTTGAAATACTCCCTCCAAACACCACTTTCATCATTTAGGTTTGTCTTTGATCTTTCCCACCCTCTGATCTAAGTCTTTGCAAAACTCTTTGATTTCACCCTCTGATCTAACTCTTTGCAAAATTTTTACACTTATTCTTATAGGTCAGAGCCCCCAAATTCACCATGCTCAAGAATCTTTTAATTTTCAATCATTCAGAGTATTCTTGGCAGGAATTGGGAATTAATTACATGAAAGGAAGGAATATCTTGAAATGACCATTAGAGGGTATAGCCAAATGGAAAAAAATGGCAATTCAGGCATGAGTATCCATGGAGAGGTACAGAAGAAGAAGCATATTCTCTTTGTCTCCTGAAGAACTTTAGGATAATTATAGCCCTAGGATGAAATTTCTGAGGACAACATAGGAGTGTTTTTTATCTGTTCTTTCCACTCACTGACTCTTCCTTTCTTCTCTTTTCTCTGGATGTTCCTCTGAGTTCAATCCATAATTTATCCAAAAAACACTGAACTACATACTCAGCCTTAGAAGTAAAGTATCTGAGACCATGATGTTCTACTCTCCTCTTAAAATCTTGGATTGCAATCAGAGCTAGCCAGTGGAGCACTAGGGCTGAGGACCTAGAGCTAATGACTACAGGTTGTGGGTAGGGACAGGATGAAGAAGCCAGTGAGGTTGAAGAGCAATGATAAAATCAGAGACCCTGCAGGGTTAACTTTTATTAGACTGCAGGATAGCACTATGGAAGCCCTGTTTGAAAAAGGGGAAGGGTTGTTAGGGACCACCTAACTCCAAAACTCAGAATTGTGAGACCTCTCTCCCAAGTATCATTTCAGACATCATTGATCTAAACCAACCAGTGTGACAGATACCTCTATGATCTGTGCATAACTTTCTGTTTGTGGCAGCAATAGCTTTTAGAAATTCTTTATATTGAGCTGACATAGGAGGAACAACCTTCTGACTCTCACTGACCCTCCAACTGTGATCTCTGTCCTAAACCTAAAATATAAAGTTTATTTGTTTATTTTGAGAGAGAAAGCACACAAGTCAGGGAGGGGCAGAGGGACAGGGAGAGAGAAAATCCCAAGCAGGCTCTGTACTGTCAGTGCGGTGCCTGGGTGCAGGGCTTGAACTCATGACCTGAGCTTAAACTCATGAACTGAACCATGAGATCATAGACTCAGACACTTAACTGACTGAGCCACCCAGGTGCCCCGAGATTAAATTTCATTCCTATGCCATGATTCAAACATTTGTGGGCAGAAGATTCTTTGCCCTAAACTAAATTTTCGTATTCACATATGAAACCCCCACGTTTGCAAATCTGAGTCCCAGATGATATAGTTACCTGACTCCCTCTGTTCATTAATCTACTAGAGACAAATTCCTGCCCCTCTGCATCTCTGGCAGCACCCAGCAAAAGATCCAAAAAGGCAAGAGAAGAGCAAAAGGGAAGGTCTCAGAGCATAGGTTCTCACAGGTGCCTCCTGACCTGAGGCAGGATGCAGTCTCTACTACCCCATTTTCAGACTACTTCAGCAGTAGTGATTCAGGAATGGAATGCAGCACAGATCTGCATTGAAGAGAGAGATCCCCCCACCTTCACCCCATGTTCTCCTTAATCATGCTATAGCTACCTTTCAGGCATCCTCTACACAAACTTACATAGGATGGAGTAGGGGTCTGGCTCCACTGATACTGCTGTTCCAGTTAGTTCCTGAAGTATCTGGGTGGAGTTATAACTCCAGAACCTTGGGGACTTTGCCCTCTGGGAACTTTCCATCCCTAATTCCTTGTACCTAAAATGTTCTCCTGGGACAGACAAGCAGGCAGGTAGAAGAAAATGATTTTTTTCCTCTCTAAAAGCAAGGAGCTCTTGTAATTCAGCCGAACATTGACGGTGTGTTCTGTAGGCAGTTAGTCTCCTGGGTGTAGGGGTTTTACATCCATACATCCATTTTCACAGTTATTTGCAGATGCACACCTAGTGCCCTCCATGGGTCCAATAAGTTCGCTCAGAAGTTCTCATGGGCTTCCTGCACGTAATTGTTAGATAAGTACCCCCTCACCATGTTATTGAATGGATTGATGTTAACTTATCATGACTTTTATCACTGCATTATAGTGGCAAAAATCCATGAGAAACTTAAAAAGAATATTCCTGAGAAAATGCATTATGTTTTTCAGAGAAAAAAATCCCATAGAAATTTTTGCTGTAGTGAAAGATTTTTCAGCTGGGATGTATATAGAGCTATATATTAGGAAACATGATCTGTTCCTTCATTTCTTACTTTCATTTTGAACCTCATGTGAATTACTCATACCCCTCCAATATGGAGCAAACATGAACACTTTCTTTACTACTTATTTATTTATTTTCATGAATCTTTTTTATTTGAGTGTAGTTGACACAAAATGTTTCATAGGTTTCAGGCGTGTAACCTAGCGTTTCAACAAGTCTATCCATTATGCTATGGTCACCACAAGTGTAGCTACCATCTGTCACCATACAGAGCTATTAGAATACCATTCATTATATACCTTATCCTGTGCTTCAGTCTCTTTAAAGGTCTTCTTTTACTCTGTTTTTACTTCTCTCTCTTCTGTATATCTCAACATTGCTCATATTTCTCTTTCCTTCAGGAGAATGAAAACTCTAGTGTCCTTAAAATATGTCCTTCTAATTAATCTTAAGTACACTCATTAGTTATCTGTTTGTTTATGGGAGAATACTTTGGAAATTGGCTTTCTAAGAATGTCATTGTGTTATAAATCTGATGTTATTCTTTGTTTACACCCAAAAGTAATTTCTAAAAATCTGTCCATGTTGCTTTAAGTCCACTTGATCTTTTTTGGTGGCTGTTCTATTCCCATTATATGCATTTTCCCTCTATGTAAGTAGTCAACACCCAAGTGACCTGTAATTGTTACTAAAAATATTGTTGCTGTCAATATCCTGTACACTTCTCTTTATAGACCTAAAGTAGATGTATGTGGAGGATTTTTGATTCGGTCATAGCATATAAATTATTTAATTTCACTAGGAATTACCAAATTTCTCTCCAAAATATTTACAAAATCTTACTAGAAATTCCTAAAGTTCCTTTATTTTTCATAATCCTTATAGCATTTGATGCTATCTTGTTAAAAAAAAAACCTATAAAGATGTAACATACTATTTTATTGTTTTTAATTTGATTTTCTCCTGATAAGTAAGCATCATTCATATAGTGTTTGGCCATTTGTGGTTTTCAGGCTGTAAATTATGTGGTCATATCCTTTGCCTGATTTTTCTATTAATATTTGTTTTTATTGCATATTCACAAAATCTCTGTGCATATTTTAAATATTAGAACCCTTTGTTGGCTAGATATTACTAGTATCTCCTCTAGTTTGCTATAAAGCTCTCAATTTTATTATTGTCTGCTGCCCAGTATTCAATGGACATCTTTCAATTTCACCAAGTCAAACTCTATTTTTTCTATAAATAGATTTTCTCTGTGGATCCTATTTAGCGAACATTCCAGAAGATCGCAAAGATGCTTTTGTTTACTTTAATTGTTTTTAAAACATGCATTATGTTTCATACCAATGTATTTAAATCTGTTTGTGGTTTATAATGCCAAGAGTAAGGAGTGGTATTAAGTTAGTACAAACTGCTATATTCACAACTGTGCAGCTATCAAATACGGTGTTGCTATTGTAAATATCTTCTACTTTGAGTCCCCTAGCCCCTCAACACTACCCTGGGCACTCTCATGGTGTCTCCTGGACTTCCCCATGATCCACAAAGTGTGCGTTATTGACAGCAGAATAGGGTCCATCAGTGGCAGCGACAGGGCACGGTCTGAATAGCTTCTGTTTTGTTGATGGAGGTGCTGTACCAGTTACTAAGCATTTTCCCCCCCAGTTTAAACAAAATTATCTAAGCCGTTTTAATTATGCTTTAGTGTTTTAACCTATCCACCTATCTTGTTGACCTATGTGTTCTATGTAAACTGTCCTGGGTGTGTTTTTTGTATTGTTTTGTTTAGTTTACTTTTTAAAATGTAAATTCTAATTAGTAAACATGCAGTATAATATTACTTCCAGATGTACAATATAGTAACTCAACAGTTCCATACATCACCCATGCTCATCAGAACAAGTGCACTCTTTAATCCCCACAAACTATTTAACTCATTCCCCTAACCCCCTCCTCTCTGGTAACCATCAATTTGTTTTCTATAGTTCGGAGTCTGTTTCTTGGTTGCCTCTCTCTCTTTTATTTTTCCCTTTCCTAATTTTTTTTTGTTTCTTAAATTCCACATGTGAGTGAAATATGGTATTTGTCTTTCTCTGACTGACTTGTTTCACTTATCATGATACTCTGCTCCATCATGTGATTGCAAATAGCAAGATTTCATTATTTTGTATGGCTAAGTAATATTCCATTGTGTATACATAGCACATTTTCTTTATCCATTTATTAGTAATTGGACATTTGGGATCTTTCCATAATTTGGCTATTGTAGATAATGCTGCTATAAATATTGGGGTAGAATATCCCTTTTAACTAGTATTTTTTGTATTCTTTGATACATACCTAGTAGTGTAATTGCTAACTTGTAGGGTAGTTCTATTTTTAACTTTTTGAAGAACTTCCATACTCTTTTCCAGAGTGGCTGCACCAGTTTGCATTCCCACCAACAGCGCAAGAGGATTTTCCTTTCTCCACATCCTCACCAGCTCCTGTTGTTTTTTGTGCTGTTGATTTTAGCCATTCTGACTGCTGTGAAGTAATATCTCATTGTAGTTTTGATTTGTATTTCCCTGATGATGAGTGATATTGAGGACCTTTTCATGTGTCTGCTAGCCATCTGGGGTCTTCTTTGGAAAAATATCTATTCATGTATTCTGCCCATTTTTAAATTCATTTTTTATTTTGGAGGGTGTTGAGTTTTATAGGTTCTTCATATATTTTGGATACTAACCCTTTATCATATATGTCATTTGTGAATATTTGTTCCCATTCCATAGGCTGCCTACTGGTTTTATTGATTATTTCCTTCACCATCCAGAAGCTTTTTATTTTGATGTAGCCCCAATAGTTTGTTTCTGCTTTAGTTTCCCTTCTCTCAGGAGACACATTTAGTAAGAAGTTGGTATGGCTAATGTCAAAGAGGATACTGCCTGTATTCTCCTCTAGGGCTTTTAAGGTTTCATGTCTCACATTTAAGTCTTTCATCCATTTTGAATTCATTTTTGTGTGAGGTATAAGAAAGTGGTCCAGGGACTCAGTTGGTTAAACATCCAACTTTGGCTCAGGTCATGATCTCACAGTTCATGAGTTCAAGCCCAGCATTGGGCTCTGTGCTGACAGCTTGGAGCCTGGAGTCTGCCTCAGATTCTGTGTCTTCCTCTCTCTCTCTCTCTGCCTCTCCCCACCTCTCTCTCAAAAGTAAACATTAAAAAAATAAAAATAAATAAAAGAAAGTGGTCCAGTTTCATCCTTTTGCATGTTGCTGTCCAGTTTTCCCAGCACCTTTGGTTACAGAGACTGTCTTTTTCCCTTTAGAAATTCTTTTGTTTACATTTAATTGACTATATATTTGTGGGTTCTTTTCTGGGTTTTCTATTCTCTTCTAGTGACCTATCCATTTTTTTAATGTTTGTTATTTTTGAGAGAGAGAGAGAGAGAGAGAGAGAGAGAGACAGAGTGCAAGCAGGGGAGGGGCAGAGAGAGAGGCAGGCACAGAATCTGAAGCAGGCTACAGGCTCTGAGCTGTCAGCACAGTGCTCCATGCGGGGCTCGAACTCACAGACTGTGAGATGATGACCTAAGCTGAAGTTAGACACAACTGAATGAGCCACCCAGGTGCCTTCTCTATGAGTCCATTTTTGTGTCAGTACCATACTGTTTTGATCACTACTGCATTGTAACATAAATTGAAGCTAGAAATTGTGATTCCTCCAGCTTTGATTTTCTTTTTCAAGTTTGCGTTGGCTATTTGGGGTCTTTTGTGGTTTCATAGAAATTTTAGGATTGTTTATTCTAGCTCTATAAACAATGATATTTGCATGTTGGTAAGGATTGTGTTAACTGTATAGGTTGTTTGAGAAGCATAGACATTTTAACAATATTTATTCTTCCAATCCATGAGCAAGGAATGTTTTTCCATTTCTTTGTGTCCTCTTTTATTTCTTTCATGAGTATTTTATAGTTTTCAGAATATAGTTCTTTCATCTCTTTGGGGAGGCTTATTCCTATCTTATTGCTTTTGGTGCAGTTGTAAATGGGATTGTTTTCTTAATTTCTCTTTCTGTTGCTTTATTATAGTTCTGTATGTTGATTTTGCATTCTGTGACTTTAACGATTCCATTTATCAGTTCTAGCCATTTTTTTTTTGGTGGAGTCCTTTAGTTTTTCTATGTGTAGTGTCATGTCATCTGCAAATACTTTTATTTCTTCCTTGCTGATTTGGATGCCTTTTACTTATTTTTGTTGTCTGATTGCTCTAGCTATGACTTCCAGTACTATGTTAAATAATGGTGGTGAGAGTGGATATACCTGTCTTATTCCTGACCATAGAGGAAAAAGCTCTCAGGTTTTCCTCACTGAGGATGATATTAGTTGTGGGTTTTTTATAGATGGCCTTTATTATGTTTCAGTATTTTCTCTCTAAAACTACTGTTGTGAGGTTTTTGTTTGTTTGTTTGTTTTACCATCAGTTAATGTTGTACTTTGTCAAATGCTTTTTCTGCTTCTGTTTAAATGATCATATGGTTCTTCTTTTTTTTTTTTTTTATTCATGTGCTCTATCACATTGATTGATTTGCCAATATTAAACCACCACACCAGGAATAAATCACTCTTGATAGTGGGGAATGATTTTTTAAAGATATTGTTAGATTTGATTTCCTAGTATTTTGTTGAGAAATTTTGCATATATGTTCTTCGGGGATATTGGCTTATAGGTTTCTTTTTTAGTGGAGGCTTTATCTGGTTTTGGTATCGGGGTAATGTTGGCTCATAGAATAAATTTGTGTGTGTTTTTTTTCCTTTCCATATTTTGGAATAGTTTGAGAAAAATAAATATTAACTCTTCTTTTTTATTTTATATATAGAGAAAGCCTAAGGGAGAGGGGCAGAGAGAGAGAGAGAGAGAGAGAGAGAGAGAGTGAATCATAAGCAGGCTATACATTCAGTGCAGAGCTCAATGTGGGGCTTGATCCCACCACCCTGGGATCATGACCTGAACTGAAAGCAAGAGTTGACACTCAACTGACTGAGCCCCCCAGGTGCCCCATATTAACTCTTCTTTAAATGTTTTATAAAATTCACCTGTGAAGCCATCTGGCCCCAGACTTTTGTTTGTTGGGATTGTTTTGATTATCGATTTAATTTCTTTGTTGGTTATCAGTCTGTTCAAGTTTTTTATTTTTTCTGTTAATTTTTGGAAGTTTATATGTTTGTAGGAATTTATCTATTTGTACCAGGTTGTCCGATTTCTTGGCATATAGTTTTTAATAATATTCTCTCATAATTTTTTGTATTTCTACGGTGTTGACTGTTATTTCTCCTCTCTCATTTGTGATTTTTTTTATTTGGATCTTTTCTCTTTTTGATATGTCCAGCTAGAGGCTTATCTATTTTATTAATTTTTTTCAATGAACCATCTCCTGGTTTCATTGATCTGTTCTAATTTTTTTTAGTTTTCTTCCAACTCTTGAGGAAGCCTGTATTGCTATTTCCCTCTTAGGACCACTTTTGCTGCATCCCTAAGGTATTGGACTGTTGTGTTTTCATTTTCATTTGTTTCAATGTATTTTTTATTTCTTCTTTGATTTCCTGGTTGACCCATTAATTGTTTAGTAGGATTTTGTGTTGCTTAACTTCTATGTATTTGTTCTTTCCAAATTTTTTCTTGTGGTTGACTTCTAGTTTTATAGTGTTGTGTCCTAAAAGGTGCATGGTATGATTTCAGTCTTTTTTGTATTTGTTGGGGCCTGTTTTGTGATCTAATACGTTGTCTGTTCTGGAAAATGTTCCATGTAGACTTTAAAAGGATGTGTATTCTGCTGTTTTAGGATGGAATGTTCTGAATATACCTATTAGGTCCATCAGGTCCAGTGTGTCAATCAAAGCCATTGTTTCTTTGTTGATTTTCTACTTAGATGATATATCCATTGCTGGAGGTGGAGAGTTAAAGTACCCTATTTTTGTATTATTATCAATTAGTTCCTGTATATTATAATTAATTCTTTTATATTTTTGGGTGTTCCCATTTTGGGTACATAAATATTTACAATTGTTTTGTCTCATTTTTGGATAACCAGCATACATTCAATCATTTATTCAACATGTATTCAGTCATTAATTTCATAAACATTTATTGGTCTATGCCATACACTGAGCACTGTTTGCACACTCGAAATACAACAGTGAACATAAAAGACAAAAATTCTTGCCCTTCTACTGCTTAAATTTTAGTGAATGTAGGCTGACTAAACAAATAAATGAGTAAATGTAGGTTCATTAAACAGTGACAAATTCTGTGCAGAACAGGAAAACAGAGAAGGTATAAGGACATTGTTTGTGCTTGGGGGGAATATTGTTGGATACTATTTTAAATACTGTGGTCAGGGAGACCCAGTGGACCTGAGGGACAGAGCTATGTGGACAGAGGAACAAAAAGCAAAAAGTTCCAGAGACAGGACTATAGTTCATGTTTTTAAGCAGCTCTTAGGGAGGCATTTCTGACTGGGGGTCTGAAGGAGGAGGTCAGGTAGGTAAAGGAGTCCCACCTACAGGAACAAAATTTATCTCTCTTCTGGGCTTATTTATGTGTTTTAATCTAACTCTTAATTCTAACTTTTGAAATTTTCATTGGACCTTTTTGAGTAATGGGACCAAGATTTATGTGTGTTAGAATCCCATTTTCTAGTTCTGTGCTAGATATAAAATAGCTTTCAATAAATATGCTTAAATGCCTGAGGGAAAGGTTAAAACCTAATGGTTATTTTCAGCCTTTTTTAGCGTTGCTTTTTAATTTTACTTTCTTTTCCAAAGTCAATGCACTATCTTTAAGTACTGATACTTCCCATCAACCACACATCCATTACACTGACTCTAAAAGGGATTTAATCAGGAGCAGACAGTGAGGTGTGATGCTTCATTCATCAACATTCATAGCTTCTGGCCTGGGTGCCATGATGAGAGATTATATATACATCTGTATCCTTAGTCACTTCCAGAAAATGATGGAATGTAAGAAATGTGATATACCTGTGGGTAAGAGAAAAACCATACAATTCATATCATCAGGCATGTCCAGAGAGAGGATTAGACCTGTAATTTTATCTCCAAGTCCCTGTATTCCAATAGCGATTTTGAGTATTTTAGTTAAGAAAAGTCAAGCTAGAACACAATTACTTGCTGCTCTCACCCTCCTCAGCAATTTCCTAATCCCCTCTTTAATCTCCTGTGTTCGTACCCCATAGATAATGGGGTTGAGAGCTGCAGGAATTACATGGTATAACACATTAAGTAAGACAGGGATATCAGGGGAAATTTTTTTCTTGGCTATGTGGGTAAAAACAAACACCAGCAGGATGGTACTGAAGAAGAGGATGAGGATGAAGTGAGAGCCACAAGTGCTCAGAACTTTGGCAGCTGCCCCTTTTGCCTTGAGTCTAAGAATGGCTCATAGGATGAAAGTATAGGAGAAAATGATGAGGATGAGGTCAGAGCCCAGAAGAGTCCAAGCCACAACTAAATGGTAAATTCTGTTAAAGACAATGTTATCACAGGAGAGCTTGGACACAGAGAGATTGGCACACATACAGTTCTCAGTTATATTTTTTCCACAGTAATGATGCTGGGCAGAGAGGATGGGAATAGGTGCGGTAAGAAATGCGTTCCAGGCCAAGATGAAGAGAACAGCCTTTCCTACAAACTGGTCAGTGATGATGGATGGGTAGTAGAGAGGCTTACAGATGGACACATAGCAGTCATAGGCCATGGCCAGGAAGGTGCATGATTCCATGGGCAGGAAGGAATTCATGATGAACATCTGGAGGAAGCAGGTAGAGAAGCTGATGGACCTATGGTCAAACCAGAAGATGGCCAAGACCTTGGGGATGACAGTCAAGCAGAGTATGATGTCCAGCAGGGAAAGGAGGCTGAGCAGGTAGTACATGGGCTTATGCCAAGAGACCTCCATCCTGATCCGGATGGTGATCAGGAGGGTGGCGTTGGCCCCATGGCCAGGAGGAAGAGGAGGCTGAGGGGCAGAGACAACCAATGCTTCCAGATGGGGGACCTGACAAAGCAATTCAGGATGAAGTCTGAGACTTCAATAGAGAAGGAGCTGCTATTCTAAGGCAGCATTGGCAGTGACTTTAGTGAGGCAGATGTCTTTGAGTAGCTGCAGAAGAGAGGAGTAAATCTATTATACTCTAATGGCTATGTACTTAGCTTGTAAAATCCATAAGGGTAAGTACATAGTCCACTTCATCCACCCCACAGCCCTTGTGCCTAGCACATTTTTTGACATATAACAGGTGGCTGATAGACATTTGTTGAATATATAATATAATGTTTCCACATCTTTGTTATTTCATCTGTGTTTTATCTTTCTCTTATGTGAATGTATATTTTCAGTTTGTTTGCTTGGTTAATATTTAATGAATCAGAAATTATTTAAACATCAAATGTTATTTAAATTAAATACATAAACTCAAAGGCTGATGAAACATTTCAGTTTAAATTTTAAAATGAACAGAAATGCATTCCAAAGGTTAGATGGGATTCATTTTCAAGATTTTAAGGAAGTAAAAGATGATAGTACCCAGTGACATGATGAACTGGGGTACTTAGAGCAAATCTCCTGATGAAAAGGTATACAAATTATTTCTATGGTTATGTCTATATCTAATCTCTATCTTTATCAATACCCATACCCATATCCATACCTACACTTATACCTATACTTACACCTATTATTTATATTTTAATATCTTGAATACACCCATGAACAAGTAAAAAAGAAAGAATTATCAGGCTAAGGATTGAATAAAATCCAGACATCAAAATCAAATATTGATGTTGGCTTTCAACCCGAGAGCACTTGCAGCACTCTATAAACTTAAGCACCTGTCTTCATTACCTAGGGGAGCTTGAAATCTAAACTCCAGGGACAGAAGATAAATCTAGGCTCAAGCATGTGGAGAATGTAGCAGAGGATCTCCCATTTAGATAGGGCTTTACAACACTACATCCTGAATAAAAAGGTGGGCACTAGTAATAATCCCACTCCTTCATCTTCGTCCTTCACTTATACCTGGAACTTCAAATAACCTCAAAGCTTGTTATATAGTAGAAATCTTCCCTGTAAATCCTGAACTACTGGCTGGTTCTCTTTTGACTTGGCATCCTGTGTTCACACCAACTGTTTGTCTCAGAAAGGAATTTAAAGTTATCCTGGATTGGTGGTGGTTTCAGAAAATCACAGAAACAAGCCCAAATCCTTTCTTGAGAAAGAAACTTCATCTCAGGCCTCAAAGAATTTCAGCACAAAAACTTCTGAAGAAATTGAGTTGCTTGTGGTAAAAAGACAATTACTTAAAAAGAAAATGATGGGGCACCTGGGTAGCTCAGTTAGTTGAGCATCTGAATTCGGCTCAGGTCATGGTCTCATGGTTCATGAGTTCAAGCCCCGCGTCAGGCTCTGTGTTGATAGCTCTGAGCCTGGAACCTGCTTTGGATTCTCTCTCTCTCTCTCTCTCTCTCTCTCTCTCTCTCCCTCTCCCTGGGCCCCTCCCCTACTTATGTTCTCTCTCTCTCTCAAAAATAAAGAAACATCAAAAAATTTTTTTAATTTAAAAAATGAATATAAGCCCACAAAAATGATAGCCAAATCCAATCTACAAAAACTTAAGATATTACTTGTGTGGTAAAAGATATTGAACAAAATTATTTTGTTCATTACCTAGCCCTACTGGGTTTTAGGTAATGAAAGAAAAGCTTTAGGGGAGCCTGGGTGGCTCAGTCGGTTAAGCATCCAACTTCGGTTCATGTCATGATCTCACGGCTTGTGAGTTTGAGCCCCGAGTTGGGCTCTGTGCTAACAGCTCAGAGCCTGAAGCCTGCTTCGGATTCTGTGTCTCCCTCTCTCTCTCTCTCTCTACCCCTCCCCTGCTCATACTCTGTCTCTGTCTCAAAAATAAACAAACATTAAAAAAAAGAAAACAAAGAAAAGCTTTAAAATATACACAACAAAATAAACACACAGAAAAGGAGAATCAGTCCTCTCTCCAAAAATGAAAAAAATAAAATAATTAACATTGCAAGAGACAGATTTAAGAATAGATTAGCCACACTTGGAAAGATAGTTAGTGACCTAGAAGATAGAACTTGAGAAATGTTTTAGAATGAAGCTCCAATGCACAGAAAATGTTTGCACAGAAAATGCAAACATGTAAAGAGCAAAATACGGGATTCTGACTGCTCAGAGTCCCTCTATCTTTTCTGTTTTCCTGGAATTAATAAGATGATGTCCAGAATTAATATTTTGCTCAGGACACTGGAATCTCTAAAACGTAACAAAGCAGATTTGAAGAAGAACCAGATATACTTGAAAAACAGAATATCAACAATAAGAACTAAATTAAACAGTAGATTAGGGCCAGCTAATGGTAGAGTCAGTAAAGTGTCAGAGGTGGTCAGAAGAATCTACTGAGAATGAAGATGGAAATAAAATAAAAACATATGGGAAAAAATGAAGAAAATGTAGGAGAAATAGATGGGATGAGCATGTTTAATACATTTAATAAGAGCTCCCAGTTGAAGAAGAAAGAGAATGAGACAGAAGCATCTGAACTTTTCAGGACAGACTACATCAGTAATCAGATTCAAGAATTCCAATAAGGGGCACCTGTGTGGCTCAGTCGGTTAAACATCGACTTTGGCTCAGGTCATGATCTCAGGTTCATGAGTTTGAGCCCTGCACCAAGCTGTCTGCTGTCATCGCAAAATATGCTTGGGATTCTCTCTGTTGCTCTCTCTCTGCCCCTCCCACACTTGTGCTTTCTCTCACACACAAAATAAAAAGTAAACTTAAAAAAAAAAAGAATTTCAATAAATCCTGGGTGGGAGAAATCAAAAAAAGTGTACACCTGGATATATCTAAATATATACACTTAGTTGGGGCGCCTGGGTGGTTCAGTCGGTTAAGCATCCAACTTTGGCCCAGGTCATGATCTCACGGTCCGTGAGTTTGAGCCCTGCGTCCGGCTCTGTGCAGACAGCTCAGAGCCTGGAGCCTGTTTCAGATTCTGTGTCTCCCTCTCTGTCTGCCCCTCCCCAGCTCATGCTCGCACTCTCTCTCTCTCTGTCAGAAATAAATGAACTTTAAAAAATAAAAATAAATATACACACTTAGATATCATGGTCTAACTTAGGTACCAAAGAGAAAGAAATGATCTTAAAGATCAGTATGACTATTACAATGAGAACAATGGGTGTGTGTTTCAATATGCATGTGTCAATAGGCCACAGGAGTAAAGTGTGGTAAATAATGAAGACACTAGTGAAGATGTCTTAATAATGCTTTAAATTGAAATTGATGGAGGTTTTGAAGATGTTAAACTGTTAAACACTACTAAAATTACTATTGAATTATTTATATTAGCTGCTAAAATTGTATTTCTTTTTTCCAGCTTTTTATTGTGGTAGAATACACATGACACAAAATTTATTATCTTAACCACTTTAATATACAGTTCGTTGATATTAAGTGCATCCATTTTGCTGTGCAACCATCACCAGGGTCCGTCTCCAGAACTCTCTTCATCTTGCAAAGCTGAAACTCTGTGCCCATTAAACAATAACTTCCCATGACCTCCTCCCTTCTGCCCCTGGCAACCACCATTCTAGATGTTTTTTAAACTGCTAAGATGTTAAATAATTATTAGTTTTCAGTGATCACGATTTCATTGCATGCAGTTATCTGATGAGCATTTCAAAACCATCTTAAATAAACACAAAAGAGGGCTTCATACAAACCATGTCATCCGGAGTTTAGCAGTGGTTGCAGTAACACTAGCATCAGCTCTACAAAGAGTATTCGTTTTCCTAAAAGACAGGAAGGACCTTGACTTTCTGTCCTTGATCAATGAAAGACTAGGTGAGGAACTTCTAAGGATCTGGTTGATTATTTGGAATCAAGACAGTGATCAGGAAGGTGACACTGGCCCCATAGCCAGGAGGAATAGGGCATGAAAGGTATCAGTGCTGCCAGCTGGGAACCTGACAAAACAGTTCTATAAGTACTTGGATATGTCAGCAGAGCAGATGTTGCTGGAGGATAATATGACATTTGATCCCATCTTTGAAGAGGACAACAAGTAGCCAAAAAAGAAGAAACTTGTTAATAAATCATTTAAGCTTGTGGAGAACCATGTAAGAAGCTTTGTGGAAAGCATCAAACTAAATTAAAAAAGGATGGGAGGGGCGCCTGGGTGGCTCAGTCGGTTAAGCGTCCGACTTCGGCTCAGGTCACGATCTCACGATCCGTGAGTTCAAGCCCCGCGTGGGGCTCTGGGCTGATGATGGCTCAGAGCCTGGAGCCTGCTTCTGATTCTGTGTCTCCCTCTCTCTCTGCCCCTCCCCCATTCATATTCTGTCTCTCTCTGTCTCAAAAATAAATAAACGTTAAAAAAAATTAAAAAAAAAAGGATGGGAAATAACATAATAATCTGGTTAGTCAGATTGTCAATCACTGTATTTGACCTTGGGAGACAATATCAAATATGATTCATCTCTGCCTTTGGGATAACTCATTGAATAAAGTAGGGCACAAAAATGTCAGACAGAAGAATAGCAGTATAGTGTGGCTCACCAAAATAAGATGTGTTCATGGTGTTATGGAAGTACAAGAGAGTGATCCTTTATTTATTTTTAAATTCCACTTCAATTAACATACAGTGTTACATTAGTTTCAGGTGTACAATATCGTGATTAAACAATTCTATATATTACTCAGTGATCATCATGATAAGTGTACTTTTAATCCCCTTTACCTATTTCACGCATTCCCCACCCACCCATTTCATCTCTGGTAACCACCAGTTTGTTCTTCATATTGTTCTGAGGGTTTTGTTTATTTATTTTTGTCTCTCTTCATTATTGTTTCTTAAATTCTACATATAAGTGAAAATATATGGGATTTGTCTGTCTCTGACTGACTTACTTCACTTAGCAATATGAACTCTACATCCATCCATCTTGTTGTAAATGGCAAGATCTCGTTCTTTTTACGACTGAATAATATTCCATTCTATGTGTACAACACATCTTAATCCATTCTTCTAGCAATGAACACTTGAGCTACTTACATAATTTGGCTATTGTAAATAATGCTGCAATAAACAGAATGGTACACATATCTTTTCAGATTAGTGTTTTCATACTCTTTGGGCAACTACCCAGCAATAGAATTACTTTGTCATATGGTAATTCTATTTTTAATTTTTTGAGAAACTTCTATACTATTTCCCACAGTGCCTGCACGAGTTTGCATTCCCACTAACATTACAAGTGATTTCTTTTTCTCCACATCCTCACCAACACTTATTGTTTCTTGCGTTTTGGATTTTAGCCATTGTGACAACTGTGAGGTGATATCTCATTGTGGTTTTGATTTGCATTTTCCTGATGATAAGTGAGCTCAAAATACAGAGCATCTTTTCAATTGCCTCTTGGCCATTTTTATGTCTTTTTTGGAGAAATGTCTGTTCATGTCTTCTGCCATTTTGGATTATTTGAGGGCTTTTTTTGTTCTTGTTTTTGTTTTTTGGTGTTCAGTTGTATAGGTTCTTTAGATATTTGGATATTAACCCCTTCTTAGAAATATCATTTGCTACTATTTTCTCCAATTCGGTAGGTTGTTTTTTTAGTTTTGCTCATTATTTCCTTTGCTGTGAAGAAGTTTTTTATTTTGATGTAGTCCCAAGAGTTTACTTTTGTTTTTGTTTACTTTGCCTTAGAAACATATCTAGAAAAATACTATACTTGTGAATACTACGGTTTTAAGTCTCACATTTAGATCTTGTATTCATTTTGGGTTTCTTATGTATGGTGTAAGAAAGTGGTACAGTTTCCCTTTTTTGGATGTAGCTGTCCAGTTTTCCCAACACCATTTGTTGAAGAGACTGTATTTTCCCCTTTGCATATACTTTCCTCTTTTTAAATAGATAATTGACCATGTAATTGTGTGTGGGTTTATTTCTGTGTGTGGTCTCTCTTCTGTCACATTGTTCAATATGTCTATTTTTGTGCCAGGGCCAAACTGTTTTGATTACTACAGCTTTGTAGTATATCTGTGAATGTGAGATTCTGATACCTCCAGTATTGTTCTTTTCAAGATTGCTTTGTGTATTTGGGGTCTTTTGTAGTTCTACTGAGATTTTAGGATTCTTTGTCCTAGTTCTGAGAAATATGCTGTTGGTATTTTGATAAGGATAGCATTAAATCTATAGATTGCTTTGGATAGAATGGACATTTTAACAATATTTGCTCTCTAATTCCATGAGCATGGAATACCATTCCATTTTTTTCCTCATCTTCAATTTCTTTCATCATGTTTTATCGTTTTCAGAGAATAGGTCTTTCACCTCCTTGGTTAAGTTTATTCCTACATGTCTTATTATTTTGGGTACAATTGTAAATGAGATTGTTTTCTTAATTTCTTTTTCTGCTACTTTATTATTCGAGTGTAGAAATGTGACAGATTTCCATATACTGATTATGTATCCTATGAGTTTCCTGAATTCATTTATAACTTCTAGTACTATTTTAGTGGAGTCTTTCTGGTTATTAATATATAATATCATGTCATCTGCAGATAGTGAAAGTTTTACTTCTTCCTTCACAATTTGGATACCTTTAATTTCTTTTCCTTGTCTGAATGCTTGTAGCACTATGATGAATAAAAGTGGCAAGAGTGGACATCCTTGTCTTGTTCCTGACCTTAGGGGAAAAGCTCTCCATTTTTCTTCACAGAATATGATGTTCACTGTGGGTTTTTCATATAATGCCTTTATTATGATGAAGCATGCTCCTTCCAAACCTACTTGTGAGGGGATTTACCATGAATGGATGTTGCAATTTGTTAAATGCTTTTTCTGTATTATTGAAATGATCATGTGGTTTTTATCCTTTCTTTTATTGATGTGATATATCATGTTGATTAATTTACAATTTTTGAACCAACCTTGCATCCTGGAAGTAAATCCTACTTGGCTATAGGGAATGATTTTTGTAATGTATTGTTGGATTTGATTTGCTAGTATTTTGTTCAGGATTCTTGCATCTATGTTCATTAGAGATACTGTCATTTAGTTCTCTTGTTTTGTAAGTGTCTTTACCTGGTTTTGGTATCAGGATAATGCTGGCTTCATAGAATATACTTGGATGCTTTCCTTCTGCTTCTATTTTTCAGAAAAATGTGAGAATAAGAAGTATTAACTCTTTAAATGTTTAGTATAATTCACCTGTGAATCCATCTGGTCCTGTACTTTTATTTTTTGGTAGTCTTTTGACTACTGACTCAATTTCATTCCTGGCGATTGGTCTATTTAGATTCTATATTTCTTCTTTTTCTTATTTTCTATTTCTACTTGATTCAGTTTTGAAAGAGTGCATCTTTCTAGAAATTTATCCATTTCTTCTAGGTTGTCCAATTGTTGACATGTATTTTTTGTTGTAATATATATATTTTTGTATTTCTGTGGTATCAGTTGTCACTTCTCTTTCATTCTGATTTTACTTATTTGGGTCCTTCCTCTTTTTTTCTTGGTGAGTCTGCCTAAAGGTTTATCAATTTTGTTTCTCTTATCAAACAATGAACTCTTGGTTTCAGTGATCTCACCTATTAGTTTTTTAGTCTCTATTTCATTTATTTCTTTTTTTTTAAGTTTTGATTTAAATTCTAGTTAGTTAACATATAGCGATTGAGGAAATGAGATGGGCTCAATTCTTGCAAATGGTGGGATTAAAACATGGAGTTTTTAAAGGCCAGTGGGCTTAGCTGGGATGGATCGCAGAAGGCATTGCCTTGCTCCTGGAGAGAAGAAAAGCAAATAACCCAGGGGCAGACAGCGTGCAAATAATGATTTGAAGAACGCCTGGAGTACACACAGAGGGAGAGTATTCAGAGTATTTGCTGTTCTCAGGGCATCCCAGATATGGCACATTCACAGAGTCTCCTCTGCAGGATAAAGGAGCTGGCTGGCACTATTTTCCTCCCCTAACTCCCAACATAAACACAGAGCCACCTACAGGAAGTAGCAAGGCACCAACACTGGCTCCCTAACTTGCTTACACAAACCACATTACTGGAGTAAAATACTTATATCATACAAATAAGTTTTTTTAAACCAAAGACTGTAACAAGAGTTGAAGAAAGGCACCATATCATAATAGAAGGGTCTATCCAATAGGAAGGCCTAACAATTGTAAATAATTATGCCCAACTTGGAACACCCAGATATGTAAAACAATTAACATATATAAAGGAACTCATTGATAATAACATATAGTAGGGGGATTTAACATTGACATCAGTGGACAGATCATCTAAGCAGAAAACAACAAGGAAACAATGGCTTTGAATGACACACTAGACCAGATGGAATTAACACATATTCTGAACATTTCATCCTAAAGCAGCAGAATATTCATTCTTTTTGAGTGCACACAGGACATTCTCTAGAATAGATCACATACCAGTTCACATATCAGGCCTCAACAAATACAAAAAGATTGAGATAATAATATGCATATTAAAGCATGTGGTCTGAAAGACCACACACAGCACTATGAAACTTGATGTCAATGACAAAAAAAACTTTGGAAGGCCATAGAAGTATGGAGGTCAAACATGATATTAAACAATGCGTGGACAACCAGGACCTTAAAGGAGAAATAAAAAATACATAGAAACAAATAATAATGAAAACATGATGATCCAAAATCTTTGAGATGCACCAAAAGCAGTCATAAGTGGGAGGTGGGCAGCAATATAGCACTACTCAAGAAGCAAGAAAAGTCTCAAATACACAACCTAACCTTAGAGCTAGAGCTAGAAAAAGAACAGCAAATTAAGTCTAAAGCCAACAAAAGAAGGGAAATAATAAAGATTAGACCAGCCATAAATGATATAGAAACAAACAAATAAAAAACAGTAGAACAGATCAATTAAACCAGGAGGTGGTTCTCTGAAAGAATTAGTAAAATTGATAACCCCCTAGACAGACTTATCATAAAGAAAAGAGAAATTACCCAAATAAATAAAATCACAAATGAGAGAGGAGAGATCACAACCAACACGACAGAAATACAATAAATTATAAGAGAATATTATTAAAAATTATATGCCAGCAAATTGGATAATCTGGAAGAAATCAAACAATTCTTAGAAACATATAAACGACCAAAACTGAAACAGGAAGAAACTGAAAACTTGAACAGACTAATAACCAGTGGAGAAATTGAATGAGTAATCAAAAATCTCCCCCAAAACAAAAGTCCAGGGCCAGATGGCTTCCCAAGGGAATTCTGCCAACAATTAAAGAAGAGTTAATACCTATTTTTCTGAAACTGCTACAAACAAACAAACAAAAAGAAATGGAAAGAAAACTTCCAAATTCATTCTATGAGGCCAGCATTACCTTTATTCCAGAACCAAAGACCCCATTATAAGGGAAAATTACAGGCCAATATCCCTGCTGAACATGGATTCAAAAATTCTCAACAAGATACTAACAATTTAAATACAACATTACATTAAAAGAATTATTAATCATGAGCAAGTGAGATTTATTCTTGGACCACAGGGGTGGTTCAGTATTCATCAATCAATCAGTCTGATACACCACATTAATAAAATAAAGGATAAGAACCATATGGTCCTGTCAATAGATGCAGAAAAAAAATTTTGACAGAGTGCAACATCAATTCTTGATAAAAACCTTCAATAAAGTAGGGATAGAAGGAACATATATCATCATAAAGGCCATGTATGAAAGACCCACAGCTAATACCATACTTAATAGGGAAAAACAGCTTTCCACCTATAGTCAGGAACAAGACAGGGATGTCCACTCTTACCATTGTCATCTAACATAGTACTGGAAGTCCTACTTACAACAATCAGACAACAAAAATAAATAAAAGGCATCCAAATAAGCAAGGAATAAGTCAAAATTTCACTCTTTGCAGATGACATGATGCTCTATGTAGAAAACCCTGAAGACTCCACCAAAACATTGCTAGAATTGATACATGAATTCAGCAAAGTCCCAGGATACAAAATCAACGTACAGAAATCTGTTGCGTTTCTATACACCAATAATGAAGCAACACAAAGAGAAATCAAACCCCATTTACAATTGCACCAAAAGCCATAAGATATCTAGGAATAAACCCAGCCAAAGGGGTAAAAGTTCTGTACTCTGAAAACTATAGAACATTTAAGAAAGAAATTGAATAAGAATGCAAGCTGGTGCAGCCCTTCTGGAAAACAGTATGGAGGTTCCTCAAAAAACTAAAAATAGAACTACACTACGACCCAGCAATTGCACTACTAGGCATTTATCCAGGAGATACAGGTGTGCTGTTTTGAAGGGACACATGCACCCCCATGTTTATAGCAGCACTATCAACAATAGCCAAAGTATGGAAAGAGCCAAAATGTCCATTGATGGATGAATGGATAAAGAAGTTGTGGTATACACACACACACACACACACACACACACACACACACACAATGGTGTATTCCCCGGCAATCAAAAAGAATGAAATCTTGCCATGTGCAACTACGTGGGTGGAACTGGAGGGTATTATGCTAATTGAAATTAGTCAGAGAAAGACAAAAATCATATGACTTCACTCATATGAGGACTTTAAGAGACAAAACAGATGAACATAAGGGAAGGGAAACAAAAATAATATAAAAACAGGGAGGGGGACAAAACAGAAGAGACTCATAAATATGGAGAACAAACTGAGGGTTGCTGGAGGGATTGTGGGGGGGGGATGGGCTAAATGGGTAAGAAGCACTAAGGAATCTACTCCTGATATCATTATTGCACAATATGCTAACTAATTTTGATGTAAATTAAAAAATAAAATAAAATAAAACAAGTTAAAATTTAAAAAAGAAAGAAAGAAATTAAAGAGGACACAAAGATATGGGAAAACATTCCCTGCTCATGGATTGGAAGAACAAATATTATTGAAAATGTCTATACTACCTGAAGCAAACTACACATTTGATGTAATCCTTATCAAAATGCCACCAGCAATTTTTCACAGACGTAGAACAAACAATCCTAAAATTTGTATGGAACCAGAAAAGACTCTGAATAGCCAAAGCAATTTTGAAAAAGAAAAGCAAGGCTGGAGGCATCACAATTCCAAACTTTAAGCTATATTTCAAAGCTGTAGTCATCAAGACAGTATGGTGCTGGCAGAAAAGGACACACAGATCAATGGAACAGAATGGAAAGCCCAGAAATGGACCCACAACTATATGGTCAAGTAATCTTTGATAAAGCAGGGAGTAATATACATTGGAAAAAAGACAGTCTTTTAAAAAAATTCATTGGGAAAATTGCACAGAAACATACAAAAGAAAGAAACTGGCCCACTTTCTTGTACCATAAACAAAAATAAATTCAAAATGGATGCAATACCTACATGTGAGAAAGGAAACCATCAAAATCCTAGAGGAGAACACAGACAGCAAACTCTTTGACATCAGCCATAGCAACTTCTTGCTAGATACATCTCTGGAGGCAAGAGAAACAAAAACAAGAATGAACTCTCAGAATTTCACCAAGATAAAAGTGTTTCTGTGCACAGTGAAGGAAACAATCAACAAAACTACAAGGCAGCCTATGGAATGGGAGAAGATATTTGCAAAAGACATATCTGATAAAGGGTTAGTATCCAAAATCTATAAAGAAATTATAAAACTCACCGCCTTCAAAATAATCCACTTAAGAAATGAGCAGAAGACATGAAAAGACATTTTTTTTTCAAAGAAGACATACAGATGGCCAACAGACACATAAAAAGATGCTCACCATCACGCATCATCAGGGAAATACAAATCAAAACTACAATGAGATACCACCTAGCACTTGTCAGAATGACTAAAATTAACAATTCAGAAAACAACAAATATTGATCTGGATATGGAGAAAGGGGAATGCTCTTACACTCTTGGTGGGAATGCAAACTGGTGAAGCCATTCTAGAAAATGGTATGGGGATTCCTCAAAAAGTTAAAAATAGAACTACCCTATAAGACAGCAATTACACTACTAGTTATTTACCCAAAGGATTCAAAACACTGATTTGAAGAGACACCAGCACCCTGATGTTTATAACAGCAATATCAACAGTAGCCAAATTATGTAAGGAGACCAAATATCCATTGACTGATAAATGGATAAAGAAGAAGTAGTATATGTACACAATAGAATATTATTCAGCCATCGAAAAGAATGAAATCTTTCCTTCTGTAACAAGGATGGAGCTAGAAAGTAATGCTAAGCAAAATAAGTCAGTTGGAGAAAAATGCCATATGATTTCACTCATATGTGGGATGTAATAAATGAAACAGATGAACATAGGGGCAAAGAAAAAGAGAGAGAGATAAATCATAATACAGGATCTTAACTATAGAAAGCAAACTGAACATTGCTGGAGGGGAAGTGGGTGGGAAGATGGATTAAATGGGTGATGGGTATTGAGGGCACTTGTGATGAGCACTGGGTGTTCTATGTAAGTGATGAATCCCTAAGTCTACTCCTAAAGCTGATATTAATTTATATGTTAACTAACTAGAATTTAAATAAAAACTTGAAACAGTAAACAAATAAATAAATGAATAAATTATTATGAAAAATAACCACTCAGTTAAAAAAAAAATTAAAACAAATGAAACAAACAAAAGCACCTTTGTGATCTTGTGAAATGTTCCCTAAATAGGATCCCCACAGAAAATCTGTTCATAGTAAAACAGAGTTTGAGTTGTTCAAATTGAAGATTTTCCATTGAATAATGGAAAGTTTACACTAAAATTCACAGATACATAATAGAGTAGAGGAGATACTAGCAATATCTAGTGAAAAGGGGGCTCTAAGATTTAAATTATGCATGGAGATTTTGCAAAAATATGCAAGAAAAACAAAATTAATAGAAAAAGCAGGCAAATGATGTCAAAATATAATTCACAGCATGCAAATCACAAACGGTTAAACAGTATACGAACAATGCTGAGTTATCAGGAGAAAATCATATTAAAATAATGAGATACAATTTTATATCCACCAAGCATTAAAAAACTACCATCAATTGGTGTAAGGAATGTGAAGAATTAAACTATAGAAGAATTAAACTATAGAAATTTCTAGTGAGATTTTATAAGTATTTTGGAGACAAATTTGGTAATTCCTAGTAGAATTAAATGTTTTTAGTTTATAACTAAAAAAACCCACTCCTACACATATACCTATTTTAGGACTATAAAAGAAGTATACAAAGATATTGACGTTAGCAGTAATTATAGGTCATTCGGGTGTTGACTACTTATATAAAAAATGCACATAATGGGAATTGAAATGAATAAGCAATGAAAAAGAATGACTTATGCAGAACAACATGGACAGTTGTTTAAGATTTAGTATTGAGTAAAAACAAAGAATAACATCAGATTTATTATCCAATATTATTTATAAAATTCAATATCCAAATAATCCTCATGAACATGTAGCTACATAAGCATATCTAAAATTAATTGAAAAGACACATTTTAAGAACACTGGAGCTTTGGGGCGCCTGGGTGACTCAGTTGGTTGACCATCAGACTTCTGCCTAGGTCATGATCTCACGGTTCATGAGTTCGAGCTCCACATTGGGCTCTGTGCTGACAGCTAGGAGCCTGGAGCCTGTTTCAGATTCTGTGTCTACTTCTCTCTCTGCCCCTCCCTTGCTTGTGCTCTGTCTCTGTCTCTGTCTCAAAAATAAGTAAACATTAAAAAAAACAATAAGAACACAGGGGCTTTCACTTTTCTAAAGAGAAGAGGAATAGGAGCAAAGTTGAGATATGCAGGAGACAGAGAAATAAAAATAGAGCAAAAGAAGGCCTTTAAAGAAACTGATGCTGATGCCACAACACAGGGAACAGAGTCAGTGGTATTGTAATTGTGTTATGTGGTGACAGATGGTAGCTACCAATGGTGAACATAGCATAACTGTATACATTTGTTGAATCACTATGTTGTACAACTGACTAATGCAACATTCTGTGTCAACTACAATCAACTTTTAAAAATAATGAAAAATAAAGAAAGAAAAAAAAGGAACTGATGATGCTTGCTCCCATAATTTGAGGCATATGAATATTTCACATGAGGCTCAAAATGAAAAATAAAATAAACAAATCATTCTTTCTAGTATATAGCTGTATATACATCACATTTGAAAAGTCTTTCAGTACAGCAAAAAACATGATAGGATTTTCTTTAAGAAAAGCACGTTGCATTTTCTCAGGGATATATTTTTCAAGTTACTCTACCATCATTATCATGATGCCATCATAAAAGTCATGACAAATTAATACCAATCCATTCAATAGCATGGTTTGGGAGGTACCTATCTAACAATGGTCTGTTGGAAGCCCATGAGAACTTATGAGTGAGCTTATTGGACCCATGGAGGGCATCGAGTATGCATGTGCAAATGACTGTGAACATGGATGGATGAATGTAAGACCCCTATACCCAGGAGATTAACTGTCCACAGAACACACAGTCAATGTTGGGCTGGATTACCAGAGCTCCTTGCTTTTAGAGAGAAAGAAAATCATTTTCTTCTCCTTCCTGCCTGTCTGTCCCAAGAGGGCTTTTTAGGCACAATAAAGTAGGGATGGAGTAGTTCCCAGAGGGAAAAGTCCCTGAGGCCCTGGAGTTATAACTACACCCAGATAGTTCAGGAACTAACCAGAACTCCAATATCAGTGGAGCCAGACCCTTGCTCACATCCTCTGTAAGTGAGTCTGGATAGAGGGCCCCTGAGAGGCAGCTATTCCAAGATTAATCAGAACATGGGGACACCTTTCTTTTCAGTACAGATTTGTGCTCCATTCCATTCCTGAGTCAGTACTGCTGAAGCAGTCTGCAAACCAGGTTGTAGAGATTTCATCCTGTCTCAGGTCAGGAAGCAAATGTAAGAACCTGTGTTCTGGGACCTTCCTTTTTGCCCTTCTGTTGCCTTTTCTGATCTTTTACTGAGTGGTGCCAGATTCAGAGATGCAGGAGTTTGTCCATAGGAGATGAATAGGGGTGGGGTGGAAAGCCTGAAGAGTGATCATCTGCAGCTTAATTTAGATGATTTGGAGTTTTCAGCTGAACATACTGAAGGGGCATTAAGGCAAAGAATCAGCACACAAATGCTTGAATCATGGAGGAGAAATTAAATTTAATCTAAGTAACATTAGAGGTTAAAGACAGAGACCACAATTTGGGGTCAGTGGGAGTAAGAAAGTAGTTCCTCAGATTAAGCTTCATCTAAAGAATTTCTAAAAGCTATGCTGTAAAAACAGAAAACTATGCCCAGAAGATCATTGAGGTATCTATTACTGGTTGCACTCAGTAACGTCTTAAACAATATTTTGGAGAGATGTCTCAACTTCTGAGTTTCTGGAGTTAGGTGGTCCTTATAATTAGTAATTAATACATAATAATAATAATAATAATGGACACAAAGTAAAAGGAAACAAGAAGAAAATTGTAATCTGAGCAGTGAAAGCAGGAGTCAGAGTTGTAAGTGCAAAAACAAGGGACATTCCAGATTTCTGGAAAATGGCCCAAGGATTTTATGTGCATGGGGGTGGAGGTAAGAGAAACCTAGAAACATAAAACAAAATGCCAGATACGATATGTGTTTCTGTATCACTGTGGTGACACAGGACACAGGTATATTCATATAGTCAGTGGTTTGGACCTTTTATTTCTTCCACATCCAGACACTGCTAATTAAGCTGGAAATACAGATAATATCACTGAGTCTCAGTTGTCCATTTCAAAAGATAAATTGTTAAAATGGTGTACTTAACCTACCTACTTCAGAATGTTATGAGTCACATATGAAATATGTTTAAAATTCATCCCAAAATTGCCAAAGTCACTACTGATGTATTCTGCTAGAAAGAGAACAAGAATTGGAAGCCATCTAAATCTCTTCTACATATCATGTGGGAGCCATGCCTGGCAGGTGCCAGCTGCACAAACCCTTGCTTAGGGAAGCAGAGGATCAGGAGTAAAGAGAAGAGCCCTGGGAGGGAATGCCATTCCTTCCCGCTCTGAGAGCAAGCCCCAGACACTAACAGGGTCTCCTGATGGGGAGAGTTTAACAGCAGCCTGCAGCTGAGGAATAGAAAATCATATCTGGAAACAAAAATACTATTTGAACCGCTCCAGGAAAACGAGTGTTTCTAAAGTGATGGGGTTTTGGAGTCGTGGGGGTCTGGAGCTGATGGCCAAGAAAGAATTCTTGAGATGTGTTTGGTGCAAAAAGGTGATTTTGTTTTATGATTTTTTTTTTACCTCAACACCTAGAGTTTCTTGTCTCACAGCTTCAAAGAATGAAGAGGTAGACACAAAATGAGCGGCAGGCAAAACTTTATTAGAGTAATATAAGAAAGTAGGAATAGAATGAAAGCTCTCTTTATAGAGAGGGGGTATTTGAAAGTGAATGCCTGTGACTGTAGGCAAGGGTCTTTGTTTTATAAGGTTTTGGTCACCACCTCCCTCCCACCTTTGTTTCTTCTCAGGTCCAACCCTTATGGGCTGGGTAACTCTAAATGTCAACTCATTCCTTTTTGATTGGCTCATTTCTTTTACATGAGGGGTGATCTATGGCCATACCGTTCCTTGTGGGTCATATGTTTTATGGTCTACTACTCACTTTTCATCAGGTCTTTTGTCAAATTCCTGAGGGGAACCTGAGAGGGAATAGCGGCATCTGTTGCATTCTTAAGAGGAACCTTACACTCAAGAGGGTTTACTGTGGTCAGACACTCCCAGCATTATTCCAAAATATGTGTTTTTCCCCATCCAGGGGCCTCAGGTCCTCATCTTTCCTTGTCTGCCAATTTTATTCTATATTTCCCTATCATAATTTTATTAAATCACAGGGACAGGACCCATGGGCAGAAAGAGCTGCACTGGGGTTGTGAAGAGTGACCAGTTATATACCATGGAGTTGAGGGAGGTAAAGGCAAAAGGGAGGCCTACAAAAGGACTTTCATATGTTAAAGATACCTGAGGCCTTGCTATTGTAAAGCTAAGGTTGTTTTCTCTCTAGTCAAGCATTAACATTAAGTCAGTAGGGAGTTAATGGAGAAATGCTACACTGTGTATTTGCTTCAAGTATTTGTCAATGGGCTGCAGGTTATAAAGGAATTTAACTATAACTACCATTTCCTTCTTGCTTTTGTTCCCCACATCATTGTGGAAGGGAGGGTGATATTGGGGCTCTGGGAAACTAAATCTATAGGTTTCTGGAGATTAGGTTGTTGACAAGATTGCCTTTTTCTTATAATTTACTATGATTTATGTGAACTGATGGAGACTCATATTCTGCATGACTGTGGTCTCTATCAGTTAACCATTTGTTTTCCCCTTTCCTTTGTTCTTGGGCAGCCAGGAGTGCCTGAGCAATGTCACACATATCTCACTGCCACCACCCCCCCACCATGGGGTGGGGGAGGGTGGTGTTAACTTTTGCTTTGCCCTCAGCTTTCCTAATACTTCCTCATCATAGAGGTATGAAAACATTGTTCTGATCTGAGTTCATGATTTAATAAAACTCTCTTCCTTGCTACTCTAACCCCTATGCCAAACTATTGCTCCTCCATCAGATTCTGTTGTCAAAACTATTCATTGTATCACTGGTGAAGTTTGTGTTTTCTTTTTATAGAATTGATGGGGCAAACACATTATCATTATAATTATTCATGAGATGCAGAGAAATCCTAGAAATTACTCCAACCCAACCCACTGTATTAAGCAAGAAGATCAGTGTAATTCAGTAATGAGTGAATACAATTGTGAGGTATAATTTTCCTTGTTGGTAATGTGATATTATAACATATCTCATTGGATGCTGAATAATTCAATGGGATGAAGCCGTAGGAATTCTAGAAATTCCAAATCAATATGCAATTTATCTTCTATAGTGAACCTCAAGAGTAATAAGTAGGGAAGTATTTAAACTCCCAATGAAAAAGTGTTTCTAAACCCACAAAGTAATGGTTTAACAGAGGCCTTGGTGCATGTAGATAGATTCAGCTACAGTGGACTGCATGATTTGAAGTACCCCACAAAGACCTGATCCTCACCTTTGACCAGCCTTCAGTCATCTTTCAAATCTCGTTCACAATTCAGGGGGACAAGCACCTTAGAACCCTTCACCTATAATGTAAAGGAGAGAACCACCTCACTTCATTTAAATTAATTTTCGCCAGCCTATGTCCCATGTCAGAGGTACTCCTGGTCTCCTCTACATTCTCCTAATTATTTGTGCAAGACCTGTCATTTGTTCTTATTTTTACCCATTGTTTCCTGAATGATCTTAGTTTGCTTCCTTGAGAAAGGGACAGTTTCTTTTTCAACATTGTGACCCTAGCACCTAACAGAATGCCAGGGGAGGACGTCAAATGTTAGAGAACTTGGCAACATCGAAGTGGGCTTGGAAACAGAGGAATGTGTACCTGGATCATTATACTAATAATGGAAAAATAAAATAGAAACGGGATGCAAAAACTTTAAAGATAAGACTTCATCACCGTCACACTATTGCAACCAGAACAATCAAATTTTCACCTTGTCTGATGGCAGATATCGGTCTCACAAAGCTATGTGGAATTGCTCCTTCTCCTCTTAAGATTGTTTCTTCCCAAAGTTAAGAATCGTACAAATATGAGGATATATAGAAAGGAGAAAAGCAATTTTTTTGGCAGGATCCACACCTCCCTCATTAAATGACTGTTTAGAGATAATGAAGATTAACTTTATTTACAAGGCATCATCTTTTTTTAAGTTTTTATTTATTTATTTTGAGAGAGAAAGCATATAGTCAGAAGAGAGGCAGAGAGAGGGAAGGAGACAATCCCAAGAAAGCTCCATGCTGTCAACACAGAACTGTGAGATCATGGCCTGAGCAGAAATTAATAGCTGGACGCTTAACTAACTGAGCCACCCGGGCACCCCAGGGCATCATCTTTTAAATCTGTAATTAAAACAACCTATAGCTGAAAACTCAGAATGGGGGTGACATGAGACCCAGGGACATTTATCTGTGTCCCTATTTGTGCCAGGTTCTGTTTCCTTATCTGTGTAAATGGTTACAGTTGAATTGACAAATTGGGGAAAAAACTTTCAAAAAATAGTTTTCTAAGTAATTTTCTCCTCTTTGGTTTCTGCAAACATATTACAATTCTATTGAAAATAAACCTTGAACAAATCAAACAAACCGTATTACCTCAGTCTTCTATACTGTTTAGTGATAGGAGTGGCTCTGGAGCATGGCACAAAGGATAAACAGATGAATTCACATGGCTCTGGATGACCAGCTAGGACTCACGAGTTTCACCTAACTAAAGCAAATTGTTCTAAATTTATGTGCCTTAAGTCAGTATCTAATTTTTATCCTAATTTTACAGATCACTGAAAGAAAGGTGCAGAAATATATATGACAAAATATGACAATATACCAAAATGGCACCATCTCCTCTGAGGTTTCAGACTTCCTCCTGAATTGTTTTGTCAGGTCCCCCAGCTGGAAGTTCTGGTTGTCCCTGCCCCTCAGCCTTCTCTTCCTTCTGGCCATGGGGGCCAATAGTGTTCTCCTGATTACCATCTGGCTAGAGGTCTCTCTGCATGAGCCCATGTACTACCTGCTCAGTATCCTTTCCCTGCTGGACATTGTTGTCTGCCTCACTGTCATCCCCAAGGTCCTGGCCATCTTCTGGTTTGACCTCAAGTCCATCAGTTTCTATGCCTGCTTCCTCCAGATGTACATCATGAATTGGTTCTTTGCTATGGAATCCTGCACATTCATGGTCATGGCCTATGACCGCTATGTGGTCATCTGCCATCCACTGAGGTACCCATCCATCATCACTGACCAATTTGTAGCCAAGGCTGCCATTTTTATTTTGGCCAGGAATAGTATTGTTACAATGCCTATCCCCATTCTATCATCCCAACTCCATTATTGTGGGACAAATGTCATTGACAACTGCATCTGTGCCAATATGTTTGTCTCCAGGCTCTCTTGTAATGATGTCACCATTAGTCGTATCTACCAGTTTGTTGTAGGCTGGACACTGCTAGGATCTGACCTCATCCTCATCTTCCTCTCCTATACCCTCATATTGCGAGCTGTGCTGAGACTCAAGGCAGAGGGTGCTGTGGCCAAGGCCCTGAGCACATGTGGCTCCCACTTCATCCTTATCTTCTTCTTCAGCACCATCCTTCTGGTCTTCGTGCTCACTCATGTGGTGAAGAAGAAGGTCTCCCCTGATGTTCCAGTCTTGCTCAACGTCCTCCACCATATCATCTTCTCAGCCCTCAACCCCGTTGTGTATGGAGTGCGAACCCAGGAGATCAAGCAAGGCATCCAGAGATTACTGAAGAAAGTGTGCTAATAAGGACAAGATCTCTGCATTCCTAATATAGGATGAGTTTTGAATCAATAATGGGTGAGTGGGCTGGAATTCATAGCTATTGGATATTGTGTCTTCTTTAATAAAACTGAAGTTTCATTGTATGTTTCCCTTTCTCTCACTTTTACTTTAACAATATCCTTGATCCCTTTGCCTTTCCACCATGCACATTATCCTATTTTGACAAAATACTGGGATTTCTTGGACAGGTAGCTTAGTGAGAATTTTATTCTTGAATATACAGCTATTAATATGCCATGTCTTTGTGTTCTTGACTATACAACTCTGGATATTTTGGGGTAGTTGTGTAATATGCAATGTATTTTTATTCTTATTTTTATCGAAGGGAGCATTTTGGAGACAAAGACATAGGGGTGAAATTTCAGTCCTGAATGATGAAAAGTTGCTTGTGGTCTATAATTTGGTCTGAAATTGGGCGGTCTTTTGAAATGTGCATTGCCAAATTGGTGCAGCCACTCTGGAAAGCAGTGTGGAGGTTCCTCAGAAAATTAAAAATAGACCTACCCTATGACCCAGCAATAGCACTGCTAGGAATTTACCCAAGGGATACAGGAGTACTGATGCATAGGGGCACTTGTACCCCAATGTTTATAGCAGCACTCTCAACAATAGCCAAATTACAGAAAGAGCCTAAATGTCCATCAACTGATGAATGGATAAAGAAATTGTGGTTTATATACACAATGGAGTACTACATGGCAATGAGAAAGAATGAAATATGGCCCTTTGTAGCAACGTGGGTGGAACTGGAGAGTGTGATGCTAAGTGAAATAAGCCATACAGAGAAAGACAGATACCATATGTTTTCACTCTTATGTGGATCCTGAGAAACTTAACAGAAACCCATGGAGGAGGGGAAGGGAAAAAAAAAAAACAAACTGAGGGTTGATGGGGGGTGGGAGGGAGGGCAGGGTGGGTGATGGGTATTGAGGAGGGCACCTTTTGGGATGAGCACTGGGTGTTGTATGGAAACCAATTTGATAATAAATTTCATATATTGAAAAAAAAAAAAAGAAATGTGCATTGCAAGAGGATTGGGATTTTGCATGGGTTTCTCATTGTGCAGTGATTAGCAATGAATCTGATTAGATTTAAGGGGCTTCTAAATTATCCCCCCGTTGTGTTTGTGCTTTGGACATTTATCTTTTGGATCTAGGGTATCATACTTTATGGTGTGCAAACATAGCTCTGTTATTGACTGAAGAATTATAAGGATTATAATACATGATCCCATAATAATTTAAAATGTTCAAAACATATTATCTGAACATTGTATCATATTAATTGGAGAGTTTCTAGGCACACTTTGTGTTCTGGGAATTTTGTTAGATATTAAAACACAAAAATAGAATATTGTTTTTTAATATCTCTCATGAATTCCCAATGGGACTGAGCCTAGTTGTGCACAGCAATAACTTACTCATCAGTGCATCCTGTATTTCCCCTGAACCAAAAAAGAACAACTCCCCTTATTATGATCAATTTAGTGAGTCAGAACCCAAACTGCATCCTGTGCTGTAATAGTACAGAGACTTGAAAAGGTATAGAGTGGTGGTCCACAAACACATATCCAATTAAATTCACTAGGATAGTCCCTGCATAAACCAGAGTTCACAGCGGATAAGGGTGGACAAAAGTAAATTTTACCAAGTTATAGTTTCAGTACAATTGTTGTGTCAAATATGGCATCTGCACTAAAGCTGACAAAGTCTCTAGCAATTTACTATGCAGATATTATTCTGGCTGATGTGTTCTTCTCAGTTAATTCCCATGCAGAAAATATGCCAAGAGCAGTTTCTATTGAACTGGTGTAGGCAGCAGTATACAGTCAAGGACTTTCTCTAGGCTACATTAACCATTTTGCTTTTTGTCACAATATAGACCACAAGAACCTAGAACATTGTTTTAAATGATTTTTTAAAAAATATTTTTAAATGAATTTATTTTGTTTTTATGTGTATTCATTTATTTTTAAATTCCAGTTTAATTAACATGCAGAGTTATATTAGTCAGGTGTACAATATAGTGATTCAACAATTCTATACATTACTCAGTGATCATTACGCTATGTGTACTTTTAATTCCTTTCACTTATTTCACCCATTTCACACTCACCTCCCCTCTGGTAACCACCAGTCTGACTTCAATATTTAAGAGTCTAATTTTGTCCGTTCCTTTTTTCTTTATTTGTTTTGTTTCTTAAACTCCACATTTGGGTAAAATCATTTGGTATTTGGCTTTCTCTGACTGACTTACTTCACTTAGCGTTATACTTTGTAGATCCATCCATGTTTTTGTAAAAGGCAAGATCTCATTCTTCTTTATGATTGAAAATATTCCATCCTATATGTATACCACATCTTCCTTGGTCATTCTTCTATCAATGGACACTTGGGGTGGTTCCATAATTTGGTTATGGTAAATAATGCTGTATAAACATACTGGCGCTCATATATTTTCAGATTAGTGTTTTCATATTCTTTGGGTAAATACCCAGTGGTGGAATTACTTGGTCATATGGTAATTCTATTTTTAATTTTTTGAGAAAACTCCATACTTTTTTCACAGTGCCTGCACAGTTTGCATTCCTACCAACAATACAAGATAATTCATTTTTCTCCATATCCTCACCAAAACTTCTTTCTTGTGTTCTGGATTTTAGCCATTGTGACAGGTGTTAGTTGATATCTCATTGTGGTTTTGTTTTGCATTTTCCTGATGATCAGTGATGTTGTCCAACTTTTCAATTGCTTCTTGGCCATTTTTATATCTTTTTTGGTGAAATGTCTGTTAAAGCCTTCTTCTCATCTTTTAATTGGATTAATTTTTTTTTGTGGTGTTGAATTGTATAATTTCTTTATATATTTTGGATATTAGCCCCTTCTCAGGTGTTTCATTTCCAAATATCTTCCCCCGTTCAGTAGGTTGTCTGTTAGTTATGTTCATTATTTCCTTTGCTATGCAAAAGCTTTTTATTTTGATGTAGTCTCCAGAGTTTATTTTTGCTTTTGTTTCTTGTGCTTTAGAAGACATATATAGAAAAATTTTACTACTGCTGATGTAGACAAATTATTGCTTGTGCTCTCTTCTAGGATTTTTATGATTTCAGGTGTCACATTTAGGTCTTTAATCTATTTTGAGTTTATTTATGTCTGTGGTGTAAGAAAGTGATCCAGTCTCACTCTTTTGGATGTAGTTGTCCAGTTTTCCCAACACTATTTGTTAAAGTGACTGTCTTTTTCCCTTTACATATACTTGCCTCCTTTATCATAGATTAATTGACCATGTAGTTGTGGGTTTATTTTTGGGATCTTTATATTCTTTTATGGATCTATGTCTATTTTTGTGCCAGTGCCATGCTGTTTTGTTTATTACAGTTTTGTAGTATATCTGTATATCTAGGATTCTGATACTTCCAGTTTTGTTCTCATTTTTAAGATTGCTTTGTGTATTCGGGGTCTTTTGTGGTTCCATACAAATTTTAGATTTATTTGTTCTAGTTCTGAAAAAAAATGTTACTGGTATTTTGACAGGAATTGCTTTAAATCTGTAGATTACTTTGGGTAGAATGAACATTTTAATAATATTTGTTTTCCCAATCCATGAGCATGGAATATTTTTCCATTTGTTTGTGTCATCTTTAACTTCTTTCATAAATGTTTTATCATTTTCAAAGTACAGGTCTTTTACCTCCTTGTTTATTATTAGCTATATTATTATTTTGGGTGCAATTATAAATTAGATTGTTTTCTTAATTTCTCTTTCTGCTACTTCATTATTAGTATATAGAAATGCAATGATTTCTATACATAAATTGATTTTTATCCTTTGACTTTATTGAATTCATTTATCAGTTTTAGTTGTTTTTTGGTAGAGTCCTTTGGGTTTTCTTTTTATTTTTTTAATTTAAATTCAAGTTAGTTAACATACAGTGTAGTCTTGGCTTCAGGAGTAGAACCTAGTGATTCATCTCTTACAAATGACACCCAGTGCTCATCCCAAAAAGTGCCCTCCTTAATTCCCTTCACTTATTTAGACCATCCCCCACCCACCACCCCTCCAGCAACCCTCAGTTTGTTCCCAGTATTTAAGAGTCTCTAGGGGCGCCTGAGTGGCTCAGTTGGTTGAGCGTCCAACTCTTGATTTTGGTTCAAGTATGATCTCCCGATTTGTGGGATTGAGCCCCGAGTCAGGTTCTGTGCTGACAGCACAGAGCCTGCTTGAGATTCTCTCTCTCACTCTCTGCTCCTCTCCAGCTTGCTCTCTGTCTCTCAAAATAAATAAACTTAAAACAAACAAAAAAAGAGTCTCTTATGGTTTACTTTCCTCTCTATTTTTATCTTATTTTCCTTCCCTTCCTCTCTGTTATATGTTTTGTTTCTCAAAGTCCACATATGAGTGAATCATATATCTGTCTTTCTCTGACTGACTTATGTAGCTCAGCATAATACCCTCTAGTTCCATCCATTGCCATTGTTGCAAATGGTAAGATATCATTCTTTTTCATCACTGAGTAGTATTCCAGTGTGTGTGTGTGTGTGTGTGTGTGTGTGTGTGTGTGTGTGTGTAGTTACATCTTCCTTATCCATTCACCATTCAATGGACACTTGGGCTATAGTTGATATTGCTGCTATAAACATTGGGGTGCATGTGCCCCTTCGAATCAGTATTTTTGTATCTTTTGGATAAATACCTAGTAGTGCAATTGTGGGTCTTAGGATAGTACTATTTTAATTTTTAATGAGCCTCTATGCCGATTTCCAGAGTGGCTACCCTAGTTTGCATTCCCACCAACAGTGCAAAAGGGTTCCCTTTTCTTCACACTCCCACTAAACTTGTTGTTTCTTGTTTTGTTCATTTCAGCCATTCTGACAGGTGTGAGGTAACTTATTGTGGTTTTGACTTGTAGTTCCTTGATGATGAGTGATGTTGAGTATTTTTTCATGGGTCTGTTAGCCATCTGGATATCTTCTTTGGAAAAATATCTATTCATATCTTCTGCCCATTTTGTCATTGGATTATTTCTTTCTTGGGTGTTGAGTTTGGTAAATTCTTTACAGATTTTGGATACTAACTGTTTATCAGATATGCCATTTGCAAATGTCTTCTCCCATTCCGTCAGTTGTCATTTACTTTTGTTGATTGTTTCCTTCACTGTGCAGAAGCTTTTTATCTTGATGAGGTCCCAATAGTTCATTTTGGTTTTGTTTCCCTTGCCTCTGGAGACATGTCAATAAGAAGTTGCTACAGCCGAAGTCAAAGAGGTTGCTGCCTGTTTTCTCCTGTGGGATTTTGGTGGTTTCTTGTCTCACCTTTAGGTGAATTTATTTTTGTGTATGATGTAAGAAAATAGTCCAGTTTCATTCTTCTGCATGTCAGTGTCCAGTTTTCCCAGCACCATTTGTTGAAGATACTGTCTCTTTTCCATTGGATACTCTTTCCTGCTTTGTCAAAGATTAGCTTGCCCTATATTTGTGGGTCCATTTCTGGGTCTCTACTCTATTCCATTAATCTCTGTGTCTGTTTTTTTCTTTTTTTCGAATACCATACTGTCTTGATTGCTACAGCTGTGTTATACAGCTTAAAGTACAGAATTGTGATGCCTCCAGCTTTGGTTTTCTTTTTCAACATTACTTTGGCTATTTGAAGTCTTTTGTGGTTCCATACAAATTTTAGGATTGTTTGTTGTAGTTCTGTTAAGAATGCTGGTGTTATTTTGATATTATCATGCCATATGCAAACAGTGAATGTTTTACTTCTTCCTTCCCAATTTGGATGCCTTTTATTTTTTTTTCTGGTCTGACTGCTGTGGCTAGGACTTGCATAATCATGTTGAGCAAAAAGTGGCAAGAGTGAACACCCTTGTCTTGTTCCTGATCTTAGGAGAAAAGTTCTTAATTTTTCACCATTTTTTTATGATGTTAACTGTGGATTTTTCATTTATGGACTTTATCATCTAGAAGTATGTTCCCTCTACACCTACTGTGTTGGGTTTTTTTTCACGAATGGATGTCATACTTTGTCAAATGCTTTTTCTACATCTGTTGAAATAATCATATCTTCTTTATCCTTTCTCTTATTGATGTGATTCATCACATTGGTTGCCTTACAAATACCGTACCACTCTTGCATCCCAGTAATAAATGTCAGTTGATTATGGTGAATGATTTTTTAAATTTATTGTTGGATTCTGTTTACTAGTAGTTTGTTGAGGATATTTGTGTCTATGTTCATCACAGATATTGGCCTGTAGTTGTTGTTGTTGTTGTTGTTGTTGTTGTTGTTGTTCTTCTTCTTCTTCTTCTTCTTCTTCTTCTTCTTCTTCTTCTTCTTTTTGTAGTGTCTTTTTCTGGTTTTGGTATCAGAGTAATGCTGGCCTCGTAGAATACACTTGGAAGGTTTTCTTCCTTTTCTTTTTTTTTTGGAAAAATTTGAGGAGAATAGGCAGTAACTCTTTAAATGTTTGGGAGAATTCACCTCTGAAGGCATTTGATCCTGGACTTTTGTTTGTTGGGAATTTTTTATTACTGATTTAATCATTGCTGAGAATCGTTCTATTCAAATTTTTTGTTTCTTCCTAATTCAGCTTCTGGATATTTTCTAGGAATTCATCTATTTCTTTCATGTTGTACAATTTGTTGGCATATAGTTGTTCTTAATATTCTCTTATAATCCTTTATATTTCTGTGATGTTGGTTATATCTCCTCTTTCATTTCTGATTTTGTGTTCTCTCTCCGTCCTTCCATTCCTCCCTACTCCTATCTCTCTTTTGTCTGATGAATCTAACTAAAGTTTTATCAATTTTGTTGATCTTTTCATAGAACCAGCTCCTGGTTTCATTGATTTATTATATTGTTTTATTTTTGGTTTCTCTTTTGTTTGTTTCTCTTCTAATCTTTATTATTTCCTTCCCTCTACTGGTTGTGGATTTTGTTTGTTCTTTTTCAAGCAATTTTAAGTGTAAGGTTAGGTTGTTCATTTGACATTTTTCTTGCTTCCTAAGATAGGCCTGTATTGCTATAAACTTCCCTCTTAGAACAACTTTTGCTGCATCACAAAGGATTGCATCCTTTATGCAATTAGGATTACTTCCTTTATGGAAGTATGGATTACCTCCTTTATGTTTGTTAATATCTGCTTTTTGTATTTGATTGCCCCCATCTTGGGGCCATAAATATATGTAATTGTAATTGTTGTAATTGTTGGATTGTTCCCTTTATGATTATATAGTGTTCTTCTTTGTCTTTTGTTACAATCATTGTTTTAAAGTGTATTTTGTCTGGTATAAGTATTGCTCCCTGGCTTTCTTTCCACTTCCATTTGCATGATAAATATTTTCCATCCCTTTATTTTCAATCTGCATGTGTCTTTAGGTCTAAAATGGATCTTGTATGCAGAATATAGATGGATCTTGCTTCTGTTCATTTATCCCTTCCATCGCTCTATAGAACCTGGAGCATTTTGATACTCCAGTCTCACTGATCCACTATATGGACAGCATCATATTAATCAGTTTGGTTACACAGAAAATGTCAAGAACCCTAGATTTCTGATAAGACACATGCACATGACAGGGTAGAAGAGAAATGCCAAAAAGATTCAGGAGGTTGCCTTAGTCAGGATGTTTTTACATTACCATTGGTTAGGAGCATGCTCAGACATCACCGTCATCTATAGGAACAAACTATTGTATCTTTCACCTCTTATCACTAAGAAAGAAGCCTTTTTGGATATTGGAGACAACATGTAACACCATTGAGAATTCTGATATGATCCATGATCTGTTCATCAGGTGACATTGAAGGTTAACAATTTTTTTTTTGAAGGCTCACAATTTTTACTGCGGCCTAGAGCAAGACAGAACTCTGCAGCACATTTAGGCTGAAGTTCAAGCAGCCCCACTTCTCAGACCATAGGATTTTGGAGATACAGTTGTGTTTGGGAGACACAATGGTATTAATGGTAGATAAAGAATCTATGTGGACTCTGACAAGTCATAATATAAGGGTCCCAGGATAAACCCATAAAGTTTGCAGCAAAGACTTCTTCAGAGAGCTAGTCACAATTCAAAACACATCTCCAACTGTCTGAGGCAAGAAATAATCAACTTGTACAGGCAGAGCAGCAATCCATTCTATTAAGAGAATAGTATTTTTGGAGTTGCCTAGAGGAACTACAGAGGGCACAAATTACGTTAGCTTTTGTCTCAGGGCTTATTTGGCTTGTCTAATTTACATGAATGTCCTTCCCTCTCCTAACACCTGTGGCTTCAAGAAAGCTCCCTTTGATTAGATAAAAGGGGAGAAAGAAGCTTGGGTGTATGAATGAATGAGTTAGCTCATGATGTGCAAGGTAGAAATGGACTGTTACCTCATTGCAGCCTCAATCATGGGTTAACTGCAAAGATGGAGACAGTGCTCTGAGCAGTACGTCTGGTCATCGACTTGGTATAAAGAGAGGATTAGTAATATTTGAAAATCAGAGGCAAAAAGTATATGAATACCCTAATGGGATTTGGCACAAAGCATTCAGATCTTCACAGTTCACATTAATGCCCACCTCAGAGCATGTGTCAGAGAAGAGGGGGCAATGACAACCAGGCAGCTAGAAGTCATGACTTCTAGAAACTTTGATTGTATGTGAGAGATATCTAGAATGACTGGTAAAGGAGGGAGATGAAGTACATGATTTATAGTTTCTGGACCAACTGCAGTAGCAGGAATATCTTAAATCCCTCTTTAGAAATTGTAACAGACATTATCTAGAAGAACCAGTGGCAGGACAGAGCTAACTTGCATAGGGAATGGGAATATCTGACAAGCACAGGGGTAAACTAATGCAGATATGGTCGGTGCCCTGCACTTTCATTACATGACAAAACTCTTCTGCAGACACCTGGGACTCTGCCTGGGAGTGCCCTCTGGCTGTGGAAGCATGCTAGATTCCTGGTTTGGGCAGGACCAAAAGTATTGAGGGATTAAAAATTTGAGAAACAGTTTTCAAATAATGATGGATAAAAGTTATGGCAATATCTTTCCAGTTCTTTGAATTATCACTTGTATCTGTCTGCTACCACAGTCTTGTCCTGATTTATCCTGGTGGACATAGCTTTAATAATGATACTAGAAGCAAGTTATGTTACATAAGATCCCTGCATGTATGCTGTAAAGATATTTGAGATATTAGTGAGGTCTCATTGGATTCAATTGTTGCCTCTATAGGTATTGAGGTATGTAGATCACTAGGGAGCACCTAAGAAACATCAGAGGTTAGACTTAAGATAATAATATTAATTTTAGGTGTTACTGAAATTTTTTGGAGGTGAGATGGCAGAGGAGTAGGGCAACCATAAGTTTGCCTCCTCCTTCAAATACAGCTAGATAATTATCAAATCATTCTGAACATCCAAGAAATTGATCAGAAGTCTTAGAGAACAAGGCTGTACATCTACAAATCAGAAAAATGACCCACAGAAGGTAGGCACTGTGTAGAATTTGTGAGAGAAAAGAGCTGGGAGTACTCCCCAGGCAAAGGAACCCTGACTGAGGTGGGAGTAGCACGTGAGGAGGAGAGAGAGAAAAAGCACTGGGGAAAAAAAGTGAAAACACACTCAGGGGACTGCACAAGAAAACTACTCCCCAAAACCTTTGACAGGGAAAAAGGAGAGGGTTAGTGTACTGCCAGTTTTCTATAAACAGCGGAACACAGATTCTGAAGTTTTGGAGGCCTGCAAAATTATCAGGTTTGCACCTGGGAAACTGAGCAGTGGGAGAGTAGACCTGAGCCCTGCAGTAGGCAGCCTGAGGATCCCTAGGGTCAAACAGAGAGAAGCAGTTCCCCTGCTTGGAGTGCTTTCAGGATAAGTGATGCAGCCTCTCCACGGACACAGGACCCTGTGGGCACCATCGAGCTGTGCCACTCACCATTTTAGGAATAAAGATGCTGGTTGAAGGCAGCAATCCCTTGCCCCAGTTGTGTGTTGCAATTTACCATAAACTGACCGTCTGTGTGGTCATGTGGCTGTCTTCTGTGACAAGCTGTCACTGGATACAATACAGAGAGACCCTCTCCTAGATGACGAGTGCAGTTCTGTGCTGTGCGGGCCTCTGAAGTGTGGCGTTTTGAAACACAGTCATACCTGAGATAAGACACAGAAGTACTGTGCCATTTGGTAGGCAGACAGCTCAGACACAGATGAGGTGAGGTGGGGATCTGACAGAAACCAGGGACATGGGCTCATCACTGAGCATCTGTGATAGCTTACTGAAGAGGGGCGGCATGCATCCCCTTAAGCCATTTTCTCCCTGCACCCTCCAGCTTGATCCACCTCAGTGAGCTAAACAGCACCACCAATGGAGAATGGAGCTGCTACACCAGGTCCCACACCCCTGCACCCTGCAGGCACATCTCCACTAGGGCAATTGCATCTAAGAATCAGAACATGCATCTCCCCCAGAAGACCAGCACAAACCCTTTGCCTACACCAAGTCTACTGATCATAGAGTGTTGTAGAACTTCAGCTCTAGAAGAAAAAGGATCTTGTGTCGTTTGGCATTTGTTTTTATTTTTGTCTTTGTTTTGTTTGATACAAAAAGCTGTCACTGGATACAATTTTAAAATTTTATTTTTTATTTTTAAAAATTTTTAAATTACTTTTTATTTTTATATATTTTTTAAATTTTAATTTTTTCTTCTTTTTCTTTTCTTTCTTTCTACCTTTTTTCTATCAAGCTTCTTGTAACAAGCAAAATAAAACAGAGCTAAGATCTAGCTATGTATTTTATTTTATTTTTTAAATTTTTCTTCAATTAAAAATTTTTTATTTTGTTTTATTTTGCTTTTTTCCCTTTCTCTCCAAAATGACAAGAAGGAGGAATTCGCCCCAAAAGAAAGAACTGGAAGAAATGATGACCAGAGATTTAATCAATGTAGATATAAGTAAGATATATAAGTCTAAATTAGAATTTTAAACAATATTAATGATATTAGGTAGGCTTGAAAAAAGCATAGAATACACTAGAGAATCCCTTACTGCAGAGATAAAAGTATTAATATCTAGTCAGGCCAAAATTAAGCATGCTGTAACTGAGATGCAATCCCAAATGCAGGCCATAAAAATGAAGATGGATGAAGCAGAGAAGTGAATTAGTGATACAGAACATAAAATTATGGAAAATAATGTAGCTGGAAAAAAGAGGGAAAATAAAGGTCATGGAATGAGAAGGCAGACTTAGGGAACTCAGTGACTTATTAAAATGTACTAATAGTCACATCATAGGAGTCCCAGAAGATGAAAAGAGAGAAAGAGGGACAGAAGGTTTATTAAAACACATTATAGCTAAAAACTTCCCTAATCTGAGGAAGGACACAGACATCAAAATCCAGGAAGCACAGAGAACTCCCATTAAATTCAACGAAAGCCAACCATCACCAAGGCATATCATAGTCAAATTCATAAAATACACAGACAAGAAAAGAATCCTGAAAGCAGCAAGGGAAAAGAAGTCCTTAACCTACAAGGGAAGACAGATCATAGCAGCAGATCTATCCACAGAAACATGGCAGGCCAGAAAGGAGTGGCAGGGAACATTCCATGTGTTGAATCAGAAAAATATGCAGCCAAGAATAATAATAATAATAATAAAAAATAATAATAATCCTTATTTTATTATTTATTTATTTCTTAAGAATTCTTTATCCAGCAAGATTGTCATTCAGAATAGAAGGAGATAAAGAGTTTCCCAGACAAACAGAAACTAAAGGAGTTCATGACCACTAAACTAGCCCTGCAAGAAATTTTAAGGGGATATTGCTGAGTGGAGAAAACAAACAAACAAAAAATATCAAAGCAACAACTAGAAAGGACCAGAGACCATCACCAGAAACACCAACTCTACAGGCAACACAATGGCACTAAATTCATATCTTCCAATAATCACTGATTGTAAATGGACTAAATGCTCCAATAAAAAGACATAGAGTAACAGAATGGTTAAAAAAAAAAGATCTGTCTATATGCTGCCTACAAGAGACTCATTTTAAACGTAAAGACAACCACAAAGTAAAAGTAAGGGGATAGAGAACTGTCATGCTAATGGACATCAAAAGAAAGCTGGAGTAGCCATGCTTGTATCAGACAACGTAGATTTTAAAACAAAGACTGTAACAAAAGTGAAGAAGGGCATTTTATCAGAATTAAGGGATCTATCTATCCATCAAGAAGATCTAACAATTGTGAATATTTATACACCAAACTTGGAAGAAATCAATAATATAAATCAATTAATAAGAAACATAAAGAAACTCATTGATAAAATATAATAATAGTAGAGGACTTTAACACCCCACTTAGAGCAAGGGACAAATCATCTAAGCAGAAAATCAACAAGCAAATAATGGCTTTGAATGACACGCTGTACCAGATGGACTTAACTGATATATTCAGAACATTCCATCTTAAGGCAGCAGAATATGCATTCTTCTCAAGTACATATGGAACATTCTCCAGAAGAGATCACATACTGGGTCACAGATCAGCCTTGAACAATTATAAAATGATTGAGATCATACCATACATATTTTCCAATCATGATGCTACGAGAATTGGTCAATCACAAGAAAGAATTTGGAAAGCCCTCAAATATATGGAAGTTAAAAAACATCCTAATAAAGAATTAATGGGTTAACCAGAAAATTAAAGAAGAAATTAAAAAAATACATGGAAGCAAATGAAAATAAAAAAAACCAGCAAGTCCAAAACCTCTGGGATGCAGCAAAGGCAGTCCTAAGAGGGAAGTATATTGTAATTCATGCCTATATCAAGAAGCAAGAAAAACAAAACTGGAGGCATCATGATTCCATATTTCAAGCTGTATTACAAAGCTGTAGTTATCAAAATAACATGGTACTGGCACAAAAAACAGACACATAGATCAATAGAACAGAATAGAAAACCCAGAAAAGGACCTACAATTATATGGTCAACTCCTCTTCAACAAAGTAGGAAAGGATATCCAATGGAAAAAAGACAATCTCTTCAACAAATGGTGTTGGGAAAACTGGATGGTGACATGTAGAAGAATGAAACTCTACCCTTTTCTGACACCATACACAAAAATAAATTCAAAATGGATCAAAGACCTAAATGTGAGATAGGAAACCATCAGAATCCTACAGGATAAAACAGTCAGCAACCTCTTGGACCTCAGCTGGAGCAACTTCTTACTAGACACATCACTGAGGCCAAGGGAAACAAAAGCAAACATGAACTATTGGGACTTCATCAAGATAAAATGTTTCTGTACAGTTAAGGAAACAATCAACAAAACTAAAAGCAGCATTCGGAATGGGAGAAGATATTCTCAAGCAACATATCTTATAAAAGGTTAGTATTAAAAATCTATATGGAATTTATCTAACTCAACACCCAAAAAACAAAAATCTAGTTAAGAAATGGGCAGAAGACATGAACAGACACTTTTCAAAAGAAGACATCCAGATGGCTAACAGGCACATGAAAAGATGCTCAACTTTGCTAATCATCAGAGAAATACATACCAAAACCACAATGAGATAACCACCTCACACCTGTCAGAATGACTAAAATGAACAACTTAGGCAACAAGAGATGTTGGCAAGGATGCAAAGAAATGGAAACCCTCTTGCATTGTTGGTGGGAATGCAAACTGGTGCAGCCACTCTGAAAAACATCATGGAAGTTCTTAAAAAAAATTAAAAATAAAATTACCCTATGTCCCAGCAATTGCACTACTAGGTATTTATCCAAAGGATACAAAAATGCTGATTCAAAGAGGCACTTGCACCCCAAACTTTATAGCAGAATTGTCAACAATAGCCAAATTAAGAAAGAGCCCAATGTCCATTGACTGATGAATGGAAAAAGAAGAGGTGGTGTGTGTGTGTGTGTGTGTGTGTGTGTGTCTATATATATATATATATATATATATATATATATATATACATATATAATATTCCATACATATATATACATACACAATGGAATATTACTTGGTGATCAAAAAGAGTGAAATCTTGCTACTTGAAACATTGTGGACAGAACTAGAATATATTATGCTTAGTGAAATAAGTCAATTAGAGAAATACAAATACGATTTCACTCATACGTGGAATTTAAGAAACAAAACAGATGAACATAGGGTAAGAGAAGGAAAAATAAGATAAAGTCTAGCTGTTTTCTTTTAGAAAGTTTCACAGAACTTCTTTTTGTGAACTGATTAATTCTGATAGATTTCAGAATCCAGAATCATCTTATAGAAATTTAATAACAGAGATATTCCTATTAAATCACGCCAACTTATGGCAGCCTTTGGCAAGTTTAGTCAGTTGTGAGGAGTAAGGTTGAATAACATACATACAATATAGCCATATAGTGGAACAGTGGTCATGACATGTGGTGAGGGCAAGAACATAATTAGTGATGTCAGTGGAGACGATTTTGTCAAGTTGGTTTAGAAAGTCCATAGGGGTTAAAGCACAGGTATAATACAATAGTACTTGATAGTGTTTAGAATATAAGCTCTGCACTGGGCCTTGGTTTTTCCTTCTAGCTGAATCCAATCATTACACACACACACACACACACACACACGTATACTATACACACACACAAAAAACATGTATATATATTTATGTATATCATATTTCATCAAGACTTGAGAAGTTGAGGATCAAACATATTTAGGGTTAAGAATTCTTAAGACTTGCTCCTGAATCTGCTTTTTCCCGACCCCATAGATAACAGGGTTGAGTGCAGGTGGTACAACCATATGTAGATTGGCAAGAAATATATGAATATATTCAAGGATGCTATGACCAAAGCGGTGGGTCAGAAAGGGAAAAATGCTGGGATGTAGAAGATGAGCATGACACAGATGTGGGAGCCACAGGTGTTGAGAGCTTTGAATAGGGCATTCCACGATGGTAAACAAAAGACTGTATAGAGTATTTTCATGTACAAAACACCAATTACAATAAGGTCAATTAATCCCACAGAAAAAGCAACCATACCAAGTAAATTATTGGTCCTGATACTGGTACAGGAAAGACGGTCAATGCCCATGTGCTCACAGTAAGTGTGGGGGATGATATGGGCATCACAGAATGACAATAGTAAGATGAGGAAAACAAAAGGAATAACAAAGATTAAAGATCTCATGATCATGACTATTCCTAGAATGGTCACCACATTGTTTTTGAGAGTCATAGTATATCTCAGGAGATTGCAGGTGGCAACATAACGATCTATGGCCATGACTGTCAGTATCCCAGACTTGAGGCCAGTGCAAAGATGAGTCATAAACATCTGTGCAAGGCAGGCACCAAAAAGAATTTCCCTGAAATTGAACCAAAAGATGCCCAGCATCTTGGGAATAGTGGCAGAGGACAGGCTTAGGTCAGTGAAGGCCAACATTGCCAGGAAGTAAAACATGGAGACTAGGTTCTGTCTGAATTATAAAGAGTATTATAACATTCCCCAGGAGTGCAATCAGATATACAATACAAAAGGGGAAACCAATCCAGATGTAAAAAATTTCCAGGCCTGGAATCCCCAGCAGGACAAAGGAAGAAGGATGGGATTGAGTAGTATTATGATAGGCCATCTTCATGGTTGCTGGTAAGTTTTTTCACATTGTGTCACGACTCCGATCTCATTCATGTCATTCTTTCAGGCCACGGAGAGACATGGAATTAATTCTCCACCTTAATCCTTAGTAGAAGAACCTGGAGTGAAAAGTGATAAATGATTTTAAAAGCTCCCAAATACAGAACTCACCAGATTCTGGACATCTTGTTTTTCTGTCCAAGATACATCCCAAACTTGATACTCTGCAAATAGTCTTAAGAATGATGTAAAATTACATCATTGTAATGATGTAAAATGATGTGCTTACATTTTAGAGGAAATTCTGTAATGTTACAATGGAGAATGGGTTGCAGGGGCAATTGGAGTTTGATGTAAGTAGGGTGAACGATGATGCTAGCCTGATCTAAATAAATGATAATGGAGATGGAGAGGTGAAGGAGTATATAGCAAATTGACAGAGAACAGTATTTGATGTGATTTGGGGGACGAAAGAAAGCAATAAGTCACGTTTAACTTCCAGAATTCTGTGTTAGGCAAATGAGCAAATATTGCTGCTATTCAGTGAGATAGAGAACATAATGGGAGTGTTTTTTTTTTTTGCTTTAGTTTATGAGAGTAGGTGTTGACATCAGTCCTGAAATAAATAGATATGACGTTCGTATTGAATCAAGTAGCAATTCTCAATAGGCAGAATATCAGTTAAGTTCCCACTATTGTTGAAACTCAGTTTTAGGGCTTCACTGAGTTTATAAAGTACCAAAAATCTATGCATGTGCCTGTAGGAACCATAGGATTCATGTAGTGATTAAGACTATCATGTTTTTTTCCCCATGTTCATAATATTTAATCTCTGGAGAGTCATACTGGGGAGAATATCACAATAGTAAATGAATGTCTGTATCTTCAAAGCCCCCTCAGGTAACTAAAGAAGAAAGAGGTAGAGACAAGAGCCATTCTCAAAGATGACAAATCAAACGTCTTCAGGAAAAATAATCTCATAAATACGTTATATGGGGATTCATGTATTTTCTCTATTTGTGCACCTGCCTGTATAACTGTGTTAAAATATATTGTATAATATTGATTAAATCAAACAAAATAATACAGCAGGTTAAATATTGTCTGTGGGACTAAGGCATGGGCATATTTTAGTGTGGGCATTATTCTGTGTAGCATATCTGCTATATTCCTTTCCTTTCTAAGCTACTATTACAAGCTGAGATCTGAATAAGAATTCAACACCAGGGTTTTAAAAGAGGCTGTTTTATTGTGCTTACTCAGTAAAAGGAGAGTGTGGCAATGTCAACTATCCACATCATTCATGTCATCCAAATCCCCCCTTTGACCTCAATGTCTGAGTTCTTCCTTGGATGGATGTCATTACAGGACAATTATGGTTGTGTCTCCTCTTAGAGTATGTCTTAGCTGATATTCTTCACCCCCAGCAGTTCAATTATTTGTTTAATGAAAGTCAGAGAAGTCAGACTCAGTCCCAAAGTGTCATCTAAATAAGCAGAACACAAGATAACAGCAGCGTCAAACTTCTTATAGTACTTTTCCTACTTTCCCTCCACCATAGGTGCGAATTTGTTTCTCAGTAGATTTCCTTAGGTTGCTACATCAGAAGAAGGAGTTTACTTCTCATTGACATACATACTCCTAAAATCAGTTTATTTCAAAGGTGGTCTAATTGGGGTGCCTGGGTGGCTCAGTCTGTTAGGTGTTGACTATTGATTTTGGCTCAAGTCATGATCTCGTGGTTCATGAGTTTGAGCCCCACATCTGGCTCCATTGCGGAGCCTGCTTGGGATTCTCTCTCCCTCTGTCTCTGCTCCTTTCCCATTCATTCATTCATCCTCTCTCTCTTTCTTAAAATAAATAAATAAACTTAAAAAAACGTGATCTAATTTTTATGGGCTTAAATGCTTTGTTTTGTATGTTGAAATAAAATCTAATCACACCTGAGATTTAAAACATTTAGATGATTATTCATGATTACCCAAGGCAAATTGGTTTATTTCACTTCCTTTTCTCAGTGTTTATTTGCCATCTATAAACACTGGTAGTTGCTCTTATTTTATTACTTTTAGTATGAAATAAACCCAAAGTTAAATTTAAGAAATCTCTTCCAGAGGTGTTTTTCTTATCAAAGCATAAGATTTGAAAGGGGAATAATGTTGTCATACGAGAGTTAAATAATACAATAAATGCTATGATCAGAACAGAGATATCTAAAGACAGCTAAATGGGGTGTAACAATATTCAGGAAAGCAAGGCTTGAGTGTTTCTTAATTGCACCTAGCTACAAAAATAACAAAAGAATGTCCCACAGTTGGGCAATCATATAAATTTATGATTTATATGTAATCATATAAACACAGGAAAGAGAACAATAGATCATATATTAGCCCATACCTAGATATTGAGAGTATACTTACTGTGGTTAAATAAGCACTCCCTTTAGTGCAGGTGTGCTTATATGGATTCGTCTTGTTTAGTTGTTTTCTGAGATGAAATTGTTAAAAATCTTATTTTCATACAAATGATTAGGGAGCATCAGAATTGCCACTGATGAAAATATTCATCTAGCAAAAATGGTGACTGTACACAAAGAGCCAGATTTCAGTAAGCCTAGAATTTTGAAATGAGAGACAAGTTGGTCCTTTTCAATTGGCTTGAAGCATGCTAATGCTTCACAGACAATGATCTCAGCTATTATGACCAATATCCAGTGCTCAACACAGCATTGGGCACAGAATGGCAGAACTACTCCTTCTAAGCTTTGCAGTGTTGATGACTTTGTACAAATTAAGTTTATAAAAAGCTCTAAAGATTGAATAAATACCTAACCAATTTTGCCTTTTTGGGAAGGCTGTCAGTACACCCTGCTGTTTCTAAGCATGTCCCTCATGTTATAGCTTTGGACCATGCACTGGTGATGAATGGAGTTTTTGCATGCATTTTCTTGTAAGCTACATAGAAATTAGCCTTACTGATGTCACTCTGTCACTCATTTCTATTTGGATTACTCACTTTCTACCTAAGTGACGTTTAGCAAAGCCTCAGAAATGAAAATCTACAGTGCAGCAGGAAAGCTTTTAAATAGTAGCAATTGTTAATGAATGATACCAAAATTGAGGGTTAGGGGTGGTGGGGGATAAACATGTTTGGAAAGTGTAGAGTGAACAAAGTTGAAAATATTGTTTTGGGTGTACCTGGGTGGCTCAGTTGGTTGAGCATCTGACTTCTGCTCAGGTCATGATCTCATGTCTCATGGGTTTGAGCCCCACATTGTGCTGTGCTGACAGCTTGGAACCTGGACCCTGGAGCCTGCCTCAAATTCTTTGCCTCCCTCTCTCTTTGCCCCTCCCCCACTTGCACTGTGTCTCCCTCTCTCTGTCTCCAAAATAAATAAACATTGAAAACATTTTTTTCAAACATCAAATAAGCAATTAAATTATAATTCAATATTAAAATAATTTAAAAGAATTTACTGCATATCCTTAAGTTGTGATGATAAGAAATCCATGAAATTAGGGAGCTAAAATTTTAATTCTTAGGAGAACACGAAGTTATTATAATGGAAAGACTGGATGCCTTGGGTACTCTATGTGCTTTTGAGACATAAATGTTTCAAGTATTTATTTACTTAATACTTATTTACTTTGTAGCTGTTGTTATTAGAGGTAGGAATAGCTATGGTATATATGCTGATGATAAAGAAACAGTTCTATTTTTGTAATGCTTATATTCTAAGTTAGCAAGGAAAACAATAAGCATGTAAAAATAATTAAATGACTCTAGATAATAATAATTATGGAAATAAAATTAAGTAGAATTAAAAATCAACAATAAGAATAGAAACACATCAATTTAAAAAGGAAAAAACCTAATAGGGAAAACGTTTAAGACAACAAATGTTCAATAGCAAATAAAACATCATTAGTTACCAGGGAAATGAAAATTAATATCCAAAGTGATTCCATTTGACACTCCTGGAATGGCTAAAGCAAAAACGATTCACATTATCTTTGGTTGAAGAGGATGTGAAATAACAGAAACTCTCATTCATTGCTAATAAGTATGTGAAATGTACAACGACTTTAGAAAACACTTGGCCTGTTTCTTATGAAGTTAAAAATACATTTTCACTATTATTCAGCACCTTAATTCTTAGATATTTACCAAAGGAAATAAATATCCGGTAGACTTGTCAAAAAGACAATTAGATATATATGCCTGAAGCTCAGAAAAAGGACATAGCTGATTATATACATTTGGGAGTAATTAGTGTGTTTGATACATGTCGTCTGCGTTGTATATATGGATGGAAGAATGAAGAGGAAAAACTATAAAAACAAGAATTAGCAATAGATATCCTAATTTATTGTTTTTCTGGAGGTGGTGTACCAATATTTTATGGTTCACCAAGTGATGATGAAAAACATAGGATTATGGTTGGCAATTCCACTCTGGAGTGTGTGTGAGAGGGAGGGTGGGGTGAGAATAAAGAAAATAAGAGTTACCTTATCCTTAGTCGTTGGGTGTAGGGTAAAACAGATGGACACATCCTAGGTTTTCATAACAGTTGGGATGCTCTATGCCATTCTCTCCTATTTTATTTTATTTTTAAAAATTTTTTAATGTTTATTTTTGAGAGACAGAGACATGGCACGAGTGGGGGAAGGGCAGAGAGAGAGGGAGACACAGAATCTGAAGCAGGCTCTGGGCTCTGGGCTCTGAACCGTCAGCACAGAGCCTGGCATGGCACCCAAATTCAGAGCTGTGAGATCATGATCTGAGCCAAAGTCAGACGCTCAGCCGACTGAGCCACCCAGGCGCCTCTCTCTCCTATTTTAAACATCCATTGAGAATAATTTCCTTTATCCCTTTTCCTTCTTTCAAGGACTTTGTAATAAATGCTTCTAAGTCATCTTACTCTTTCCACGATCTCTTCTTCTGTCCTTTATTTCTCTGCTCTTAGTTTCTACCATTATAGAAACTCCATTATACCATGGGGAGCCAACTCACCAGAGTTTTAGTAGCTCTGCCATCTCCAAAATGGTCACTGTTTGGATGCTACAACCTCTAGGGTTTGTGGAGTAATATTTATAGTGAGTAAGAATTTTAGTGATACTTTTATACTTCCCAGTTGCATTTGTTCCCTGGGGCTCCCAGGAGCTTGAAGGATGAGAAAAAGGAGTCCCTGCATTGCCAAGCTAAAGCTGACTCTTTCCTTGGGGTTAGTTTGGTTCAGTAGTCCAGTCATGGTTTCGCATTGTTTGTGGGCTTTATACTGCCCAAGATGACACTGGGTGAGGTCACTTCATGAGAGCTACACATAGTGGTCAAAATGCAATAAGGAGTTCTGACTTATTTTATAAATCATTTCACCATTTTTACAAGTCTCTGCAGTAGACTCTGGGATATCAGAAATAGAAGCCATTTACCATTTAACAGGAAATAAAATTCAGAAAAATCAAGAGACAGAATTAGGTCATAGCAATCAGTGCCAGAAAAGAAACTAAAGTCAAAGACTACTGAATTCCTCACCCAGCACTCTTTCTAATGAATACTTCAGAGTATTCCCCTTTATTCACAGGTTATTTGTGCAGATTTGATCTCCGCATTTGTACCACAAACTATGATAATAACAATGAGGCAGAGGTTGCTAGTTAGGCAGTTTACTATCATGTGATGTCTTAAATATCTATGATGAGTTCTAGCCCAATGATCATATTAATAGTATGCAGAAGGCCAGTGGTAAATTTCAGGTCCAACTCTAAAGGCCAGAGAATCAAAACCTCTGATGGTATAAGTCCCAGTCTAAGAGTAGAAGACTGATGTCCAGCTCAGGCAGACAGGCAGGGAGGGGGAGGGAGGGAGGGAGAGAGAGAGAGAGAGGTCTCCCTTTACCTTTTTGTTCTATTCAAGTTCTCAATGGATTGAATGAGGTCCACCCACATTGGGGAAAACAATCTGCTTTACTCAATCTTCCAAATCAAATGCTAACTGCTTTCATTTTATTTTAATATTTATCTATTTATTTATTTTGAAAGAGCCAGAGACAGAGACAGAGAGATGCAGAGAGGGGCAGATAGAGAGAGGAAGAGAGAATTCCACGGAGGCTCTAGATCCCACAAACTGTGAGACCATGACCCAAGCTAAAATTGAGAGTAGGACACTCAACCAACTGAGTCACCCAGGCACCCCAAATGCTAACATCTTTCAGAAACACACTCAGATACACAAAGAAATAATGTTTAACCAAACACCTGATAGCCCAATCAAATTGACATATAAAATTAACCATCACCCTGGGTGGAATGCAAAAACTAGGGAAATGGCCTTCAGAATCAAAATCAGTAGCATCCAGATATCTATTGCTCCAACACCATATATTGAAAAGGAAATTCCTTGCAATATCATATTTGTCATAAATCAGATCACAATATAATCATGTGTTTTTTCTTGTACTACCCATTCTGATCAATTGGTTTATTTACAAATATCACACTATCTTAATTAGGCAGTTGCATAAAAATTCTTGAAGTGTGTAGTCATATAAGTCTTATTTGTGAGATTCTTTGTGTTACCTTGTGCATTTGAAAATCAGCTTGCCAGTTTATGCAAAAATATCTGTTGAAATTTTTATTGGAATTTCATTAAATCTATATATCAATTTGGAGAAAATTAACACCATTGCATCACTGAAACTTCTAATCCACATACATAATATATCTCGATTTATTTAAGTTTTCTTTATTTTTTCTCACCAACGTATTCTAGTTTCAATGCAAACAACTTGGGACATCTTTATTCCTAGGTATTTGATTTTTTGATGCAATTGTAAATGGTATTGACTTATGAATTTCATTTTCTATTTTTTTCTAGAGTTTGGAAATGCAATTGATTTTTGTGTATTGAAGGTCTATGCAGCGATCTTATAAATTTACTTATAAATTCAAATATTCTATTTATTGATACTTGTCAATTTTTCTATCCACAGAATGAAAGTTATTTGCAAATAATGACTTATTTACTTCTTTACAATCTTTATACATTTTTTCCAAGCATTTACTAATTCACCACTGCATATGATTGATATTCACTGTAGATTTGAGGAAGTTAACCTTTAACAGATAAAGCAATTCCCTTATATTCTTACATTTATGAGATTATTTTTACTACCAGCTCTTGGTGAATTTTGTTTTGCATAATTTTCCTAGATCTGTTGAGAAATTTTTATTTTCCCTCCATTATTAAGGTTAATGAGGTGAATTAGATATAGATCAATTTTCAATGTTTAAAGCAACTTCTGATTCTCATAATAGACCTCACTTATTCATAATATATTTTTGGTTTTCTTGGGCTCAATTTCAAATATTTTGTTTAGAATTTGTGTATCTAAGTTAATGAGAGATGTTGGCTTGTAATTTTCTTGTATGTAATTTCTGTCAGTGTTTATGTCAGGTTTATGATAACTTCAAAAAAATATACTGGAAAGTATTCCCTCTTTTTCTGTTTTCTGAAAGCATTTATGTTATTTCTTCTTTCACTCTTTAGAAGACTTTACCACGAAGGTAACTAGGCCCAGGCTTTTCTCTTTTAATTATGATTTCATCATCTTTAACAGGTATAGAATAATGCAGATTTTGGGGGGAAAGTTGTATTTATCAAGGAATTTTTATACTGTGTCCTTGTCAAATTAATTATCATAGTGGTTCATAGTGTAGTCTTATTATATTTTAAAATATCTGTAACTTTCAATGTTGTTTTTAAATACTAGATAATTTAAATTTGTGTTTTTTATTTTTCTAAAAGTTTATCTCATCATTTTTCTAAATATAACTTCAGCCTTGTTGATATTTTCTGTTATATATATTCTTTGTTTTATCGTTTTTTGCTTATATTTGTACTATTTCTTGTCTTCTATCTTTTTAGGGCTTAATTTTTCTGATTTGCTGTTTTTTTAGTTTTTTTAATTGTAAGCTTAGCTCTATAGGTCAGAACTTGAGGCATGGCTTAGTTTGGTTTTCTGCTTCAGAAGTCTCCACAGAAGGCAATCAATTGTTGGCCAGGGCTCCAGTCTCATCTGAGGCTGTATCTATCTCTCTACATATCTATATCAGAGAAAGACAAATACTGTATGATCTCATTGATATGTGGAATAGAAAAAAAAACACAACAACTCATAAATACAGAAAACAGATTGATTGTTGCCAGAGGTGGAGGGTGGAGGGCTCGTGGAAATGGGTAAAGGTGGTGAAATTTTAAGTTAAAAATTTTTAAATAAAACAAATATATAAAATTAGTAAAATGATTTTTAAATGTGGTAATACACTAAATAAGGACACATCTCTTCTCAACAGCTATACTGCTGCTTCTTTATAAATGTATGATCATTCTATGACTCAAATGTATTATAGATTGCTTTCTATCTGCCACAAAATGCTGGGCATCAAATTAATATTTACAATATGCCTACTAAGTGTCAGATACCAAGCTTGGGCTGGGGATATGAGAAAATTGGGATGTAACTCAGGAGTTTTATGTAACTCACTAGGTTATGCTATTACACAGCCAAAGTTGGGATCAGTAGTGTGGAAAGAGGTCAGGTTTCAGGAACCCAAGTGACATAGATTTATCTTGGCTCAATTGCTGTAATCTTTGGAATCATTTGACTCTGTGAGCTTTAGTTTCTTCATCTAGGACCAACAGGAAAACTCCTCAGGGCAAATGTATAGGTAAAATAAGAATGTATATAAAGTGTCTGGCACATTAGGTAGACACATGGAAATGACAGATTGGAAAGTATGAAAGCAAAAGACAGAGCTCAGCTAACTCAATATCCTGATATTTTGATGAGACCAATGCTATGAAATGTGATATAATAGACCCCAAAAAAGGCTCTTTCAAAACCTAACATTTCAAAAGTGCATGCAGAAATGCACCTCCCAAATATAGACAAGAACCAGATGTCTAGCGCCGCCCCCCCCAAAAAAAAGACATCCTAAAAAAAAAAGGTTCTTGTCACAAGAGTTGTAACTATCTGAGTTGATGGATATAAACTAAACATATTGTGGTAATCAGTTTGCAATACATCTATATAAAATCATCATGATGTATATCTTAAACTAATACAATGTTATATGTCAATTATATCTCAACAAAACTGGAAAAATAAAAGACAAAATGATACATAAAGAAAATACTGTAGAAATATTAAATTTCAATATAAATTATTTACCAAAGATACATTTCAACACAAAAGATAGTAGGATAGTCCAATTGAGAATGTTATTCAAATGATGTTTGGAAAAATTATGGACTTCAAAGTCTCAAAAGAGAAGTCTCAGGTTGCTACTATAAAATATTCCTTGGAAACATTGGACTAATGCATGACATCATTAAAGAGGGGATCCCAAAATAGTTCAATGCACTTATCTGTGAAAGTCAAACCCTAAGGCTTCTATGCCTAGAAAACTGTTGACAGTTATGCCAGCCACAGCTCAGAATAGAGGCCTAATAGGCAGAACAGAATTGGGAAGGGATTGTGCCAGAAATGTGATGGAAATTTCTAGGTTCCTTATAGGAGGTATATGGGATAATGTGAGGATTACAGTGTCACGAAGATGAAGATAATGAAGAAAAGAACACATAACACTTCAAACAGTACAACTCCTCCCCCTCCACTGCAAAAGCCCTAAAAATTCTCAATATCCATCGTAAGCAAAGAAACAAACAAACAAAAAACTTAAAAAAGAATCTTAGTAGGAAGGAAGGAAAGAAGGAAGAGAAATAAAGAAAAGAAAGAGAGAGAGAGAGAGAGAGAGAGAATGAAAAAGGAAAGCCACCCAGAGAGGCTGCACAGATGGGAAATCTTAACAGGTTCTGGGAAGATCTGAGAAGCCAGAAGATGGCATATCTTCCATAGGTGCCAAATAATAGTGTCAAGAATGTCCAGAGTAATGGGGTGCCTGGGTGGTTCAGTCGGTTGAGTGTCCAACTTCGGCTCAGGTCACGATCTCATGGTTTGTGAGTTTGAGCCCTGCATCAGGCTCTGTGCTGACAGCTCAGAGTCTGGAACCTGCTTCAGATTCTGTGTCTCCCTCTCTCTCTGCCTCTCCCCCACTTGCACTCTGTTTCTCTCTGAAAAAATAAACATTAAAAAATAATCTTTAAAAAAAAGAATGAGGGTGTATTATATTGAAGGTTAGGCTTATAAGGAACTTCATAGGATCAGGAATTTGAGAGAACAGAAAAGGAAAAAATAAAACACCAAAAAATCTAGTCTAATTCCCATATTTTGCTTGCATAAGCTTTAGTTAAAATTGTACTATTTATTTTTAAGCAGTACTTTATTAATTATAGAAACTTGTTGCAGTTTACTTAATACCTGTAATTGGTTATGTGATCTCTAATTGAACACCTCTGTCAAAGAAATCTTATTATTGCCTGAAAGAGATCTAGAACACCAAACAGTTTTAACACAAAGTTATTTCAGTGAATCAAAGTTTTCCTCCTTTAAATTTATTCTTGTGTGTAATATTCTCTGCCAGAGGTCAACAGAGAGTATCATTGCAAGTACACATTCAGACACACAGAAGTGTACATACCTCCAACAATTACAGGCAGTATTTTTTCTGATATATATCTCACATATATCTATATCTATGTCTATATCTCTATCATCTCTATCTCTATCATCTCTGTCTCTATCTCTATCTCTATCTCTATCTCTATCTCTATCTCTATCTATATATCTATATTATCTTATATCTATATATATCATCTATAGTTATAGCTATAGATATCTATATAGAGAGAAAATTAATTTTGGTGAAAGAAATTTATTAATTTTATCATAAATTTTAGTCCTTTCAGACCCTATAATTTCATGACTTGAATGAATTACCTCTCATCAATCTTGTTTTAACAAAGAGACTCTCTACCCGCTCCTGGATCTACTTGGTCCTGATGCCATAAATGACTGGGTTGAGGGCAGGGGGTATGACTACATAGAGGTTAGCCAGGAGGATATGGATATACTCGGGGATGTCATGACCAAAGCGGTGAGTGAGAAAAGAGAAGAGAGCTGGACGAAAGAAGACCAAGATAACACAAATAGGGGAGCTACAGGTATTCAGAGCTTTCAGGCGGGCATCTTGGGAAGGGAGGTGGAAGACAGCATATAAGATCCTAATATATGAGACAATGATAAGAAGCACATCCAGAAACAAGATAGAAATATTTCCAAGACCATAGTAGACATTGGCATTAATGCTGGCACAAGCTAGACGTGCCACTCCCATGTGCTCACAATAGGTATGAGGGATGATTCTGTGTCCACAGTAAGGCAGCCTCAGGAGGAGAAAAATGATGGGAACAATCATGCATAAGCTTCTTAGTACCACTATCACAGCAGTCACACCAGTCACTCTGTCGGTAAGAATCATGCTGTACCTGAGGGGGTTGCAAATAGCCACATAATGATCAAAACCCATGGCAAGAAGTACAATGCTCTCCATGACTGTAAAAAAGTGGATAAAAAACACTTGAGCAACACAGCACCCAAAGCACAGCTCCTGAAGGCTGAACCAGAAGATCCCCAGCATCTTGGAGATGGTAGTAGTAGAGAGACTTAGGCCAATCACTGACAGCATGGCCAGAAAGTAGAACATAGGTTGGTGAAGGCTATGATCAACCCAGATAACAAACAGAATGATAACATTTCCAACAAGAGCAATCAGATACACAGCACAGAAGGGAAATACAAGCCAGATTTGTGCAACTTCCAACCCTGGAATCCCCAGCAATAGGAATGAAGAAGGATGGGGTTCAGTGACATTGTGAGAAGACATTCTCCAGCAGGCTGACGATGGTGTGATTTTTAAAAGTTGTTGGTGGTTCCCACTGGACAATTCATCCACAGTTAACTGAGATCTACAAAAATTAAAGATAAAAACATTCCTTAACAAAGGATTCATAATGGGAACAAATTTTTCTAAAGGCCTTTGATTCTTTACCCCTTTTCAGCTCTCCATAAATAATCCCAGTATCACTCCTGACCTGCAGCATAAGTGGTAAAGAATGTAGAAGCTAACATTGTGTCTTTCCTAAAATGATGGGTTCAGAGGAATTAAATGTATTAATTTTCCTTTTCCTGAAGAAATAAATACTATTAGGAGATAATAAAATTGATCATAATAATAGCCGGCACAATAATCATGGTTATCATTAATTGAGTACCTACAATTTTTCAGACATTGTTGTTGTCATTATTTGCATACACTATCTCATTTAGTTCTCCCCCCACAATTCTGTGACACAAGTTCTCGTTTATGGAAGAGAGAGGTTTTGATAAGCTCATTAACTTCCCATTGCTAATAAGCAGCAGAATCAAGATGTGAAATTAAGAGAAACTAAGCTTTGTGACATTGATATGGACCTGTGTTTGCAAACTTGTTAGTGAAAGTAGTGAAAGGAGAGAGAGAGAAAGATAAGGGGTGGAGAAATAAAGGACCTAGAATAACCAAACTACCTCAAAGAAGAATAAATCTGAAAGATTTTCATTACCAAATGTTGAGATTTTCTGTAAAACTATGATGATTATGGCAGTGTTGCTATTTAAAAAAAAAAAGAAAGAAAAAGAGACAATGGAACAGAACTGAGAATCTAGAAGGAGATCCACATAATTCTTAGGGTATGCCCAAGTAGCAATTTTGAGATATGTTGGCAAGGGGCAAAGATAATCTGTGAAGTTTCTTCCCCATATAAAGATCTTTCTGAAGAACCTGTTGACTTCTGTAACTGGTGAGAGGGAAATGTGACATCAGATCTGATCTGCTTCCTGGAGCTGGCCAAACCACAAATTTGAGGGCACAGTTCTTGACACTGTTCTCACTTCTGACATCAACTGCAAGTTCAGGAAGTTTCCCATACTACCACCAGGTTCACTAATCTACTAGAACGACTCACAGAACTCACTGAAAGCTATTATACTCATGGTTACAGTTTACTATAGGGAAAGATTAAAATCATAAATCAGACAAAGGAAGAGATGCTGATGGTAGAATGTGAGGTTTGCAAATGTGAAGTATCCATTGTCCTCCCTCATGGAGTCACAATGAGTTACCCTCCTGGAATTAATGTGTGACAATATGCATAGTTATATTGCCAACCACGGAGGCTCACCTGAGCTTTGGTGTCCAAATTTATGTATATGTGATTGATTGATTGCACACATGGTTGAACTCAATCTCTAGATTGGTTGGTGCCACATGACCCAAAGTTCTCACCCGAAGTTATATTGTTGGTATTTATAGTGTGGTCAGCCCTTACACTGAGATAGAGTTTGACCACCCCTCATCCTAAACTCCTATCAGATATGACAGATAACTTCCTAGAAGCCAAAAACAAAGGCCAGACCTCTTTTTGGGTAAGGCAAAATTCCTCACTATACATCTATTCATCTAGTTCCAAAGACATTTTTTGTTATTGTAACAAGCTATGCGTTTCACCTCTTGGCTTATCTTGGCTCATGGCATCAATCATGAATTTGGGTCTCCCAATAATCAAGTTTGAATTCAGTTTAATCCTTTCGAAATATAAAGCATGGAGAGAGACCAACAACTGATTACCATATTGTGTCCTTTTTTATATCAAGGGTATAGAATGTGTAGAATCAGTTCAATTATAAAGGAGTTCAAACTCATTACTCTCTCCTTTTTTGCCTACTATGACTATTTTTTTAAACTTTGTGTCTCACTCATTATCAAAGCAGTATGGGAAAAGAAGCAGAAGTAGACACCGTGTAATATCACTTGCATTGTGGCATGGGATAGAGTCCTGATTCTATTCTTGCTGGCCTTCTGACCTTATGTCAGTCACACATATTCTGTATTTCAGTTTCATCCGGAAATAAACATAGTACTATCTATCTCAGATTATTATTGGGTTGAGTAGATGAGGTTATATATGCCTGAAATATTACAGGTGTAGATATTTCCTCTCCAATCTTAGTCTTCCTCCTACCTTTCTCCAGACCAGTGATCTGTACCATTCCCAGTCCCAATACTCTAGGTCTTAACTCAATTTCTGTGAAGCCAAATTCTAATCTTAAGCACACATTGCAGATGCATTGATCACAAACACTTACCACATTCCCTATGTTCCATCTTAGGAAGTCATTTGGCAACTGTGAATTTAATTACTGAAATTATGTATTTATACACCCTCAATATGCCCTAAGAGATGTTTATAAATTGTCCTTGTGTGTGTGTGTTGAGGGGATTTATAATGAAGTCTCCAGGTGCCAGAGAGTCTCAGACATTGAAATTAAAATGAATAGGAATTCCCTTTTGTCATTAAACTTGCTGAAGAGAAGCTCTAGGGAAATCCCCATGAACCTTGCTGTCTGCTATTTGGTCGATTGTCAGTTCTTGTTATTTCACATAAAATATACAACAGGTAGTATTTTACTTTATTTTTCTCCTTCTTTTTCCTTATTCTCTGTTTTCAGTCTTTGAAATGCTTGGACTAAGTCTTTGGGCTTTTTGGGGTATCTATATAACCAGAAGTTTTTTTAAATTATAAAATATAAATGAAAGTGCCACTTTAACCATTTTTAACTTTACAATTCAGTGGCACTTAGTACATTCACAACATTGTACAACTGTTAACACTATCTAGTTCTATAAAATTTCATCAATTCAAAAGGAAATCCTATGCCCATTAATCAATCACTTCCCATTCTTCCAGCTCTAGGCAGTAGATTATTAGATCTGATCTCAAATTTTTCTCAACAGTTACAAAAGTCAACAGCTATTGAAAAAGAAACTTCATATGGGAAAGAAACTTCACTGATTAACATTCACTTTTGCCAATTTATCTTAAATTTCTATGTGGGGAAAGAAACTTTAAAAGGTGGTCTATATATGCAATGGAATATTATACATTCTTTAAAAAGAAGGATATCCTGTATTGCAACAACATGGATGAATCTGTGGACAAAATACCAAAGTGAAATAAGCCAGTCACATAAAGACAAATATTACACGATCTCAGTTATTATGGAATCTTGAAAAAAAAAAAGCCAAACTCACAGTAACATAAAGTAGAAGGGTGGTTACTAGGGCCTGGGGCATCAGTAAAAAGGGGAGATTAAAAAGAAATCAGAATGGAGCCTGGGTGGCTCAGTGGGTTAAGTGTCTGACTTCAACTCAGGTCATGATCTCATGGTTTCTGAGTTTGAGTCCCTCATTGGGCTCTCTGCTGTCAGCGCAGAGCCCACTTGGGATCCTCTGTCTTCCTCTCTCTGCCTCTCCCTGGCTCACATTCTTTCTCTCGCTCTCTCTCTTTCTCAAAATATGTAAATAAACATTTTTTAAAAAGGGGGTGCTTGGGTGGCTCAGTCGGTTTAGTCTCTGACTCTTGCTTTCAGCTCAGGTCATGATCTCATGGTTTGTGAGTTCAAGCCCTGTGTCAAGCTCTGTGCTGACAGTGCAGAGCTTGCATGGGATTCTCTCTATCACTCTCTCTCTGCCCGCCCCCCCCCCCCAGTCACTCACACTATCTCTCTCTGTCAAAATAAATAAATATTAAAAAATAAAAGTTCTTTAAAAAAAAGAGAGTTACCCAATTACCCTTTGCAAAGAGCAGAATCTCTAATGTTTGTAACCAACTACTCATACCAAGACCTGTAGCACACCACCCATAGCACTCTAACACACACAGAGTTCTTACATCTTTCCAGGACCTTGATAAAGAAAAGGTCATAACGAGAGTGAGATACCTACGCCTCAACAGGAATTCAATGACACTTGCTGGGAGAATGACTTCCATCAATGACACCCACTTCCATCCCCCCTTGTTTCACCTGCTAGGAATCCCAGGACTGGAAACTGTACATATCTGGATTGCTTTCCCATTCTGCATTGTGTACCTGATTGCCCTTGTGGGGAACATCACCATTCTCTTTGTGATCAAGACTGAACACAGTCTCCACCAGCCCATGTTCTACTTCCTGGCCATGTTGTCTATGATCGATCTGGGTCTGTCCACGTCCACCATCCCCAAAATGCTGGGCATCTTCTGGTTCAACCAACAAGAGATCAGCTTTGGGGGCTGCCTTGCCCAGATGTTCTTTATCCACATGTTCACAGGAATGGAGACCGTTCTCCTGGTGGCCATGGCTTATGACCGCTTTGTTGCCATCTGCAACCCTCTCCAGTACACCATGATCCTCACCAATAAAACCATCAGCATCCTAGCTTCTCTTGTTGTTGGAAGAAATTTAATTCTTGTGACTCCATTCGTGTTTCTCATTCTGAGGTTGCCCTTCTGTGGGCATCACATCATCCCTCATACGTACTGTGAGCACATGGGTCTTGCCCGGTTGGCCTGTGCACCCATCAAGGTCAACATTATCTATGGGCTCATGGTGATTTCTAATATCATTGTGGATGTGATCCTGATTGCCTCCTCCTATGTGCTTATCCTTCGAGCTGTTTTCCGCCTTCCTTCTCACGATGCCCGGCTAAAGGCTCTCAATACCTGTGGTTCTCATGTCTGTGTCATGCTGTGCTTTTACACACCAGCTTTTTTTTTCTTTTATGGCACACCGTTTTGGCAGAAACATTCCCCGCTATATCCACATTCTTCTGGCTAATCTTTATGTGGCTGTCCCACCGGCCCTTAATCCGGTCATCTATGGAGTCAGGACCAAACGCATCTGAGAGAGAGTTGTGAAGATATTTGTACAGAAATAATAGTTCTGTGTCAACATTTGGAAAATATATCCACATACCACCCACATTTTAATAATCTGAGCTCTGCTTCAAATTTCCTATTAGAGTAGATAGGAGTAGCCAGATTTTTATTTTTTCTTTGAATTCATTTAGAGTTGACAGGTAACTTTGCTGTCTGCTCTACCCACCCACCCCATGTAACTGGACGAAGGGAAAGCACTGATGGAAAAGGAAGATGTCCTGGAGGCAGCAGTGGTTTGGGAGTAGAATGGCTGGTGGGAAAAGATGAGAACACTCCCCATTTTTCCATGTGTCTTCTCTTTAGGTACGTTCAGACCCTGAAGGAACACTGATTCAACAATCTCACTTTGTAGATGAGGAAAATAAGGTATAAGCCATGGCTTGGTGACAGTGTCTAAATTAGTGCATCTGTTCCACAGATTTATATTCTGTATATTAATCCTCAAGTTTTGCCTTCCTTCTCTAGAGTCATTACTCATTTTCATTTTAATGGTTCCCCTGTCTTGTTCTTACTGTCATTTTTGTTCCCTTTCTTCTTTTTAACCTGATTCCTTCAATTTTTCTCTTTCTCTTTCTGTCTTTCTCTACCTCTCTGTTTCTCTCTTTCTCCTTCTTACTATTTACCCAATAAATTCAGTCTCTGAGAATTGGCTAATGTAAGAGACTACAGTTTAGGATTAGGTATACATGACATTATTTCCTCACTTACAGCAAAGTCATTTTAGATGTGAATAATTATATGTGTTCTGTTTCTAGTTCCAATTGAATTGTACCTAAAATTTCCCTTGTTTGCTATATATACTGTTTCCCTTCAAAATTTAGAAAATTTTGAAAAGGAAATTAGAATAATCTATGGTTTAAACACAAAGCCAATCTTGATATCAAGTCCAGAATAATCTGAATATAATTTATTAATCCTGTAGATTTCCAATATGTAGTCCCATTTTCAAACTCCAGATATATCTAGAGAATATATTGTACTTTCCTTTATCAGGGTTTTATAGCTTTTAATATATAAATCTTACACTTTCTTGGTTAAATTTATTCCTAAATATGTATGTTCTTATTTTTCAAAGCTATTGTAAATGGAATTTTTCTCAACTCTCTTTTTGATTATTCACTGGTGGAATTTAAATATATCTAATTTCTGTATGTTGACATTGTATTGTGTGACTTTGTGAATTCATTTATTAGTTCTAATGGATGTTTTGTATATTCTTTATAATTTTCTTTATATAAGATTATATCATTTACAAACATATATAGTTTACTCCTTTTCTTTTTTTTTTTTAATATATGAAATTTATTGTCAAATTGGTTTCCATACAACACCCAGTGCTCATCCCCAAAGGTGCCCTCCTCAATACCCATCACCCACCCTCCCTTCCCTCCCACCCCCCATCAACCCTCAGTTTGTTCTCAGTTTTTTAACAGTCTCTTATGCTTTGGTTCTCTCCCACTCTAACTTCTTTTTTTTTTTTTTTCCCTTCCACTCCCCCATGGGTTTCTGTTAAGTTTCTCAGGATCCACATAAGAGTGAAACCGTATGGTATCTGTCTTTCTCTGTATGGCTTATTTCACTTAGCATCACACTCTCCAGTTCCATCCACGTTGCTACAAAAGGCCATATTTCATTCTTTCTCATTGCCACGTAGTATTCCATTGTGTATATAAACCACAATTTCTTCATCCATTCATCAGTTGATGGACATTTAGGCTCTTTCCATAATTTGGCTATTGTTGAGAGTGCTGCTATAAACATTGGGGTACAAGTGCCCCTATGCATCAGTACTCCTGTATCCCTTGGATAAATTCCTAGCAGTGCTATTGCTGGGTCATAGGGTAGGTCTATTTTTAATTTTCTGAGGAACCTCCACACTGTTTTCCAGAGCGGCTGCACCAATTTGCATTCCCACCAACAGTGCAAGAGGGTTCCCGTTTCTCCACATCCTCTCCAGCATCTATAGTCTCCTGATTTCTTCATTTTGGCCACTCTGACTGGCGTGAGGTGATAGCTGAGTGTGGTTTTGATTTGTATTTCCCTGATAAGGAGCGACGTTGAACATCTTTTCATGTGCCTGTTGGCCATCGGATGTCTTCTTTAGAGAAGTGTCTATTCATGTTTTGTGCCCATTTCTTCACTGGGTTATTTGTTTTTCGGGTGTGGAGTTTGATGAGCTCTTTATAGATTTTGGATACTAGCCCTTTGTCTGATATGTCATTTGCAAATATCTTTTCCCATTCCGTTGGTTGCCTTTTAGTTTTGTTGGTTGTTTCCTTGCTGTGCAGAAGCTTTTTATCTTCATAAGGTCCCAGTAATTCACTTTTGCTTTTAATTCCCTTGCCTTTGGGGATGTGCCGAGTAAGAGATTGCTACGGCTGAGGTCAGAGAGGTCTTTTCCTGCTTTCTCCTCTAAGGTTTTGATGGTTTCCTGTCTCACATTCAGGTCCTTTATCCATTTTGAGTTTATTTTTGTGAATAGTGTGAGAAAGTGGTCTAGTTTCAACTTTCTGCATGTTGCTGTCCAGTTCTCCCAGCACCATCTGTTAAAGAGACTGTCTTTTTTCCATTGGATGTTCTTTCCCGCTTTGTCAAAGATGAGTTGGCCATACGTTTGTGGGTCTAGTTCTGGGGTTTCTATTCTATTCCATTGGTCTATGTGTGTGTTTTTGTGCCAATACCATGCTGTCTTGATGATGACAGCTTTGTAGTAGAGGCTAAAGTCTGGGATTGTGATGCCTCCTGCTTTGGTCTTCTTCTTCAAAATTACTTTGGCTATTCGGGGCCTTTTGTGGTTCCATATGAATTTTAGGATGGCTTGTTCTAGTTTTGAGAAGAATGCTGGTGCAATTTTGATTGGGATTGCATTGAATATGTAGATAGCTTTGGGTAGTATTGACATTTTGACAATATTTATTCTTCCAATCCATGAGCAGGGAATGTCTTTCCATTTCTTTATATCTTCTTCAATTTCCTACATAAGCTTTGTATAGTTTTCAGCATACAGATCTTTTACATCTTTGTTAGATTTATTCCTAGGTATTTTATGCTTCTTGGTGCAATTGTGAATGGGATCAGTTTCTTTCTTTGTCTTTCTGTTGCTTCATTGTTAGTGTATAAGAATGCAACTGATTTCTGTACATTGATTTTGTATCCTGCAACTTTGCTGAATTCATGTATCAGTTCTAGCAGACTTTTGGTGGAGTCTATCGGATTTTCCATGTATAATACCATGTCATCTGCAAAAAGCGAAGGCTTGACTTCATCTTTGCCAATTTTGATGCCTTTGATTTCCTTTTGTTGTCTGATTGCTGATGCTAGAACTTCCAGCACTATGTTAAACAACAGCAGTGAGAGTGGGCATCCCTGTCGTGTTCCTGATCTCAGGGAAAAAGCTCTCAGTTTTTCCCCGTTGAGGATGATGTTAGCTGTGGGCTTTTCATAAATGGCTTTTATGATCTTTAAGTATGTTCCTTCTATCCCGACTTTCTCAAGGGTTTTTATTAAGAAAGGGTGCTGGATTTTGTCAAAGGCCTTTTCTGCATCGATTGACAGGATCATATGGTTCTTCTCTTTTTTTTTATTAATGTGATGTATCACGTTGATTGATTTGCGAATGTTGAACCAGCCCTGCATCCCAGGAATGAATCCCACTTGATCATGGTGAATAGTTCTTTTTATATGCTGTTGAATTCAATTTGCTAGTATCTTATTGAGAATTTTTGCATCCATATTCATCAGGGATATTGGCCTGTAGTTCTCATTTTTTACTGGGTCTCTGTCTGGTTTAGGAATCAAAGTAATACTGGCTTCATAGAATGAGTCTGGAAGTTTTCCTTTCCTTTCTATTTCTTGGAATAGCTTGAGAAGGATAGGTGTTATCTCTGCTTTAAACGTCTGGTAGAACTCCCCTGGGAAGCCATCTGGTCCTGGACTCTTATTTGTTGGGAGTTTTTTGATAACCGATTCAATTTCTTCGCTGGTTATGGGTCTGTTCAAGCTTTCTATTTCCTCCTGATTGAGTTTTGGAAGAGTGTGGGTGTTTAGGAATTTGTCCATTTCTTCCAGGTTTTCCAATTTATTGGCATATAATTTTTCATAGTATTCCCTGATAATTGTTTGTATCTCTGAGGGATCGGTTGTAATAATTCCATTTTCATTCATGATTTTATCTATTTGGGTCATCTCCCTTTTCTTTTTGAGAAGCCTGGCTAGAGGTTTGTCAATTTTGTTTATTTTTCTTCAAAACACCAACTCTTGTTTTCGTTGATCTGCTCTGCAGTTTTTTTAGATTCTATATTGTTTATTTCTGCTCTGATCTTTATTATTTCTCTTCTTCTGCTGGGTTTTGGCTGCCTTTGATGTTCTGCTTCTATTTCCTTTAGGTGTGCTGTTAGATTTTGTATTTGGGATTTTTCTTGTTTCTTGAGATAGGCCTGGATTGCAATGTATTTTCCTCTCAGGACTGCCTTCGCTGCGTCCCAAAGCGTTTGGATTGTCGTATTTTCATTTTCGTTTGTTTCCATATATTTTTTAATTTCTTCTCTAATTGCCTGGTTGACCCACTCATTCTTTAGTAGTGTGTTCTTTAACCTCCATGCTTTTGGAGGTTTTCCATACTTTTTCCTGTGGTTGATTTCAAGCTTCATAGCATTGTGGTCTGAAAGTATGCATGGTATAATTTCAATTCTTGTAAACTTATGAAGGGCTGTTTTGTGACCCAGTATATGATCTATCTTGGAGAATGTTCCATGTGCACTCGAGAAGAAAGTATATTCTGTTGCTTTGGGATGCAGAGTTCTAAATATATCTGTCAAGTCCATCTGATCCAATGTATCATTCAGGGCCCTTGTTTCTTTATTGACCGTGTGTCTAGATGATCCATCCATTTCTGTAAGTGGAGTGTTAAAGTCCCCTGCAATGACCACATTCTTATCAATAAGGTTGCTTATGTTTGTGAGTAATTGGTTTATATATTTGGGGGCTCCGGTATTCGGTGCATAGACATTTATAATTGTTAGCTCTTCCTGATGGATAGACCCTGTGATTATTATATAATGCCCTTCTTCATCTCTTGTTACAGCCTTTAATTTAAAGTCTAGTTTGTCTGATATAAGTATGGCTACTCCAGCTTTCTTTTGGCTTCCAGGAACATGATAAATAGTTCTCCATCCCCTCACTCTCAATCTAAAGGTGTCCTCAGATCTAAAATGAGTCTCTTGTAGACAGCAAATAGATGGGTCTTGTTTTTTTATCCATTCTGATACCCTATGTCTTTTGGTTGGCGCATTTAATCCATTTACATTCAGTGTTATTATAGAAAGATACGGGTTTAGAGTCATTGTGATGTCTGTATGTTTTATGCTTGTAGCGATGTCTCTGGTACTTTGTCTCACAGGTTCCCCCTTAGGATCCCTTGTAGGGCTGGTTTAGTGGTGACAAATTCCTTCAGTTTTTGTTTGTTTGTGAAGACCTTTATCTCTCCTTCTATTCTAAATGACAGACTTGCTGGATAAAGGATTCTCGGCTGCATATTTTTTCTGTTCATCACACTGAAGATTTCGTGCCAATCCTTTCTGGCTGCCAAGTTTCAAAAGAGAGATCAGTCACGAGTCTTATAGGTCTCCCTTTATATGTGAGGGCATGTTTATCCCTTGCTGCTTTCAGAATTTTCTCTTTATCCTTGTATTTTGCCAGTTTCACTATGATATGTTGTGCAGAAGATCGATTCAAGTTACGTCTGAAGGGAGTTCTCTGTGCCTCTTGGATTTCAATGCCTTTTTCCTTCCCCAGTTCAGGGAAGTTCTCAGCTATAATTTCTTCAAGTACCCCTTCAGCACCTTTCCCTCTCTCTTCCTCCTCTGGGATACCAATTATGCGTATATTATTTTTTTTTAGTGTATCACTTAGTTCTCTAATTTTCCTCTCATACTCCTGGATTTTTTTATCTCTCTTTCTCTCAGCTTCCTCTTTTTCCATAACTTTATCTTCTAGTTCACCTATTCTCTCCTCTGCCTCTTCAATCCGAGCTGTCGTCGTTTCCATTTTGTTTTGCATTTCGTTTAAAGCGCTTTTCAGCTCCTCGTGACTGTTCCTTAGTCCCTTGATCTCTGTAGCAAGAGATTCTCTGCTGTCCTCTATACTGTTTTCAAGCCCAGCGATTAATTTTATGACTATTATCCCAAATTCACTTTCTGTTATATTATTTAAATCCTTTTTGATCAGTTCATTAGCTGTTGTTATTTCCTGGAGATTCTTCTGAGGGGAATTCTTCCGTTTGGTCATTTTGGATAGTCCCTGGAGTGGTGAGGAACTGCAGGGCACTTCCCCTGTGCTGTGGTGTATAACTGGAGTTGGTGGGTGGGGCCGCAGTCCGACCTGATGTCTGCCCCCAGCTCACCGCTGGGGCCACAATCAGACTGGTGTGTGCCTTCTCTTCCCCTCTCCTAGGGGCGGGATTCACTGTGGGGTGGCGTGGCCCGTCTGGGCTACTTGCACACTGCCAGGCTTGTGGTGCTGGGGATCTGGCATATTAGCTGTGGTGGGTAGGTAAGGTGCACAGGGGCAGGAGGGGCAGGCTTGGCTCGCTTCTCCTTAGGTGATCCACTTCAGGAGGGGCCCTGTGGCAGCGGGAGGGAGTGAGATCTACTGCCGGAGGTTTGGCTCCGCAGAAGCACAGAGTTGGGTGTTTGCACAGAGCGAGCAAGTTCCCTGGCAGGAACTGGTTCCCTTTGGGATTTTGGCTGGGGGATGGGCAAGGGAGATGGTGCTGGTGAGCGCCTTTGTTCCCCGCCAAACTGAGCTCTGTCGTCCGGGGGCTCAGCAGTTCTCCCTCCCTTTGTCCTCCAGCCTTCCCGCTTTCCGAGCAGAGCTGTTAACTTATGACCTCCCAGACGCTAAGTCACGCTTGCTGTGGGAACACAGTCCGTCCGGTCACTCCGCTTTTGCCAGCCAGACTCGGGGGCTGTGCTTGGCCAGCGAGCCACCCCTCTGCCCCGGCTCCCTCCCGCCAGTCCATGGAGTGCGCACCGCCTCGCCGCCCTTCCTACCCTCCTCCGTGGGCCTCTCGTCTGTGCTTGGCTCCGGAGACTCCGTTCTGCTGATCCTCTGGCGGTTTTCTGGGTTATTTAGGCAGGTGTAGGTGGAATCTAAATGATCAGCAGGACGCGTGGTGAGCCCAGCGTCCTCCTACGCCGCCATCTTCCCTCTCTCACTCCTTTTCTTTTTTTAAAGTTTATTTATTTGAAAGAGAGAGAGAGAGATTCCCTCCTTCCTTTCCTATTTGAATGAGTTTGTCTTGCCAAATTGCTCTAGTTAGAACTTCCAGTAAATTTTTAGACAGCAATGTTGAAAGCAGGCATTCTTTTCGTGTGTATGATCTTAGAGAGATTATTTTCAATCTTTCACCATTGACTATGATATGAACTGCAGTTTTTGTTTGTTTGTTTCTTTTTCCCATGAATGCCCTTTATAATGTCAAGGAAGTTTTCTTATACTCTAAGTTTGTAAAATGTTTTTGTTACAAAAGCTTTTTTAGGTTTTGTCAAATGTTCTTTCTGCATTAATTAAGAGGGTTATGTGGTTTTTCCCCTTGATTTCATTAATGTTATGTGATATTTTGATTGTTTCTCTTATCTTGAACCACCTTGTATTTCTGGGATAAACTACACTTGGTCATGCTATATAATTTTTTTTTACTATGCTGTTGGATTTGATTTGTTCATAGATTGTTGAAGACTTTTTTTATCTGTACTCAGTGAGATATTTTTCTGTAGTTTTTTAAATTAAAAATATGTGCATTCTGCAATGTAGCAACCCCACCCCGTGTGTGTGTGTGTGTGTGTGTGTGTGTGTGTGTGTGACAGAAAGACAGAGAGAGATAAATGACTTCTGGAGTACACCAGATATTTTCTAATAGAATGAACTGCATTCTGTATTTTTTTTAAGCTTTTTTTTTTTCAAGAAAGAGACAGTGTGAGCAGCGGAGGGGCAGAGAGAGAGGGGGAGAGAGAATCCCAAGTAGGCTCCGTGCTCCCAGGGCAGAGCCAGATGCAGGGCTTGAACTCACAAAACTGTGAGATCATGACCTGAGCAGAGATCAAGAGCCAGATGCCCAACCGACTGAGCCACCCCAACACCCCACATTCTGCATTTTGATATTATTTCCTCAATATTCACCAAAGATGACAGATTAGGGTTTTCTCAGGACTTTCCTGGGGATGTGTGTAGTCATGTACATGTATGTGTCTTTATAGTTAAGAAATATTTCAGACCTTTGAAAAACTCTGTATGGTCAATTCATTTTCCAATTTTTTCTTTTAACTTTTTTGGTCAGCCTTTTATTAGCTCTAATAATATTATTGCTTCAGGAAGCTTCAATCTTAGACAATTTCTATTACTTGTTTTTGACTAATAGGGAAGAGGCTGTTCATAGTAAGTGAGTTTTGAGTCAGGACAAATGAAGATGCATCCTGTGAGGGGTTATTTTCTGGTACCTGCCAGACAGGTCAAATAATTAGAATCCTCTGGGAATGGATCTCCAAGACACTCTATGTCCCCATCCCAGGAGGTGTGGGGTTGTAAGAAAAATATAAATACTTTCCATTCATAGGTATTTCCATAATAAGTGACATGTCCCAAGAAGATGCCAAGGAATATTTCGTAGAGATTTAGAGACCAATGTAAGTCATATCATGATTAAATTGTGAAAAATACCAAAAGGGATGGGGAAAGAGTTGATGGCAGGCAAGGTAGTATGGAGAGATGGAGGACAGATGAACATGAAAACAAGATCAAGAGAGAATGCATGCTCATACTCTTAACCTCTTGAGGGTACACTTTTACTGCATGCACTTGTACTTATGACCATGCAAAATCTCACACACAAAACTAAAGAGTGAGATGTGGAAGGAGATGCACAAATGTATCTGGTGTCAGTTTACCGATTGTTTTTGACTCTTCTGACTATTTATACAGGTGCATGAATGTGAGTATCAGGAGGGCAAGGACTTGCTTTCTCTATTTCTAGAACTGTGTCAGGTATTGTAAACGTGACTAATAAATTCTTTTTAATTAATCAATTTGGGAGTAAATGAATCATGAAGCATGGCCATGAAATGTAGATTTTTTTTTTAAAATAAGACCTATGGTGATGAAGCGTCTGAAGAAGGGAATAAGGTTACATAAAAGTGAAAAAGTCATGATACTGCAAGATTAGGCAAGCATGAGGAGGTGTCCATCATTTCTTCTCCTTCTGCTGGCAGTTCCAGAAATGGGAATGTGGATATTGGGGTGTGGTGGAGGTTAGTGGAGTAAAGTAGACTAAGAGGATGGCACATGGAGGAAATGATGGTTGGTTAGACAGATGTAATCCCATGTATCACCTTAGAAGTAACAGGTCAAATGAAGGGCTACGACCCAGTCTTATTTCTAAACCCAACAGATTGGAGGATATGTGAATAGATGATGAAATAATTACAGAATGATTAAGTAATTGGTTGCTTTGATCAGTGTTTACAGACTGAAAATGAGTTTTTCTCAGAAGCACCAATTTGCAAGCCTTCCTAGAAAATCTACAGAACTAAGTGGGACACGTTAATTTTCTAGGGATGTAGCCCTATTTTATTTTTTAAGTTTCTGCTATATGGAGCCCCAAGAGTGACCAAGACATGAAACTATTAACAGTCTGTTTGTCAATCTACTGAATTTCTAGATAAAGTCATCAAGACGGTAACAGATTCCTTTTTCATGCCCTGACTGGCCACCATACTTTTATTTTCAGTTTGTTCTTTCTCTTCATTCTATATAGATTAAATTTTTTTTCCTTCTTTGGATGAAGAATTGTTCTGTGAATCTTAGCATCAGTTGAACCTCCTTCATGGCATTTTTCTTGATCTACCTCCATACCTACAACATTCTCTATATATTTCTAACATAGCACTTGCAATACAATTTTTTAATTTCATTTTTGGAATTTTATCTCCCTTTCCATTTAATGGCCTCCTTGAGAGTATGTGACAAGTTTTCTTTGAACTTGTATTCAAATTTCCTAATCAATGCTGGTGCACAGAGGACCTCATAAATATTTGATGGAATAAATTGCGAAGAGAACCTCTCCACTTACCTTGCATATTCTTCACTAATGAAAGGCAAAAACTATCTCTGATAGTTTCACATTGAAAAATTGAGAACTTCAATTGTCTCCTCTCTGGCCCTAGCAGACCAGGTTTAGCTACACATGCGCACATACACAGACATATATTTCCTGAGACAATTTCTCCAATTACAAAATTATCTCTCATTTTTTTTGCTATCCTTCATAGGTTTCAAATGGGCACAGTTAGCAAGTCATTTGTCTTGTTATGGATTTTAAGTAGGAGGTACTGACCTTTATATGTACTTATCTTTAATGGATGCCTGTCAGCTCTTATTCCAACAACCAAGTATTCCAAAAGTTGAATCTAAGCTTTCTGCATGTGACAATCACTGTCACATTTTCTTTATGACTAGCTTTTCTCAAATAAACTGTGCAGTAACGGACTTCTCCCTTATTTGTTTTAAATTTTTAATTTCTATAAATAAGTTCAGAATTCCCACATATTCTGGATAAATGCTGTAAAACAAAATCACTTGATACTTTTTCTTCCGATATTACTTTAAAGGAGACACCCATAAAAACCTGAGAGCTAGGATAGAATCTTGGTAGGAACTGAATTCTAGGATGTCTAAGATGCTCCTGCCCTGTCTCCATGGATACAAGACAGAGATATATTTGAAAGCTGTCTAGCCCTAAATATCTAGTCTCCCCTCCCCCAGCTGGCCTATACCTGGTCAGTTTATTTACTGTATATGTTTACTTATGTACTCTCCAGATGATAAATTTACCTAGATTAAAATAATCTCTCAATTCATCTTTCATCATAACTGCAAAATACTCTTTGTCAAATATCTCCCCTTCTTAGTCATTATCTATTTTTCAAATCTTATAGGTAAATTTTTTAAAAACTAAATTATGATAGAACTGAGTATTTATTTTATAAAATAAGACATTGAAAGTGTTTTCTGTCCCGTCTCTTTTTAATTAATTCATCTGTTTACAAATGTTTAAATTGAGAACTTTCATATGGCAATTTGTTCATGCATATGAATAAACAAAGATAAATAATTTCTTCTGCTCTAAGAGTCACATATCTAGTATTTGCAAGAACCTATAAAAAATGTATAAACACACATTTGCACACATGCACACATACACACAGGATTTTTTTAATTTAATTTTTTTTTTTAATTTGCATCCAAATTAGTTAGCATATAGTGCAACAATGATTTCAGGAGTAGATTCCTTAGTGCCCCTTACACATTTAGCCCACCCCCCCCCCACAACCCCTCCACACATACACACAGGATTATGCACATTACACTTTACGAATTTTAGATTCCCTAACAGGGGAATAATTGAGATTACAAATACCAAAGAAAGCACTATGCACAGTAAGTAAAAATATGTAGGACACGATCAGATACATAGACTGTGGAATTTTATCTTTCTCCTTTATTTCTGGCTACACTCCAGAGTTTGAATTTCAGCTGTGCAGGAGATACTCTTCTGCCCTCTTGTCTTTTTGTCTCTCTTTTTATTAGGTAGAGTGGCAGCAGATTAAGGCTGGTTTTGTTCCTGGTGCCAGATGATGTTCAGGAGAGGATAGCACACAGTAAGGAGTGTGTTTAATCTTCTTTCCTTTTTAAAAAAATTGAAATATAATTGACATAAAACATTGTGTGAGTTCACAGTGTACAGTGTGTTGATTTGATGCATTTATGTATTATAATATGGTAACCGCCATAGCTTTAGCTATCACTCCTACCACATCACATAATTATCAATTTATTGTTGGGGGTGAGAACATTTTAGATACAGTCTTTTGGCAATTTTGAAGTATATAATATGGTATTGTTAGCTAAAATAATTATTTAACTTCTTTCTGAAAAAGAGTAAGGGAAGATGAAAGTGCTTTTTGCATTTTACTAGGAATCTAGACAAAGGGAGAAGAGGAGAAGAATTCACTAATGAGAAGTCAATAATTGTCTCTGATGTGCACAAAGAATTGTGCAAACACTGCAGCAGAAAGAATGGCTATGCCTAATGACACCCAGTTCCATCCTTCTTCGTTCCTCCTCCTGGGTATCCCAGGGCTAGAAGATGTGCACGTCTGGATTGGATTTCCCTTTTTCTTTGTGTATCTTGTTGCACTCTTGGGGAACGCTGCTGTCCTGTTTGTGATCCAGACTGAGCATAGTCTCCATGAGCCCATGTACTACTTCCTGGCCATGTTGGACTCCATCGATCTGGGCTTGTCCACAGCCACCGTCCCCAAAATGCTGGGCATCTTCTGGTTCAGCCTCAGGGATATATCTTTTGAAAGCTGCCTTTCCCAGATGTTCTTCATCCACTTCTTCACTGCCATGGAGAGCATTGTGTTGGTGGCCATGGCCTTTGACCGCTATGTTGCCATTTGTAAACCCCTTCGGTACACCATGATCCTCACCAGCAAAATCATCAGCCTCATTGCAGGCATGGCTATTCTGAGGAGCCTGTGCATGGTGGCCCCTCTGGTATTTCTCCTCCTGAGGCTGCCCTTCTGTGGGCACTATATCATCCCTCATACCTACTGTGAACACATGGGCATTGCTCGCCTGGCCTGTGCCAGCATCAAAGTGAATATTATGTTCGGTCTTGGCAACATTTCTCTCCTATTATTGGATGTGCTCCTTATAATTCTCTCCTATGTCAGGATCCTCTATGCTGTCTTCTGCTTACCCTCGAGGGAGGCCCGACTCAAAGCTCTCAACACCTGTGGCTCCCACACTGGAGTTATCTTAGCTTTTTTCACACCAGCATTTTTCTCTTTCTTGACACACCGATTTGGCCACAATATCCCTCAATATATCCACATTTTCTTGGCCAACCTATATGTGGTTGTTCCGCCAGCTCTCAATCCTGTAATCTATGGGGTCAGGACCAAACAGATTAGGGAGCGAGTCCTGAGGGTTTTCCTCAAGACAGATAGCTAACTAGTCAGAGGTCTTGGAAGGTCTGTTTTAGAGTTCACATTTCCTGCATTGTGAAAATTAGAGTTAGTTACCTTATGTCTAACCCAGTAGGAAGGAGGAAAAATTGAGGGGAATATTGAGACCAATAACATTAATTGTGTTTGAGTGGCAGGTTTTATATTTGAAGTTAATAATATGTGCATTGATGATACCAGATTGCTATAATTGGATATCCACATGCAAATAGATTAATTTAGACCCTTACTTTACATCATAGAAAAAATTAACCTACAATGGAACAGAGACCTAAAGACAAGAGCTAAAGTATAATAACCAACATAAAATTATTTGTAATATTGTTCACATAAAATTCCATAGATATGACAACAGCAGCAATAAATATTTTTATATGATTGATTGGTCTTCATTAAAGTATATATATTTTTTCTTCAAAGCATACTAGTAATAAAATGAAAAAGAAAGCCATAATCTGAGAGAAAATATTTATACATCATGTGTAAGACAAAGGAGTTGTCTAACAATATAGAGAGAACTCTTGTAATTTAATTATAATTATATAATGACTCGGGGCGCCTGGGTGGCTCAGTCGGTTAAGCGTCCAACTTCCGCTCAGGTCATGGTCTCGCGGTTTGTGAGTTTGAGCCCCTTGTCGGGCTCTGTGCTGACAACTCAGAGCCTGGAGCCTGCTTCAGATTCTGTGTCTCCCTCTCTCTCTGCCCCTCCCCCGCTCATGCTCGGTCTCTATCAAAAATAAATAAAATGTAAAAAAAAATTTAAATAATTATATAATTACTCAGTTTACTCAATTAAAATAGAAAAAATATTAAATGGAAAAATTAAAATAGAAAAAATATTAAAAATATTAAAATAGAAAAACTATTAAAAATATAGTGTTAAATGTCAGCCCTTCTCTCTGTACATACAAGCTCCCTTAAAGCTGTAATTCCTGAGAGTACTCTTCAGTATATCTTGTATATGAAATTCTGCATCTCAGAAGTTATTTCTATGGAACCAAATTGACGATGGTATGCTTTATTTATGATGTGTTTTCAACATTTTGGGGCATGGTTTATGTTTTCACTTTGAGATTCTTTTTATCTCTTTCTGGACTTTTTTTTTTTAAAACACTGAAGTTTTTATGAGTTAAGCATATAGCTACTCCCACATGCTACTACACATAAGTTTATAAACCCTTATATTTTTTTGTTATTTTTTAAAGTTTTTACTTAAATTCCAGTTAGGTAACATACAGTATAATATTAGTTTCAGGTGTACAATATAGTGATTTAACAATTCCATCAGACACCTGGTGCTCATCACTACAAGTGCACTCCTCAATCCTCATAACCTATTTAACCCATTTCCCACCCATCTCCCTTCTGGTAACCATCAGTTTGTTCTCTATAGTCAAGAGCCTGTTTCTGTGATACATGTACCTCGATGTTTATAGCAACATTATCTACAATAGCTAAATTATGGAAACATCCCTGGTGTCCATAAACTGATGAATGGATGAAGAAAATGTGGTATGTATATGTATATGTATATGTATATGAATATGTATATGTATATATAATGGAATATTACTCAGCCATAAAAATGAATGAAATCTTGAGCCATTTGCAATGACATGGATGGAGCTAGAGAGTATAATTCTAAGTGAAATAAGTCAGAGAAGGACAAATACCATATGATTTCACTCATATGTGGAATTTAAGAAACAAAACAAATGAGAACAGGGGAGAAAGAGAGAGACAAATCACTCATACTTTTCAAAGGTGATGTGTCTTATTTAGCTTGAAGCTTTTAATTATTTTTGTCTTTGGTTTTCGACAATGTTACTTGATATACTGTTATTTTTTTTTTAAATATGTCATTATTGAGATTTGTGGCTGTTTTTAAAAAATTGTTTTATTTGAATATAGTTAACACAATGTTACATTAGTTTCAGGTGTGCAACTAGTGATTCAACAACTCTATGCATTGTGCTATGTCCACCACAAATGTAGCTACCACCTGTCACCATACAATGCTATTACAATAACATTGATTATATTCCCTATGCTGTACCTTTTATTTCCAGTGATTTATTCATTCCATACTTGGAATCTGTATCTCCCACTCCCCTTCACCCATTGTACATATCCACATAGTATCCTCCCCTCTGTTCTCTGTTTTCATAGTATGATTCTGCTTTTTGTTCTTTTTGTTCTTTTATTTGTTTTTTTCCATTCCACAGATAAGTAAAATTATATGGTATTTGTATTTATCTGTCTGACTTATTTCATTTAGCATAATGCCCTCTGGGTCCATCCATGTTGTCATAAATGGCAAGATCTCATCTTTTTATGGCTGAGTAATATTCTGTCGTGTGTGTGTGTGTGTGTGTACTACATCTTCTTTATCCATTCATGTATCAATGGTCACTTAGGTTGTTTCAATATCTTGGCTATTACAAATAATGCTCAATAAACATAGGGATGCATATATCTTTTCAAATTAATGTTCTCATTTTCTTTGGGTAAATACCCAGTGGTGGAATTATTGCATCATATGGTATTTCTATTTTTCATTTTTTTAAGGAACCTCCATACTGTTTTCCACAGTGGCTGCACCAATTTACATTCCCACCAACATGAGGGAATTCCCACCATGCATGAGGGTTTCTTTTTCCTTACATCCTCTCCAACACTTGTTATTTCTTGTCTTTTGGAGGCTAGCCATTCTGGTAGATGTAAAGTGATATATCATTGTGGTTTTGATTTGTATTTCTCTGATCTTCATTTCACTTGTCTGTTGGCTATCTGTGTGTATTACTTGGAGAAATGTCTGCTTGCTTCTTCTGCCCATTTTTAATTGGATTTTGGGGGTTTTTTTGGTGATGAGTTGTGTAAGTTCTTTATATATTTTGCATACTAACTCTTCATCATATGTCATTTGAAATAACTTCTTCTATGTAGTACGTTGCCTTTTTGTTTTGTCGATGGTTTCTTTTGCTCTCTTCAGTAAGTGGTGCTGGGAAAACTGAAGAGCTAATACAAAAGAATGAAACTGGACCACTTTCAGCCACCATACACAAACATAAAATCAAAATGGATAAACACCTAAATATGCGACTTGAAACCATAAAACTCTTAGAACATAAGCAGTAATTTCTTTGACATTAGTTATAGCAACTTTTTCAAGATATGTCTCCTAAGGGAAAGGAAACAAAAGAAAAATAAACTATTGGACAGCATCAAAACAAAATCTTTTGCACATCAAAGGAAACCATGTATGGAATTATGTCTTTCTGTAGTTTTATAATGTATATGTTATCATATGTTAGCAGAAATCCTTCAAATTATTTCTTCTATGTCATTTTCTGTCTCCTTGCCTCATGTGATTCCAGATAAATGTAAGTGGTTTGGTTATCTATTACTGTTTAATCAACTTTATGTTTAGCAGCATGAAGGCATGAAACAAATAAATTAATCTCATAAATTTTATTGACTGGGAATTTAGAAAAGTTAAGTAAGGACTGTTCTCTGCTTCATAATGTTTAGGACGTTAGCTGTAATCATTCAAATTGTTGAGGGTGACCCATATGACTGGTGGCTGGGACTAGTGGGATTTGGACTAATTTCTACTCTCATGTCTGTTTTCTAGGCCAGGATAATTGAAGGGCTCAATCCAGAACTCGTATCCAGAGAAACTGCCTGTGGTTTCTCCAGTATGGTGTAATCAGGATCAACCTTCTTACAAAGGCCCCAACAAGTAGTCTTCCCAGCAATACAAAATGGAAGTTGCATGATCTATTAAAACCGATTCTGAGAAATTATATAGCACTGCCTTCACCATACTGTATTTATTTAAACAACTATTTGCCTCCTCTAATTCATAGAGAGAGGAGTCAAACACAGTTTTTGATGAGTGAAGTGTCAGTATTTTTTAAAGAACACAGGCCACCCTTTCATAATAAAACACTCAGCAAATTGGAATTAAAGAGAACTTCTCACCATTAAGGCCATTTTTGAAAAATCCACAGCTGGTCTACGGCCATACCACCCTGAATGCGCCCGATCTCATCTGAAAAATCCACAGCTAACATTATATTTAATGATAAAAGATGGAACAGTTTTCTCTAAGATCAGGAACAGAACAAGAATGCCTGTTCTCATTCTTGGTATTCAACATAGTACTGAAATTTCTAGCCATAGCAATTAGCAATACATATAAAAAACCTATTAGAGTGAATGACCATATTAACATATTCATAGTCATATAATAATAAAAATTCAGCATAGTTGGAGGGAAAAGAAGGAAACACACAAAACCAATATATTTCTATACACTATTAATAAAAAAATACAAAAAGTAAATTAAAACAATTCCCTTTATAGTAACATTAAAAGAATAACATACTTAAAAACACATTTAAACAAAGTTTGCACAGTGCAAATTGCAAAACATTGACGAAAGAAATGAAAGAACTAATTAAATGGAAATGCATCCTTCGGCCATAGGTTGAAGACGATATTGTTAAGATGGTAATAGTCTCCACAGAACTCTATAGATTCAATGCAAAAGCTATTAAAATTTCAACAACCTTCTTTACAGAACTAGAAACTCAGATCTTAAAATTCATATTGAATTACAAGGGGTGCCAAATAGTCAAAATAATCTTAAAAAAAACCCTGCCTAGTTTGAAACACTCATACAGCCTACAAAGCTATGGTAATTAATACAATGTGGTGCTGGCATAAGGATAGACATATAGATGAATGGAATAGAGCTGAGATTCAAAAAACAAACTCAAGTATATACAGTCAAATATCTGTGGTCATGACAATTCAAAAGAGGAGCAAATAGTTTCTTTAAAAATGGTAACAGATCAACCAGATATCCACATGCAAAAGAATGAAGTTGGACCTTTACCTGACATCACATAAACACACATAAAATGAAAATGAATCAAAGAACTAAATACAAGAACCGTAAATATGAAAATGTTAGAAGAATACAAAGGAGTAAATCTTTGAGACCTTGAATTTGGCAATAGTTACTTAGATATAATACCAAAATACAAGAAATAAGAGAAAAATTGAAATTTGGACTTCATCAAAATTTAAAAAATGCATCAAATGACACTATCAAGAGAGTGAAAAGAGAACCTGTAAAATGGTAAAATAATGTTTGCAAGCCATATAACTGAAAGGGGTCTAGTACCTAGAATATATAAACAACTCTTGCAACTCAACGACAAAAAACACAAGCAACACAATCAGAAAATGGGCAAAGAAGCTGAATAGACATTTCTTTACATAAAATATGTAAATGGCCAACATACCCTTGAAAAGGTGCTCGATAACATTAGTCATTAGTGAAATGCAGATAAAAGGCATGAGATATCACAAGACACACAATGAAAGCTATAATAATAATTTTTTTAAAGACAAAACAAGTATTGATGAAGATGGGGAGAAGCGATATCTCTCATATATTTTTGTCTGGAATGTAAAATAGTGCAGATGTTGTGGAGAACAACTTGGTTGTTTCTCTAAAATTCAAACCTAGACTGACCTATGACCCAACAATTCTATTCTTAGATATATACTTAGAAGAACTGAAAACAGGTGTCTGAACAAAAACTTCTATACTAATGTTTTTAATGGTACTACTTGCTAAAAGGTGGAAGCAACTCAAGTGTTCATCAACTAAAGAATGGGTAAACAACATGGAGTAGAACCATACAATTGATAATATTCAGCCATAAAAAAATAATGAAGTACTGGCACATGCTACCACATGCATGAGCCTTAAAACATTATGGAAAGTAAAAGAAGCCAGATGCAAAGGCCACAGATTGTATGATACCCAGAATAGGAAAAGCCACAGTGACAGAAAGAAAATTGGTTTTCAGGATCTGGAGAAAAAGGAGGAAATGTACACTGGCTGCTTCATGAGTACACTTTCCTTTTGAAGTGATTGAAATGCTCTGGAACTGGGTTGTGGTGATGGTAACAAAACATTGTATATGTTCTAAATGTCACTAATGATAGAGTTTATATGTATTTTCTCACAATTAAAAAACATTAGAAATAAAATCATAGTCTACCAGAAGGCCATAATTATTTATGTTCCTCCTTCATGTAAGCAAACAAACAAACATCAAGAAGTTCCTATCCCATTATACTATCATACTTAGTCTCAAGGCACATGATCTCACTTTCCAAATCAGTTTCAGGTGCAGATGAGACTCTGGTTCGCTGAGTATTATTTACCTTTATATAGAGACCTGTGAATTCATACAGAAAGTATCCTGCCCTACACATATCCAACATACAATAGGCAGAGCACAAGCACATGAGACATTCTGATTTAATAAAGGGAAAATGAGAGAGACACAGTAATCACTAGCCCATGGCCCTGGAGAACATGTTTGCTGATTATCGCTCTGGAAGTGATTCCTTATTGCTCTTGGTTTTGCCCTCTGGGCTCTTGATTCCACCGTCTGAGTCATCCTTCTTTTTAAATAAAACCGCTCATGCTGAAACCTTGGTAATTGTTCTCCACTTCCTTCTTGTCTTTCAAAATTCGGTGGTCCAAAGTCTTCTTTTCCTTTTTACTGTTTTTGTCTTTTTCATCCCAAGCTCATATAAGTTCTTTAAAATTTTGCGGGTTTCTTGTGTGTCAATTTAAAAATCTGGTCCATTAAACAAAAGCCACAATTAGAATTCCCTTCAAGATACATCTGGACCTTCTGTGAGGCTTCTTTAGGGGTACTGCCATTAAGATTTTTAGTAGCTTTACAATTGATAAAGAGAGTCTCTGAGGCATCCTGTAAAACCTTTTAATCTGTCAGAAATTCTGTATGAGAAACTAATTTAAGTCACTGAGATCTTAAAGGTTTTACAGTCACACTCGTATGATCTTTGCCTTGGAGCTGTTTCTTATTTTGAGAATGTTTTGCAGTGAGGAGAGGGTGAGAATGGAAATAGACTTGGTTTTAAAAGCCACTAAGTCCTGGCTCCTTCATATTTTAACTTGTCTCTCTCTGTCTAAATTTTATTATACATAGCTAAAAGAAACCACCTGGCACTTTTGGCATTCTGCCTGGAAATCTCTTTGGCCAAATCTATCAGTTTGTTATAAACCTTTTTTTATTTTCCATGTTACTGAATGTAACAGTTTGGTCAAATTTAGATTTCCACATAGAAAATATCCTTTTTACCTAAGCTTTCAATTCTGTCTTCCTCACTTTTCTTCTGCCCTCACCTACAGTCTTCTTAGACCTATCAATCTCCTGTCTATCACAGTTGTCAAACTAATGACACATATTTTGGGTTTTAATAAAATGGAACCTGATTACTGTGTGGCTCAGTTGGTTAAGCATCCAACTCTTGGTTTTGGCTCAGGTCATTATCTCACAGTTTGCGGGTTTGAGCCCTGCGTCAGGCTCTGCGCTGACAGTGTGAAGCCTGCTTGGGATTCTCTCTCCCCTCTCTCTCTCTGTCCCTATCCTCCTCTGTCTCTCTCTCTCTCTCTCAAACTAAATAAATAAAAATTTTAAAAGAAGATGGAACCTGATTAAAGGTGGCAGATTTTCTCTTGGTTTTCTATTCTTATGTATAAATCACTCTAAAACTTCATAGTATAAAGTCAACAGATCATATATTTTATTATGTTCACAGATTTTATAGGTCAACAATTCAGAAAAAGCATACTAGGGGAGGCTCTTATTTTCTCTGCAAAATGTAAAGTCTTAGCTGGGGTAACTGAAATGGATAAGATTGCTTTAAAGAACTGCAACAGACGGAGTAGGTGACCCTAAGCTAGTTTCTTCACGTTGATATCTGGGACCCAGGCTAGGAAAGTGGATGGACGGGCTCAGTTAACCATACAAGAGTGTATGGATCTAAGCTCTGTAAGTTTCCTTGTGTCTGAGTGTCTTTCCTCTGCCTTGGTCATCAGCCTCTTTCCCTGCTCCTATAATCATTAAACAACCAGTGGGGTAATGATGAGTAAGAAGTTGGGCTCACCTTATTGAACTTCCTTCTTTGCAGGATCTTGGCTTCTCATATCTTTGTTGCTTTATCCGTCTTTCACCAAAATAGTTCATGAGGAGTAGGGCAAAGGAATTACAGACACATCAGACTTAAGTTGTAACACAGATAATGTAGAACCAAAAAAGCCAGGGCAGACTAATGGAATGTGTCATTGAAGAAGATAGCTGATAATAATCTTAACAGCTCAGGTGTTAATCAGGAGCTTAGACTTTTAATTTGGAAAGCAGAAAAGATACAGAGTTTCATTGGAAAGAAAAAGTAGATGACTTTTGCCTCATAGTTCTAGTGAAGGCAGGGAGGTCTTTTAAGAGAACTCTCCAGTGAATATCACAGTCTATGCCAAGAACCCAGGGAGACTACAGTCCCATCCTATTGGAAGCAGGGTAGCTGCATCAATATAAATGCCCATTCTTTGCCTAGGAAAGTGTGGACCCAGAGAGATGTCAGATGATGTTTCCAAAGTCCACCCTCTCAAATACACTTGGAAAGCAAGGTAAGGCTGTGTAGTCTTTGGTTAGGGCTGTGAGAAATAGCATGGGAAATGGGGAATGAGTTCATGCTAACCTAGAATAGGGAGAAGGAAGGAAAGTAAGTACATAATGAAGATAAATACAGGAAATACATAAATACAGGGAAGGGATAAGGAGAATACACAGATAAGCTTTGGCCATTACAAATTGTATACCCATAAACTATCATGGCTACAGACATTCCTATATGTTCATATATCTCTTTAAATTTATGCAGTTCTGTGCACTGTGGGATATTTAGCAGCACCCCTGGCACCTACGCATTAGACAGTGGTAACACTTCACCCAAATTTTGACAGTCAAAATGTTTCCAGACATTGCCAATATACCCTAGGGAGAAAATGACCACCGGTTACAAAACACTGGAATAAAGAATCTTTCTTCCATTCTTTATCAGTTATAGGACATGAAATAGTGTTTATGTGTATGGTAGGTAGAGGTTGTGGAATATGGTAAAGTAATGAGTAACATGATACAGAACTGAGGAAATGACTGTCTGATATAATTCATTTCAGGACATTAGAAATCTTGATACTCAAGGTGAGAAGCTGGGGCCCACTCTCATCACTGAACCTGGCAAAGGTTTGAGGATATGTGAACATATATTGATAGAACAGATCAGCATATACTTATGGAATGAATTAAGTAACTGGTTGGTTAACTGGTTCGGAAATGCAGCTGTTTAAGCGCTTAGAAGGGAACCAATTCTTAGGAGGTTAATGCTCCTGGAAAACCAGGGGTGAGAATAAGATGGGCTTCCTTCTTTGGATGTAAAACCATAATAATTCTACAACCTCATGCTGTAGTTCACTTGAGTAACCCAGACAGTTTTCATTTAAAGATAGAACCATTAATCTGGAATCTGGAAGAGATTGCAAAAAGGGCCACAGAGCCCAAGACTTAGATGGCAAACCAGCGTACTCACCCTACAAGGTAGGGTGAGTAAAAATTTTGATTCCTGTTCTAAAAATCATACATGTGTTTCTCTCTACCTAGAATAAACTTCCTATGCTTGTCTGTGAAACACAAAGTTGTCCTTGATCCATTTTACTTCTTTCATGGAATTTCTTTTGTCTTATTCATACCCACAGCATTTGCTGTATTTTTCTACCACAATGCAACATTTTATTCAGATTTCATCTTTCCACTTGTATTTCCCTCACTACACCGTGACGGCATCAATCAGATCTTATTCAATTTTTCTATCTAAATTTCTATCTCAATTTATCCCATCTTTCTGCCACTTCAAACAGGCCTCACATAGACCACTTTCTTCACTACAGGCTGTGATGCTTTTTCTGTGCATCTATCTCTGATTAGTCCCACTCAAGTATGAACTCTGCCAGTTTCCAACCATCTATCCCAACCATCTATCATTTACACACTGTTTTCAAAATCATTTTATCTCAAGAAGTTAGTCGATAAAGAACTTATCTTTTCCTGATTTTCCTAAAATATTAGTTCAGGATAAGTAGCTCCAACGTTCTGCTGCTCAAGCTAGTTCTATATAACAAATCCCTTAATAAATTACTTGCTATTTAGTCCTTAAAAGGAGATATCCAGGAAGACCTCAAGGAATAGAGGACCGCTTTGTTGGACTCTAATTTCAAGGATGTCCAAAGTAATACTCCCTTTTCCTTGTATAAATAGGAATAGATAGGATTTGAATAGAATAGTGCTCAAAACACTAGAAACTCTTTAGGTACCCCTGATTAGACTTCCCAAAACAGCTTCTGAAATTAATTTGGAAATTTATGGATTCAGTGTATAATGAGATAATTTCAATTTAAAATATTTTATAAATCCAAGTTTCACTATCACATTAAAAGTTCCTATGCAAATGTCTCTATTTTATTGTTTTTATACATGATCCAAAATATTCTGAATGAAGATGATTTTTGGAAGAGTTAGTTAAGATGGAAATTATGTTACTAATAATCTGGGGCATGCTGATTTTTGTTATGACTTTCCTGTGACTTATTCATTTAATAAATGTTATTATCTTTTTCTGAGAATTTGTATGTGTGAAGTAGTTTTAGGTGCACGAGTAAAAAAGAAGTAAATTTTTGGCTTCTGTTTCAGAATCAAATAGAGTTATATGCACAGTCAAATAAATATACACATATAGACATGCAAATTTACATATATATATATGCATATACATATACATAATACACACACACACACACACACACACACACACACACACACATAACTGGTCCTCAAATTCCCTAAAAGATAATGGGTTGAATTACATACGAAAAAGCATTTTTCATATAAATTAATGCAGTGTGTTTAACACCATGAGATACAAAGAACAAAAACCTGTATTATTCCTACTCCTCACTTTGATCTACCTGATAGATGGATATTCTTCTCCTCTTTCTTATTAAACCTTTGATGAATGGGAATGATATGGGGAATAGAGAGATTGGCTCTATTCCTGGAGCTATCTGATCTTCAGGTAAGGGTGGCAGAAAAATTTTGATAACATTGGGAGAAATGGGAGAAAATGAATATTACAAATTTATTTTGCATTTAACCAGGAGTCAGGAAAGAGATGGAAGTGGAGGAAGAATCACTAATGACAAGTTGACATCTCACTCTGTTATATGCACTCACCAACAGTGGCAGAGAGAATGTCCATTCTTAATGACACCCAGTTCCATCCTTCTTCGTTCCTCCTCCTGGGTATCCCAGGGCTAGAAGATGTGCACGTCTGGATTGGATTTCCCTTTTTCTTTGTGTATCTTGTTGCACTCTTGGGGAACGCTGCTGTCCTGTTTGTGATCCAGACTGAGCATAGTCTCCATGAGCCCATGTACTACTTCCTGGCCATGTTGGACTCCATCGATCTGGGCTTGTCCACAGCCACCGTCCCCAAAATGCTGGGCATCTTCTGGTTCAGCCTCAGGGATATATCTTTTGAAAGCTGCCTTTCCCAGATGTTCTTCATCCACTTCTTCACTGCCATGGAGAGCATTGTGTTGGTGGCCATGGCCTTTGACCGCTATGTTGCCATTTGTAAACCCCTTCGGTACACCATGATCCTCACCAGCAAAATCATCAGCCTCATTGCAGGCATGGCTATTCTGAGGAGCCTGTGCATGGTGGCCCCTCTGGTATTTCTCCTCCTGAGGCTGCCCTTCTGTGGGCACTATATCATCCCTCATACCTACTGTGAACACATGGGCATTGCTCGCCTGGCCTGTTCCAGCATCAAAGTCAACATAATATTTGGTCTTGGGGATATGTCTATTTTATTATTGGATGCGCTCCTTATAATTCTCTCCTATGTCAGGATCCTCTATGCTGTCTTCCGCCTGCCTTCCTGGGAGGCCCGGTTCAAAGCTCTCAACACCTGTGGCTCCCACACTGGAGTTATCTTAGCCTTTTTCACGCCAGCATTTTTCTCTTTCTTGACACACCGTTTTGGCCACAACATCCCCCAATATATCCACATCCTCTTAGCCAACCTATATGTGGTTGTTCCGCCAGCTCTCAATCCTGTAATCTATGGGGTCAGGACCAAGAAGATTAAGGAGCAGGTTTTGAGGATCTTTTTAAAAGACAGTTAACCATTGGTAGTCTTAGAATTACAGTTCATATTTGCTCCCTTTGCTCATTAAAAGGGGGTTATTGTCTAAAAAGAAGAGATGTAGCAAAGGTGAATATGAACAGTAATAACATTTCTTTCTCTATAATCCTTTGAGTTTAAAGATAATAAATTTATTGGTGATAATCTTACAATTTGTAATTATTACATCTCTTACAAAGTGCTTATATTTATACTATTTGATAATCAAGGTAGTTCTATAAAGTAGTTGCCATATTCACAAATTTTCAAATGAAAGTTTGATGCTTAGGATCACTAAAAGATTCATCTGAAAATTCAACTATTTGTGAGAAGTAGATTATTAAGTCAGGTAGTTTTAGAATCACCAGAAGAAATATGAAGGCAACAGAGTGGAATTTGTTCAGGGATTTTAGACAATTTTGGTGACATAATTCTTGAAATAATAACAATGACATTATTTAACTCATTAGGATATACTGTTCTAAATAATCTACTTACATTAACACACCTATTTCTTGTGTGAATTCTATGATGTGGCTACTGTTAATATTTGCATTTTCATATAAGTAAACTATGGATTAAAAAACTCTCCATAAAAAAATATGATTGAGATTTTGGCTCCAGATATCTAGAGAAATAGTAGCCATGCATTTAGAAATGAAATAAAGAGAGCAGGGATAATGGTGCATAACAATGAAAGATATATTTATTAAATGAATATTCATTAACTTCTACATGTGCTCAATTATATGTCACTGTTTGGTGATAGACAAATGGAAAGACAGAATCCTATGTCCTGAGAAAACAATGATGGGAGTTAGGCTATTAAGGCAAAAAAACATTATGCTATAAGATTACATATTAACTTATATTTGGAAGGCTATTTTTTAGAAACTTTGTAATAGTATTCAATAAATATCCCAAATGCTGGGCCAATATATTAAAGTTAGCCACACAAAACTAGAAATGTATTTGACCTTTTTTGAATTTCTAAAATAATGACATGGAAAATTATTGACCTAGTCAAAAAAAACCTAGTTTTTTTGTTTGTTTGTTTTGTTTTGATTTTTAAGAAGAGGTTATTTGAAACTACATTCAAGAGAGTCTGCCAGAGTTGTGTTCTCTTTTACTTCATTTAAGACCTCTGATTCTTCATCAGTTTATGAGCATGGAAATTCTACTGCATGACCAGAAAGTGTCATAGAGAAATAAAAAAAATTTAGATACGGCCTTCTAAATCTTGTAGTTAATTCTATGGGGCGCCTGGGTGGCTCAGTCGGTTGAGCGTCTGACTTCAGCCCAGGTCATGATCTCGCGGTCCGTGAGTTCCAGCCCTGCGTGGGGCTCTGTGCTGACAGCTCAGAGCCTGGAGAGTGTTTCAGATTCTGTGTCTCCCTGTCTCTATGATCCTCCCCCGTTCATGCTCTCTTTCTGTCTCAAAAATAAATAAACGTTAAAAAATATTTTAAATCTTGTAGTTAATTCTAGCAAAAATACTGTAAATAGGACAGCATAGATATTCAAATATAATATTGGTTAGCAATATTCATATACTACACTTAAATGTTTTGTATTTAGAAAATCTAAGAGGCTAAGAGAGCACACCAGGGCAATTGAATAAGGAGACATCAGACAAACTAATTGTCAAGGTGATCAGTATATTCAAAGCCTCTGACTCTAAATAAGGTAACAAAGCTTTAGTCATCCAAATTCATAATAGAGGAGCTTATCTGTTGGTACTTTAACAAACAAAAATAATATCACATTCAGACATAAGTAAATGTAAAAATTAGTAACATTATTTACAGCAACTTGGACCTTTGGATGAAATAATCCCAGTAAGAAAAAAAAAATGTTCCTGAAGATTTTTGAGGAAGAATATATCACTTGCAAATATGGGTTTTAGTAACACAATATAAAAATTAGAAATATCTGCTTGGCCCATCTAAGTTAGACATTAATGGTGTTTGGTGATATTTCCAGCTTTCCCATGAACTGTGAGATCCTGACCTGAGCCAGAGTCAAGAGTCAGATGATGAACTGACTGAGCCATCCAGCCGCCCCTATTAATGTTTTATTTTAATTTCAGTATAGCTACAGTGTTATATTAGTTTCAGGTGTACAATGTAGTGATACAACGCTTCCATACATCACCCTGTGCTCATCACAAGTGTACTCTTTAATCTCCATCACATATTTTACAACTCATATCCAGCATAAAATGTCTAAATCAAGGGGGTATTTGGTACCTCATTATTTTAAGGGATAAAGAATATGAAACTAGGGGAGCCTGGGTGGTTCAGTCCATTAAGTGTCCAACTTCAGCTCAGGTCATGATCTCACAGTTCATGAGTTTGAGCCCTGCTTCGGGCTCTGCACTGATGGTGCAGAGTCTGCTTGGGATTTTCTCTCTCTCTGCCCCTCTCCTGCTTGTGTGCTGTGCACACATACTCTCTCTCTCTCTCTAAAAATAAATAGACATTAAAACGAATAAAACCTTAAAAAATAAAAAAAAATTGCTCTTTAAAAGAGACTCTTTAGGGAAGGAGAAAATAAATTACAGAGTAGTAGAAAATATGTACAAAACATATATGTCATGAAAGGCTTGTATCTAGAATATATAAAGAACTCTTAAAACTCAATAATAATAAAAAAACCCAGTTTAAAAACGACAAATAATCTGAAGAGGCATTTCACCAAAGAAAATTATATGTATGGCAAATAAACCCATTAAAAGATGCTCAGCATCACTGGACTGCAGGGAAATGCACGATAAAACACTATGAGGCAGCATTAGAACCCATTTTGGTGGTTTAAAAAATGTTCAGAATGCCAATTACTGGTGAGCACGTGGACCATCCAACACTCTTATACATAGGGAGTATCAATGCTCTCTAGCCAACAGCCACCAGGAGTATATTTATACTTTTTATTTATTTATTTATTTATTTATTTATTTATTTATTTCATTTATACTTTTTAAAAAAGGAAGGTTTATTAGCTGTTACAACAAGAGATACCACATGCAGTGGTGCAATGTTAGGGGTCTCAGTAAGAGTGTTTAAGGAAAGATTTGATATTGGATTTGGACTTGATTAGGGGATATTTTTCTGAAGTAGATGCTTTCAGAGAAAGAACTAATTCTATTACTGGATATCAATAACTTTTATATAGAAAGTGGGAGAAGTTTTTGTCTCCACTCAGACATGCTTATAGAAGGGTTTATGTTTCACTCCATCAACACAAACACAAAGTGACCTTGCCTGATGTTTATACTTAGTGAAACTGTTTATATTAAGTGGACATCATTACAGTCAAGATGTTATTATCAGGTCAGCTATCAGTTGACAGATATTAGAGCTGCTATTTTCTTTCTCGGAAGAAAGCCAGTATCTCATGATTCTATACTTATCCAGGCTAAACACAGTACATAATCTTTCTATGATGTCCTCAAATAATTTATGTTTCTATTTTACTTTGCAGTTTTTATTATGCCACCTTCTAAGCCTCTTCTAAAGGAAATTGAGTTAGAAAGTCTAGAAAACTCATAAGTTCCCTGCTTAAAGTTGGCTCCATATATGTTAAAAAATTAGTTATTTGTGGGGCGCATGGGTGATTCAGTCAGTTAAACGTTTGATTCTTTATTTCAGGTCAGGTCATGATCTCATGATTCATGGGTTCAAGCCCCACATTGGGCTCTGTGCTGACAGTGCAGAGCCTGCTTAGGATTGTCTCTCTCTCCTGCTCTCTCTGCCCCTCCCTCACTCATGCTCTGTCTCTCTCTATCTCATAATAAATAAATAAACTAAAAAAAAACTTAGTTATTTGCATATTTATACATGGTTAGTATTAACTATGCAACCAGAATATAAGTTTCTTGGGGGAAAGATCTACATATACAAAACATTACTGACTACATACTTAATTTTAAATGAGTGCTTGCTGAATGGCTAACCTGACTTCTAGATCAAGTAAATGATATTTGCTGGAAAAGAGTGACACAATCATTAGGGGGTAGAACAGCTGTGGTTAATGAGAGGGAGAAATTACAGACTGACTCTTGGGGGATTGATGGCGAAAGATTAGAAAGAGTGGGTTGGTAGTAAATGAGAAATGTTTTCAAGCTGGGAAGTTAAAGGGAGAAACTTCAATGTCCCAAGGGATTCCTGTGCCCTGTGCTTTTTTTCTGCTCATAAACCTGTGATGAGAACTTGTGAATTCATTATCTTTCATATTCTCATCCCATGTGGGCCCAGAAGAGCAGCTACTCCCCATCAGGAAGAGGATTTTTCAATCTCAGTATAAACTTTTCTCCTTGAACTACAGTTGTGATGCTGAGACACACTTGGAACAATTATTGGTCATGATTGTAGCTTCTTCCAATACTGGCTGTCCCTGAGGCTGGTGAGTTGGGTACAGGTTTGACTGCTATATGTACTTAAACATTTGGTTGGGAAGGTTTGAACTCAGGTCTATTAATTTAATCCCCTCACTAAATTGGCAATTCATATTTATATATGATACAAATCTTAATTTGGAGGACGTATTTTACATGTTTCACCTAAAATTTCTAATTGGTAGAATTTCAGGTACTTTTGCATATTTTAGTATTTTATCATTTTTTCATAACAAGCATACCCACTTTAATAATAAGGAAAATAGAAAACTAAGCAGTCAAATAACTTATTTTGTTGAGGTATTATTGCATTTCTCTTCTATTTTCTCTTTCTCACTCTCTGTTCTGTCTTGCTTCATTTCCCTCTCCCTCTCCCCCTTGCTCTGTTCTCTTTCCTCCTCTCTTTGTCTCTTTTCCTCTTCCTCCCATTTCTAACTCTCTTTTAGCCCAATTCTACTTAATTTTTTCATGTGATTGCTTATTTCATAATTTCTTTTGTATTTAATATCAAAAAAATTTGACACTCTCAATATTTTCCCAAATCAGATCAATACATTTTCTATTTTTATTTCATTGTCACTAATGGTGAAGAATACCAATTGTTTAATACCTTCAGCTTCTGAAGAGCATGTATCTTCTTAAAAGTATGTAATGAATTTTTTTCATTCTGATTTATGCATTCTATACAGTACATGTTTACAGACATATTCACTCTTGCTTTAGTCTTCCCTTTTATCAAGCAGTTTTAGCATTACATATATAAGCTGTAGGTAAAAAATGCAGAACAATCGAAAGAAACAATAGGTTTATTTAAAGACATCACTTTCCTCTTGGCAGAACTCACTCAGTCATCATTAGTGACTTTTCCAGTCTATCTTTTACTATTTTCCTAATACTAGGGCCTCGTTTGATAAAAGTAAGATGATACTCTTTCCCTCCACCACATCATGAACATGTCTGCATTTATTTAGCTCTCCACCTGTATATTTGGTATGGCTTGGGAGCGTGGATCTCATGTGGGTTGATATGAATCTGGCATTTGGCAGTGACTCCTGAACTAGTCCTGCTCAGTGGTGTGCAAAGGAACAATTCCGATCTCAGAGGAGGCTCCCCCTTTACCTAGCGCTGCAGAATACCTGATAGAACATGTTGCTGATTTCAATACAGTTCTTGAACTTTTGTTGTTCATTCTATGCATGGATAAAAATCTAGATAGAAAGCATAAGCATCTCCTGGAGGTGACATGCAGAATGAGGTTCTTTTTCAGCAATTACTCTTCTACCTCCTGTCCTAATCTATTTGTCTTATATGAGCCTTCCTGAGTTCCCTTGCAAGTCTAAGGCATTGATTACAGATTTTACAAGTCTCTGACCTCATCCTTTTGGACTTGGAACATTCTAGTTGTTTAGGCACTCTAGTATAAATGGCGCTTTTATGTGAAAACAAGTTGACATTGTAAAAGACCAAATAACTCAGATTTTGGAAAATGTACCACTATGAAACTATTTTATTGATACTTTGTTAATGCCATAGAGGAGTACAATAGTCAAAAGTTTCCATGAGAAGAATAAGATACAAATAAAATTCTATTGCCTATTTCTGATTGTCATCCCCTGCTTATACCAAGCTTTCCCTGTAGCCTCTGCTTTGTATTCTTCCTTTGTTATGCCAGAGACCCATTAATTGACCCCTAGTCAGGAAAGCCTCTGATCAAAGAGTTATCTTTCTTATATATATTCAAAGTATCCTCTTATGAGGATCATGGTTTTGCTTCTCATTTCTCTATCCTTAACTGCTGGATACACTATTTGATTTCTGTTCCCATCCTTCTAACCTGAGGACTTTTGACCAAGAGTTAAAATTAACAATTACCCACCTACCCAGTCTTTCATTCACAAATGCTTTGAGTGGCAGCTATCTGCCAGATGTTGTGCTAGAAAAATAATGATGAACAAAACTTCCTGGCCTCCTCTGCAACTCTTCATGAAGCTTACAATTAAATGGGGACTCAGGCATTGCTTAGGTAGTCACAGAGAGCTGTGTAGTAGACTAAGGTCTTAGGAGAGAGTATTATAAGCCAGTCCACTGAATTCAGTGAAGGCCTTTTTGAAAGTGGGTAACTAAGGTAAGATGTAGAGAACTGACAAGAGGATGATGCAGGTTCCTCCTCCCTTTTCCTCACAGCTGTCTTGAGGATCTCTCCTACAGCATATTTCCACCTTTACAGATTTCATCTTCCTCTCTTTTCTCTCACAGAATCATTTCTCTTTTATTCTCAAAAATCTACTCTGATTGTCTATAATCCCAAGTACATAGTATATTGTGCATCATACTAACTTCCTTGGCTTGTAAGAAGAGGTCCTTTCTCATATAAACACTATTTCATCCTCTTCAAAGGGCTATTCTTTATGTATTATAATTAAGAGACACTCATCTTTGGTTCCCAGTTCTTTAGAGTTGTAATTTATAGCAATTATATTAGTAAAATATGCAAGAGATGTAGAGAATGAAGAAGAGGAAATTGGGAACAAACCTAGGGGTGCTGATTATGAGGGCAAAGTAGCTCAAGAAACTGAATAAAGGGCTAAACCCTTGAGACTATACGAAAATTCCATAAATACATGCATTTGGGCAGAAACCTATGAATACCAGATCTAAGAGCTGGTGACTGCAACCAAGCAGTCATTTTGAGGATGGAGACATGCTTCTGTGATCCAGACATAAAAGACATTCATTGATTCAGGAGCTAGAATCTGTCCTGTTTTTTCTGTGTGGCTGATGTGAGTAACAAGTGGTGTAATTTGTCTGAAATTTCTTTGTGAAACTGAAATAAATAATATTAAGTGCTTATATAATACTATTATTTCTGAAATTGTTCTCTCCCTTCTAATAGCAATAATAATAATGATAATAATAATAATAATAATGAATTCCCATTTAGGGACAAAGTTGGAAATATTATGGATTCTTTACAAATAAAGTGAATCCAACTTGTCTCCTATGAGGAATAAGGGAAATAAATGGGGAGCCTGAATGGTTCAGTCAATGCTTTAAGCTTCAGCCAATCTTTCTATAAACAGTGGTTTTATATATAAGATTAATCAATTTACACTGAATTTTGTGAACTTGATGGCTTCCTAAAGCAAGGTCTTTATTTCAAAAACTAAAGAAAATGTCCTCATCCATTGATAACAAAAGTAACACAAATTTAGAAAAAAAAATATGCTTATATTTTGATGAAAGTTATTTATAAACAAGTTGAGGAAGAAACATAGGCCACATTAAGTAGCAGAAATAAAAGTTCATTGGCTGTAGGGGCGCCTGGGTGGCTCAGTCAGTTAAGCGTATGACTTCGGTTCAGGTCATGATCTCACAGTTCATGGGTACAAGCCCGCATCAGGCTCTGTGCTGACAGTTCAGAGCCTGGAGCCTGCTTCGGATTCTGAGTCTCCCTCTCTCTCTACCCCCGCTCGTGCTCTGTCTCCCTCTCACTCAAAAATAAACAAACATTAAAAGGTATTTTTAAAAAGTTCAATGGTTGTAAGTGGAAATGCACAGAGGAGTATATTGTTCTAGTTAAACAACTGTTCTATAACTTTCTTCTTCCTGTTATTATTTTACTGAACTAGAGTTGATATACAATGTTACATTAGTTTCATGTGTACAACATAGTGATTTGACAAGTTTATACATTATGCTATGTTCACTAAAGCTATAGCTACCATCTGCCACCACAGTTATATACCCACAATTATATTCCCTATGCTATACCTTTTATCCCCTGGAAGACTGTATCTCCCCCTTCCCTTCACCTATCTTGTCCATCCTCCCATAACCCTGTCCTCTGGCAACCATCAGTTTGTTCTCTGTACTTATAGGTCTGTTTCTGGTTTTTGTTTGTTTTTAAACAAATGATCTTAAAGGATGCTTCTGAAATCTACAGTATTGTCAGTGCTCACGGACTGTGATCATTTATCTGTGGGATATCAGTGTATACAGATCTTCTCCCAATGTATAATTAAATATTTTTAGTAGTTAGAGGCTAATATAGACTCATATCAACTAGCTTAGTCAATGTTTTCACTAAAATTAATTTAGATAATCACATCCAATATCTAAATATCCATTCATTTCTTAAGGAATATTCTCCTTCATTTGTAATATGTACATATCAATGAAAGTAAAAGAGAGGAAAAGATAGGGAAAACATGATGTTTCTTCTGTATTCCTAGAGAAAATATAGTATTGATGTCTCTTTTGTTCTTATTCAATATTAGCAGTTTTGGTGAGGAGTTGAGGAGCCTTATATAAGATGAAGAGAGTGTGACTATCAGAAGCCTTTGCCAGTATGTCTCTAGCCAATACCTCATGTTTTCACCCCTCATCTTTCCTGCTGTTGGGAATCCCAGGACTGGAAAATATGCAGCTCTGGCTTGGTGTCCCATTTGGTACAGTCTATCTGATTGCCCTCCTGGGGAATGGCATCATCCTCTTTGTGATCCAGACTGAGCACAGCCTTCACCATCCCATGTTCTACTTATTGGCCATGTTGGCTCTCACTGACCTGGGCCTCTCCACCGCAACTATTCCCAAAATGCTGAGCATATTCTGGTTTGGTCTCAATGAGATTGACTTTGGGGGATGCTTAGCTCAAATGTTCTTCATACACCTGTTTACAGGTTTCGAAACATTCATGCTTGTTGCCATGGCCTTTGATCGCTACGTTGCCATTTGCCATCCTCTTCGATACAACACAATCCTTACCAACAGAACTATTTGTATTATTGCTGGAGTAGGAATGTTGAAAAATTTTGTTTTGGTGTTTCCACTTGTGTTTCTCCTTCTAAGGCTTTCATTCTGTGGACATAATATTATACCCCATACCTACTGTGAGCACATGGGCATTGCCCGTCTGGCCTGTGTCAGCATAAAAGTCAATATATTATTTGGATTAATTCTTATCTCTATGATACTTCTGGATGTTATTTTGATTGCTATCTCCTATGTGAAGATTCTACGTGCTGTCTTCAGACTCCCATCCTGGGAGGCCAGGCTCAAAGCTCTTAATACCTGTGGTTCCCATGTATGTGTCATCTTAGCTTTTTTCACTCCAGCATTTTTCTCTTTTATGACTCATCGATTTGGCCACAATATTCCACGTTATATCCACATCCTCCTGGCAAATTTATATGTGATAATCCCACCTGCTCTTAACCCCATTATTTATGGGGTGAGAACTAAGCAGATCCGAGAACGGGTGGTGATGATCTTCCTTTTTAAGGAAGTTTGGCTCTAAACTCTTGTCTTGGAAAGAGTCTTCAAAATGTTTTCCTTAAAAGAGGGAAGCTCTTTTAAGTTGTTAAGCTTCTATAGAGCAAATGCTTTACAGAATATGATGTTAAACATAATGTTTCCTCATTTATGTGCAGTATCAAATTAAAGATGGGTTTACATAGCAGATAGTTGTTCCTAGACTAACTATAAACATTATTGTTAAATAAATAGGGGTCACTTATTTCTGTAACTCATTAACATCAGGATTTGGGGATAAAGTCTTAGCACAACTCAAGTACTATTTTTTTTTTCACGTAATATTGTTTAGTCTCTTTACAGAATTCACTGGTTATGGTGGAGGAATGTTGAGCTGCCAAGCACAGTCATGGTTGTAATGGGACTGACTAAACATGCTATAGGGTATGGGCTCCTGGAGCAACAATCAAAGAAATTAAATACTGATTTTATTTCTCCCATGATACAGTTGGCTTCCTTAATCATGTAACCGCAGGGAAGAAAATAATCAACAAAACACCATAGACATCATTGTAATACTCCATTTTTATAAGTTTTGAAATAGCAACTGCAACAACTACATAGAGTCAAATATTTGAAAGGACTCATGGGACTTCACAGGGTATACTCATTTTAGGCTTTAACTAAGGTCAAGGTAAAATATAGCAGGAAAAAGAAACAGAACAGGTAAATGTAGAAAGATAAAAAATAATGAGGCACAACTCCTAGGACCTTTCCTAGGTTGTACAGAATGAACTTCATCTTTGTTGTGAATGATTAAAAATATGGAAAAACACTTTTGCTTCACCTAAGTCAACTCACAAGTTTAATGAGAATTTTTTAAATCTTACTAGTTGCATATATGTTGGCCTTACCCAATCAGTTAAAGCCTTGCCTAGAACAAAGACTGACCTTCATAGAGCAAGAGAGATTCTGCCAGTTGCTAAGTATATCTATTCACATTATGCATTCTGGAACTAGAGAAAGAACCACAATAATGGTTTTGGAGACCCACTGATCACCTGACCTACAAAGTCCTTACTATGACTGTAAGGACTCCATAAAAATAAGAAATATGTATATTTGTTTTCAAAAGGAGTATACTTATTGTGATGAGCACTGGGTGTTGTATGGAAGAGTTGAATCACTATATTATATACCTGACACTAATATTACACTGTATGTTAACTAACTGGAATTTAAATAAAAACTTAAAAAAAAGACAAAATACACTACTGAGAAAATGCAAAATGCAAGTCCAGATGGAGAGAAAATACTTGCAACACATAGACAATGGTTTGTATGTAGACTATATGAAGAACTTTTACAGTCAATAATAAAAAGGTAAAAACCCAATTAAAAAAAAAGGAAGGTAAAATTATAATGGATATTTCACACACACAAAAATATGTGAATGGTCGGTAAGCACGTGAAATATGCTAACCTTACTGGTCATTAGGGAAATACAAATTGAAACCACATGGGATACCATTATAATAAAACTGCTGAAATTCAAAAGACTGTCCATACCCAATGTGCTATAACTGGAACTCTCATACACTTCTATCTAGGTGGGTACAAAATGGAAGAAAGACTTTGGAAACAGTTTTATAGTTTTAAAAATAACATTTAACATACACTTATCCTATGAACCAACAAGTATACTCCTAGGTATTTATCCCTCACTTGTTCATACAAAGACTTGTACATGGATATTCATAGCAGCTTTATTTTAATAGCTCTGAACTGAAAACAACCTGATGAATCTACATGATCTTAATTTTTTAACACAATCACATAAAGGAAATAAAAACTTTTGATTTATACCTCATACATTATACTACTTGTGTACCTGAGACAACTAGTCAAACATTTCAGTTAAGCAAGAAATAAACTAAAAATAGGAACACAAAATGGTGCAAAATTAGTGAGCACTAACTAAAACAAATTGTTACTAATTCCATTTAAGTAAATATAGCCATTATAAATATTTCTAGACTATTGGATATAATTCATAAAATATTCTAATAATGAATGTTGAATATTATAAGCTAAAAATATTTAAATATAAATTTATTCACTGAACATGCATAGAGGGTTTACATTTACTGTGTGAATATGTACTCTGGTAGGTATTTGGAGAGCTCTGCTACAATGCCCTAGTCTAGGTCATTAATATAATCTTTATATGCTTACTAGTTGTGCCTGGGAACTGGACTTTTACGTGCTTATTTGGTTGGTGGTTACCTTTGTGTAGTACTATCTAAAAATTTTTTTTTTAAAAACCTGAAGAAGTAAAAATAGAACTTTTCCTACTCAATTAGAAGAAAGAGAAGCCAATATTAATATTTTTAAGTGTGTATTATATCTTGTAAATTTTTAAAATGATAATACGAGTACCATATTTTCAATAGAATTTATTTTTAGAGAAGTTTTAGATTCATGGATAAATTGAGTAGAAGGTATGAATATTTTTCTTATACCCTCTGCCTACACACATGCTTAGCCTCCCGCATTGTCAACATCACTCATTTGTTATCATTGATGAACCTGCACTGACTCATCATTATCACCTAGAGTCCATAGTTTACATTAGGGTTCACTCACAGTGCTGTACTCTTTATGGGTTTGGACATATGTATAATGGCATGCACCTATCATTGCAAAATCATACAGAATAGTTTCATGTCCTAAAAATCTTCTGTGTTCATGTGCTATTCCCCTCTTCCCCACCCCCAGCTCATGACAATCACTGATCTTTTTGCTGTCTCCATAGTTTTGCCTTTTCTAGGATGTTATACATTTGGAATCATAGTATGTAGGCTTTTCAGATTGGCTTCTCTCACTTAGTAATATGCATTTAATTTTCTTCCATGTCTTTTAATGGCCTAACAACTCATTTCTTTTATCACTGAATAATATTCCATTGTCTAGATGTGCCACAGTTTATTTATCCATTCATCCATTGAAGGATATCCTGGTTGCTTCCAAGTTTTGGCAATTATGAGTAAAGCTGCTATAAACATCCGTATGCAAGTTTTTATGTGGACATAAGTTTTTAACTCTTTGGATAAATATTAAGAAGTGAAATTTCTGGATCACATGGTGAATCTGTTTAGTTTTGTAAGAAACTTCCAAATTCTTCCAAACGGAGTGTATCATTTTATATTCCTACCAACAGTGTATGAGAGTTCTTGTTGCTCCACATCCTTGCCAGTATTTGGTTTTGTTCATATTCTGGATTTTGACATTCTGACAGGTATTTCATTGTCCTTTTAATTTGTATTTCCCTGATGACATGTGAGGTGGAATATACTACATAGGCTTATTTGCCATCCTCATGTCTTTTTTGGTCAAGTGCCTGTTCAGGTCTTTTTCCCAGTTTTTGATTGGGTTGTTTATTTTCTTATTGTTGAGTGTTAAGAGTTTTTGTATATTTCAGATAACAGTCCTTTATCAGATGTATCTTTTGCAAATATTTGTCCCAGTCTGTTGTTTGCCTTCTCATTCTCTTCACATTGTCTTTTGCAAAACAAAAGTTTTTAATTTTAACAAACTCCAGCCTTATTGATTCTCCATTTGATGTTGATTCTAAAAAGTCATCACCAAACCCATGGTCAGCTAGCTTTCTCCTATATTATCATCTAGGAGTTTTATAGTTTTGTGTTTTACATTTAAGTCTGTGATCCATTTTGAGTTAATTTTCGTGGGATGTGTAAGGTCTGTGTGTATATGATGATGAGGAGTTTGCATATGGAAGAATTATTTTTACAAATACTCACCAAATTGTGTAAATACTCACCTCAAAGACTTTTGTTTCTCTTGTTCCTCCTCCCAGAGACCAGCTTTCATGCTAGTTTTATTTTATTTATAGCTATTTAAGCATGTTTCTTTGTCCTCCCACAACTATTTATAATTACATGTTATTGACATATGACATACTGTTAAAATTTTCTCAGTATTCAGTATTCTAAGTTATGTCTAGCCTTTGCTAATAAAAATTATAGAATAAAAAATAATTCAGGGTCAAAGAGGTTAATTTTATATCATTAAGTGGATATTTAAGAGTCACTGGTACAAGAATTTCAGGACCTAGCACAGAATCCGCTCTATAAAATGCACTCCACAAGGGTACAGCAATTAAATGCTCAGTTCCTGGACACTTCTTGACATATTTAACACTGGCATTTAAATGGATGGATAGGTGGATGAAGTGTTGAATGGTAGTATAAAAAATATGTGGTACAGATTATTATAAAGGAAAATTTGGCTGCATTATGAAATCTAAAGTAAGTTCCAAGGGAAGCTTGAGAAATCTCAAATATATTATGGGTAGGAGAGCAGGGATCATTTGACTGATTCCCTGCAGTCTGGTAACTTAGGGATGGGGTTGGCCTCCTGCACAGTTCCATAAAAATTGGATACAGCTAAATGCAAACAGATGAAGGCAACTGGTTTTGGTAAAATGATGAAGTGGTGAATCAAGCCTCTAACATGCTATATCAGATAAATTTCAAGCAGTGTTTGGACCTTAGAGCAGGAGCAGATGAAGTTCCTTCAAATGCTGAAACTGTGGAACAGAATTGGGGACCAACTCTCTGCCTTGCAGGACTACTAAAAGAATTAGAATTAGACCCCAGTTGGGGCAGTAAGGAATTTAAACTTCTGTCTGTTCTTCCTCTTTTCCTAGTCTCTTTTTTTTTTTCATTCCCCTCCAGTCACCTTCAGTAAATATGATAACCCATGTCAATAAAAATCTGGAATGATTGCCAACTTTTTCCCACTTATCACTTTGTGTTGCTGCTTTGATGGACCTACTTATCTTTGATGTGGCCTAGGATCTGGAATCTTCATTTACTTTTATCCAAACTCCTGGATATGATGTATAGATCCTACCAGATACTAATATTTGTTATTATGGAATTACGGTAATTTGGACAGTAAATTATTGGCACATGGATAGAAAAGTAGATGAGTGAGCCAAGAAAAAGACCTATCTATATGCTAATATCTGATTTACAACAAAAGTGTCATGAAGTACAATATGGAAAAGAAGGACATTTCAATAAATTGTTCTGGGTCAACTGGGATATTCATATAGAAAATTTAATCCTTATTTCACGTCAAACACAAAAATCAATTTTAGATAGATCATAGACATAAATGTAAAAATAAAGAAGTTGTGGTATATCTATACAATGGAATATTAGCCATAAAAAAGAATGAAATCTTGCCATCTGCAACAACATGGATAGAACTAGAAAGTACAATACTAAGCAAAATAAATTAGTCATCAAAAGACAAATATAATATGATGTCACCCATATGTGAAATTTAAGAAACATACAAATGAGCAAAGGTCGAAAGAGGGAGAGAGAGGAAAACCAAGAAATAGGCTCTCGATTACAGAGAACAAATTGATTGTTACCAGAAGAGAGGTGAGCAGGGAGAGGGGTTAAATAGGTGTTGGGGATTAAGGAGTACACTTGTCATGATAAGCATCAGGTATTGTATGGAAGTGTCGAATCACTATATTGTACACCTGAAAATAATGTTACACTGTATATTAACTAGAATTTTTAAAAAATTTTAAAAATGATATTGACACTAACTTGAAAGAATATCATCATGTTATTGAGTTCAACAAAGATTTCTTCAACAGGACACAAAGAACAAAAACTTTAACTGAAAATATTAATGAATTCAACTTCATTGAGCATGAAAACTTGTATTCCTCAAAATTTCCATAGGAAGAGTAGAAATTCAATTCACATAGTGGAAGCAGATATTTTCAGGGGATATATCTAAGAAAGGATTCATACACAGACTTTTACAGCTTCCTAAGAAAAATATAACACATTTCTAAAGAAATGGACACAGACTTTAAATAAAATGTTGTTCCACTAAAGAGGACATCCAAGTAGCCAATAGCTATAGTTTTTACAACATTATTAGTGGTAAGGAAATGTATATTAAAACCACATCCAATAGCATTACATGATGCGAACAAATAATGGAAGCAAATAAACATACATACCTACCCCCGCATAAACACATATACAAAACCAAGAGTGCTGATAAGGATGTACAGCAATTGGCTTATATGTAACAGGTGAAAGTGTAAAATCATATATATATATATATATATATATATATATATATATATATATATGAAAAACTGTTGGAGCTTTCTAATAAAGATAAAAACATACCCTCCCAATCACTTAGCAATCATACACAGGAATTATTACTGATTGCAAATGTCTGTCAAACAACATGTAGAGAAATATTAATAAGAACCATATTCAAAATAGTAAAAAATGAGATAAAACTCAAACGTCCATCCAGAATTATTAAGTAAATTTGGTACATTTATAAAATGGAATACTATACAACAATAAAAAGTAACAAGCTACAGTTAAATGCAATCACATGAATTAATCTCATAGACATAATTTTTAGTGAAATAAGCCATCACAAAAGACCTATATGATTTAATTACTATTAAAATCATAAACTATACAATCTATAGTCATAGATACAAAAAATGATGAACTCTGGAAGTAATCGACTGATAAAGGGCATGAAGTATTCTGGGTTGTTAGTAGTGCTACATATTTTCTTCTAAGCAGTGGTGACATATGTTCTGGGCTACCTACAAGGTGTGTAGGCACTCAGAAAACATTTTTGTAGGGACTCTGACCACATACAAAATTTGAATCACTCTAAATCAGCATGCCAGTACCATTCTGGTAGATCAGCCTTTAGCAATCCCGTGAAATAAATATTGCACCACCCAGTGGAGCGATCTGCTCTCCAGGATACCACCCTAGAGTTGAGACTATTCAAAAAGCCTTGGGAAACTCTATAGGCATTTCCCCTGGAACTCTCTGGACATCTGTTCAAATGAATGAATGCAGAGTTCAATGAATGCAGATTATTGGGTTAGGGGTGTCCCAAAAAGGAGTGTGCTAAAGTGGAGAAACAGGGAAGGAGCCTGAGAGGGATACTTTGAGCTTGGGAAAGAGTAACTAGTCCCAGCCACTGGAAAGGGACTTAGACACTTTAAAGAATGGTATTCCAAAGTTCAGGACCCTATATATTTTATATGTTCATAAAAAGTCTATCAAGTTGTATGTGTAAGATTCTTTAATTTTACTATGTGTATGTTGTATTTGAAAATTTTTTGTTAATATCTTCTAATATTTTTATTGCGATATAACTGACACAAAGAGGTTGTTGCCTGCTTTCTCCTCTAGGGTTTTGATGGTTTCCTGTATCAAATTTAGGTCTCTCATCCAGTTTAAGTTTATCTTTGTGAATGGTGTAAGAAAGTGGTCTAGTTTCATTCTTCTGCATGTTGCTGTCCAGTTCTCCCAGCACCATTTGTTAAAGAGACTATCTTTTTTCCATTGGATATTCTTTCCTGCTTTGTCAAAGATTAGTTAGCCAAACATTTGTGGGTCTAATTCTGGAGTCTCTATTCTATTCCATTGGTCTATGTGTCTGTTTTTGTGCCAATACCATACTGTTTTGATGATTATAGCTTTGTAGTCGAGGCTAAAGTCTAGGGTTGTGATGCCTCCCACTTTGGTTTTCTTCTTCAATATTACTTTGGCTATTTGGGGTCTTTAGTGGTTCCATACAAATTTTATGATTGTTTGTTCTAGCTTTGAGAAGAATGCCAGTGCAATTTTAACTGAGATTGCATTGAATGTGTAAATTGCTTTGGGGGGTAGTATTGACATTTTAACAATATTTATTCTTCCAATCCATGAACATGGAATGTTTTTCCATTTATTTGTGTCTTCTTCAATTTCCCTCATAAGCTTTCTATAGTTTTCAGCATACAGGTCTTTTACGTCTTTGGTTAGATTTATTCCTAGGTATTTTGTGGTTCTTGGTGCAGTTATAAATTGGACCAGTTTCTTGATTTCTCTTTCTGTTGCTTCATTATTGTTGTATAAAAATGCAACTGATTTCTGTACATTGATTTTGTACCCTGCAACTTTGCTGAATTCATTTAACAGTTCTAGGAGTCTTTTGGTGGACTCTTTCGGGTTTTCCAGGTAGAGTATCATGTCGTCTGCAAAAAGTGAAAGTTTGGGTTCTTCTTTGCCAATTTTTATGGCTTTTATTTTATTTTGTTGTCTGATTGCTGAGGCTAGGACTTCTACCACTATGTTAAACAACAGTGGTGAGAGTGGACATCCCTGTCGTGTTCCTAACCTCAGGAGGAGAGCTCTCAGTTTTTCCCCAATGAGGATGATATTCTGTGGGCTTTTCATATAGCTTTTATGATGTTTAAGTATATTCCTTCTATACTGACTTTCTTGAGGGTTTTTATTAAGAAAGGATGTTGTATTTTGTCAAATGCTTTTTCTGCATTGATTGACAGGATCATATGGTTCTTATCTTTTCTTTTATTAATGTGACGTATCACATTGATTGACTGATTTGTGAATGTTGAACCAGCCCTGCAGCCCAGGAATGAATCCCACTTGATCATGATGAATAATTTTTATTTTTAATTTCTTAAGGAACTACCGTAGTGTTTTCCATGATGGCTGCACCAATTTACATGCCTACCAACAGAGCAAAAAGGTTCCCTTTCCTCCACATCTTCACTAACATTTGTTATTTCTTGTCTTTTGAGAATAGTCATTCTAACAGGTATGAAGTGATATCTCACTGTAGTTTTGATGTGCATTTATGTGATTATTAGTAATGCTAAGCACCTTTCATGCACCTGTTGGCCATCTCTCTGTCTTCTTTGGAAGATGAATTTTTTAAAGAAAAAAATTGTTAAGCACCTAAGATGTGAGCAGCAAGATACCATGAAGTAAACATTGGCCAAATACATATCATTGATCAAAAACTATAAAATGAGCATAGGATACTGAGGCTTATCTGATAAGCCATGAGGAATAAGTGAAAATTAAAAAGTGCCAAAGTGCTTAATAATGAATGAATGAATATCTAAAGTTCATGAATCTAAGAGTAATTACTATCTATGGCATTAGATTCGACCTTTGAGAATATAATTGAGATGTATAGGAATTCACCCATTTAGAGGTATTATTCCTGAGCATCTTAAATTCCTTACCATACTGATACTTCTGTGAAGTCCCCCTTCACTGATAGAGATTGATAGAAATATAAATACATTAATATAAATGTATTTATATTTCTATAAGTTTTGCAGTATTGCATATACATGCATCTACAGACAGACTAGTTCACTTTGAACAGTAAGACACTTATGGGAGATCTGCATAGATATGATGAGTCTGGGAAGATTCCACACAGAGTCAATCATGGGGAAAATTTCTCCTAATTCTTTTTCCTATGAGACCTTGAAACACCATTTATATTTTTATTTTTATACTTCTATGACTTATAAGTTTCTGGCATATAATAAAGTATCAATAAAACTATGGATAAAAACAAATAAGCAATTAAGAAAGTAAGGAAAGAATCTGTCACAAGTACTTAATGCCTATAGTCCTTGATGTAGATATATATAGATAGATATAGATAGATATAGATATAGATATAGATAGATATAGATATAGATATAGATATAGACATTTGGTAATGTGGCCAACAGAGTTAACTGTTTGCAAATAAAAAGAAGCATTTTATTCCACATAGTCGTGTCCATAAGACCTGCTCTGTAGAGGTTATACAGGAAAGTAATAAAATTTTGTAACTAAGTTGTCCAAAGCTTTAGGTATTCCATAAATTTTCACAGTGATTGTTTGGACATTAATCCCATTATATGCTCTAGATGGGATATTTAGGGATACTATTAATGAAATAATACTAAGTTTAGAGTCTTTTTTTTTTCTGTTGCAAGATTCTGTAGTTGAGAAACACAATCTCTTTTACCTAGATTAAAATGAATATCTGAGACAGTTTATGTCAGCCTCTTTTCAAAAAGATGCTTGAAACCCTTTCTCGAATTTGCTTGGTCCTCACTCCGTAGATGACAGGATTGAGGGCAGGTGGAACAACCACATATATATTGGCAAGGAGAATATGGATGTATACGGGAACGTTCCTGCCAAACCGGTGAGTCATGAAGGAGAAAAAAGCTGGAGTAAAGAAGGCTAGGATAACACAGATATGGGAACCACATGTATTAAGTGCTTTGAGTCTGGCATCCTGGGAAGGAAGGCAGAAGACAGCTCGGAGTATTCTCACATAGGAGATGACGATCAGAACCACGTCAACAAACACCAGTGATATAAGAATTAATCCAAATATCATGTTGACCTTTATATTGGCACAGGCTAGGCGAGCAATTCCCATGTGCTCACAGTATGTGTGGGGGATTACATGGTGTCCACAAAAGGGAAGTCTCAAGATGAGAAACACCAGAGGGATAACCAAAATGAAATTGACACCAAACACAACAACAAGGATGAGACCAATCGTTCTGTTAGTGAGAATCAGGCTGTATCGCAGAGGGTTGCAGACAGCAACATGGCGATCAAAGGCCATGGCCACCAATACGACAGTCTCCATGGCAGTGAATATATGAATAAAGAACATCTGGGTGACACAGCCCTCAAAGCTAATCTGCTTTAAATTAAACCAGAATATGCCTAACATTTTGGGGATAGTGGATGTGGACAGGCCCAGATCAATGGAGGCTAACATAGCCAAGAAGTAAAACATAGGCTGATGAAGGCTGCGTTCAGTCTTGATCACAAACAGGATAGTGATGTTCCCCACAAGGGCAAATACACAGAACAAAAAGGAAACCCAATCCATATGTGCATCTGTTCAAGACCTGGAACTCCCAGCAGGAGGAAATAGGAGGGGTGGAGCTTGGTATCATTTGAGGGGGACATCTTCTCTCTGTTCTTTTGGAATCACAGAGAAAACAAATTATCAAACATTTAAAAAGTCATACTATATCCCATAAAAGAATACAATAAATTTGGAGTGGTGATCAGCGGGAAATTGTGAAAGAGATTTCATGCTAGCCTTGAAAGTATAGATTCATTCAGACATTAAAAAATACTAACAATTCTGCTAAGTGTAGCAAACAAATCGAAGAAAATCTGATTTTATAATATTATTATTCTGGGAATGAGACAGACAGTATCCAAATAAGCAAAAAATAAGTGTGTGTGGGTATACATAATATGTATAGGTGTCATATATGTATATATTCACATATATATCAGGTAGATATTAAGAGATATAAGTGACTTAAAGAAAAACAAAACATGATGGTTGGATAATAATGAATCTGGTGTCACTTTAAATTTATCATGAAGGAAGTTCGCTTTAAGCAGATAAATGAATGCAATATGGGGATAATTTAGTGTAAAGTTAATAATGATCATTAAATAGTTTTTGTTTTTTGAGTATAGTTGACAAACAATGTTACATTAGTTTTAAGTGCACAACTTCTATATTCACAAGTGTAGCTACCATCTGCCCCCATTTCACCCCTACTACAATATCATTAGCCAAATTCCTTTTGTTGTGTCTTTTATTCCTGCGTCTTATTTATTCCGTAATTGGAAGCCTGTATCTCCCACTCTCCTTCACCCATTTTGTCCATCCTCCTCCCACACTCCTCCCTTAAATATGTTTAAGACATGGAATGACACTTGGATTTGAATTCTGGAAAGGATACTCTTTTGGGCCTGTGGTACATGAACCAGAAGGAATAATAATTGCTTTTCTTTGATAAGGCTGTATATGTAATAAGGCCTCTAGGAAAGCTGGTGACTCTCTCTAGGGGATCAGGTAGCAAGTTTGTGAAGAGTAAAGAAGGAAATTGAATTCTTCCTTCTTACTTTCTTCTTTTTCTCTGGTATTTAGTTGGTGTGGTAAGCTGGAGTGAGGTACTGCTGCTTGCAAGGTTTCCCCAAGCCCCTCAGCTCAGTGAAACTCAGGTAAGATAAATCAAGGAAGTATTTATTTCCAAGAGCTTTCTCAAGTTTTCTATTGCAATTTCTATAGAAACTTACTCTAAAAATTCTGGATAGCAGAAACAAAAACAAAAACAAAATACACTTAAAAAATACCCTGCTTGATCTATACTTAAAAAAAAAAAACTGAAATTAAGAAGAACCACGTAAGAGACTTTATTCCTACCAAAAATATTTAAACAATACTTACCTTATGCTCTTCTGTTCCTCAGCCCTAACCCTATTTCAGGGGTTTCTTGTTTGCAACTAGTTCTCAGACTTCTATCCCTTATTTACAGTGTCTGGATCCCAGAACACAGCCTTGAGCAGCACCACCTGTCTTAGCCATGACGATGGTTTTTTTAGGATCAGCCTACAGCAATATCTCCCTTTCTGGCTTCATTGCATTTGTCATGCCTACAAAAAGAACGTTTATACTTGCGCTGCAACAGACTTCCAAACCCCAGCCCATCTCCCACAGAGCCCTTAATCCCTAGGGTCTGGAAGGTTCCTCTTCCTGAAAAAAAGATAGTAATCCCCCAGTGGCTCTATTTCTGAACCATGGGATCTATGGTTGTTACCTTCCATTATTAGTCTCTACTCTGACCATCACCACAGACTCTATCCCCCAGTTTCACCTGTGGCCTAATAGCATTAAACTTTTAAAAGGTGTTGACTTTGACTTACAATAACAGAATAAAGGTAATATAATTGGAAATGTATCACACAGCCTGCAGAAATAATGAATATAAAAATAATGCTAATGTCATGGCGTCAAAGTTGTAATGAATAGCAGTGAGGAGGAGGCCCCAAGGCCTTCTGAGTTATTCCTACTCTGGTTTAAATTAAGGAAGGTGGCTAGACAGTGTTCATGCCAAATATTTTAGAATTGTGTAATCCAATGACAGAAATTGGAGCAGTAGTGGGTTTTTAGGTCCTCTGTTACATATTGCATTTTGGATTCATACACAGAGATCCAGTATCCCTCCCATGGGATCCAACATCACTGTGATGTGAAAGAAACAGCCCTATTTTGCCAAGTCAGAATTCAGAGTTAAGACATTCCTTCTCATGCTTTCTAAGCTTTATGTCCTTTTTGTTCAAATCTAACCACTTATTCCAAGGAGTGGCTTCTATTTGTCCTATCCAATTCCATCAGAAACCCAGGCCATTTAAATCCATAATACTTAGAGTCTCCTCACTGACACATTGAAGATGACACTGGTGGATGGTGACAAATATACTCATGAACACCACCAAGGTTCAGTTTATAAGGAATGAGTTTATTCAATGTGTTTATGTCATGATGAATAACATTCATTTAATTCTTCAGGGGAAGCAGGCACTAGGCAAATACAATTTGTCTTTGTATCAGCCTTTCCAGTGGTCTCTTGCTCCCAGACCTGTTGAAGATATAAAGCATGGTATAAAAATTAGATAAGGTTTTGATATTCTAATGCTAGTGAATTATCTTTGCAGTGCTTAAACTAGTATGCAGTAGAGTCTATAGTTGGAAGTCAGTGTCTCTGATTTGTCATTCAAGTAATCAGGTAACTCCAGGGTCCCAGGAGGAAATTTGGCATGTGATTCTCCCAGGGTCACATCTGTGGAATAACTGTTTGACAATTCTAATCTCTTAGGGGTGAAGTACAATTTTGTAATTCTTATTAACCTTATCTTCCAGATGCTGTGAGTTTAGTGATCACTGAGTACATGAGCTTTGACAATCATGAAGAGACCCCTTAAAACCCAGTGATTTTGCCATAAAACAGAGTTGCGAATATAATAAATCTCAATTGTCACTTTAATCAGGGAAAGTCACTTGTTAGCTCAATGAACTCACTTGGTTTTGCCTTGAAAATTATCAAGTACACAATGAGGGGAAGAAGAAGGGAAATCATAGTACCATACATGTACCATACACAGTAAACCTCTCTTCTTGTTCCCATTTAATGAGGACAAATAGCAGCCCAGCTATGGTGTGGTATCTGAGTGATGCTCTCAGTCTCAGGATGAGACTCAGGGAATTCACTTCTCTATTTCACTTTGTTATGACCTATAGATGCAAGTGAATTTCATCACCAGTCTCTTCTACATTTGGATTTCTAAATTGTATTTTCTTCTGCACACTGGAGTTCATCTCCTTCCTCCACATCTAGACGCTAGCTTACCTTGTCCTTCAATAAATCTATGACATCTTGGTTAAGGCCCTTCTGAGCCATTAAAAAAACAACTTTAGAATATTGCTTCTTTTATGAGATATTCACCACTGCGAAATTGCACATATGGGAAAACAAGTCACCATAAATATTTGATGACCTTCCTCCCCATTCCGTTCCTTAACTTTGTTACTGTCACTTTGACTGTTCCTAACTCTAAAGTGGCTCTTTGATTTATTCTGGAGTAGTATGCAGATACTTTGTGGGGCCAGATGTCAGACTCTAGGAAAAGAACACTGACCCTTGGGCTGTGGGTTCTTAAATTATATTAAATTACCAATCCCTTGCCTGGGATAAGCAGATACCAGGATCCAAGATAATAAGATGGGCTAGAAAACTGGCTTCTACGTTTATTCTACCAGCTCACATTCATTAAACGGGGGAATAATAACTAGAGTGATTAGGGAGCTTGCAGGGGGTGGAGGTGGGGATGGGTCCAAATAATGCTGATTAAACAGTATGTCACTTGGGAGACTTGACCACTCACCACTTTCTGCCACTCAGTATCAGGGGATGAGAATCAAACCCTTCAGGATCACCCAACGACTTGCAGCCAAGCCTTGTGGTAACTGATTATAACATGGCTGACAAGTGCCCTGATCTGCACCTTAGGATACTACCAATATTAACAAGCTTGAACAGTGACTGTTTTTTTCATGGAACGTTTTAGGAGCCAACTATATTTCTGGAGGGCATCCATGGAGAGAATCCTTCAATTAAACCTAACTTGTAACTCCATTTGATTGTAGATCTCAAACGTCCTTAGTATCCCACTCTATCCGTATTATCTATGATACAGACAAATTCTTCTAGAACTTCTTTCAATATCTACTTGACTTTCCAGCTGGTGAAAGAACTCCCATTTTATAGACTAGCAGTTGTCCATCCAACTGTCCATTTTTCCAACCGATATTTATTTAGCACTTGATATGTTCCAAGAATTGTTCTGGTGAAGAAAATCATGTTATTATCATGATTTTCTTTCTCTTTAGTTATTTCTATACTTTCTTGTACTGTGCTAAAATGTCTGTGCTCAAAAGATTTTTATTTTTCTGTGTTTTTTTGATAAGACACTAACTTCTTGAACATTAATGTATTCATATTTTTAATTTTTACTGTAAAGATTAGAAATAATATAGATGATTACCAACAAAGAACTATTTACATTTAATTACTGTACATCAATATAATGTGATGCTATGTAGCTTTCAAAAGAAATGAGGAGACATGCATAAATTGGCTCTGGAAGGAATCACAAGAAACTGGTATCAGATATTTTTTATGGGAAGAGATCTGGAGAATGGAAATCAGTGATAGGAAGTTACTTTATAAATTCCTCTGTGAGGATTTCCTTTTAATTAGTTTATGTTTCCTTGGTTTAGTGGGATATTAAAGTCCCCTGCAATTACCACATTCTTGTCAATAAGGTTGCTTATGTTTGTGATGAATTGTTTTATGTATTTGGGGGCTCCCGTATTCGGCACATAGACATTTATAATTGTTCTTCTTGATGGAGAGACCCTGTAAGTATTATATAATGCCCTACTTTATCTCTTGTTACAGCCTTTAATTTAAATTCTAGTTTGTCTGATATAAGTATGGCTACTCCCACTTTCTTTTGACTTCCAGTGGCATGGTAAATAGTTCTCCATCCACTCACTTTCAATCTGAAAGTGTCCTCAGGTCTAAAATGAGTCTCTTGTAGACAGCAAATAGATGGGTCTTGTTTTTTTATCCATTCTGGTATCCTATGTCTTTTGGTTGGCACGTTTAGTCCATTTACATTCAGTGCTATTATAGAAAAATATGGGTTTAGAGTCATTGTGATGTCCGTAGGTTTCATGCTTGTAGCGATGTCTCTGGTACTTTGTCTCACAGGATCCCCCTTAGGATCTCTTGTAGGGCTGGTTTAGTGATGACGAATTCCTTCAGTTTTTGTTTGGGAAGACCTTTATTTCTCCTTCCATTCTAAATGACAGATTTGGTGGATAGAGGATTCTCGGCTGCATATTTTTTTTGTTCATCACATTGAAGATTTCCTGCCATTCCTTTCTGGACTGCCAAGTTTCAGTAGAGAGATTGGTCACGAGACTTATAGGTCTCCCTTTATATGTTAGAGCACGTTTATTCCTAGCTGCTTTCAGAATTTTCTCTTTATCCTTGTATTTTGCCAGTTTCACTATGATATGTCATACAGAAGATCGATTCAAGTTACGTGTGAAGTTACGAGTTCTCCGTGCCTCTTGGTGTTCAATGCCTTTTTCCTTCCCCAGATCAGGGAAGTTCTCAGCTATGATTTCTTCAAGTACACCTTCAGCACCTTTCGCTCTCTCTTCCTCCTCTGGAATACCAATTATGTGTAGATTATTTCTCTTTAGTGCATCACTTAGTTCTCTAATTTTCCCCTCATACTCCTGGATTTTTTTATCTCTCTTTTTCTCAGCTTCTTCTTTTTCCATAATTTTATCTTCTAGTTCACCTATTCTCTCCTCTGCCTCTTCAATCCAAGCTGTGGTCATCTCCATTTTATTTTGCAGCTCATTAATAGCATTTTTAGCTCCTCCTGGCTGTTCCTAGTCCCTTGATCTCTGTAGTAATAGATTCTCTGCTGTCCTTTATACTGTTTTCAAGCCTAGCGATTAATTTTATGACTATTATTCTAAATTCACTTTCTGTTACATTGTTTAAATCGTTTTTGATCAGTTTGTTAGCTGTCGTTATTTCCTGGAGGAAATAACTTTTTGAGGGGAGTTCTTCCGTTTTGTCATTTTGGATAGTTCCTGGAGTGGTGCGGGACTGCGGGGCACTTCCCCTGTGCTGTCTTGAATACCTTGCATTGGTGGGCGGGGCCGCAGTCAGACCTGATGTCTGCCCCCAGCCCACCGCTGGGGCCTCAGTCAGACTAGTGTGTATCTTCTCTTCCCCTCTCCTAGGGGTGGGATTCACTGTGGGGTGGTGTGGCCCATCTGGGCTACTCGCACACTTCCAGGCTTGTGGTGCTGAGGATCTGGCGTATTAGCTGGGGTGGATTGGCAAGGTGCACAGGGGTGGGAGGGGTAGGTTCAGCTCACTTTTCTTTCAGAGATCTGCTTCAGGTGGGGCCCTGCAGCACCTGGAGGGAATCAGACCCACCGGAGGGATGGATCCGCAGAAGCACAGCGTTTGGTGTTTGCACAGTGCAAGCAACTTCCCTGACAGGAACTGGTTCCCTTTGTGGTTTCAGCTGGGGGATGTGCAAGGGAGATGGTGCTGGCAAGCGCCTTTGTTCCCCGCCAAGCTGAGCTCTGTGGTCTGGGGCTCAAAAACTCTCCCTCCCGTTGTCCTCCAGCCCTCCTGCTCTCTGAGCAGATCTGTTGACTTATAACCTTCCAGGTGTTAAGTCCTGCTTGCTGTCAGAACACACTCCGTCCGGCCCCTCTATTTTTGCAAGCCAGACTCGGGGGCTCCACTTTGCCAGCGGGCTGCCCCTCCGCCCCAGGTCCCTCCTGCCAGTCCATGTAGCGTGCACTGCCCCTCCACCCTTCCTACCCTTTTCTGTGGACCTCTTGTCTACTCTTGGCTCCAGAGAATCCGTTCTGCTAGTCTTCTGGTGGTTTTCTGGGTTATTTAGGCAGGTGTGGGTGGTATCTAAGTGACCCGCAGCACACGGTGAGCCCAGCGTCCTCCTACGCCGCCATCTTCCAGCTTCTTGTATTTTTTTAGTCTTTATCCCCTAGATAATAGGATTCAGGGTGGGCAGCAGGAGCAGGCATGAGTTAGCCTATAAATGTGAATGCTGTGGGGGATTGTATAACTGCAAGAACAGTGGGTGAAAAAGGTGAAGAAGGGTCAGACATAGGTGATGTCCTATGTGGACAGATGTGGACAGTTCAGGTGCTGAAGGCCTTCAGACTTTGCTAAGAAGAAACTGACCACTGCCTGGAGGATCATTGCCTAGGAGACTGTGATGCACAGGATGTTGAAGCCCCCAATCAGAAGGGCAACCATCAGACCATAGATTGCATTGACCTTGATATTGCCACAGGACAACTTGGCCATAGTCATGTGGTCAAAGTAGGTATAGGAAATTATACTGCCCTTACAATATAATAGGCATTTGGTGAGTAACGTAAAGGGAGTGATGAGTATCACACCTCAAAAAAAAGGTGGGAAACCCAGCCTTGGCAATCATAGAATTGGTGATGATAGTGGCATAGCACAGAGGATAACAGATGACCACATAGTGGTTCAGGGCCATGAATATGAGCACCCCAGATTCCATTCCTGTGAAGGTATGGAGAAAGCACATCTGGGTCAGGTGAGCATTGAAGCTAATATCTTTTAGATCAAACCAGAAGATACATAGCATTTTGGGTACAGAACTAGTACACTGAACAATGTCAATGAAGAAGAATAAGGCCAAGAAATACATGGCCCAGTGTAGGGACTCCTCCAGATGAATGAGATAGAGGAGCCCATAATTCCCCAGTGCAGTAACAAGGCACATGTGCACTTTATAGGCCAGGCAATCCATTCAATAGGAATAATGCTAGTGTCAGTGTAGTACAGTTGTAATCATCCATGGCGACCAGTTAAAGGGTATGTTACATTCTTCAGCTTTGATGTTAACTTTGATGTCTCTCTGAAAAGGAACAGTTTAGGCAAATGTGTATTGATTGCTTACAATGCATTAATTAGTATTATAAAATTTTTTGCTTAAATCATCTCAATTATCTTAATTACCTCATGAGAGATATTTATTATATTAAATAAGGGTAATTATTATGGTATTGTAGATGAGTAACTGATATTAGTATAGTATCATTGACTATAAATCTTGAATCCAGGATTCTTGGCTCTTTACCCTGAAGATAATCTATCTACTGATAGGTAGATAGATAAATAGATGATTGATTGATTGATTGATTGATAGATAGATAGATGGATAATAGATAAAAATTTTTTCTATACTAAATCTCTTAAGCTCTCGTATTCTGTTCCTAATTAAGCATTATCACATTCTTAGACCAATGAGAATGTATCAAATAGTGAACATTAGGATGGTTGGAAGTCTTTTTATTAGTGAACTTCCAAGTGAGTTATAAGGATTTTTCTATTTCTGTGTATGGATATGGGTAAGGAAATCTGTTTATCATCATGGGTACTAACTATTCTTCAGGTTATGAAATAGGAGATATCAAAGCACAGTAATATTCTTTTATTATTATTATTTTAGAGAGAGAGAGTGCAAGCAGGGAAGAGGGGCAGAGGGTGAGAGAGAGAGAGAGAGAGAGAGAGAGAGAGAAGGAGAGAATCTCAAGCAGGTTCCATGCTCAGCACAGAGCCTGACACAGGGCTCAATTCCATGGCCTTGGGATCATGACCTGAGCCAAAATCAAGAGTCAGATGCCCAACTGACTAGGCCACCCAGGTACCATATATTCTTGGTTATTCTCCCTATAACATAGATAGTTTTATCAGTAGTGAATAATGAAACTGAACTCATTAATTAAGGAGACTTATTAATGTTTTTACATGGCTAATACATGGAACTAACCCATCAGAACAAATTTACTGGCACCACATCAGGTGCTCTCAAATCACTACAGCCACATTGCTCCTTCAGGATGTTATTGGTTTCCTTACCTTTCTCTTCAGCTTCATGTTGGGCTCTCAGTCTTGTTAAAAAACCTAAATGTGATTGAGCGCTTTAAATCTGCCTAAGACTTATTACTGAGTGTAGCAACATGTTGCTCACTATACCTTTGAATGAATTGAAAATTTTAACACTCTTGTTTTCAGTCCCCAGTCCTTCTCTGTCTGCATCTATATTTCTTTCTTTCTTTCTTTCTTTCTTTCTTTCTTTCTTTCTTTTTCTTTCTTTCTTTCGATGGTGTAACAATGTATGACATTGAAGAAAGCATCTCCAACTGGAAAATTTGTTTCATAGATATCATATATTTATTTGTGCACCACTAGTGTAAAGAAAGAATACTGGCCTAGGAATCCAATGACACTGATGAATATGCCTTCCAGAAATTGCTCATCAGTTTTCTCCTTCCTCTGTCTTCCTCATGCCACCTCAATTAGTCACACTGATTTTTGTGTCTCAGGCTACACTGCCTCCTAGAATCTTGAGTAAAGTACCAAAGATACTGGCCATATATTTTTCTGTTATAACCTCAGAAGTGTTCTATTTCTCCCATCAGCTACCAACAGTATAAAACTCAAGGTAGAAGTAGAGTAGGGGATTTTATCTTAGAATGATTCATGGAGAAACTAATCAAATAGCCACCTGTTTCCTTTTTTTAAGGCCCTGCTATGTTTCCAACAGTTTTCTCCCTTGTTTTCTCAGTCTACCCAGGAAATTACTTACCAGTTCCCAGCTTCTCTCTCCAAAAAGAACTCTAATTCCCCAACCCATGTATGATGGCCACATGCATCTGTTTTTATCCTCCACAGGGCCAAGGCCTCTATTCTTGTTCTTCAAAGGAAAATCCTTAGGGCCAATAACATTTCTGTATTTCAGACTCTGAGTTTTAACTCTAAGGACCTCAACTCCCCCTGATTACACCATTTCCACACAGGAATCCAGGTTATAGGACTCTATGGAATTCCTGGAGATTGTGTAATCTTCAATTCAGTGAAAGTCAATGAGTTCTAGGTTTCAGAACACTGACTTTGTGTAAAAGCCATAATGCATGAATGCTAGCATCACTGGGTAAAGATAGCTTGATATGTAGAGAGGTGGCTGGTTAGTCTTAGGTGTAACAAAATGTTACTTATTTTTATAATTCATATCTCTACGCAGGGGAAATGAGTTATAATAGGGAACTAAAATCCTAAATCTTGTCACAGCAAAATCACACTTTGTGACCCTGAAGAACATGAATACACATGACAAAGTTTGGGAAATGTATGTACTTTAATCATGGTATGACAGAATTAACATCCTCACCCATACTTAAAATGGGTAGTGACTAATATCACTGTGTTAGGTAGGAGTGACAAGGCATAGCACTTGTTTTTAAATTTTTTTTTTAACGTTTATTTATTTTTGAGACAGAGAGAGACAGAGCATGGACGGGGGAGGGTCAGAGAGAGGGAGACACAGAATCTGAAACAGGCTCCAGGCTCTGACATGTCAGCACAGAGCCCGACGCCAGGCTCGAACTCACAGACTGCGAGATCATGACCTGAGCTGAAGTTGGCCGCTTAACTGACTGAGCCAACCAGGCGCCCAGGCATAGCACTTTTTATATATGGTTATAATTATTCTACTATGAACAATATGTATTCTTAATAGTTCAATTGAGAGATATAAAGTGCTGCCATAATCAGTAATTTCCCCTCCCACATATATTTTCTCTTCCATTATAGAACCCCAAACTCCTCACTACCTTCCTCCACCTACAAGTAGAAATGAGATGAGGAACAGACGGACTTTAAAAACAGCTGTACCTAAAAAAAGTTTTGCAATATATGTAGAGTGCAGGGATTTGCTGATTTCTGAGAATATGAAAATTTTTTATGAAAATGGGGCAAGGAGTTAAGTATAAAGAAATATAACATCTGACCTTCATTTGGAAATTATTGATCTCTCTAGGGCAGGAAAAATTTTCCCTTAACCCCTCTTTGTTCTTTGATTGGTCTAATAATTAAATTAACATGGAACAGATTAAGAGGAGAAAAATAAATTTAATTTCCTAAGTATGGGGGGTTCCATATATATGAGACCTACTGATAAGCAATTGAGGCTTACATGCAGTCCCGAGGTAAGAAGAAGCAGGTATGGGTTTGGGACTTCAAAGGAGATGAAGACAATTCACAGGAGATGAGAAGAGTCAATGTTTGGTAAACAAAAGTTTGCCATGCCATGCAAAATCTTCCCTGTGTAAAAAAAGTTGTCTTTGGCAATAGCTCTCTTTCTGGTGCTGGTCCCCTATCTAAACTCTTTTAGGCAGTTAAGGGGAGGCCAAAAGCTCTTCTTAAGTCTGTTAGGTCTTGATTGTCTTCAGGACCATAACAGGCCTGTGAAAGAGGCACTCCTGGGGTCCCCTGTCCGGAACCCATCATCTCCAATATAATAAAATGCAAAAGGCAAATGTCAAGATGAAAGTCTGATAGGATTCTACAAGTGCCTTCTAAGAGATGAATGTGCTCAATTAAAATTGTATGCTGAAGAATTAATATCAGTATTTGAGAGTTCTTATCTTCATTAAAAGGAATTTTTTAAAGTTTTTATTTAAATTCCAGTTAGTTAACATACAGTGTAGTATTAGTTTCAGGTATACAATTTAGTGATTCAATACTTACATAATCATTAATCTCCATCACGTGTTTAACCCATCTTCCTACCAACCTTCCTTCTGGTAACCATCAATTTGTTCTCCATAGTTAAGAGTCTGTTTCTTGGTTTTCCCCTCTCTTTTTTTCACCCTATGATTATTTTATAGATCAGTATTAACATATGAACATTTGCAATCAATTCTGATGGTAGGGAACAGTAACTTTGAATCCCACTTATACTTAAGTGAAATGTTATCACAGACAAAAAAGGATTCTCTTCTTACTAGTAGACCTGTGTGACCAACAAAAGGTACTAAATAATTATTATTATGTTTTTAATTTTTGTCAATAAAAATATAGAAATTTGTTTTCTTTTTTGTATAATTATATAATATCCTTAGTTTTGCCTCTTGGCTTGCAAAATTTAAAACATTTATTATTTTGGCATTGAGCAACACCCAGTTTGGAGAACTATGTAGAAAAAAAGTTTCCTTCTAATTTCGAAAGCTTTATTCTTCATTTTCTCTCTCCAGATGTCAATCTAGTATCAGCTTTAATTTTGTCCTTTCAAATATAATCTATACTTATTTCTTTATTTTTTTTACTGCTTTATACTTTTGAACTTTATTTATGTGTGAAATCTTTTTAAATAGTCTTCAGTTAATAGTTATCTATGTTATGTCCAGTCTTTACTAATAAAAAACTCAGGCAATGAGTAGAGTAAAAATTTATCCAAATTGAAGAAGGAAAGGTCTTGGCTATTAGAGAGAAAAATGAAAAGTCCCTGAGCTCAAAGCCTTACCATAAGAAAGAAGTAAGCCTGTAGTAAACAGTGTACATGGGGAAGACTGTTTTATTCAGTAATATATCTTGCTTCCTGTAACAGTATCTGGCATCCAGCAGGTACTCAACATGTATTTGTGGGGTGGATGAACAAACGAATGAATGAATAAATGAATGAATGGGTGAATAAATTCAAGTTCACAAAATATGTATAGACTTAATCAATCATAAAGTAAGAGAAGCTTGAAAATAAAAAGAAGATAAAGAGTTAGAATGTGGGGCACCTGGGTGGCTCAGTCAGTTAAATGACTGACTCTTGGTTTCAGCTCTGGTCATGATCTCACGGTTTTGTGAGTTCGAGCCCCACATCAGGCTCCACACTAGTAGTGCAGAGCCTGCTTGGGATTGTCTCTCTCTCTCTTTCTCTGTCCCCCTCCACGCCTTGTGTTGTCTCTGTCTCCCTCAAAACATATTAATAAACTTAAAAAAAAACAAGAAAAAAAGTTAGAATGCATCATTGCATAATTGGTGAGGGAGATAAAATGGGCACTTAGGAAATCTTGAGAAATATATTCATACTTATTTGGTACTCTATTAGAAGACCTTAGGAGCTCTCTTACTCTTATTGTTTCTTCAGTCATAGAATTTTAGTATGAGTTTAGTCTGAGTTTGACTTATAATCTAATACATCCTCCATTTTCAGTATAGCAAGACTGCTATGTACACATTTCTATGAAACTCTGTCTTTGTGATAAGTATTCAAACCCAATGTCTTTTAAGAGGTTAATTCTAATGAGGTGTAATTTAAGCTAACAGTAAGTATCTGTGGAGAAAAAAAGGAGTAAAGTAGTAATGAAGAATGGTAGTTCTTTGGCTCAGACAGGCCGTGGTGGGTGCAGATGGATTGAACATCTATGCTTTCAGCGTTAGGGACTTTCTAGATTCTAGGATTCTAGGCTTCATGTGATCATTACCTTCTGTTAACCTGAAAATAAAGAGCCATAATGAGAGGCAAATGAGCAATTACTTGGGATCAAAGGTTTGCAATTCAGGGAGAATAGATTCAGGTAGAAACCCAAATAGCGTCTCACTAATAGGGCAAAAGCAAGGAATTTTTATAAGGAAAAGAAAGGGGCAATTACACGAGGTAAAGAAAAAGGAAACAAGTTGCCATGAGTGTTTTAACAGGGTAAACTACTCTGGGCTATACATTGACAGACTGCTGGTTTTACCTTCAGAAAGTCCACAACTGTTACTGTTGTGATCAGGATGTCTGTTCTCTCGCTGACTTCTCAAGCACTTGCTTAAAACAATTGCCATTTTGCCCAGTCCAGAGGTTTTGGCCCAATGCAAACCAAGGCAGGTAAGGTACTTTCTGTGCAGTACCTGCTCTGGCTTTTTTTTTTTTTAAGTTTATTTATTTATTCTGAGAGAAAGAGAGAGAGAGAGAAAGGGAGGGAGAGCAAGCATGAATGGGGTAGGGGCAGAGAGGGGGGAGAGAGAATCCCAAGTAGGCTCTGCACTGTCAGAGCAGAGCCTGATGGCTCAAACTCATGAACTGTGAAATCATGACCTGGGCTGAAACCAAGAGTCGGATGCTTAACTGACTGAAACACCCAGGCTCCCCTTGGGTTTTATTTTAAAATGACTCTGGTCACGCCATTTACTCTTAGAAGGCAGTTTGAAGGGAAGTTGCAGCACAGGTATAAATGACCTATGGAGATTTCAAACAGACAGACTCAAAAGGAGAGAGTCTGGCAGCAGTGTGTTCCTGAGAGATGCCATGGGCCATGGCTAAGGCAGGTGCTATTGTTCATGGAAGTCCCTAAACTCAGGTAGCCAAGAGCTAAATCTCTAACCTTCAAACTCTCATTGGAATAAGTTGAAGCTTTTGAGGCAAAAATGGAAGAATTCTGCCTCTGTAGCAAAAGTACAATGAGAGGTGTCATTTAAATTTCCTCCATGAAAGGCATAATTTTTAGAAGCTACTCTAGTTACATATGCAATTGCCCTCCATCCTGTTCCCCACCAATAACTAGGAATTAAACTCATAATGAAACTTCTACTTTGTTAAATGAGATAACAACATTTTTGAAAGTTTATTTATTTATTTTGAGAGAGACAAAGACAGTGCGAGCAGGAGAGGGGCAGAGAGAGAGAATCCCCAGCAGGCTCCACGCTGCCCACACAGAGCCAGATGCAGGGCTCGAACTCACAAAACTATGAGATCATGACCTGAGCCAAAACCAAGAGTTGGGCGCTCACCTGACTGAGCTACCCAGGTGCCCCACTACTCCATTTGTTTAAAAAGCCATCTTCCCCAATGTTTAAAGCGGAAGCACTGCTAAGCAAGATATTTTCTAATTCTTTCCCACTGCCACCCTATCTGTAGGGTCTCATTTTACTAGTAAGGCTGAGCAGCTTCAAAATACATGAAATGCTCTAGCCTCACTTTATTACACCACAAACTTGGGCAGCAGGACAAATTACCAGGAAGAGAAAGAGATCAAAATGATCTTGTCCACTATACCTCCCACTAAAGGCTACTTTTTTCCCAGTCTGATGTCTGAATTCTGCCTCCTATTTTTCTTTTACTTTTCATTCAATCTGTTCTTCCTAAGAAAATGGTAGAAAATATCCTCAACATGACAAACAATTGAAACTGAGGAGTCATTGCTGTAAGAGTGATTTTGTCCAAAGTTTCCTGGCAGGCTAATAGACTGGACTGGCTTATTGTATTCCGTGGAATCCAGAAGAAAGTTTACACAACTGTATTGAAGTACTTCAAGCATCCCAGGGCAAGGAATCTGTTATCTTGTTAACTAGTGAGCAAATTCATGCAAAATAAGTCCCCATTCATTTTGTCCCTCAAGGCATGGATAGCCAGTGAATTACTTACATTTGAGTGATGGGATTTGGAATGTGGGAGGAGGCATTACGAAATAAAACTTTAATTCATATTACCCACTTAAAGGCCAGGTATTGAAGATGAAAGAGTGGAATTTTAAGTGAACAAAAAGGTAAGCCAAAGGAAGGACGGGGCTGAGTTTTCATTTTGGAAGAAAAAATTGACAAAATTAAACATTTACATTCTGGAAGTACTAGAATTATATTGCAGATATGACATCCTACACATTCAAGTAAAAAAGAAGTAATATTGATTTTAACGTTTAAAAATGCTTTCTTATAACCTATCTTTTGTTTTTCCATGTTTTAGCCCCCCCCCAAATCTCTTTCCTGGACCCCGGAATATTAGAAACTTCAAATTGTCTTCATTTCTTGTTTTGTTCCGTTGGTTTGTAGGGATTATTATTTCAACAATTATTTAACAATTTCAACAATTATTCAACAAAAATATTATTATTCAGCAATTATTTGTTGGAATTGAAAAATACAAACTACATAGCTTGACATATGATATCCTTAAATATTTAGTTGATTCTGAACTTCTTTTAAAGTTTGTTTGTTTACTTATTTATCTATTTATTTATGTATGTATGTATTTATTTTGAGAGATAGGGAGAATGCAAGCAAGGGAGGGGCAGAGAGAGAGGAGGAATCCCAAGCAGGATGCAGACTATCAGCATAGAGCCTAATGTGCGGCTCAAACTCACAAACTGTGAGATCATGACTTGAGCTGAAATTGAGTCCGTTGCTTAATTGACTGAGCCACCAGGCGCCCCTACCTGATTCCTAACTCCCAACTGCTATTGTGTTTGATCATTTATCTTTGCCATTGTTCCCACTCACCACCCCACCCCCCACCCCCCAATCCCAAAAGAAGAAAGGTAAGATATCTCTTTGGAATGGCACTCAGATTCACAGCTTCTGTCTTACTAGTGGGAGTTCTATGGTTACAAGCAATGTACACCTGAATTGGTTTTCGTTTCTGTTCATGGTAGCCACTGTTGACTTCATTCACATGTACTATCCCCAGGATGAGGGAGATCAGTTTTGAGGATTGCCGTATACAGATGATCTTCATTCATTCGTTCGCTGGGATGTAAATTGTTACATTGGTCATCCGTGGTTTTAGATCATTATGTTGACATCTGCAGTCTACTTTAGGAAAACCAGATCCTCACAGACAGAATTATGAATTTCATTAGGATGTATCCCTGAGGTTGAATTACTGGGTCGTGGGGTATGTTTAACTTCACTTGGTAAGTTCAAAATACTGTCCAAAGTGGAGTGTACCAATTTATACTTTGGACTTCACAGTATAGAAGCTTCCATTGCTCTATTTTCTGATTAATCATGCTTATTGAAAAATGTTTCCATGTAGCAAATTGCTAAATATGTCAAAATGTGTCATTGTGGTTTAATTTGCATTTCCCTGTTACTAATGAGGTTTAAAATCTTGGTATTTATTTCTTGGTCATTTAAATTTCTACTTTTAATAAGTGTCTGTTAATCAGTGAGGTCTTTTGCAAACTGACCTTGGGGTCTCCAGGGAAAATTCACACTTTAAATGACACATCATAAACCTTACTGCCCTTATCTTGTCCCGGAATTAAAAAGTATACATCCAGTATCTCCAGAGATAAATATGCGATGCTTCTAGTCAAGCCATAAATTAATTTCATCTTTCAAAACCTGTGTAAAAGCAGCACAATTTCTTCTTGATAGTCGAGATTAACCATCCCAGCTAGGAAAATGCCATGACATATCCATAATGATTGGGGGGTAATCTTGCATTTTAATTAAATAGAATCATGGCTGTATTTTCTAGTAGAAGTTTATCTCTCTTGGAAACTCGGACCTCTAAGCTGCCAAATCCATAGTTATGGCGATACAAAAATATATTCTGGATATGCTCAAAATTTTTTCCATGTAAATTAATGGTAATTTCTTCTTTTGCTTTATGCCATTTCAGCTTACAAAAGATGTTATAGAAATGTTTTATTTTTGGTAAGTGAGGGAAACCTATATACCATCCTGAGCTAAGCAGAAGGGGAGAGGGAAATGAGGTCTCAAAGGGGAGGAAGGCAATTCACAGGAAGCTGAGAAGAATACATCTTTAGTAAACAAAGGTTTGCCACACCATGCAGATACATCTTTCCCATATAAAAAGTTATTTTTGGTCAGAGCTGTCTTCCTGGTACAGTGCCCCCTATCTAAATTCTTTTAGGAAGGCAAGGGGGAGGTAAAAAGCTCTTCCTGTGTCTTCTGGGCCTAGATTGTCTTTCAGCTCTAAATAATCCACATGCCAAAGAGGCACATTCTGAAGTGGCCTTCCCTGAACCCCCTCAGTTATGACATGTAATAGTAAGAAAGTTTACTCCTACCCCCATCCCTTGGTTACTGGATTTAGAAATATGGCTAGAGAGGATATGACACCATAAATTGTCCTTATTCAAGCATATACCATATGCTGTAGGGAATAGCACCTCTTATTTGAAGATTTTTTCCCAGCTGTCAGCTTTCCTTATCATGTATAATCTATCCTTTTATTCTCTCAGCCCATCTGCTTTGGGTAATAAAGTACATAGTAAATTTCATGAATCCTATTGGTGTGATTACAGTGTTACAACTCTATTTGAAAAATGAGTTATTTGGCCTCAGAATAGTATAATATGAACTCTAGGCACAAGTAGTGGTTCTGTGAGTAGTATTGCAGACAGTAAAGGCATATTTGTATTTGACATTCATGTCTCCTCACATAAGGAAATGATACCCCTGCTATTACTCTCATCATCATGGAATCCACCAACAATTGGCTGGCCTTTCTCCCATGGAAATGGTCTTGTATCAGAAGTTCAAACATTGGTCTCTGCTTTTGGATGGTTGGGCATTCAGAAGTATCCATTAACAGATCAACTTGGATCAGGGGAATGCCATGCATATGAATGAGTATGAAGAAATGTGTGAAAATATTATTCATAATGGCCCAAACTTGAAAGTAACTTAAATGCCTATTGATGGTAGAATAGATTAAAGGAATTGTGCTATATTCACATAATGAATTGCTATGCAGCAATAGACATGCCTGAATCAGAGATATGTGCAACAACATGCATTATTCTTATGTTGAGCAATAGAAGCCAGGCACACAAAAGAACATATACTATATGGTTCCATTTATATAAGATAGAATACAGAATATATCAAGCTAAACATTTAGGGATGCATGCTAAATGATGAAAGTACACAGAGAAAACCATTAACATATTGGCAAAAAAAGTTAAGATAGTGGTTACTATTTGAATGTATGTGGAAGGAAAGGTAGTAAGTAGAAAAGTCGTGACAGTGGCTTCCGGGGGCTGGCAGTGTTTTACTTCTTGATCTATGCTGTAGTTGCATGAGTGTTGACAATTTATTAAGCTTAGTGCACTGTTGTGAATATGTGTTACATTTCACTTATTTTAAGTAGTGAGGGTTAAAATAAAAGAACAATATAGACGAACATATGGGATAATATTTTTTTAAGTTTATTTATTTATGTATTTGAGAGAGAGGGAATGCAAGTGGGAGAGGGTCAGAGAGCAAGAGGGAGAGAGAGGTAGAATCCCAAGCAGGCTCTGCACTGCCAGAGCAGAGCCTGACATGGGGTTCGAACTCACTATCTGTGAGATCATGACCCAAGCCAAGTCAGATGCTTAACCAACTGAGCCATTCAGGCACCCCAGAGAATATTTTTATTTTAATAACCTCAGATGAACAAAAACTATCCTAAACTTGCAATAAAACTGAGTAGCCATTAAAAGAAAGATCAATACATTTCACTCTTTAAAGAATTCCCAGTGTGCCTGGATGGCTCAGTCGATTAAGTGCCCGACTTCAGCTCAGGTCATGATCTCACAGTCTGTGAGTTTGAGCCCTGCATCGGGCTCTGTGCTGACAGCTTGGAGCCTGGAGCCTGCTTCAGATTCTGTGTCTCCCTCTCTCTCTTTCTGCCCCTCCCCTGCTCATGCTCTCTCTTTGTCTCAAATATAAATAAAAACATTTAAATGTTTTTTTTTAATTCCCTTTCACAAATAGCCACAAACAACATCCAGAGAGAGACCCAAGGGCACAGAAGGATGTGTTTCATATCACAGGCAAAGGAATGAATACCTCACTAAGTAAACAGCTGTAGAAAATCACTTTCAAATTCTTAATAAAACAGCAAGTGAAGGTAAGGATAGATAGTGCATATAAAAACCAATCAATTATAAATATAAGGATGTATGGTTAATTTCATTCAAAAGAAGAACACATGTAAATTACAAAGATACATTGTTTTACCTCTCCAAATGGCAAATATTTGAAAACCTGCTAAAACACTTTTTAGTGGATGTAGGAAAAAAGTTGATCTTGTCCTATGCTCATGGGGGTGTGAATTGGTATCACCTTCTGAAGAAGGAGAAGATAACCTATGATCTGACAATTCCTCCCAGAAATAATTTTTAAGCTTCATTTAAGCTAAAATGGATAAAATGAGATTTGTACAGTTTTTGCCCCCCCCCCAACATTGTCAAGATATACTCCAAATGTAAAAGAGGGAAATTATCATACAAAGATAAAAGAAGTTGTGTATAAAGAGATATGGCATATAGGAATAACAAAATATATTATAAAATGAAAAAGAGTGAAGCACTGAGTATACTACCATTTAGATTTTAAAAAGTCTACGCACTTGGAAGATTCTGGAAAAACATGTAGGATCTGATGATGGTGGTTGCCTCCAGAGAGGAGTTTTGGGTTGTGAGATATTTTATTTCACTATACAGTGTTTGGTAATTTTGAATATTCAATTTCATTCCTGTATAAAACTGAAAGACCGGAATCTATAAACTCACAATATGCCTCTTTGGCATAAAAATTACTTTGAGCTAAAAGCAATTAAGAAGTAAGCACAGAATAAGTTTCCCCTTTTTTTAATTTTTTTTAATTTTTTTTATTTTTAAAAATTTTTTTTTAAATATATGAAATTTATTGTCCAATTGTTTTCCATACAACACCCAGTGCTCATCCCAAAAGATGCCCTCTTCAATACCCATCACCCACCCTCCCCTCCCTCCCACCCACCATCAGCCCTCAGTTTGTTCTCATTTTTTTTTCCTTTTTTTTGGGGGGTGGGGGTTCCTTCTTTTTTTTTATTTTTTATTTTTTAATATATGAAATTTACTGTCAAATTGGTCTTCATACAACACCCAGTGCTCATCCCAAAAGGTGCCCTCCTCAATACCCATCACCCACCCTGCCCTCCCTCCCACCCCCCATCAACCCTCAGTTTGTTCTCAGTTTTTAACAGTCTCTTATGCTTTGGCTCCCTCCCAATCTAACCTCTTTTTTTTTTTTTTCCTTCCCCTCCCCCATGGGTTTCTGTTACGTTTCTCAGGATCCACATAAGAGTGAAACCATATGGTATCTGTCTTTCTCTGTATGGCTTATTTCACTTAGCATCACACTCTCCAGTTCCATCCACGTTGCTACAAAAGGCCATATTTCATTTTTTCTCATTGCCACGTAGTATTCCATTGTGTATATAAACCACAATTTCTTTATCCATTCATCAGTTGATGGACATTTAGGCTCTTTCCATAATTTGGCTATTGTTGAGACTGCTGCTATAAACATTGGGGTACAAGTGCCCCTATGCATCAGTACTCCTGTATCCCTTGGATAAATTCCTAGCAGTGCTATTGCTGGGTCATAGGGTAGGTCTATTTTTAATTTTCTGAGGAACCTCCACACTGCTTTCCAGAGTGGCTGCACCAATTTGCATTCCCACCAACAGTGCAAGAGGGTTCCCGTTTCTCCACATCCTCTCCAGCATCTATAGTCTCCTGATTTCTTCATTTTGGCCACTCTGACTGGCGTGAGGTGATAGCTGAGTGTGGTTTTGAATTGTATTTCCCTGATAAGGAGCGACGTTGAACATCTTTTCATGTGCCTGTTGGCCACCGGATGTCTTCTTCAGAGAAGTGTCTATTCATGTTTTCTGCCCATTTCTTCACTGGGTTATTTGTTTTTCGGGTGTGGAGTTTGATGAGCTCTTTATAGATTTTGGATACTAGCCCTTTGTCCGATATGTCATTTGCAAATATCTTTTCCCATTCCGTTGGTTGCCTTTTAGTTTTGTTGGTTGTTTCCTTTGCTGTGCAGAAGCTTTTTATCTTCATAAGGTCCCAGTAATTCACTTTTGTTTTTAATTCCCTTGCCTTTGGGGATGTGCCAAGTAAGAGATTGCTACGGCTGAGGTCAGAGAGGTCTTTTCCTGCTTTCTCCTCTAAGGTTTTGATGGTTTCCTGTCTCACATTCAGGTCCTTTATCCATTTTGAGTTTATTTTTGTGAATGGTGTGAGAAAGTGGTCTAGTTTCAACCTTCTGCATGTTGCTGTCCAGTTCTCCCAGCACCATTTGTTAAAGAGACTGTCTTTTTTCCATTGGATGTTCTTTCCTGCTTTGTCAAAGATGAGTTGGCCATACGTTTGTGGGTCTAGTTCTGGGGTTTCTATTCTATTCCATTGGTCTATGTGTCTGTTTTTATGCCATTACCATGCTGTCTTGATGATGACAGCTTTGTAGTAGAGGCTAAATTCTGGGATTGTGATGCTTCCTGCTTTGGTCTTCTTCTTCAAAATTACTTTGGCTATTCGGGGCCTTTTGTGGTTCCATATGAATTTTAGGATTGCTTGTTCTAGTTTCGAGAAGAATGCTGGTGCAATTTTGATTGGGATTGCATTGAATGTGTAGATAGCTTTGGGTAGTATTGACATTTTGACAATATTTATTCTTCCAATCCATGAGAAGGGAATGTCTTTCCATTTCTTTATATCTTCTTCAATTTCCTTCATAAGCTTTCTATAGTTTTCAGCATACAGATCTTTTACATCTTTGTTAGATTTATTCCTAGGTATTTTATGCTTCTTGGTGCAATTGTGAATGGGATCAGTTTCTTTCTTTGTCTTTCTGTTGCTTCATTGTTAGTGTATAAGAATGCAACTGATTTCTGTACATTGATTTTGTATCCTGCAACTTTGCTGAATTCATGTATCAGTTCTAGCAGACTTTTGGTGGAGTCTATCGGATTTTCCATGTATAATATCATGTCATCTGCAAAAAGCGAAGGCTTGACTTCATCTTTGCCAATTTTGATGCCTTTGATTTCCTTTTGTTGTCTGATTGCTGATGCTAGAACTTCCAGCACTATGTTAAACAACAGCGGTGAGAGTGGGCATCCCTGTCGTGTTCCTGATCTCAGGGAAAAAGCTCTCAGTTTTTCCCCGTTGAGGATGATGTTAGCTGTGGGCTTTTCATAAATGGCTTTTATGATCTTTAAGTATGTTCCTTCTATCCCGACTTTCTCAAGGGTTTTTATTAAGAAAGGGTCCTGGATTTTGTCAAAGGCCTTTTCTGCATCGATTGACAGGATCATATGGTTCTTCTCTTTTTTTTTGTTAATGTGATGTATCACGTTGATCGATTTGCGAATGTTGAACCAGCCCTGCATCCCAGGAATGAATCCCACTTGATCATGGTGAATAATTCTTTTTATATGCTGTTGAATTCGATTTGCTAGTATCTTATTGAGAATTTTTGCATCCATATTCATCAGGGATATTGGCCTGTAGTTCTCTTTTTTTACTGGGTCTCTGTCTGGTTTAGGAATCAAAGTAATACTGGCTTCATAGAATGAGTCTGGAAGTTTTCCTTCCCTTTCTATTTCTTGGAATAGCTTGAGAAGGATAGGTATTATCTCTGCTTTAAACGTCTGATAGAACTCCCCTGGGAAGCCATCTGGTCCTGGACTCTTATTTGTTGGGAGATTTTTGATAACCGTTTCAATTTCTTCGCTGGTTATGGGTCTGTTCAAGCTTTCTATTTCCTCCTGATTGAGTTTTGGAAGAGTGTGGGTGTTTAGGAATTTGTCCATTTCTTCCAGGTTGTCCAATTTGTTGGCATATAATTTTTCATAGTATTCCCTGATAATTGTTTGTATCTCTGAGGGATTGGTTGTAATAATTCCATTTTCATTCATGATTTTATCTATTTGGGTCACCTCCCTTTTCTTTTTGAGAAGCCTGGCTAGACGTTTGTCAACTTTGTTTATTTTTTCAAAAAACCAACTCTTGGTTTCGTTGATCTGCTCTACCGTTTTTTTAGATTCTATATTGTTTATTTCTGCTCTGATCTTTATTATTTCTCTTCTTCTGCTGGGTTTAGGCTGCCTTTGCTGTTCTGCTTCTATTTCCTTTAGGTGTGCTGTTAGATTTTGTATTTGGGATTTTTCTTGTTTCTTGACATAGGCCTGGACTGCAATGTATTTTCCTCTCAGGACTGCCTTCTCTGCATCCCAAAGCGTTTGGATTGTTGTATTTTCATTTTTGTTTGTTTCCATATATTTTTTAATTTCTTCTCTAATTGCCTGGTTGACCCACTCATTCGTTATTAGGGTGTTGTTTAACCTCCATGCTTTTGGAGGTTTTCCAGACTTTTTCCTGTGGTTGATTTCAAGCTTCATAGCATTGTGGTCTGAAAGTATGCATGGTATAATTTCAATTCTTGTAAACTTATGAAGGGCTGTTTTGTGACCCAGTATATGATCTATCTTGGAGAATGTTCCATGTGCACTCGAGAAGAAAGTATATTCTGTTGCTTTGGGATGCAGAGTTCTAAATATATCTGTCAAGTCCACCTGATCCAATGTATCATTCAGGGCCCTTGTTTCTTTATTGACTGTGTGTCTAGATGATCTATCCATTTCTGTAAGTGGAGTGTTAAAGTCCCCTGCAATGACCACATTCTTATCAATAAGGTTGCTTATGTTTATGAGTAATTATTTTATATATTTGGGGGCTCCGATATTCGGTGCATAAACATTTATAATTGTTAGCTCTTCCTGATGGATAGACCCTGTGATTATTATATAATGCCCTTCTTCATCTCTTGTTACAGCCTTTAATTTAAAGTCTAGTTTGTCTGATGTAAGTATGGCTACTCCAGCTTTCTTTTGGCTTCCAGTAGCATGATAAATAGTTCTCCATCCCCTCACTCTCAATCTAAAGGTGTCCTCAGATCTAAAATGAGGCTCTTGTAGACAGCAAATAGATGGGTCTTGTTTTTTTATCCATTCTGATACCCTAATTTCTTTTGGTTGGCGCATTTAATCCATTTAAATTCAGTGTTATTATAGAAAGATACGGGTTTAGAGTCATTGTGATGTCTGTATGTTTTATGCTTGTAGTGATGTCTCTGGTACTTTGTCTCATAGGATCCCCCTTAGGATCTCTTGTAGGGCTGGTTTAGTGGTGACAAATTCCTTCAGTTTTTGTTTGTTTGGGAAGACCTTTATCTCTCCTTCTATTCTAAATGACAGACTTGCTGGATAAAGGATCTCGGCTGCATATTTTTTCTGTTTAGCACACTGAAGATATCGTGCCAAGCCTTTCTGGCCTGCCAAGTTTCAAAGGAGAGATCAGTCACGAGTCTTATATGTCTCCCTTTATATGTGAGGGCACGTTTATCCCTTGCTGCTTTCAGAATTTTCTCTTTATCCTTGTATTTTGCCAGTTTCACTATGATATGTCGTGCAGAAGATCGATTCAAGTTACGTCTGAAGGGAGTTCTTTGTGCCCCTTGGATTTCAATGCCTTTTTCCTTCCCCAGTTCAGGGAAGTTCTCAGCTATAATTTCTTCAAGTACCCCTTCAGCACCTTTCCCTCTCTTCCTCCTCTGGGATACCAATTATGCGTATATTATTTCCTTTTAGTGTATCACTTAGTTCTCTAATTTTCCCCTCATACTCCTGGATTTTTTTATCTCTCTTTCTCTCAGCTTCCTCTTTTTCCATAACTTTATCTTCTAGTTCACCTATTCTCTCCTCTGCCTCTTCAATCCAAGCTGTCGTCGTTTCCATTTTGTTTTGCATTTCGTTTAAAGCGCTTTTCAGCTCCTCGTGACTGTTCCTTCGTCCCTTGATCTCTGTAGCAAGAGATTCTCTGCTGTCCTCAATACTGTTTTCAAGCCCAGCGATTAATTTTATGACTATTATTCCAAATTCACTTTCTGTTATATTATTTAAATCCTTTTTGATCAGTTCATTAGCTGTTGTTATTTCCTGGAGATTCTTCTGAGGGGAATTCTTCCATTTGGTCATTTTGGATAGTCCCTGGAGTGGTGAGGAGCTGCAGTGCACTTCCCCTGTGCTGTGGTGTATAACTGGAGTTGGTGGGCGGGGCCGCAGTCTGACCTGATGTCTGCCCCCAGCCCACCGCTGGGGCCACAGTCAGACTGGTGTGTGCTTTCTCTTCCCCTCTCCTAGGGGCAGGATTCACTGTGGGGTGGCGTGGCCCGTCTGGGCTACTTGCACACTGCCAGGCTTGTGGTGCTGGGGGTCTGGCATATTAGCTGGGGTGGGTAGGTAAGGTGCAGGGGGGCAGGAGGGGCAGGCTTAGCTCGCTTCTCCTTAGGTGATCCACTTCAGGAGGGCCCCTGTGGCAGTGGGAGGGAGTGAGATCTACTGCCGGAGGTTTGGCTCCGCAGAAGCACAGAGTTGGGTGTTTGCACGGAGCGAGCAAGTTCCCTGGCAGGAACTGGTTCCCTTTGGGATTTTGGCTGGGGGATGGGCAGGGGAGATGGCGCTGGCGAGCGCCTTTGTTCCCCACCAAGCTGAGCTCTGTCGTCCGGGAGCTCAGCAGCTCTCCCTCCCTTTGTCCTTCAGCCTTCCCGCTTTCTGAGCAGAGCTGTTAACTTATGACCTCCCAGACGCTAAGTCGCGCTTGCTGTGGGAACACAGTCCGTCCGGCCCCTCCACTTTTGCCAGCCAGACTCGGGGGCTCTGCTTGGCCGGCGGGCTGCCCCTCTGCCCCGGCTGCCTCCCGCCAGTCGGTGGAGCGCGCACAGCCTCGCCGCCCTTCCTACCCTCTTCCGTGGGGCTCTCGTCTGCGCTTGGCTCCGGAGACTCCATTCTGCTAATCCTCTGGCGGTTTTCTGGGTTCTTTAGGCAGGTGTAGGTGGAATCTAAGTGATCAGCAGGACGCGCGGTGAGCCCAGCGTCCTCCTACGCCTCCATCTTCCCTCCAACCCCAGTTTCCCCTTTTTTTGAGGCAAGAAATAAATTCTTTTAGTGGAGACAGACTTCCCAGCCCAGCAATGGCATCATAGGAACCTATAAATAAACCTTGTTACACTGTAACCTTTTTATTTACTTCTTCACCTTTTACTTCCCAGAGCCCAAACCTCTGTTTCAATTCTCCCCAAACCTATTGTTTCTTTGTCTATAAAGTATAAAAGCTTCTTGCTCTGGTCATTTCTTCACTTCATTCTCTTGTGAAGGCTCCCATGTACATGTAAAAATTCAATAAAATGTGCATGCTTTTTTTATGCTAGACTCTCTATCAGTTTAATTTTCAGACTAGCCTAAAAAGAAACTTTTCCATCCCTACAAAACAAAATATATGATCACTATCTAGAACAAAAATTATAAGTTGGGGGTATACTTATTGGCATGAAAATGTTCATACTATGTTATAAAATAAAATGAGAGTTTCATAATTTACAGGATAACTATATGATAAGACATGTCATATATGGATCATTTTTTTTTTGTCTAGTTGGCTCTTTGTCTACTTTCAGGTGGCAAATGAAATGTCCTTTTCTCAACTCTGAGTCTCCTACTCACGTTGTCTAGATTAAGTCCCTGATGAAATGCTTTCATTGCATCTATCATGTGACAGGCTATCACCCTGGATTTGAAACACATCAGTAAACAAATAAGGTAAAGGTCTGTGGTCATGATACTAAAATCCTAAAGAGCAGAGTTGGGAAGGGCATCCAAGAAACAGTAACATAATGAATAGGTAAGATGTATCATAAAATAGAGGTGCCTGGGTGGCTCAGTCAGTTGAGCGTCTGATGTTGAATCAGGTCATGATCTCGCAGTTGATGAGTTTGAGCCATGTGTCGGGCTGTGTGCTGACAGCTCAGAGCCTGGAGCCTGCTTAGATTCTGTGTCTCTTGCTCTCTGCCTGTCCCCTGCTCATGCTCTGTCTCTCTCTGCCTCAAAAATAAAATAAACATTAAAAAAAAGATGTATCGATATATTATCAAGATTGCAGTGGAGACAATGGTGGTTTAGGAGGACTCGGGGCTCACCTCATCCTGCTGATCACTTAGATTCCAACAACATCTGCCTAAATAACCCAGAAAACCACCAGAAGACTAGCAGAACGGACTCCAGAGCCAAGCATAGACAAGAGGCCCATGAAAGAGGGTAGGAAGGGTGGAGAGGCGGTGCATGCTACATAGACTGGCAGGAGGGAGCCAGGCGGTGGAGGGGCAGCCCGCCCGGCAAGGCAGAGCCCCCGAGTCTGGCTTGCAAAAGCAGAAGGGCCAGACTCCGTGAGTTCTGACAGCCAGCAGGACTTAACATCAGGAGTGTTATAAGTCAACAGCTCTGCTTGGAGAGCGGGAGGGCAAGAGGACAATGGGAGGGAGAGCTGTTGAGCCCTGGAAGACAGAGCTCAGCTCCGTGGGGAGCAAAGGCGCTGGCCAGTGCCATCTCCCTCTCCCATCTCCCAGCCGAAATCCGAAAGGGAACCATTTCCTGTCACCAAACTTGCTTGCACCATGCAAACACCCAGTGCTGTGCTTCTGTGGATCCCTCCCTCCCACGGGTCTGCCTCCCTCCCAGTGCTTCAGGGCCCCTCCAACAGGAGAACACCTAGGGCAAAGTGAGCTAAGCCCGGCCCTCCCACCCCTGTGCACCTTGTGAATCCACCCTGGCTAATAAGCCAGATCACATCAAAGCAGCACCACAAGCCTGACAGTGTGCAAGTAGCCCAGACAGGGGCCACACCACTCCACAGTGAGTCCTGCTCCTGGGAGAGGGGAAGATAAGGTACACACCAGTCTGACTGTGGCCCCAGCGGTGGGCTGGGGAGAGACACGGGGTCTGACTGCGGCCCCACCCACCAACACAAGTTACTCCAGACAGCACAGGAGAAGTGCTCTGCAGTTCGGCGTCACCCCAGGGACTACCCAAAATGACAAAATGGAAGAAGTCTCCTCAAAAAAAAATTCCGGGAAGTAGTGACAGCTAACGAATTGATCAAAAATGATTTAAACAATATAATGGAATAAGAATTTAGAATAATAGTCATAAAATTAATCATTGGGCTTAAAAAAAGCATAGAGGACAGCAGAGAATCTATTGCTACAGAGATCAAGGGACTAAGAAATAGTCATGAGAAGCTAAAAAATGCTATAAATGAGGTGAAAAATAAAATGGAGGCGGCCATAGCACAGATTGAAGAGACAGAGGAGAGAATAAGTGAATTAGAAGATAAAATTATGGAAAAAGGGGAAGCTGAGAAAAAGAGAGATAAAAAAAATCCAGGAGTATGAGGGGAGAATGAGAGAACTAAGTGATGCAATCAAATGGAACAATATCCGTACAATAGGAATTTCAGAAGAGGAAGAGAGAGAGAAAGGGGCTGAAGGTGTACTTGAACAAATCATAGCTGGGAACTTCACTGATCTGGGGAAGAAAACAGGCATTGAAATCCAAGAGGCACAGAGAACTCCCTTCAGACGTAACTTGAATTGATCTTCTGCACTACATATCATAGTGAAACTGGCAAAATACAAGGATAAAGAGAAAGTTCTGAAAGAAGCTAGGGATAAGCAGGCTCTAACTTATAAAGGGAGACCCATAAGACTAGTGGCAGACCTATCTACTGAAACTCGGCAGGCCAGAAAGGAATGGAGGGAAAACTTCAGTGTGATGAACAGAAAAATATACAGCCAAGAATCCTTTATCCAGCAAGTCTGTCATGCAGAAAAGGAGAGATAAAGGTCTTCCCAAACAAACAAAAACTGAAGGAATTCATCAACCACTAAACCAGCTGTACAAGAGATACTAAGGGGGACTCCGTGAGCGAAATGTTGCAAGGACCAGAAAGTACCAGAGACATCATTACAAGCATGAAACATGCAGACATCACCATGACTCTAAACCCATATCTTTCAATAACAACACTGAATGGAATGGACTAAATGCTCCAACCAAAAGACATAGGGTATCAGAATGGATAAAAAAACAAGACCCATCTATTCTCTGTCTTCAAGAGACTCATTTTAGACCTGAGGACACCTTCAGATTGAAAGTGAGGGGATGGAGAACTATCATGCTACTGGAAGTCAAAAGAAAGCTGGAGTAGCCATACATATATCAGACAAACTAAACTTTAAATTAAAGGCTGTAACAAGAGATGAAGAAGGGCATTATATAATAATTACAGGGTCTATCCATCAGGAAGAGCTAACAATTATAAATGTCTATGCGCCAAATATTGGAGCCCCCAAATATGTAAAATAATTAACCACAACCATAAGCAACCTTATTAATAAGAGTGTGGTAGTTGCAGGGGACTTTGATACTCAACTTACAACAATGGATAGATCATCTAGACACAGGATCAATAAAGAAACAAGGGCCCTGAATGATACATTGGATCAGATGGACTTGACAGATATATTTAGAAGTCTGCATCCCAAAGCGACAGAATATACTTTCTTCTTGAGTGCACATGGAACATTCTCCAGCATAAACCACATACTGGGTCACAAAACAGCCCTTAATAAATATAAAGTAATTGGGATCATACCATGCTCACAATGCTATGAAATTTGAAATGAACCATAGGAAAAAGTCTGGAAAACCTTCAAAAGATGGAGGTTAAGGAATGAAAGAATGAATGGGTCAATGGGGGCAATTAGAGAAGAAATTAAAAAATATATGGAAACAAACGAAAATGAAAATACAACAATCCAAACGCTTTGGGATGCAGCGAAGGCAGCCCTGAGAGGAAAATACATTGCAGTCCAGGCCTATTTCAAGAAACAAGAAAAATCCCAAATACAAAATCTAATAGCACACCTAAAGGAAATAGAAGCAGAACAGCAAAGACACCCCAAACCCAACAGAAGAAGAGAAATAATAAAGATCAGAGCAGAAATAAACAATAGAAAATCTAAAAAAAACTGTAGAGTAGATCAATGAAACCAAGAGTTGGTTTTTTGAAAAAATAAACAAAATTGGCAAACCTCTAGCCAGGCTTCTCACAAAGACAGGGAGATGACCCAAATAGATAAAATCATAAATGAAAATGGAATGATTACAACCAATCCCTCAGAAATACAAGCAATTATCAGGGAATTCTATGAAAAATTATATGCCAACAAACTGGACAACCTGGAAGAAATGGACAAATTCCTAAACACCCACACACTTCCAAAACTCAAACAGGAAGATAGAAAATTTGAACAGACCATAACCAGTGAGAAATTGAATCAGTTATCAAAAATCTCCCAACAAATAAGAGTCTAGGACCAGATGGCTTCTCAGGGGAATTCTAGAAGACATGTAAAGCAGAGATAATACCTATCCTTCTCAAGCTGTTCCAAAAACTAGAAAGGGAAGGAGAACTTCCAGATTCATTCTATGAAGCCAGCATTACTTAGATTCCTAAACCAAACAGAGACCCAGCAAAAAAAGAGAACTACAGGCCAATATCCCTGATGAATATGGATGCAAAAATTCTCAACAAGATACTAGCAAATCAAAATCAACAGCATATAAAAAGAATTATTCACCATGATCAAGTGGGATTCATTCCTGGGCTGCAGGGCTGATTCAACATTTGCAAATCGATCAACGTGATACATCACATTAATAACAGAAAAGAAAAGAACCATATGATCCTGTCAATCGCTGCAGAAAAAGCATTTGACAAAATTCAGCATCCTTTCTTAATAAAAACCCTCAAGAAAGTCTGGATAGAAGGAACATACTTAAACATCATAAAAGCCATTTATGAAAAGCCGACAGCTAATATCATCCTCAATGGGGAAAAACTGAGAGCTTTCCCCATGAGATCAGGAACACAACAGGGATGTCTACTCTCACCGCTGTTGTTTAACATAGTGTTGGAAGTGCTAGCATCAGCAGACAACAAAAGGAAGTCAAGGGCATCAAAATTACCAAAGATGAAGTCAAGCTTTCACTTTTTGCAGATGACGTGATATTATACATGGAAAACCAGAAAAGTCTGCTAGAATTGATACATGAATTCAGCAAAGTCGCAGGATACAGAATTAATGTACAGAAATCAGTTGCGTTAGTGTATTCTTATACACTAATAATGAACCAACAGAAAGACAAATAAAGAAACTGTTCCCATTCACAACTGCACCAAGAATCATAAAATACCTAGGAATAAACCTAACCAAAGATGTACAATATCAGTATGCTGAAAACTATAGAAAGCTTATGAAGGAAATTGAAGAAGATATAAAGAAATGGAAAAACATTCTGTGCTCATGGGTTGGAAGAATAAATATTGTTAAAATGTCAATACTACCCAAAGCAATCTACACATTCAATGCAATCCCAATCAAAATTGCACCAGCATTATTCTCGAAGCTAGAACAAGCAATCCTAAAATTCGTATGGAACCACAAAAGGCCCCGAATAGCCACAGTAATATTGAAGAAGAAGACCAAAGCGGGAGGCATCACAATCCCAGAATTTATCCTCTAACTAAAAACAAAGCTGTAATCATCAAGACAGCATGGTTTTGGCACAAAAACAGATACATAGACAATGGAATAGAATAGAGACTCCAGAATTAGACCCACAAAAGTATGGCCAACTAATCTTTGACAAAGCAGGAAAGAATATCCAATGGACAAAAGACAGTCTCTTTAACAAATGGTGCTGGGAGAACTGGACAGCAACATGCACAAGGATGAAACTAGACCACTTTCTTACACCATTCACAAAAATAAACTCAAAATGGATCAAGGACCTGAATGTGAGACAGGAAACCATCAAAACCCTAGAGGAGAAAGCAGGAAAAAAACCTCTCTGACCTCAGCCGCAGCAATTTCTTATTTGACACATCCCTAAAGGCAAGGGACTTAAAAGCAAAAATGAACTATTGGGACTTCATCAAGATAAAAAGTTTCTGCACAGCAAAGGAGACAATCAAGAAAACTAAAAGGCAACCAACAGAATGGGAAAAGATATTTTCAAATGACATGTCAGACAAAGGGCTAGTATCCAAAATCTATAGAGAACTCACCAAACTCCACACCCGAAAAACAAATAATCTAGTGAAGTAATGAGCAGAAGACATGAATAGACACTTCTCTAAAAAGACATCCAGATGGCCAATAGGCACATGAAAAGATGCTCAACGTCACTCCTCATCAGGGAAATACAAATCAAAACCACACTGAGATATCACCTCATGCCAGTCAGAGTGGCTAAAATGAACAAATCAGGAGACTATAGATGCTGGAGAGGATGTGGAGAAACAGGAACCCTCTTGCACTGTTGGTGGGAATGCACACTGATGCAGCCACTCTGGAAAACAGTGTGGAGGTTCCTCAAAAAATTAAAAATAGATCTACCCTATGACCCAGCTGTAGCACTGGTAGGAATTTACCCAAGGGATAGAGGAGTGCTGATGCATAGGGGCACTTGTACCCCAATGTTTATAGCTGCAGTCTCAACAATAGCCAAATTATGGAAAGAGCCTAAATGTCCATCAACTGATGAATACATGAAGAAATTGTGGTTTATATACACAATGGAATAGTACGTGGCAATGAGAATGAAATATGGCCTTTTGTAGCAACGTGGATGGAACTGGAGAGTGTGATGCTAAGTGAAATAAGTCATACAGAAAAAGACAGATACCATATGTTTCACTCTTATGTGGATGCTGAGAAACTTAACAGAAGACCATGGGGGAGGGAAAGGAAGAAAAAAAAAGTTAGAGAGGGAGGGAGCCAAAGCATAAGAGACTCTTAAAAACTGAGAACAATCTGAGGGTTGATGGGGAGTGGGAGGGAGGGGAGGATGGGTGATGGGTATTGAGGAGGGCACCTGTTGGGATGAGCCCTGGGCGTTGTATGGAAACCAATTTGACAATAAATTTCATATTTAAAAATAAATAAAAATTTTAAAAAATGTATCTTAAAATAGAACTACCACTATAAAAAATGAGAGCAAGGTAAAGAAAATCAGGAGTACTAGGCAACACTTGCAAATATGGTCTTCGGGTCATCTTTGATTTGGTCCCATTGTAGCAAGGAATTGATATTTACATTCATGGTGGGAGCAAGTCCAGAAGTTTCAATGTGAAGTATTTACTTGCAAAAATTTGTCCTCAGGCTCTTTGTAGCAGTCATCTGTCAGAGTGAACCAGAAAAGAGACAATAATAATGTTTGCTCATGACACTGTCCTGTGAGGCACCTTGAAGAATCTGATGTCGGGCCTCTGTATTTTAGTATGTCATTTTGTCCAAAAAAATATAAAATAAATCATTTGAGGTAGTGCAGGGTCATCACGGGACTTTTCACCATCCCAGTCATAAAGAGTGAGCCACAAACCCTTAAGTTTTTAATCTCTTGGAGAAACCACACAGTACATTATAGACATTACAATCAAAGACTCTGGAACCAAATGGCCTGAGTTTAAATCCATGCTCTGTCTCTTACTGGGTATGTGGCTTTCATTTAGTCATTTAACCTGTCTGTGCCTCAGTTTGTTTATCTGTAAACTGGGCATAAAACAGCATCATTCTGATAGTTGTTTTTAGGATCAAATACGTATACAATTCTTGGAAAAGTACGTGGAAAATAAATGCTGGGTATGTTTCTTGCTGTTCTTACTATTTTCTTGAAAGCCATTTTTCTGTGGGGTCAAGCTGTCAACCCTTTGACAGAAAGTAACTCAGGAGGAATACATAAGGAATCTTCCCTTGGCCGGAATGACTCAAATGCTGGGAAGCTCTTGTGGGGTGCTGAAGAAGTGAGTAGAAATTGAGAAATGGACTTTCTAGGAATGAGAGAAGAACTTTGGAGAAGGAAGAAAGAGAGCAAGACAGGCTTAAGAGGCAGAGGTTATGTTGGAGATCTGAGGAGTCCAGGCAAGTGACAAATGAGGCTGTAACTGCTTTTGGGTCAAGGGCAATTCTAAGAACTTGGTATCTCTCAAAGTTGAAGAGCAGCGGCTGGCCTACTGAGATCATGCTGAAACTCATAGGGCACTTCCGGGTGGTGCCTCCATCTGCCTTTCCAACCCAGTCTTTTGCTCCTCCTTCTTTCTTGTTTATCTCCTGTCACCGTGAAACATCTCTAGGCTCAGAATGGCGATGATTGTGTAGCCTATTTTGCATTTTTAAAAATAATAATCCCCATCCACTCTTTCTTTTAAAATACTTACACACATATCAAGACTCAGCTCATCTAGTGCCTTCTCTGTAAAATCTTTACCTACCATCCCTAATGGCCGTTGATAAGCATTTAATTTTCATGAATTTTGTAATAATGTTTTTGTACAATGACCTTGTTACCATTTTAAAATAATGATTCAACTGCATTTTATGTCTTCTACTAGACTAGAAATGCATTAGTGTTCTTGTATTCATTTATATTTTTCGGTGCATAACATGGAGTCAGTCACATAGAAGGTATCCAGAAAACCTTGTTGGCTGATTTTGATGACATGTTTGGGAGATAAAATAAAATTGATTTTCTACTGCCTATATAATTGGAAAGATTTCTCCTCAAACTACGATGTTCAGAAGGAATCAGAGTTGAAACACATAGGTTATAATAATAACAACAATCTTAGTATAACTTATTAAGTAGTTAGTATATATTAGAAATTATACTAAAGTTTTGTTTTTGTTTTTTGTTTTTTGTTTTTTACATTAGAGCATTTAACCAGACAGATAAATTTTTGTGGTATGTTTTTCCCACAATCAATAAAAAGTATAGAAGCTGAAATTTAGAGAGATTAAAATAGCCTGTTAAAGTCTAATGACTAGAAATTAAGACACAAGATTTAAATTTTGGGACTATCTGAATACAAAATTCATGTTTCCCCCACTCTTCCCTACCAACTTTTCTTCTTTACATACTGCATAAATTTTTATCACACCTCTTCTTTCTTTCACTTACGATTCCTCTTGTGCATCCTTGGCCAGAGCCTAGCTTCTGAGCACCCTGAGGCAAGGGGTGGTCTCATCTTCATGAAAACTAAGGTATGACAAATAATATGACCTAAATAAGTTTCTCAAAAAATTAATGAATTAGTGAATGAATTATAACACATACTAGCAATTAATTCATTGCTTTTGTCTGTTTCGCTAAAAGATCAAAATTATATATCATAAGCACATCCTAAATGGAGGTTTAACTGTTGAAATGGGGGAAAAAATAACTCCTAGACATGTCTTGAATAAAATATAGGGTATTTTTAAAAAATCATTTATCCAGGGGTGCCTGGGACTCAGTCGGTTAAGTGTCCGACTTTGGCTCAGGTCATGATCTCACAGTCTGTGAATTCGAGCCCCGCGTCGGGCTCTGTGCTGACAGCTCAGAGCCTGGAGCCTGTTTCAGATTCTGTGTTTCCCTCTCTCTCTGACCCTCCCCTGTTTGTGCTCTGTCTCTCTATGTCTCAAAAATAAATAAACGTTAAAAAAAAATTTTTTAATCATTTATCCAATAATTAAAATGGGATTTACCCAATTTTAGATGAGAGAAAACATCTAAATCCAGCTTGTCTTTAAAATACTGGAGGATATGGGGTGCCTGGGTGGCTCAGTCGGTTAAGCGTCTGACTTCAGCTCAGGTCACGATCTCGCGGTCCGCGAGTTCGAGCCCCGCGTCGGGCTCTGGGCTGATGGCTCAGAGCCTGGAGCCTGCTTCCGATTCTGTGTCTCCCTCTCTCTCTGCCCCTCCCCCGTTCATGCTGTGTCTCTCTCTGTCTCAAAAATAAATAAACGTTAAAAAAAATTAAAAAAATAAAATAAAATAAAAAAATAAAATAAAATACTGGAGGATATTGCAACACTGGGCCTATTACCCATGGCAATGACATGCTTGATTTGTGTAAATTTGTTCTTTACAGAGAGCACATCCTTTCTCCCCATCACTCCCCATAGCCTCCACTTCTCTCACACAATAGAACTTTGACACCAGATCTGCATCAGTCATCTTACTACCTGCCAGTTCTCACTAGACATATGAGTCTGTAAACCCTATGTAAAACATAAAACTTGTAAAGAATGGGTATATAATTTTTTATTCTGCATTCTCTTCCTAGACAGATCTTTACAGGAGAAATGTTTCATAGTATATATTTGCAAAGCCTTCAGAGAATCTACGTATTAGAGGGACTCATGTGTTTAATACCATTTTAGTCACTTTTTTTTTATCCCCCCCCCCACCTACTAAACAATATGTATATTTTCCAATTCATTTGTCTTGAGTAAAGACAACCTTGTCTCCAAGTAAAAACTTGAACACACCTTCTCGGATCTGCTTGGTCTTGACTCCATAAACAATAGGGTTCATTGTAGGAGGTAGGAGCAGGTAAAGGTTGGCTACAATGATGTGAATGTGGTGGGGGATATTGTGTCCTCCAAAACGGTGGGCAAAAAAAGTGAAAAAAGCTGGAACATAAGTGATCACAATGGCACATATGTGGGATGTACAGGTGCTAAAGGCTTTGTGACGAGCATCTGCAGATGACAGGCTCACTACCGCTCTCAATATCATAGTGTAAGACACAGAAATACAGCAGATGTCAAACACGCCAATAAGGAGAGCAACCATCAGACCATAGACAGCATTGACCTTGAAATTGCCACAGGACACCTTGGCCACAGACATATGATCACAGTAGGTATGGGGAATGAAGTTGCCCCGGCAATAGGGCAGACGCTTGGTGAGGAAAGTGAATGGGATAATGAGCAGCACACCCCTCAGGAAGGTGGCAAGACCGGTCTTGGCGATGACAGGGTTGGTGAGGATGATGGAATAACGTAAGGGGTAGCAGATGGCCACATAGCGGTCCAGGGCCATGAGCATGAGCACCCCAGACTCCATCCCAGTCAGCATGTGGACAAAAAACATCTGAGTCAGGCAGGCATCAAAGTCAATCTCCTTGAGGTTGAACCAGAATATGCACAGCATATTGGGTACAGTGGTGGTGCACAGGGTGACATCTGTGAAGGAGAGCAGGGCCAGGAAGTAGTACATGGGCCGGTGCAGGGCATCCTCATGGCTGATTAGGTAGATGAGCCCGCAGTTCCCCACGACAGCGATGACGTACATGAAGCAGAATGGCAGGGAGATCCAGGTGTGTGCAGCTTCCAGCCCAGGAATCCCATTCAAGATAAAGAATCCCGGGGTCAGGCTGGAGCTGTTTTCCCCGCACATGACTGTGGAGAAGAGGAGAGCATTTTATGCTCTTTATCAGCATTTGCTTTCTGCATAGGAGAGAGAGAGGTGGGCTTAGAAACCACATAAGAGGGAGTAGTTCAGGTAATAATACTCACAAATGCCATGAACCTTGTCATGGTAGCAGCTTGTTATTTTTTTCCTCTACTCTAGCAAGACAGTCTTTGAACTGTGGTGTCTAAAAATAACTAAACAGTACTACTTGCAGTCTCATTGAATATTTTGTCTAAGTATCTAGCCTCACTTTCTAAAGTTCCAGCACACCTCTTATATTCCTCCACATTCTGTGAACTGGGCCATAATTGTCTCCCAATATGCCACTTTTATTCTCTCCTCTCAGATTCTTTCTGAGTCTTGTCACTATGATCATGTGAGTATGTTTCGAGGATCACCCTAATCCGACTAGTTCTTATCAACAGGACTTTTGTCCTGCCTTGAAGATTATGAAGAAAGCTAATGATCCAGGTAAAGTCTTCCCATAATGTTCCCTATAACGTGCTTAAGGTAACACATTTTAGATACTCAATAAAAATATATATGAGCAAATGATTGTTTGAATTAGTAAGAACTTAGTATCTGATATCAATATCATGCTTTCTTACACAATGAAATTTCAAAGGAAGTTCTTGAGAAGAAACAAAGCACTTCTGCTTCTAAATCATTAGCAAGTTTTATGGAATTTTTGTAAAAATTTTACTGAAGAGATGAATTCAATCAGATACCCCCAACTTCATAAATGGCTTCTCTGCTTTTCTGCATTTTCTTAAATTAGTTTCCAAGCCATTTTTAATACAAGCTTTATATTTAGGAAGCCCTTGAAGGTCTAAGGATTACTAATTGTCTATAATGCTTAATGTAAATAATATTTCTTTTATTATAACTGGACAGTTTATCAGGAAAAAAGATAATATCATATTTTTGGATTGCTAATACTTGTAAAGAAAATAGAACTGAGTGATGGTTCAAGGAATTTACAGATTCAGGGATGTTTGAGGAAAGTTGTAGTTACCAAATGGTCAACTATTTCTCTCCATTGAAAAAAATAAAATGGTCCTTAAGCTCCGGTGGGCACCTTTCCATGCAGCAAATCAATGCCGAACAATCCCCCATCCAGCAGGACTGTGTAGAAACTTGCAATACGATGACATGTAGCACATGGCTCTAAAGACACAAGACATAGATTCCTGTTACCTAAATCATCTGGAAATCACTCTTATGTCCACTCCTATTGGCCAGGGTACATAGAAGTCACCACGGAAAGAGTATATAAAAGAATACAAGGTTCACCGGCTCGTGGTCTTTGGCTCCTAAGGTGATTGCCTCTCATGTAAATAAACTCTTCTTGTGAGAGAGTTCTCCCAGACCTCTCCAGAAATGTCCCCCCATGGAGGAACCAGCATTTCATTGCCCTAGACCAGAGAAATGTAAAGATGACAATCTCCCGTGTCCGCTGTCTTTTATGTGAACACCACAATAAAATGAGTGGGTGACTGGAAAGTAAGAGTCCAGCAGAAGCCACACAGGAAGAAAGAGACTCATTACCCCTGCAGAAGTGAAAGGGAAAGAGGAATTCATTGCCCCTTGCTAATATCTATTTTTAAAACTGTCTGCATATTCTAGGCCATTGTGTTCTTAGCCATCAATGTTGTTACCTTTCCTAAAATAACCATTTGTGAAAATTTCCCAAACTCACCTCAGTGTTAGGCACAATTCTATTCATGGCTGAGAATACTTAGGAGTTCTTCAAAATCTGGGATGACATCTTCTTACATAGGATTTTTGTTTCCCTGGAGAATCTCCAGTGAGATGTCCCACGTAGACTGAGGCTCCAGAATTAGATGTCTCAGAGGGATTCTCATTGAAAGAGAATAAACTTCTGGCCTGGTGGTAACAGATCTATATTTAGAAGCTTCTGAGTAGAAAAGGGAACAACAAAAACAAAACACATTAAAGTTAATGCCTTTTCCCAAGTGAGAAATGTGACCACCAAATGTGGTGATGAACATCAATAACTTTTTTTTTCCCCTCAGGGCACTTGTGTGGTGCGGTGGGTTAAATGTCAGCCTCTTGATTTCTGCTGAGGTCATGATCTCCCGGTTCATGAGTTGGAGCCCCACATCGGGCCATGCTGACAAAGTGGAGCCTGCTTGGGATTCTCCCCCTCTCTTTCTACCCCTCCCCTGCTCAAGTTTGCTCGCTCTGTCTCTCTCTCTCTCTCTCTCTCTCTCTCTCAAAAGACATAAATAAACTTAAAACCTGTTTTTTCTCTTATTACTAAAGAAATACGTCCTTTATGTAGAAACTCTGGAAAACACAGAAAAGTATTAAAAAGTTAGAAAATCACTTGTAAATCCAAATACAGAGGAATAACCACCCTAAAAAGTTTCCTATACCTCAGAAGTGCCTGGCTGGCTCGATTGGTAGATCATGCTACTCTGGATCTCGGGGTTGTGAGTTTGCACCCCACCTTGGGTATAGAGATTACACAAAAATAAAATCTTAAAAAAATAAAAAGTTTTGTGTACTTCATTTACTCATTTTATAGTTATTATGTGTAATATTCAATAACTATATACTTGTAATATAACAATTAATATAGATGTTATTCTAAATGAAGTGCCTATACTTGTAGTAATGAGACGTGGAGAATATTGCACCCCTCCTCCAAATCTGTCCTTTTCCTTTCCTTAAAATCATCGCTGCTTGTTCTTTTGCATTGTACCATGTCTTCCTGTACAATATTCAGAGTGTGATCAGCTCTCCTCCTTTCCCTTCTATTCCGCCCCTTCTCTCTCTCTCCTTTGTTCCTCTGGACTGTCCTCTTTTATGACCCCCAAACTCCTGGCTTTCACTGCAACCAGAGTTCTTATCACTACAGCAGGTTGCAGTACTTCACTTTTGAAAACTATACTTAGGCAAATGCCCCCCTCCACATCTACAATTTTTCTTCCCTGCACAATCAGCACCACTTAGTGCACATTAGCCTACTGCCCTCTATGCCCTATTGCGATTTAGAAGTTTATGGTATGTCGCAGCACGTGAAGATGGCATTGGGCTGGATAAAAATATCTTTGCATTGATAATTTAACATAAAGGTACCCAACTGGTAGATAGACGTGAATAATTATCTAGTTTCTACACATATTCATTGCTTCACAGGAACCAGGGGGAAACCCCAGGCCAATATCAAACCTCTTTTCTGTTGACTGGAATGCCTCTGACTCCTTATCTAAAATGTAGAAATGTTGAATTCAAAATTCTCACGTATAATCATCTCACAAAATAATTGAGTCAATCTTGTGCAGTCTTGTTCATTTTTCAGATTTTCTGTAAAACTTCTTTGAAAATAGGGTTTTTTTTTTAAATGTTTATTTATTTTTGAGAGAATGTGAGAGACAGAGTGCAAGCAGCGGAGGGGCAGACAGAGGGAGACATAGAATCTGAAGTGGGCTCCAGGCTCTGAGCTGTCAGCCCAGAGCCTGAATAGGGGCTTAAATTCACAAACCATGAGATCATGACCTGAGCCAAAGTCGGACGCTTAATCGACTGAGCCATTCAGGTGCCCTGAAAATAGTTTAAGTTATTTGAAAATACAAGCAGTGTCTTTGATATTTTTCTTTTCAAGGAAAAGCACATTTGTTATTCATTGATACTAAGGGACAGAACTCAGGGAAAGGGTGAGATAAGATTCCAAGCATATTTTGGCTTAATTTTGCCAGTTCAATAAAAGAGAAACACAACTTGTGCTTAGTAGAGACTTGTGGAGGGGTCATGTGGAATGCTCGCTGTTTGGGTCCCTCCATCTTTAAGGTTTGTTTTGTTGTTCCATTGTCTCAATCTCTGTACGTCTGCATATATAGCAGTCTGAATGGTGGGCCAAATGGTTCTGGAGATGCTTCAGGAACAGGATAATGTCACTATGCAAGGTGACATATCACCTTGTCATTTCTTTCCATTTCCTTCCTTTTGGGAATATTACTATCTCTTAGTTTGAAAAGAATTTTGATTGAATTAAATTGAAGTCTGAGTGTGAGTACTTTATACCTGATACCTTGTTTCTGGAGCTAATCAAACTATGTGAGGTTGATGTGGGGGTGTGGGGCCTCTCCAGGCACATTGAGCTGTGCTCACAACTTGGACCTTGGGCAGGACCTTCGGCAGGAGATGGAATTTGAAATGAAGTGTCTTCCACAATTTTTTGCTGTCTTTTCCTCTCCTGTACTTTAATCCTCTCTCTCTCTCTCTCTCTCTCTGTCTCTCTCTCTCTCTCCCTCCCCCTCCTTCCCTCCCTCCCTCCCATGAATACTGTATAGAACTTCCTTCCATCATGATCTACCTTATAATTTAAAAATCTCAACTATTCTGGACTGCTGGTTCTAGTTCAGTTGTGATTCTTTGTTTTCAGAGTTATACTGCTGTTGTTGTTTTCCTTAATCCCATTTTTGAGTTTGTAATGGGGAAGATGGCATAAAATTAATTGGGGATTGTTACTCAGGTGCCTCAGATAAATGTTATTTTTTACATTTTATTTCTCCACATTTGTAACTTTGTGTTCAAGTTTTGTTTTGCTGCTATTGCAACAAATAGCACCCCCACACTCTCACCCCAAAACATAGGCCTAGTAACATAATTGCATTTAAATTTTAGTCTTAATCTTCTGAGATTCATCCAGTCCTGCTGTTTGTGTGGCTCATATTCCTCTTCTATATGAGGACAATTATAGCTATCCCATGGTTTTGACTTAAAGTTCAATGAAATACTATACATGAAGCATTATTATAGTACCTGACCAAATATATAATTTAAAAAATTAATGTTTATTTATTTTTTGAGAAAGAGAGACAGAGTGTGAGCAGGGGAGGGGCAGAGGGAGAGAGGGAGACACAGAATCCGAAGCAGACTCCAAGCTGTCAGCACCAAGCCCGGGGCTCGAACTCGTGAACCGCGAGATCATGACCTGAGCCAAAGTCAGATGCTTAACTGACTGAGCCACCCAGGCGACCCCAATATATAATTTTTTAAATAGCAGTTTAGGAAAAGTATTTTATTTTAGTTGCTTAAATAAAATTCCCCAATGAGTAAAATTTACAAAATCCGAAAGCATAATTCCAAGATACAGCAACTTTACTGATTTTAAGTCCACAAGTTACATTACATAGAGGCACTGTTATGTTAGTATTAAATAAAACAAAACAAAACAAAATGAGTTTTTCTTATAAATGTGAAATTACATTGCAAAATACATGATGTGAATAATACATTTTACAATCATTTGACTATATATAATGTAACAAAATATATTCAACATATTTGCAGGTAATATGAATATAATATTTATCAATATAATTAATATTTCCACCTAATTATCTATTTGTATCCATTCCCTGATCACATTCTATTACTCCAATTACTTCTTGGGTTATGCTCTCATTCTTTTTCACTTTTCACTCAGTCTCACTCTTTCTGAATACTACATTTATCATTCACTTCTGTTACTTTTTTCTCTGGTATTTCCAGAAATCTAAATAAAATACTCCTTTCTTCAATGTCCCTGATCACTATTTCTCCCCCAGTATTAAATTCAAATAAAGAAGTCAAGCCCAGACACCCTTGACTGGAAAATTATATAGATTTTCTTTAGGTCTCCTTTCTTCTACTCATGAAGCCTTTACTCAATACCTGCCACATATGTCCATTGTGTTTCTCAAAATTCTACTTGATATCAACTCCAAAGGGTACTTCCCAGATTACAATGAATTCCAATAATCATATTTACTCTGGCTTCATTTGTATGTACATGAATACATAAATAGAAATCCAAATAATTACCCAGGCAGCAGAACATCAGTAATAAATGAGCAGACAAGGAGGAATTTGTTCTCTAAGCTATACAAGTTTCACATAAATATGGCTTAAAAGGGATGGCAGTACCCTTGGAATTCAGCACAAACATTGTGGGTGAGTGTTTCTGGCTTCCCTGCATCTAATGTAAACTGTCCATTCTTCTGGAGTCTCTCAGCTATCTGACCATCTTTGTTCTTTTCTATACACTCCCACAGAGTGCCTTAGACGAAAAGCATTAATCGTCAAAAGTTTACATCAAATTCTAGATTTTCCATTCTCTGAATTCATTCACCAGGACTAACTAAAGTTTACCTGTGTGGAAAATAATATTCTTTCCTATCGATTTTATTTTTCTTTCAAATTAAAAGTCTCAGATTAAAAGTTTTGCGATTATTTCATAAATATTATAGCAGAATATTGACAGGTAGTTTCTCCTGACATCATGGTTGTGAATTCTGCATCTATTCATTTCCTCCAGAATGTTTTTCTTTACTCTAATACTAAATGCAGAATTTTATAACATAGACTTAGCTCATACTCAAAATATCTTTCTCTGTAAAAAATAATTTGATCACTCCTTCACGAATCTGCTTGGTCTTCATTTCAGAGACAATTGGATTCAAAGTGGGAGGCAGCAACATGTAGAGGTTGGCTATGAAAATATGAACATGGTGAGGTATGGAGCATCCCCCAAAGTGGTGAGTGAAGAAGTTAAAGAAGGCTGGGACATAGGTGATAACAATAGCACCTATGTGTGATGTGCAGGTGCTAAAGGCTTTGTGGCAAGCATCTGCAGATGACAGATTTACTACAGCACAGATAATCAGAGTGTAAGACATGCAGGTACAGAAAATATCAAATCCTGCAATCAATATGACAGCTACTAGACCATAGATAGCATCAATCTTGATGCTGCCACAGGATAATTTAGCCAATGACATGTGGTCACAGTAGGTGTGGTGGATGAGGTTTCCCCTGCAGAAGGGGAGATGTGTGATCAGGAAAGTAAATGGGATTGTGAGCAACACACTTCTACTGCAGGTGGCAAACCCAACCTTGGTAATCGCAGTGTTGGTGAGGATGGTAGAATAGCGCAGAGGATAGCAAATAGCCACATAGCAATCCAAGGCCATAAGCATGAGCACACCACACTCCATACTTGTTAGCATGTGGATGAAAAACACATGCACAAGGCAGGCAATGAAGTCGATCCCTTTGAGATTGAAACAAAAGATACATAACATATTAGGGACATGCAAAGTACATGCATTAGCATCTGTAAGGGACAGCAAGGACAGGAAGTAGTACATGGGCCGATGCAGGACCTCCTTGTGGCTAATGAGGTGGATGAGCCCACAGTTCCCTAGGACAGCAATGATGTACATGATGCAGAATGTCAGGGAGATCCAGGTGTGTGCAGCTTCCAGTTTAGGAATCCCATTGAGAATGAAGTATCTTGGTGTCAGCCTGGAGCTGTTGACTCCATACATGATAGTCAATTGCAAAGCATGTTACTTTCTATACCAATAAAAATGTCCTATACAAGAAGATGGTAGTGACATTAATTTCATTCTGAGACAAAAGATGAACAAGCATTTTGCACAATATAAATAAAATTTAGGAGAAAAATAATCTTTTTGTACACTGTTGTTTGATACTACTGAGGTACTCCTGGGCCTCTTAATGAATCAAAAGGACACTAACATAGTACATACGTTATAGCAGAGACCTGATCTCCCTTGATTTTATTCTGTAAAGGGTGTTTGTGTGCACATGCTCGTATTCTAAGCTGTTCACTAGTGCTTGTTTTTGCTCCCTTGACCAATTTCCAATTTATCATCCTGGTTTAAACAACACTGGTTCTCTTGACTTCTCACATAATCTCCTTCTTCCAAGAAGACCTTGAAGATGTGTTTACTGGATTATAATCAATTAAATCATATGAGCCCTTATTACATGCAGGTAAAATGTGTCTACTTATTACACACAGGTATGATAGGGCTAAGCATGATCTAGACTTTGCAAGTCTACACCTTTCAAGTTTGGATTTTCCAAGTCAAAATAATCAAAGACATGATTTCATGGGTCAAAAATTACATAATAGGTTATGACTTACAAATGATGGCCACAGTCATTTTGCACTATATATCTGGTTGTTTCTTGCTGGTAAACGTGAAAGATGTTACTACTTGCATTTAACCAATGACATTGTTAAATTCGTGTAATCCTCACAATTTCTCTTGCTTCTCCCAAATTTCCATGTAGATAACCATGCTATATAAATATTCATAATTATTTTAGTTCCCTTTAGTATATTACGTTTAGCCTCAAATAACTCTGAAGATTATACTGGATAGGGTGAAAGGTTTTTTAAATAATTTGTTTGTTTTTGAAAACAGTTAGCTTTCTACCTTTCTTTTATGTCTGGGAAGTTGTTTTAACCTGAAAGTTTTTTGATTGAAATTATAACTCTGGGTCTCTTTCTTTCTGTTTTGTTTTTGAGAAAACTCCTCTTTATCTTATATTTTTAAAAGTTTTTCATTAGTTGTTGTTTGCAACTTGACTTATTCATTTTTCCTGCAGCAGTATATTGTATATTTCATTGCATTTACAAAAACTAATTTATATATTCCTTTGTTATACTTCAGTTTACCCCTAAACAGTCTTTCCAAAGTTCTAACATTCATTGTCCATATTTCTATCTCTCCATTGTGTGTGTGTGGGGGAGGGGGGTAGAAAAGAGAGAGAAATTTACCCTAAGGTTGTTTCTATATAAGTGGCTGGTTTGTGTGTTTTCACCCATTACCTTTTTTTTTTTAATTTTACCAAAACCTGTCTCCCTGGGTATGTCTTTTTTTAAATATGAAATTTATTGTCAAATTGGTTTCCATACAACACCCAGCGGTCATCCCAACAGGTGCCCTCCTCAATACCCATCACCCACCCTCTCCTCCCTCCCACTCCCCATCAACACTCAGTTTATTCCCAGTTTTTAAGAGTCCCTTATGGTTGCCACCTTCCCTCTCTGTAACTTTTTTTTCCCTTTCCCCTCCCCCATGGTCTTCTGTTAAGTTTCTCAGCATCCACATAAGAGTGAAAACATATGGTATCTGTCTTTCTCTGTATGACTCATTTCACTTAGCATAACACCTTCCAGTTCCATCCATGTTGCTACAGAAGGCCATATTTCATTCTTTCTCATTGCCAAGTAGTAGTCCATTGTATATATAAACCACAACTTCTTCATGCATTCATCAGCTGATGGACATTTAGGCTCTTTCCATAATTTGGTTATTGTTTAAAGTGCTGCTATAAACATTGGGGTTCAAGTGCCCCTCTGCATCAGTACTCCTCTATCGCTTGGGTAAATTCCTAGCAGTGCTATTGCTATGTCATAGGGTAGATCTATTTTTAATTTTTTTGAGGAACCTCCACACTGTTTTCCAGAGTGGCTGCATCAGTGTGCATTCCCACCAACAGTGCAAGAGGGTTCCCGTTTCTCCACATCCTCGCCAGCATCTATAGTCTTCTGATTTGTTCATTTAGCCACTCTGACCAGCATGAGGTAACATCTCAGTGTGGTTTTGATTTGTATTTCCCTGATGAGGAGTGACGTTGAGCATCTTTTCATGTGCCTATCGGCCATCTGGATGTCTTCTTTAGAGAAGTGTCTATTCATGTCTTCTGCTCGTTACTTCACTAGATTATTTGTTTTTGGGTGTGGAATATGGTGAGTTCTCTATAGATTTTGGATACTAGCCCTTTGTCTGATATGTCATTTGCAAATATCTTTTCCCATTCTGTTGGTTGCCTTTTAATTTTGTTTATTGTTTCCTTTGCAATGCAGAAGTTTTTATCTTGATGAGGTCCCAATAGTTCATTTTTGCTTTTAATTCCCTTGCCTTTGAGGATGTGTCAAGTAAGGAATTGCTGTTGCTGATATCAGAGAGGCTTTTTCCTGTTTTCCCCTCTAGGATTTTGATGGTTTCCTGTCTCACATTCAGGTCCTTCATCCATTTTGAGTTTGTTTTTGTGAATGGTGTAAGAAAGTGGTCTAGTTTCATTCTTCTGCATGTTGCTGTCCAGTTCTCCCAGCACCATTTGTTAAAGAGACTGTCTTTTTTCCATTGGATATTCTTTCCTGCTTTGTCAAGATTAGTTGGCCATACATTTATGGGTCCAATTCTGGAGTCTCTATTCCGTTCCATTGGTCTAGGTGTCTGGTTTTGTGCCAATACCATAATGTCCTGATGAATACAGATCTGTAGTAGAGGCAAAAGTCTGGGATTGTGGTGCCTCTCGCTTTGGTCTTCTTCTTCAATATTACTTTGGCTATTAGGGGTCTTTTGTGGTTCCATACAAATTTTAGGATTGCTTGTTCTAGCTTCAAGAAGAATGCTGGTGCAATTTTGATTGGGATTGTATTGAATGTGTAGATTGCTTTGGGTAGTATTGACATTTTAACAATATTTATTCTTCCAAACCATGAGCATGGAATGTTTTTCCATTTCTTTATATCTTCTTCAATTTCCTTCATAAGCTTTCTATAGTTTTCAGCATACTGATATTGTACATCTTTGGTTAGGTTTATTCCTAGGTATTTTATGATTCTTGGTGCAGTTGTGAATGGGAACAGTTTCTTTATTTGTCTTTCTGTTGGTTCATTATTAGTGTATAAGAATACACTAACGCAACTGATTTCTGTACATTAATTCTGTATCCTGCGACTTTGCTGAATTCATGTATCAGTTCTAGCAGACCTTTCTGGTTTTCCATGTATAATATCACGTCATCTGCAAAAAGTGAAAGCTTGACTTCATCTTTGGTAATTTTGATGCCCTTGACTTCCTTTTGTTGTCTGCTGATGCTAGCACTTCCAACACTGTGTTAAACAACAGCGGTGAGAGTAGACATCCCTGTCGTGTTCCTGATCTCACGGGAAAAGCTCTCAGTTTTTCCCCATTGAGGATGATATTAGCTGTCGGCTTTTCATAAATGGCTTTTATGATGTTTAAGTATGTTCCTTCTATCCAGACTTTCTTGAGGGTTTTTATTAAGAAAGGATGCTGAATTTTGTCAAATGCTTTTTCTACAGCGATTGACAGGATCATATGGTTCTTTTCTTTTCTGTTATTAATGTGATGTATCACGTTGATCGATTTGCAAATGTTGAATCAGCCCTGCAGCCCAGGAATGAATCCCACTTAATCATGGTGAATAATTCTTTTTATATGCTGTTGATTTTGATTTGCTAGTATCTTGTTGAGAATTTTTGCATCCATATTCATCAGGGATATTGGCCTGTAGTTCTCTTTTTTTGCTGGGTCTCTGTCTGGTTTAGGAATCTAAGTAATGCTGGCTTCATAGAATGAGTCTGGAAGTTCTCCTTCCCTTTCTAGTTTTTGGAACAGCTTGAGAAGGATAGGTATTATCTCAAGGATAGCTTGAGAAGGATAGGCTTTACATGTCTTGTAGAATTCCCCTGAGAAGCCATCTTGTCCTGGACTCTTATTTGTTGGGAGATTTTTGATAACTGATTCAATTTATTCACTGGTTATAGGTCTGTTCAAATTTTCTATTTCTTCCTGTTTGAGTTTTGGAAGTGTGTGGGTGTTTAGGAATTTGTCCATTTCTTCCATGTTGTCCAGTTTGTTGGCATATAATTTTTCATAGTATTCCCTGATAATTGCTTGTATTTCTGAGGGATTGGTTGTAATCATTCCATTTTCATTTATGATTTTATCTATTTGGGTCATCTCCCTGTCTTTGTGAGAAGCCTGGCTAGAGGTTTATCAATTTTGTTTATGTTTTTCAAAAAACCAACTCTGGTTTCATTGATCTGCTCTACAGGTTTTTTTTTTTTAGATTTTCTATTGTTTATTTCTGCTCTAATCTTTATTATTTCTCTTCTTCTGCTGGGTTTGGGGTGTCTTTGCTGTTCTGCTTCTATTTCCTTTAGGTGTGTGTTAGACTTTGTATTTGGGATTTTTCTTGTTTCTTGAGATAGGCCTGGTTTGCAATGTATTTTCCTCTCAGGGCTGTCTTTGCTGCATCCCAAAGCGTTTGGGTTGTATTTTCATTTTCATTTGTTTCCATATATTTTTAAATTTCTTCTCTAATTGCCCCGTTGACCCATTTATTCTTTAGTAGGGTGTTCTTTAACCTCCATGCTTCTGGAAGTTTTCCAGAATCTTTCCTGTGGTTGATTTCAAGTTTCATAGCATTGTTGTCTGAAAGTATGCATGGTATGATCTCAATTCTTGTATACTTATGAAGGGCTGTTTTGTGACCCAGTATGTGATCTATGCTGGAGAATGTTCCACGTGCACTCAGAAGAAAGTATATTCTGTTGCTTTGGGATGCAGAATTCTAAATATAAATAATTCTAAATATATATATTCTATATATATCAAGTCCATCTGATCCAATGTATCATTCAGGGCCCTTGTTTCTTTATTGATCCTGTGTCTGGATGATCTATCCATTGTTGTAAGTGGTGTATTAAAGTCCCCTCCAATGACCACATTCTTATCAATAGGTCCTTATGTTTGTGATTAATTGTTTTATATATTTGGGGGCTCCCATATTTGGCGCATAGACATTTATAATTGTTAGCTCTTCCTGATGGATAGACCCTGTAATTATTATGGAATGCCCTTCTTTATCTCTTATTACAGCCTTTAATTTAAAGTCTAGTTTGTCAGATCTAAGTATGGCTACTCCCACTTTCTTTTGACTTCCATAACATGATAGATAGTTCTCCATCCCCTCACTTTCAATCTGAAGGTGTCCTCAGGTCTAAAACGAGTTTCTTATAGATAGCCAATAGATGGGTCTTGTTTTTTTTTTTATCCATTCTGATACATGTCTTTTGGTTGGTGCATTTAGTCCATTTACATTCAGTGTTGTTATTGAAAGATATGGGTTTAGAGTCATTATGATGTCTGTAGGTTTCATGCTTGTAGTGATGTCTCTGGTACTTTCTGGTCCTTGCAACAATTCACTCACAGAATCCCCCTTAGTATCTCTTGTAGGGCTGATTTAGTGGTGATGAATTCCTTCAGTTTTTGTTTGTTTGGGAAAACTTTAATCTCTCCTTCTATTTTGAATGACAGACTTGCTGGATAAAGGATTCTCAGCTGCATATTTTTTTCTGTTCATCACATTGAAGATTTCTTGCCATTCATTTCTGGCCTGCTAAATTTCAGTAGGTAGGTCTGCTATTACTCTTATGTGTCTACCTTCGTATTTTAGGGCCTATTTATCCCTAGCTGCTTTCAGAATTTTCTCTTTATCCTTGTATTTTGCCAGTTTCACTATGATATTTAGTTTAGAAGATCAATTCAAGTTATGTCTGAAGGGAGTTCTCTGTGCCTCTTGGATTTAAATGGCTTTTTCCCCTCCAGATCAGGGAAGTTCTCAGCTGTGATTTGTTCAAGTATACCTTCAGCCCCTTTCTCTCTCTCTTCTTCTTCTTCTGGAATTGCTATGATACTGATATTGTTCTGTTTTGTTGCATCACTTACTTCTCTAATTCTCCCCTCATACTCCTATTTTTTTTCATCTCTCTTTTTCTCAGCTTCCTGTTTTTCCATAACTTTATCTTCTAATTCACCTATTCTCTCCTCTGCCTCTTCAATCCGTGCTATGGCCACCTCCATTTTATTTTGCACATCATTTATAGCATTTTTAATTTCATCATGACTATTTTTTAGTTCCTTGATCTCTGTAGCAATAGATTCTCTGCTGTCCTTTATGCTTTTTTCAAGCCCAGCGATTAATTGTATGACTATTATTCTAATTTCTTCTTCCGTTATATTGCTTAAATTGGTTTTGATCAATTCATTAGCTGTTGCTACTTCCTGGAGTTTCTTTTGAGGAGAATTTTCCTGTCTCATCATTTTGGGTAATCCCTGTGGTAGCTCCAAACTACAGGACACTTTCCCTGTATGTGGAGTGGTGTGGACCCTGTCTGGAACGCTTGCACACTGCCAGGCTTGTGGTGCTGCTTTGATGGGATCTGGCCAAGGGCATATTAGCCAAGGTGGATCCACTAGGTGCACAGGGGTGGGAGGGGCAGGCTTATCTTGCTTTGCCATGGGTGGTCTCCTGCAGGATGGGCCCTGCAGCACCAGGAGGGAGGCCGGCTGGTTGGAGGGATGGATCCACAGAAGCACAGTGTTGGGCGTTTGCGTGATGCCAACAATTCTGGTGATGGGAAGTCGTTCCCTTTGGAATTTTGACTGGGAGATGGGAGAGGGAAATGGCGCTTGCCATCGCCTTTATTCCCCCACTAAGCTCTGTCCTTCTGGGACTCAACAACTCTCCCTCCCAGCATCCTTTCACCCTCCCTGCTCTCTGAGAGCAGAGCTGTTGACTTTTAACATTCTAGATAGATGTGAAGTCCCACTGGCTATCAGAACTCCCGAAGTCTGGCCCCTCCGCTTTTGCAAGCCAGACTTGGGGGCTCTGCCTTGCCCAGCGGGCTGACCCTCCACTGCCCTGGCTCCCTCTCACCAGTCCATGTAGCATGCACGGCCTCTCTGCCCTTCCTACCCTCTTCTGTGAGCCTCTTGTTTATGCTTGGCTCTGGAGAGTCCATTCTACTAGTCTTCTGGCAGTTTTCTGGGTTATTTACACAGATGTGGGTGGAATCTAAGTGATCAGCTGGACGAGGTGAGCCCAGTGTTCTCCTATGCCACCATCTTCCCAAAATTCTGTCCTCACCCATTACATTAACAAGTGGAAACCTTTTGAAATGATGCCATAGAAACAATATATCAATATATAAGAATGAAGAAAGCAATTTTCTTTCTAGAAAGCATGAAAAGATTAGAACTGATGGCTTGTTAAAGCAAATTGCCCAACTGTAAAATGAGCAACCATAGAAACATTAAGTATACCATGGAAATTTTCACCACAACTTGGAACATAATAAGCAAAATATATAGTGCATTCATAATTATTGTTAGTATTATTACATTATTTTGCTTTACAAAATAAATGAGACAAATCTAGGCATTCCATAAACCTTTAGGCTCCTTACATCTCACTCAGAGCAAAAGTGACATCCCTGTATTTATTTACAACATCCTGTACAATTAGAACTCTTTGGCATCTCTAGGATTGCCTCCCAATGCTCTAACCCTGATCCCCTCAGCCTCTCCGTGCCTACTGGATTCTTCTCAAATTCAGCAAGCATGTGTACAATCTATGGCATTTCCACTTGCCACTTTCACTGCCTGCTTTATTTGCCAGAAAATACCATGCTAAATACCTTCACCAGTTCCAGGTCTGATCTCAGTGTCAGACCCAATGTAAGGCTTTTCCTTACCCTAATCCAAAACCGCAAACCCTAGACCTCTGCCAAACTTGGCATAATCTCTTCCTCGCCACATTTTCTGTACTCCACAGCAATTACCATGTTCCTTGGTCGCTCACCAGAATTTTAAAAATCTATATGCACAGGAATTGCTGTCTATTTTGTTCACTGCTGTGTCTCTTGCACTTAACATAGTAACTGGCACAAGAAAAGAGTTGTAGAATAAATGGATGGATGGATGGATGGATGGATTTCAAAATGTCCTTTTTGGTTGATCCTTTTGTTTGTATATAAATACCTTAACAAATTAGTGTGTGTATGGAAATATCAGAGTATCTGGAGTATGGGAAACATGGTTGCAAGATGCTTGGAATCCTAAAGATTTTGTTTGTTGGTTTGTTTTGTTTCTTTTTTCTTTCCTTTTGTTGTGAAATTGGAGATAATTAAAACTGGTTTGAGTACTTGCAGTAAAGGCAAGTAATTGCCTTTTGTATTATTTTGCACACTTGAAGGTCATACATATGATGAACAAGAAAAGTTATAGGAAAGTAGATTAGGGTTGTCGGATTGTTATTCGTTCATGCAGATAGAAATCCCTAGTAAGACAAAAAGATTCCTGTCATCAGATGTACTGAAGCAAAGGGAGAATGACATATGTCACGAATGTTGTCATGGGGAAGTTGGGGTCCACTATCACTGGAATTCCTTCCAACTCTTGCACTAATTCATTTTCACTGGTAGAGATTTTACCACTTCCCAAGGAAGACTGTTCCATCCACAGAGAGAAGACATTATTGTGCAGTCTTTTCCAAAGTTCTGATTTTGATTGCTTTTCTATTATTGTGCAGACATTTGCTTGCCTATAATATTACCTCTTTGGTCCTTATCACATGAGCACTACTGTGCCTAAACCACACTTAATTTTTCCCCCACTTCTCCTCCCTCATAAAGGCAGTTTGTGAATCCCTTTGGTTTCAGAAGTCTAAAGAATGAGGTAACTAGTCCTCCACATTCAGCCACCCTCTAAATCCAATCCCTGCTATCTAGTTGCAGATTTTCTGTACATCTTTATATATATTCTTTCCCCTGGATCACCCACACCCACCCTGATGTTTTAAAATCTCCATTTGTAACTGGTATTGCTCAGGAAATTGTACAGCATTGTTTAGGAACGCTATATAACAACCCTTAATGGCTTCTCTGGGGGCTTTTCCAAGAAAAGGGGGAAAATGTTTCTGATGCTACACAGATAGATGTCCCATAGGTCATCTCTGATGGGGGAGGAGGTAAATTTAGCTTTGTTGAAACTAGATCTACACAGACATCTCCCGTTATCTGAATATAGAGTGTTCCTATGAAATGGTATGAAGCAAAGAATCAATTACGATGTATTTAAGTGGAAAATTTTTTGAGCATTTCTGGACCTGTCTTGGGCTTTTCTAATACGTTAGGGCACATCTTGTTAATGGATGCACAAAATAAATGGAGATAAAGCACAGATGCTCACAGACACACTTCAAAGCTGTGAGAGCTTGATGCTGACATGCTGAGTGTGGCTCCCAGGGAAGGAGCTTGGCAGGGCCACTCTGTCTGCTCAGGTGTTCATTGCCTCTGCAACAGGTCACTGTAAAAAGAAACACTGACAGCTAGTATTGCTTTGAGCCTTGTTTATACAAGTGAAAATCTTTGATTTCTTTTGCTTATCAAAAACAGTACCAATGTGGGTCTTTTGTAAAAGTGAGGTGGCATAACACTCAAATTTTAACACTTTTTTCTTTTTTTCTTTTTTTTATTTTTTTTTTATTTTTTTATTTTTTATTTTTTTATTTTTTTATTTTTTTTATTTTTTAATATATGAAATTTACTGTCAAATTGGTTTCCATACAACACCCAGTGCTCATCCCAAAAGGTGCCCTCCTCAATACCCATCACCCACCCTGCCCTCCCTCCCACCCCCCATCAACCCTCAGTTTGTTCTCAGTTTTTAACAGTCTCTTATGCTTTGGCTCTCTCCCACTCTAACCTCTTTTTTTTTTTTTTTTTTTCCTTCCCCTCCCCCATGGGTTTCTGTTATGTTTCTCAGGATCCACATAAGAGTGAAACCATATGGTATCTGTCTTTCTCTGTATGGCTTATTTCACTTAGCATCACACTCTCCAGTTCCATCCATGTTGCTACAAAAGGCCATATTTCATTTTTTCTCATTGCCACGTAGTATTCCATTGTGTATATAAACCACAATTTCTTTATCCATTCATCAGTTGATGGACATTTAGGCTCTTTCCATAATTTGGCTATTGTTGAGAGTGCCGCTATAAACATTGGGGTACAGGTGCCCCTATGCATCAGTACTCCTGTATCCCTTGGATAAATTCCTAGCAGTGCTATTGCTGGGTCATAGGGTAGGTCTATTTTTAATTTTCTGAGGAACCTCCACACTGCTTTCCAGAGCAGCTGCACCAATTTGCATTCCCACCAACAGTGCAAGAGGGTTCCTGTTTCTCCACATCCTCTCCAGCATCTATAGTCTCCTGATTTCTTCATTTTGGCCACTCTGACTGGCGTGAGGTGATATCTGAGTGTGGTTTTGATTTGTATTTCCCTGATAAGGAGCGACGTTGAACATCTTTTCATGTGCCTGTTGGCCATCCGGATGTCTTCTTTAGAGAAGTGTCTATTCATGTTTTGTGCCCATTTCTTCACTGGGTTATTTGTTTTTCGGGTGTGGAGTTTGATGAGCTCTTTATAGATTTTGGATACTAGCCCTTTGTCCGATGTGTCATTTGCAAATATCTTTTCCCATTCCGTTGGTTGCCTTTTAGTTTTGTTGGTTGTTTCCTTTGCTGTGCAGAAGCTTTTTATCTTCATAAGGTCCCAGTAATTCACTTTTGCTTTTAATTCCCTTGCCTTTGGGGATGTGCCGAGTAAGAGATTGCTACGGCTGAGGTCAGAGAGGTCTTTTCCTGCTTTCTCCTCTAAGGTTTTGATGGTTTCCTGTCTCACATTCAGGTCTTTTATCCATTTTGAGTTTATTTTTGTGAATGGTGTGAGAAAGTGGTCTAGTTTCAACCTTCTGCATGTTGCTTTCCAGTTCTCCCAGCCACCCAGGTGCCCCTTAACACTTTTTTTCTGAAGGAACATGTGAACTGTCTGGTATCCATTGCAATATAAACATGAAACTATAGCTGCCTTCCGTGAATTCCTCAATTCTAGCATCAAAACTGGAACATGCACCTTCTCTATAACTCAAAAATTCCACCCCTGGGTATTTACATAAGAAATCTGAAAATATATGTCTATACAAAGACTTGCCCATGAATGTTTAGAGCAAGTTTATTCATAAAAGCCCCAATTAGGAAACAAAGGAATATCTAATAATGCAAGTGAGTGAATAAATGAATTGTAGTAAATCCATACATAGATATACAAAAAATAAATTAAAGAGAATATATCACCAATACTGAAGTATCATGCTCCCTGATTTCAAATTATGTCGCAAAGCATAGTAATCAAAACCGTATGGTATTGACATACAAACAGAATAGACAAGTGGAACAGAGTCAAGAGCCATAGACCCCTATCTTACACCACTCACAAAAATTAACTCGAAATGGATTAAAAACTTACATGGAAGATGTGAAACCATAAAACTTCTAGAAGAAAATGCAGGGGACAATCTCCTTGACTTCAGTCTTGGCAATGATTTTTTTTAATATAACACTAAAAACAGTGGAACAAAAAAGCAAAAATCAAGTGGGATTGCATCAAACTAAAAACTTCTGTGCAGCAAATGGGTGATGAACATTAAAGAGGGCACTTGTTGAGATGAACACTGGATGTATATGTAAGGGATGAATCACTGGAGTCTATTTCTGAAACCAGTATGACACTGTATGTTAATTAACTTGAATATAAGTAAAAAAATTTAAAAAAAAACCCTCTGCACAGTGAAAGAAACAATCAACAAAATGAAAAGTCAACCTGCAGACTGGAAGAAGATATTTGCAAACTATATATCTGGTGAGGGGTTAATACCCAAAATATATAAGCAATACTCACTCTAAATGTCAGTGTCAATAAGCAAGCTTGTACAAGATGTATAGAAAGAAATTTTTCAGGCTGGAAAGGAGTGGCAGAATATATTCGACATGGTGAATCAAAAAAATATTCAGCCAAGAATTCTTTATCCAGCAAAGCTGTAATTCAAATAGAAGGAGAGATAAAAAAAAATTCCCAGACTAACAAAAACTAAACGAGATCATGACCACTAAATCAGCCCTGCAAGAAATTTTAAGGGGAATTTCCTGAGGGGATAAAAAATGAAGCAAAACAAAAAAGACCAAAAGCATCAAAGACTAGAAAGGAATAGAGAACACCACCAGAATCTCCAACTCTACAGGCAGCACAATGCAAGAAATCCATATCTTTCAGTACTCACTCTAAATGTCAATGGACTAAATGCTCCAATCAAAAGACATAGGGTAACACAATTGATAAGAAAACAAGATCCATCTATGTGCGGTTTACAAGAGACCCATTTTAGACCTACAAACACCCTTGGATTGAAAGTAAGGGGATGGAAAACCATATATAATGCTAATTAATTAGTATTCACCAAAAGAAAGCCAGAGTAGCCATATTTATATCAGACAAGCTAGATTGCAGAATAAAGACTTTAACATGAGATGAAGAAGTGCATTAAGTCATACATAATTAAGTAGTTTATCCACCAAGTAGATTTAACAATTGTAAACATTTATGCCTCCAACATTAGAGAACCCAAATATATAAACCAACTAATGACAAACATACAGAAACTCATTGATAATAATACTGTAATAATAAGGGACCTAAGCACCCCACTTACAACAATGGACAGATCATCTAAGCAGAAAATCAATAAGGAAACAATGGCTTTGAATGACACACTGCATTGGATGGTCTTAACAGATACATTCAGAACATTTCATCCTAAAGCAGTGGAATACACATTCTTCTTGAGTGCACTTGGAACATTCTTCAGAATAGATCACATACTGGGACACAAATCGCCATCAACACGTACAAAAAGATTGAGATCATATTGTGGATATTTTCAGACCACAACGTTATGAACCTCAAAATCAACCACAAGAAAAAATTTGGAAAGACAATGTATACTTTGAGATTAAAGAACATCCTACTAAAAAATGAATGAGTTAACCAAAAAGTTAAAGAGGAAATTAAAAAGTACATTGAAGCCAATGAAAATGATAACACCATGGCCCAAAACATCTGGAATGTAGCAAAGGCAGTCTTAAGAGGGAAGTATATAGCAATCCAGGTCTTCCTAAAGAAGGGAGAAAGGTCTCAGATAGACAACCTAATCTTGCACCTTAAACAGCTAGAAAAAGACCAGCAAATAAAATCTAAAAACACAGAAAATTGGAGATAATAAAGATTAGAGCAAAAATCTATGATATCAAAAACAAAAAAACAAAACAAGCAAAAAAAACCAGTAGAACAGATCAATGAAACCGGTAGCTGGGTCTTTGAAAGAGTTACCAAGATTGATAAACCCCTGTGCATTTTGATCAAAAAGAAAATGAAAAGGACCCAAATAAATAAAAAGAATGAAAGAGGAGAGATCACAACCAACACTGCAGAAATACAAAGAATAATAAGATAATATTATGAGCAATTATATGCCAATAAATTGGGCAATCTGGAAGAAATGGACAAATTCCTAGAAACATACACTATCAAAACTAAAACCGGAAGAAATAGCAAATTTGAGCAAAACCATAACCAGTAAAGAAATTGAATAAGTGATCTAAAATCTCCCAAAAACCAGAGTCCATAGCTGGAAGTCTTTCTAGGGGAATTCTACTGAACATTTAAAGAAGACTTAACACCTATTCTTTTGAAGCTGTTAAAAAAATAGAAATGAAAGGAAAACTTCCAAACTCATTTTGTGAGGTCAGTGTTACCCTGAATCCAAACCAAAGTTCCCACTAAAAAGGAGAACAATACACCAATGTTCCTGATGAACGTGGGTGCAAAAATCCTCAACAAGATACTAACCAACTGGATCCAACAATACATTAAGAGAATTATTCACCACAATCAAGTGGGATTTATACCTGGGATGCAGGGTTGGTTCAATATCCACAAATCAATCAATGTGGTACATCACATTAATAAAAGAAAGGACAAGAACCACATGATACTCTCAAGAGATGTAGAAAAAGCATTTGACAAAATACAGCATCCTTTCTTGATAATAACCCTCAAGAAAGTAGGGATAGAAGGATCATACCTCAAGATCATAAAAGCCATATGCAAAAGACCCACCACTAATATAATCCTCAATGGGAAAAAACTGAGAGCTTCCCCCCTAAGGTCAGGAACACGATAGGGATGTCCACTCTTGCCACTGTTATTCAACATAGTATTAGAAGTCCTAGCCTCAGCAATCAGACAACACAAAGAAATGATAGGCATCCAAATTGGCAGGAGGATATCAAACTTTGGCTATTTGCAGACATCATGTTACTCTATATGGAAAACCTATAATATTCCACAAGAAAACTGCTAGAACTGATTAATGAATTCAACAAAGTCACAGGATATAAAATCAATGCACAGAAACCTGTTGCATTTCTATACTCCAATAATGAAACAGCAGAAAGAGAAATCAAGGAATCAATCCCATTTACAACTGCACCAAAACCCATAAAATATGTAATAATAAAACTAACCAAAGAGGTGAAAAATCTATACACTGAAAATTATAAAAAGCTTGTGAAAGAAATTGAAGAAGACACAAAAGAATGGAAAAAGATTCCATGCTCCTGGATAGGAAGAAAAAATGTTGTTAAAATGTCGATAGTACCCAAAGCAATCTACATATTCAATGCAATCCCTATCAAAATAACACCAGCATTCTTCACAGAGCTAAAACAAATAATCCTAAAATTTGTATAGGGAACCAGAAAAGACCCTGAATAGCCAAAGCGATCTTGAAAAAGAAAACCAAAGCAGGAGGCATCACAATCCCAGACTTCAAGCCATACTACAAAGGTGTAATCATCAAGACAGCATGGTACTGGCAAAAGAACAGACACTCAGATCAATGGAACAGAATAGAGAACCCAGAAATGGGCCCACAAACGTATGGCCAACTAATCTTTGACAAAGCAAGAAAGAATATCCAATGGAATAAAGACAGTGTCTTCAGCAAGTGGTGCTGGGAAAACTGGACAGCGACATGCAGAAGAATGAACATGGACCACTTTCTTACACCATACACAAAAATAAACTCAAAATGGATGAAAGACCTAAATGTGAGACAGGAAGCCATCCAAACCCTCAAGGAGAAAGCAGGCAAAAACTTCTTTGATCTTGGCCACAGCAACTTCTTACTCAACACATCTCCAGAGGCAAGGGAAACAAAAGCAAAAATGAACTACTGGGATCTCATGAAAATAAAAAGCGTCTGCACAGCGAAGGAAACAATCACCAAAACTAAAAGGCAACTGACAGAATGGGAGAAGATATTTGCAAACGACACATCAGATAAAGGGTTAGTGTCCAAAATCTATAAAGAACTTATCAAACTCAACACCCAAAAAACAAAGAATCTAGTGAAGAAATGGGCAGTAGACATGAATAGACACTTCTCCAAAGAAGACATCCAGATGGCCAACCAACACATGGCAAAATTCTCAACATCACTCATCCTCAGGGAAATAACAAATCAAAACCACAATGAGATACCACCTTACACCTGTCAGAATGGCTAACATTAACAACTTAGGCAGCAACAGATGTTGGTGAAGATGCAGAAAACGAGGGTCTCTTTTGCATTGTTGGTGGGAATGCAAGCTGGTGCAGCCACTCTGGAAATCAGTATGGAGGTTCCTCAAAAAACTAAAAATAGAACTACCCTACGACCCAGAAATTGCACTGCTAGGTATTTATCCAAGGGATACAGGTGTTCTTTTTCGAAGGGACACATGCACCCCCATGTTTATAGCAGCACTATCAATAGCCAAAGTATGGAAAGAGCCCAAATGTCCATTGATGGATGAATGGATAAAGAAGATGTGGTATATATATATATATATATATATATATATATATATATCCCAGTGGAGTATTACTCAGCAATCAAAAAGAATGAAATCTTGCCATTTGCAACTACGTGGATGGAACTAGAGGATATTATGGTAAGCGAAATTAGTCTGTCAGAGAAAGACAAGTATCATATGACTTCACTCATATGAGGACTTTCAGATACAAAACAGATGCACATAAGGGAAGGGAAACAAAAATAATATAAAAACAGGGAGGGGGACAAAACGTGAGGGACTCATAAATATGGAGAAAAAACAGAGGGTTACTGGAGGGGGTGTGGGAGGGGGGATGTGCTAAATGCGTAAGGGGCACTAAGGAATCTACTCCTGAAATCATTGTTGCACTATTTGCTAGCTAGTTTGGATGTAAATTAAAAAAAAAAAAGAATTAGAAAGCCATAGGATGTACATGCCCATGTAAACTGGCCAAAGGCCCCAGTATAAGACAAACGGGGCAAAGGCTCCCAGTATAGAACAAATGGGGCAAAGACCCCAGTATAGAACAAACGGGGCAAAGACCCCAGTATAGGATAAAGGTATAGGAATGGAAATCTCTGGGTGGAAACATCCAAGATTGGGTAAATAAGATTAGGTAAATGGGCCAAAGGCCCCCAGTATAGGACAAAGGTATAGGACACTAGCAGAAAGCTCCTTTCACAGGAAGGAAGGGCCAAATTAAGTAAATAGGCAAATATGGCTATAGACTGCAGGTAGGCAAAGTTGCACAGAGCAGAGCTAATTAGCAAAAGAAAGATGCCTTGTTTACATGCTCTGTCTTTCTTGTCCCCTAAGACAGTTTAGGTAAACAGAGTTGGGGTCTCATGTCTGTTGTAAATACCCATCTGTCAGGAGCCAGGATTTTGTTTTGTATTGACCCAAACCCCTAACACCACATATCTTCAAAATCCCCTTTTCCCCACGCCCATGAGTTAATGTTCACGGTTTGCGTCTCTTTGTGCACATGCATCACACTTGTAAGCCTTCTGATTTTAATAAAAACAGAGCAAAGACCCCTATCTGGGGCTCTTGTCTCCTCCCAGACATTAGCCTCTCTCATATTTTCAATCCTGCATCCTGCTCTCCTGCTGGACAAGAGAGAATTTCAGACCCAGAGTCTATGACACTCATCAAGATAAAAAGCTTCTGCACAGCAAAGGAAACAATCAGAAAAACTAAAAAGCAACCAATGTAATGGGAGAAGATATTTGCAAATGACATATCAGATAAAGGGTTAGAGTCCAAAATCTGTAAAGAACATATTAAACTCAACACCCAAAAAACAAATAATCCAGTGAAGAAATGGGCAAAAGACAGGAATAGATACTTCTCCAAAGAAGACATCCAGATGGCCAACTGACACACAAAAGAGTGCTCAACTTCACTCATCATCAGGGAAATTCAAATCAAAACCAGAATGAGATATCACCTCACACCCAGAACGGCTAAAATTAACAACTCAGGCAATGACAGATGTTGGTGATGATGTGGAGAAAGAGGAAATCTTTGTCGCTGATGGTGGGAATGCAAAGTTGTGCAGCCACTCTGGAAAACGGTATGGTGGTTCCTCAAAAAATTAAAAATAGAACTACCCTATGATCCAGTAATTGTACTATTAAGTATTTGTTCAAAGGACACGGGTGTGCTGTTTCAGACAGGCATATGCACCCCAATGTTTATAGCAGAGCTATTGACAATAGCCAAAGTATGGAAAGAGCCTAAATGTCCATTAACAGATGAATGGATAAAGAAGATGTAAATATATATATATATTATGAAGTATTACTCAGCAATCAAAAAGAATGAAACCTTGCCATTTGCAACAACCTGGATGGAACTAAAGTGTATTATTAAAATTAGTCAGAGAAAGACAAATATCATATAACTTCATTCATATATGGAATTTAAGATATAAAACATGAACATAAGTTAAGGGAAGCAAAATAATATAAAAACAAGGAGGGGTACAAAACATAAGAGACTCTTAAATATAGAGAACAAACAGGGTTGCTGGGTGGGGGGGGTTGGGCTATATGGGCAAGAAGCATTAAGGAGGGCACTTGTTGAGATGAGCACTGGTTGTTATATGTAGGCGGTGAATCATTGTATTCTACTCCTGAAATCATTATTGCACTATTTGCTAACTAACTTGGATGTGAATTTAAAAAATAATAATAACTGAAAAGAGATGCTATATAGTCCAAAATAATCCATATAAAATGTTAAAAATAATGGGTAAATTTATGAAGAACACTAAATACAAGATTACACATAAAGCTCATTTTTTTACAAAGCTTATGTAATTTTTATTCCCAAGTTTTTCACCACCAATTTTGTACATGACATTGTGCTAAGTTTTGGAAAAGATATAAGATAGGTCTGTTTTACAAAAGGAATTAATTCTGAAAGTCTACTCCATTTCAGATCTACTATGCTATGTTGTACCTATAAAAAATATGCCTTCAAGAGTCCTAAGCTATGATTTGGGACAAAATAATTCCTAAGACAATTCCCAATGGCTAAGCTAGGTTCCTTGGGACCCAGATATATCCGATTCCTAATTATCTTTTTTTCTTATTATAAAAACACACATGGGAAATAAATTCTCCTCTGAGACTGTAGTAGAAATAAATGGGGCAATTAAGTTTTTCCAGCTCCAAAATTTAGAATATATCACACACACACACACACACACACACACACACACGCATGCACGAGCATACGCACATGCGCCCAAACACAGACACAGAATAGAAAAGTTCCCACCTCCACCTGCCACTTTATGGTGTCAATATGGGTATTAGATTTGTCTTGCAGGACCAAAATCATCACATAGAAATGAATATGACTTGATCTGTGGATATGTCTTCAGTTTCTCGAAGAACTCCAGTAGCTTTCAGGGTGAGCAGATTTCTGAATTTGGGGTGCATTCTTATTAAAGGGGTGGGTGCTAATTATGATAGCTGACCCAGGAGGAGGCATAAGAGAGTTGCCATATAGGGTTATTCTCCTGACCTTTGAAAAGCCACAGTGTACCCCACTATAAGGCAGATTTTACATACTGGCTTATTTGCTCCATTTTCACTTTGGATAAAAACACTAATGTTTCAGCGCCTGAAATACAATCCATATGGGGAGTATTCTAAAGAGAAGTAATCAGTCCCACTGGCTGTTCAAGATACAATTAGCATTTCCAAAAGAAAATGATTTACACTGCCATGGGAGAAAACAAAAGAGTGATGACAGCCTTATTCCGTAGTTTTCTGTTTCTCGTCTACTGTTCCTTTTAGGAAATTGCTTACAGTTCATCTCATAGTTATAATCGTTGAATTATTTCACAGTTCAAAGAGCTCCTATATTTCATATACTTAGCCTTAATCTTTTAAAAAATAAAGATAAAAGATTTTATAAAAGACATATGAGGAGAGAAGAGTCAAGTTTATACAATCTTAGATTTCCAACAGACACATCTCTGAGGTGGCAGGGAGGTCACCTCTCATTTGTCCAGGAAGTACTATAAATTTTAACATTGATATTTTTTATCCAAAGAGATGGTTTTCCCTTCAACAGTCCCTCTATAGGACCATCTCCTGTATTTTACTACTTGTAGTTTTTCCCCTAAATTAGCACATTCCAGCCCAACATAGCCCTCTTTTTCAGACTTCCACATCTTATTTGCATCCATCATATGCTCATAACTTTGTTCTTATCTCCTCACAGTCTACTATCACACCAAATATTCTCCTTTTTACTATTCATAAACGTTTTGTCATTCCTTATTCTCCCACGGCTTCCTTTTCTATGGCCTTTAAAAAATGTGTGGAACATCTCCTTTATACTAGAATAAATTAGTTTTGGAGACGATGTAGGCTGAGAAATATTTGATTCTATGGCTCCCTGAAATTGTGGTTTAGAAAGAAAATAAAGTGCTGTTCTAAAGGAAATGTCAATTGTTTTAGTTTCAGATGATGAGTATCTCCATTCACCCTAGGGTCCACTGGAAGAGATTGTAGCCTTAGCACATTAATGTCTCATAAGTTACTGCATTCCCAGTGATACTTCACCCACTATTTATGATGCTAGTGATCCAAAAGCAGAAATAGGTGGCCATTTGATGATATTAGGAAGGGGATTACTATGTTTTTTACCTTTAATATTATGATTCATAGTTTTCTCAATTTAAGTTTCCTTCAAACCAAAAGGGGGCGGGTGTTGGACTAAAATTAGCCCACTAAAATCATTGTCAGGGTGTTCACCAGTTAAGACTGATTACCTTAAAGGTGAGTCCACAAGAACCTTTGAAAATTATTAACATTTCAGAATGGAATAGGTATATCTGACTAAGATAATGAGCCCTTAGAACATGTCAAATATTTCATCAATCCTTGATCATCCAGTTAGTCACTTAGTGGCCAACTCAGCCTGGAGAATGAACTGTAAATTATGATAACCAAAAACCCTGGACACATCCAGATTCAGCACATCCACTAAATTTAGTCAGTTCATCTTCCCAATATCTAATGTGTAAGTAATGGACCCAAACAGTGTATATGTCACAAAGTCAACATAAAAGATCATATTTAGTGATTGACCTACAAGAAAGACAAATTAGCATTTATGAAGAAGAAAATCCTGCTGGTGAGTTACTCTCTGGACCTTTCTTTTTTCCTGCTTACAGAGTAATTCTGTAACTTCTGTACCATGAACTTGCAACAGGTGTTATGTCATTCCTAAATGACACCAGCCTAACTCCAGTTTCATTCATCCTAAATGGCATCCCTGGGCTGGAAGAAGTACATTTGTGGATCTCCTTCCCCCTGTGTACCATGTACAGCATTGCCATCACAGGAAACTTTGGTCTTATATACCTCATTTACTCTGAAGAAACCCTCCACAGACCTATGTACATTTTCCTAGCCCTTCTATCCTTCACAGATGTGCTCATGTGCACCAGCACTCTTCCCAACACCCTCTGCATATTGTGGTTCAACCTCAAGGAGATTGATTTCAAGGCCTGCCTGGCCCAGATGTTCTTTGTGCACACTTTCACAGGAATGGAGTCTGGGGTGCTCATGCTCATGGCCCTGGACCGCTATGTGGCCATCTGCTATCCCCTGCACTATGCTACTATCCTCACAAATTCAGTCATTTCCAAGGCTGGACTCCTCACTTTTCTTAGAGGTGTAATACTTGTTATCCCTTTCACTTTCCTCACCAAGCACCTGCCATACTGCAGGGGCAATGTCATACCTCACACCTACTGTGACCACATGTCTGTGGCCAAGATATCCTGTGGCAATGTTAGGATCAATGCCATATATGGTTTAATGGTTGCCCTCCTGATTGGCGGCTTTGACATCCTGTGCATCACAATCTCCTACACTATGATCCTCCGGGCAGTTGTGAGTCTATCATCAGCAGATGCCCAGCAGAAGGCCTTTAGCACATGCACTGCTCACATCTGTGCCATTGTCATCACCTATGTCCCAGCCTTCTTCACCTTCTTTACTCACCGGTTTGGGGGACACACCATTCCTCCACATATACACATTATTATGGCTAATCTCTACCTGCTCATGCCTCCCACAATGAACCCTATTGTGTATGGGGTGAAAACCAAGCAGATACGAGAAATTGTTATTAGATTCTTGTTTAAGGGAAAGGACAATTCTCACAACATTTAAGTAGAGTCTTCTTAGAAGTTAGAATTCTCTTACCCAGGTTGAGATAACCAAGTCTGTAGGGAACTCTACAAATGAAAGCAGTTATCTGGCCACAGGAAATATTTTCATGGAACTTTAATTCTCCTACCTCTTTTTATTTATTTTTATTTTTTTATTTTTTTAATGTTTATTTACTTTTAAGAGAGAGAGAGAAAGAGAGAGAGAGAGAGACAGAGTGTGAGCAGGGGAGGGGCAGAGAGAGAGGGAGACACAGAATCCTAAACAGGCTCCAGGCTCTGAGCTGTCAGCACAGAGCCCAATGCAGGGCTTGAACTCACAGACGGCAAGATCATGACCGGAGCTGAAGTCGGATCCTTAACTGACTGAGCCACCCAGGCTCCCTCTTCCACCTCTTTTTAAAGAGGTAGACACTATGTTCATGTAGACAAAGACTCTCTCTTCTGAAATTCCATGTTCTTCATATACTTAGGGGAGAGTGGTTGGGTCACCAGGATGGGAGTTGAACCTTTTTAAGATTTTAAATCCCTGCTAAAACATGAGCTGTGCTCATCAAAGTCTTAGTATCTCAACATTCTCCTGCCAAAACCATTTGGAGTTCATTCCTCTTTCCCAAGTTCTTTTCTCCTGCTTTCATTCCTGAGTTTATCAACTGTGTATTCAGCAGTGCATACATATGTTCACCAGAGAACTTTTAAAAGATGTAAGTTGCAGCATATTCATAACACACAGAATGTATGTCCTTCAATATCCAAACTGAATAAATAAGTAATTGTGATCTATTCAAGTATAATGTGGAGTGAGAGAGACCAAATAATATGTATTCTATGATTTCATTTAGATAAAGGTCACACGCATGTAAAACTAATTTGTAGTCGTAGAAATCAGGATGATGTTTAACTTTGAGAATAAAGGCTCAGATAATGATGGAACAGAGTATGAGGGGTGCTTCTGAGGTGCTGCCACTGATTTAGTTCTTGATCTGAATGGCAATTACAGGGTGTATCCGCTTGGTGATACTTATGATGTGTGCTCTTTTTTGCATGAATATTATAGTTCAATAAAATATTTATTTAAAATAATATGTCTTGGGTACACTCTCTGATCTCTCTATACTGAAACATTTTCTTCCTGTACTCTCTGTCCATGACTAACAAAGTATATATATTTTGTTTTTATAGGATGCTAAATTTAGTGTAAATAATACGTATATTTGTACAAATTATGATCAGACAACACACACAAGAGAATCATAAAAAAGTAAAAAAACTCCATCTTGAAAATCTCTTCCATTTAGTTTCTTTCCAGAGATAGCATCATATGTGTATTTTTTTTCTTTTTGGTGATTTCTTCTTTTACTCCAAGCTATGTTTAAACTTGAATTTGACTACAAACTACCCTGTTACAGACAATGAGGACTGTAACTCAATTACAATGTTTATCACCTTTGTGTGATAATATCTGTGTGTGTGATTTATGTATGTGTGTGCATATAGTGTATATATGTATATACATGTACATGTATTTATATATTTATTAAATGTGTTTTTATAATTTCCTTATTTCTATATTTCTAACCTCAATGTTTATAAGATATATTTATTTTATTTTATTTTTAATTAACAAATTTTAATGTTTATTTATTTAGAGAGAGAGGGAGAGGGGTGCCTGGGTGGCTTAGTCGGTTGGGCATCCGACTTGGACTCAGGTCATGATTTCACAGTCCATGACTTCAAGCCCCACAGCAGGCTCTGTGCTGACAGTTCAGAGCCTGGAGCCTGCTTCAGAATCTGTATCTCCCTCTCTCTGCCCCTCACCTGCTCACACTCTCTCTCTCCTTCAAAAATAAATAAACATTAGAGAGAGAGAGAGCACGAGTGGGGGAAGGACAGAGAGAGAGGAAACAGAGAATATGAAGACTGTGCTGGCAGCACAAAGCCTGACATGGAGCTTAAACCTATAAACCGTGAGATCATGACCTAGGCTCAAGTCAGACACTCAACCGACAGCCACCCAGGTGCCCCAAATCAGATATATTTTTGATTTCCTAGTCTTAAGATTATTACTACTGCTATGATTCCAGAAATCTTCCTAGATTTGTTTATAATTTGATTATAATAGTTGAAAGCTAATAAACAGTACTTGAATTCCTATGATTATATGAATATTGATAAAGATATTGAGTATGAATATGTATTACTTTACAACAAAGTCAGGATTACATTTCTTTCTATATTTTGTCCAATGTAACCATCCTTATTATTTTTTAGGAGAATATTTCCAGCATCAATATTTTTCAGAGATATCTGATAATATATTTCACCCATTAAAAAATGAAAGGATTTCTATGGAAAAGGGGCAAGCAGACAATTAGAAAATAACTTTTATAACAGAAAAGAATGAATGATGGCAAAAATATTTAAGGAAAGGAAAAGAGAGTTACAGAAATCTCACAGAAAGAAAAAAGGCAGGGATATAAAATATGAAAGAAAAATAAAGACATATAGAAGTTCTGTCCAAGAGGACAAAAGTCTGACTTTTAGGATTTACATTAGGAGAGAAAACTGTTCAGGCAAATGGAGAATTTATCCAAACAACTATGAAATAATATTTCCTATAACAAAATTAAAAATTTGTATTTTAAGAAATATCAAGAAATACCAAAATACCTAGAATATCCTTTATAAAAGATTCAAACCTGGACATACTACTGTGAAATTAAAGACTATAAATATAATGAAAAGATGCTTAAAAATTTGAGGTGGAAAACAAACATTAAAATAATTTAAAAAACCAATGCATGTTTACATAAATGGAAAGGATACCTACCAACAAATATTGATGTTGCAAGGTCATAGAGCAGTTTTCTTACTTATAAAAATAAATAATCATTAGACTAGACTTCTGCTTTCAATTTAATAATCACTCTAATAGTGAATGGTAAAGTTATTTTAGATATGAAAAAATGAAGAAAGAAGATCTGCATAACAACTTTTCTTAGAAAGTTATTTGAGGATGGGGCACATGGGTGGCTCAGTTGGTTGAGCATCTGACTCTTGATTTCCGCTCGGATCATGATCTTGCAGTTAGTGGGATGGAGCCCCATGTTGGGCTCTGCACTGGCAGTGCAGAGGCTGCTTGGGTTTCTCTCTCTCTCTCCCTCTGCCCCTCCCCTACTTGCTCTCTTTCAAAATAAATAAATAAATGTTTTTTAAAAATAAAGTTATTTGAGGATGTACTCCAACAATATGAGAGAATAACCTAAAATATGCTAATATACCATGGAATTTAGGGGTTAGTGGTTTCAGTCTAAGAAAGGAAAATAAGAATTCCCACAACTCTGAATGAAGAAGATTGAAGATGAGAATAATTTCTTGTAATCAAGTTTCAACGATTATTCTTGTGTTTGGTCACTTTCTTATTACATCACTAGAAACTTGCACTTGTTGCCACGACCTGCCTCAAGGATGGTTTAAGTAGGTCAGTTCTAAAGATCCTTATAGCTCCTTTTGCGATTTCTTACACATTATTTCTCTCTCTCTCTCTCTCTCTCTCTCCATAACAAGATTAACCATCAGTTTTTTTAGACACAGTAAGAGCTAATTTATTCTAGAGATATACATGCATTATCTCTGATTTTGAATCAATTCTGCAGATAGTTATTATTCACTGCATTTTATTTTTAAGGAAACTGAAACTTGGATGGGTTCATTAATTTGCCATAGTCTACAAAGATTTTAGGTAGAAATCTGGGATTTAAACCTAGAAAATTCATGTTGTTGTTGTTTTTTAATTTTATTGTGTTGAGGTAAAAATATTTAACATGAAATTGATCCCCTTAACACATTTTTAAGTGTACAATATATTTTGTTGACTATATATACTACATTAAGCAGATCTGTAGAACATATTCATCTTGCTTAACTGAAATTTGTAAAGGTTATTTAGTTATTTCCCACTATCTGCTACCTCTGGAAACCACCATTCCACCCTTTAATTCTGTGAATTTGACTATTTTATTTACCTCATAGAAATAGAATCATGCAGTATTTGTTGTTCTGTGACTGAATTTATTCATTCAGCATAATATATTCATGGTCATCCGTGTTGTTGAATATTGCAAAATGTTCTTTTTTAAGGCTGAATTGTATTCCATTGCACATGTATATACCATATTTTCTTCATCAATTCATCTGTCAATGAACATTTATATACATTTTGGTTTATTTATTTATACATTTATACATTTATTTATTTATTTATACATTTGGTTATTTATATACATTTCCACATTTTGGTTATTATGAATAATGTAGTGAACACAAAAGTGCCAATATCTCTTTGAGACCCTTATTTCAGTTCTTTTGGATAAACATCAGAAGCAGGATTGCTTAATCACATGGTAGTCCTATTTAAAAATTTTTGAGGAACCTCCATATTTTTTTCCATAGTTGCTGAAATATTTTGCATTTCTAGCAACGATGCACAAATGTTCCAATATCTCTACATTCTTGCCAATACTTTTTGTCTTCTGTTTATTCAATAATAGCCATCCTGATAGATATCAGGTAACATCTCATTGTAGTTTTGATTTGCACTTCCCTGAATATTAGTGATGCTGATCATCTTTTCATATACCTGTTGGCCATTTGTATGACTGCTTTGAAGAAATGTCTATTAAGGACCGTAGCCCATTTTCTAATTGGGTAATTCATTTTTTTTTGCTCAAATTTAGTTGTAGGAGTTCTTTTATATTTTGGATATTAATCTATGGTTTTCAAGTATCTTCTCCCATTGAGCAGTTTGCCTTTTCATTCTGCTGATTGCATCATTTCGTTCATTAACACTGTTCCATCTTATTTCCTCCAAGAATTTGTTGAAATATTTTTTCCATTGCTAATAATTTCCCTTTCCTACTTTTCTTAAATTTATTTTTCTATTATTATCTCTTTGCAATCTGATAGGAGGAATTTCAGGAGGAACACAACACTCTCTTCTATTATGACACATAACCACATCTTTATTTCCATTTTCTTGAGAGGGATTATCTTGTACAAATGTTTAAAAATGATTAGAAGAAACTAATTTAACATGCAATGAGACTTGATTTGTTTTTTGTTTTAAAAATTATTTTCATTCGGGGTGCCTGGGTGGCTCAATTGATTGAGCATCTGATTTTGGCTTAGGTCATGATGTCGCGTTTGTGGGTTCAAGCCCTGCATTGGGCTCTGTGCCGACAGCTCCAGGCCTGGAGCCTACTCTGGATACTGTGTCCCTCTTTCTCTGCCCCTCCCCTGCTCATACTCTGTCTCTCTCTGTCTCTCAAAAAAGATAAAATAAAACATTAAAAATTATTTTCATGAGATATAATTGACATATAAAATTGTATAAGTTTTAGGTGTACAACATGTGTTGATTTAATACATTTATATGTTACAGTATGATTACCCGCATAGTGTTAGCTAACACCTCTATCACCTCACATAATTATCATTTCTTTTTGTAGTGAGAACACTTAAGATCTATTCTCTCAGGAACTCTGAAGTTTATAATACCATAATGTTACCTATAATCACTATGCTACACATTAAATCTCCTGGATTTAGTTATTAGTTAAACAACAATATACCAAATTCCCCATCCCCTAACCTCTGGTAATCATTCTACTCTGCTTTTATGAGCTTGGCCTTTTTAGATTCCACTTTTAATAAGATCATACAGTTTTTGTCTTTCTTGGATTTGTCTCACTTAGCATAATGCCCTCAAGGCCCATCCATGTTGTCACAGATAGGATTTCCTTTTTTTCTCATAGTGCAATGATATTCTAGTGTGTGTGTGTGTGTGTGTGTGTGTGTGTGTATAATAGAAGCATTCAGTGATGAAATAACCTGTGAATTATGATCCTGAGTTTTTTAAAAAATTACATTTACGTGGAAATGTGGAAATTACGTTTACGTGGAAATAACACAAAATCTTGATCACAGGTATTTCTTAACACCAGATATATGTTATTTAAAAAGGTTTTAATTATTACATTTTTCTCTTTTGAAATTGAGGAGTGTAATATTTTACAAATTTGAATAACAAATAACTAAACACTTATAAAGTCACATACACATTCAATTTGCTTTATTTTTAATTACTTTAGATAAGAATTTTCAACTTTTAATCATAATGGTGGGATACCTGTACCATGGGACTTACTTTTTGGACTGCCCTAGTTTGGGGATGAGATACGGTTTGGGATTTTATTTTTGTTCAAATATATGAAGGCTTATATCACATTTTCCCTTAGGGAAAGAGACCCGTTGTCTCTCAGGTCTCTTAAGCCCTGTTTCACATTGAGACTTGGGAGTTTTGAGGATGTGAGATTATGCTTGTTCCCCATGGGAAGCCAGTCAGACTAAGCACTAAGGTTTTATAAGGTGACACCAGGGTGCTACCTTCAAATACATTCCTGGGTCCTCGCTCTGGCATAAGCACATTTCATACTCCTTGTCTGGAGCTACATTGTAGGTAAGGTAATGCCTTCCATATATTTTGATTCTAGGCTTACTGTGTGACAAAGCCTAGACTTGTTCCAGCCTGCCTGTGTGATCACAGGGACAAGGACACTGCCATGTAAAAGGGTATTGTTGGTGATTTCTTTGGCTAGGGAAAATTAAGAAGAACATGATCATTCCACATTCAAAACAGAGATAGTATTAGCATGGGATGTTTGTGTGCTCTTGCATGGGAAGGAGAATCTAGGTGCTCTCAAAATCTCCTTTACAGTATAGGGAATTCTTTTTATGTTTATTCATTTCTACAAATAGATGGTATAATGACAGAGGCAGAGGATTAGACAATAATAACCCTAAGATGCCTTAGTTCAAGGAAAGATAAATAGGCACACCCTTTTCCCTCCAAGTCACTAACCCACTTTTCCCCGTAGTCCTTTATTTCTTAAATTCATCACACAACTTGCAGTCAGCTGATTTAACTCCAATTTACACTTTTTAATCATGGTATTGTCCTTATTAATGGGGTGAAATAGGTAGCAGATTTGGCCCATGTGCTAAAACAAGCTCACAGATCAGTAAAGGGATATGATGAATATACAAAAAGTTCTAGTACAGGTCCTGAGGTCATCAAAATTATAAAAAATGGAGAAAATATGGGGCAGCAGAGAGGAAGAAATTTGACTTTCCAGTAGAGTATCTGTATTTAGTGTAGGGAGCAGAAAATTCTGAATCATGCAGCATGCTATTAAACCTACAGAATCCTGGTTAGATAAAATGACTATGATAATATTGAATTGGTAGACTCGTTACAGGAATCTAATTAAATTCATAAAAGAGTTTAAATAAGTAGATAAATATATTTAAATATAAATATAGACAACCAGATGGTATTGCTGCTGCTTTTTCTGAAGGCAAGTGAGTAAAGATTTGAGTTCGTATGCAAGCTGGCTGTTTATATACAAGTTAACCTGAAAGAACCAGAATAGAAGCACAGAAAGGCCTTATGCTAATTGCCAAAGTATTCATTGCCTGACACACGGTGGATGTTTTTTTTAATATATGAAATTTATTGTCAAATTGGTTTCCATACAACTCCCAGTGCTCATCCCAAAAGATGCCCTCTTCAATGCCCATCACCTACCCTCCTCTCCCTCCCACCCATCAACCCTCAGTTTGTTCTCAGTTTTTTTTATTTTTTTTAACGTTTATTTATTTTTGAGACAGAGAGAGACAGAGCATGAACGGGGGAGGGGCAGAGAGAGAGGGAGACACAGAATCAGAAGCAGGCTCCAGGCTCTGAGCCATCAGCCCAGAGCCCGATGCGGGGCTCGAACTCACAGACCGCGAGATCATGACCTGAGCTGAAGTTGGATGCTTAACCAACTGAGCCACCCCGGCGCCCCTGTTCTCAGTTTTTAAGAGTCTCTTATGCTTTGGCTCTCTCCCACTCTAACCTCTTTTTTTTTTCCTTCCCCTCCCCCATGGGTTTCTGTTAAGTTTCTCAGGATCCACATAAGAGTGAAAACATATGGTATCTGTCTTTCTCTGTATGGCTTATTTCACTTAGCATCACACTCTCCAGTTCCATCCATGTTGCTACACAGGGCCATATTTCATTCTTTCTCATTGCACGTAGTACTCCATAGTGTATATAAACCACAATTTCTTTATCCATTCATCAGTTGATGGACATTTAGGCTTTTTCCACAATTTGGCTATTGTTGAGAGTGCTGCTATAAACATTGGGGTACAAGTGCCCCTATGCATCAGCACTCCTCTATCCCTTGGGTAAATTCCTAGCAGTGCTACTGCTGGGTCATAGGTTAGGTCTATTTTTAATTTTTTGAGGAACCTCCACACTGTTTTCCAGAGTGGCTGCACCAGTTTGCATTCCCACCAACAGTGCAAGAGGGTTCCCGTTTCTCCACATCCTCTCCAGCATCTATAGTCTCCTGATTTGTTCATTCTGGCCTCTCTGCCTGGCGTGAGGTGATATCTGAGTGTGGTTTTGATTCGTATTTCCCTGATGAGGAGTGATGTTGAGCATCTTTTCATATGCCTGTTGGCCATCCGGATGTCTTCTTTAGAGAAGTGTCTATTCATGTTTTCTGCTCATTTCTTCACTGGATTATTTGTTTTTCAGGTGTGGAGTTTGGTGAGCTCTTTATAGATTTTGGATACTAGCCCTTTGTCCGATGTGTCATTTGCAAATATCTTTTCCAATTCCGTTGGTTGTCTTTTAGTTTTGTTGGTTGTTTCCTTTGCAGTGCAGAAGCTTTTTATCTTCATGAGGTCCCAATAGTTCATTTTTGCTTTTAATTCCCTTGCCTTTGGGGATGTGTCAAGTAAGAAATTGCTGCAGCTGAGGTCAGAGAGGTCTTTTCCTGCTTTCTCCTCTAGGATTTTGATGGTTTCCTGGCTCACATTCAGGTCCTTCATCCATTTTGAGTTTATTTTTGTGAATGGTGTAAGAAAGTGGTCTACTTTCATTCTTCTGCATGTTGCTGTCCAGTTCTCCCAGCACCATTTGTTAAAGAGACTGTCTTTTTTCCATTGGATAGTCTTTCCTGCTTTGTCAAAGATTAGTTGGCGATACATTTGTGGGTCTTGTTCTGGGGTTTCTATTCTATTCCATTGGTCTATGTGTCTGTTTTTGTGCCAATACAATGCTGTCTTGATGATGACAGCTTTGTAGTAGAGGCTAAATTCTGGGATTGTGATGCTTCCTGCTTTGGTCTTCTTCTTCAAAATTACTTTGGCTATTGGGGGCCTTTTGTGGTTCCATATGAATTTTAAGATTGCTTGTTCTAGCTTCGAGAAGAATGATGGTACAATTTTGATTAGGATTGCATTGAATGTGTAGATACCTTTGGGTAGTATTGACATTTTAACAATATTTATTCTTCCAACCCATGAGCACACATGGTGGATGTTTAATGGAAATTTTAAAAATTTAGCAAATGGAATTATTTAAATTAGCTTAGGGTCCATAGTTTGAAATATTCAGCATTGAAACAGTGACAACACTATGTGTCACTAAAAGATTGAATTTAGGGGCACTTGGGTGGCTCAGTTGGTTGAGCATCTGACTTCAACTCAGGTCATGATCTCACAGTTTGTGAGTTCAAGCTCTGCATTGGGCTCACTGCTGTCAGTGTGGAGCCCACTTTGGATCCTTTGTCCCCGTATCTCTCTGCCTTCCCCCCACACTCTCTCTCAAAAAATAAATAAAACACATTAAAAAATTGAATTTGACATCAGGAAAAATATTTCAAAATAATAACATAAAATGTTGAAGTATTCTCAAAGAATCTAGAACTCCCTTTTCTGGTTCTAGCTTTTTCTTGACATTCTTTTCCAGGAGATCATGCAGAGGGTTCTTCAAATGCTTGATAGGATTTATTCTGTGTTCCAGACCCTAAATTCCTAAAACAAACAACAACAACTGTTGTCATAGGCTTTCTCCTCTGGATAAGCATAGCATGGAAAGGAGAAGAAAGTGAAAAAGCAAGGCTTCTTGGCCTTCCTATGTCCTAAGCAATACCTGACTCATCCTGATTTTTCTGGGGGCTAAGATCAAGTGATAATATAAAGGAGGCCATTTTCTGTTTTAAACAGACAGAGGCAACAAAGGGTGCTGCACACACTTTGGGTCAAATGGCTGCCCAGCGTGGGATGAGGAAACACAGAAGTAGCAGTGATGGCATCAATCACTATACTTCCCATCAGATCCTGGATGGTTAGACAACTGGGTCGGGTAATTGAGCCTATTGTCATCAAGGAGGGGAGAGAAATTGTGATTGATGTGCAGTGGTTTGGTGCAACATATGTGACGTAGTATGCTTTTGGTAGTACACAGTGTGTTGCTTTATCTCTTGCACAGGAAAAGGCTCAATGCAAGACTGAATGAAAATGGTGAATTTATCTTCCTATACTTTTGTGATTATTGTACTTTCAATCCTTTCCTATGTTCTGTCTCATTAATTCCCCAGAACCACAGGCAAAATAAGGAAGTGGGGGAACTCCAGGTAAGTCTGAAAGGTACTTATAACCAAATTACCTCCCCCTTTGAAAGTATGAATCATCCTGCACAACCCTGTTCTTTATATGGAAGATGGCTGGAGTGCTAGGAAGGGAGAAATTATAAGAAGAAGGAACTATAGAGGCCCCAAGTTAAAAATATGAAGCCTCATATTCCTCCAGAGAAACAAGCAAACAAATAAATACAAAACAAGTAAATGAGGAAACAGCTCACTGATCTACTGCTTGCTAGCCTTTTAAAGGATTTGTCTGTAGTGGAACAGATAGGATGTATGAGCCAGAAAAATTTGGATTTCACTCTGAATTAATCACCAGTAGCTTTGGGAAGCAAATTAAACATCCTGTACCTGAGTCACGGAATTTAGTGAAATTAGCTTACCCTGATCTTCGGAATGCACAGGATTCTTTAAAGGAAGAATCGAAACAGATGAATATAAGGGGAAAAAAGACAAAGCATAAAACAAACTCTTAACCATAGAGAACAAACTGAGAGTTGCTAGAGGGAAGATGAGTGGCAGGATGGTTTAAATGGGTGATGGGTATTAAGGATAACACTTGTGATGAGCACGGAGTGTTGTATGTAAGTGATGAATCACTAAATTCTATACCTGAAACTAATATTATACTGTATGTTAAATAACTGGAATTTAAATAAAAACTTGAAAAAAGAGAAAATAGATAATGTAAGGAAGGAAGGATGGAAGGGAGGGAAGAAGGATTCAATGTTCAAAGAAGACTTCTCAAGGTAAGTACATGACAGAGAGAGATTTTCGAATAACGGAAAGAAACTGAGCGAAGTCAACATAAACTTGAAGTATTTGTAGGATTTGGGGATTGGCATGTAGTCTATCAAAGTTTAAGCATGAAATGCTAGGATACAGTGACCATATAATTTCTTGTCCAAACCAGGACCACTTTGAGTGGTTAGGAATTGGAAAGAAATAAAATGGAAAGAGAGGATAAGACCTAAATTTTACTTTATTAAATGCCATGCCACGAAATTTGAGTCCTACCCTCAACTTGATGGGAAAACATTGAAGATTATTAAGCAGTGCATTAAATTGTTTTCAAAATTATGCTCTAGGACAAATGTGATTTGAAAAATATTTGAAAATCAAATTTGAAAAAATTCATTTGAAAAAATTTGAAAAATTTCGTGGCAAAGCCAAGAAATAGGTGGATTTAGTTAATGGTATTTATTTATTTATTTGAGAGAGATGGGGCACAAGTAAGCGATGGGTAGAGAGAGGGGGAGAAGTGTGCCTCACCCAAAGTGAGGCTCGAGGTCACTCAATGCAGGACTTGAACTCACTAACTATGAGATCAATACCTGAGTCAAAGCCAGATGCTTAACAGACAGCCACCGATGCACCCTAGCTAGGTGGTCTTTGAAAGACAGTAAGATTGGTGATAGAAAAGGCTGACATTGTAAATATTTCTGGATTTAAAAATAGAAGGCTTGTTTTGTCTGAGAATAGCGGGTAGATAGTAGACATGCTGAAGTGGCCTGGACAGAGTAGGAACTGAAGCATTTTGAGCTGTAAAGGAATTTTACCCAAGATGAAGTGGAAGAATACCTGAGAAGATCACAAAGATGCTGGTATATCATATGGTAGATAATGACACCATTATCCAAAAGACAAAACTCAGAAATGGAACCTATTTTGGCATGGGGTAAAGGCTGAAGTGATGAGCTTAGTCTTGGACATGGTGATTCAAACTGCTTGTGGAAGTTTCCAGCATGCATTTAGAAGGAGGACTCAACAATTGTTAAATAGCTTTCTTATAAAATTAATTACTGGAAAAATTACCTTCATGTTGGCTATATTTGAGGTAATAAGAGTAGACATATTCTAAGAGAGAGAAAATGCTTCTCAAGAATTATGTAAAAACAGAGACATGGAAAGGAAATAGGTGACTCCATTGACTTTGGGAATTACAGGGTATTTGAGAAATGGAGGTTTCTTATTTTTCTTTTTCATGGGACAATTAAGTTAGACTTTCATGGCCACTATCCTTATCTCTCATAGCCATGTCCTACCTACACTTGTATTTCAAATTAAGATATCCAATTCACCAGGATACTAACCTAAGAGTAAAAAAAACAAACAAAAAAAACCTGATTTTTCATAACTCTTTGAGGTAGGTGTCATTAGCCTTATATTCTAGATGAGCATCTGAGCTTCAAGAGTAAAGTAAACCTCAGTAAGTTATAAGACTGGTATGGAAAGAGCTAAATTTGAACAAGATCTTCTTTGATATAATCATAATCTTCCCATTATGTATTGCCACACAAGATTAATGTAATGAGCAAACTTCAGTCCATCCTTCATATAATGATAACTTGCTATCATAAGGTATGTACTCTGTCAAGCCTGGATGCATAGTAAAGAGATTGCATGCATATCATTGCTATCCCTGAATCTAGTTTTGTGTCATTTACATTTTGATATCTCTGTGCCTTGGTTTTTTTCTAGTTGATGTCAAAAAAATAATCACAGCTTGGTAATTGTGGCTTCAAAATTACATTTAGATTGCTTATAAAACTTTTAAAATATTACCATAATATAGTATTATTCAATAAATGGTATATTTTCATAGTTACAATTACTTATATTTGTTCTGTTATGAATGTAACTATGTTCCAAATTTAATTTTCATTCTCAAAACATTCTGAATTAAATTTCTATTTCTTAATTCCTTCTCCTCAAGATAGACACCTCTGGATACATAGAGCTCCTCTATTGAAATAGTTATGCCAGTTTTCAACAATTCATATGTTGCCCCCCAATTTTTTATTCTTAATGGAATTCCTGGTCTAGAAAGAGTACATGTATGGATCTCCCTCCCATTATGTATAATGTATACCATCTCTCTTTTGGGAAACCTTGGCCTTGTATACCTAATTCATCAGGAGGAGTCCTTACATCACCCAATGTATTTCTTTCTGGCCATGCTGTCTGTCATTGACCTCTTTACCTGCACCACTACTCTACCCAATGCACTCTGCATCTTCTGGTTCAATCTCAAGGATATTAACTTCAATGCTTACTTAGTCCAAATGTTCTTTGTCCATGGGTTCACAGATGTGGAGTTTGGTGTGCTCATGCTCATGGCTCTGGACCACTATGTGGCCATTTGCTACCCATCGCGATATGCTACCATACTCACTAACCCTATTATTACCAAAGCTGGGCTTGCCACTTTCCTGAGGGGTGTGTTGGTGATTATTCCTTTCCTATTCTTGGTCAAGCATTTGCCCTTCTGCCAAAGAAATATTATCTCCCATACATATTGTGACCACATGTCAGTGGTGAAGTTGTCCTGTGCCAGCATCAAGATCAATGTCATCAATGGTCTGACAGTTGCCCTCCTGATTGGAGTGTTTGACATCTGCTGTATATCTGTGTCTTACACTATGTTCCTTCAGGCAGTGGTCAGTCTTTCACCAGCAGATGCTTGGCAGAAGGTCTTTAGCACCTGCACTGTCCGTAAATCTGCCACAATCATCACCTATGTTCCAGCATTCTTCACTTTCTTTACCCTCCATTTTGGGGTACACACCATTCCCCCTTCTCTTCACCTAATTGTGGCTAATCTTTATCTTCTTCTTCTTCCCCCAACACTGAACCCCATTGTTTATGGGATAAAGATAAAACAGATCAGAGACAGTGTCATAAAACTCTTTCAGGGTGAGAAAGTTCCAAGTATTCAGGACAAATGAAATTAGTTGAAGATGAGTGAAAAACGACAAAGAAGGGACTCATGTGTGATATCATACATTAACTCATGTGTGGTATCATATATTCTCCAGGTCTATCCCAGAGTATCTTTTCTGCAATGATAGTAGGTAAATATATAGCTAATTCTGTATTTATAGCCCAGTACCTTTCCCTTATTTTTTCTCCACCAATTTTAATCAGGTAACTGATATGGGCTCATTAAAATTTTTCTCTAACGTATCCATGTAAGATATTTTCTTAAACTTTTGAGAGAGTTCTTAATTGTCTTTTCTATGTTTGTAACCCTCCTTTGGATAAGAAACAAAATGACTTTTCAGGACATTTTCCAGCCTGGGCCATCTTTGAAATTAAAACTCAGTTTATTAATTAGGCTGGTAATATGCAGATAAAACTGACCATCATGGATTTTAAAAGAATGGCATTTAGTAAGCATGATAATGTAAAAAGTTTTGCAGACCAATTTACTCAAGAATAAAGAATGCTAATTCCTAGAAACATATACACTACCAAAACTGAAACAGGAAGAAATAGAAAATTTGAATAGACCCATAACCAGTAAGAAAATCGAATTAGTAATCAAAAATCTCCCAAAAAAACAGAGTCCAGAATTCCAGGGGAATTCTACCAAACATTTAAGGAAGAGTTAACACCTATTCTCTTGAAACTTTTCCAAAAAATAGAAATGGAAGGAAAACTTCAAACTCTTTCTATGAAGCCAGCATTACTTTGATTCCAAAACCAGACAGAGACCCCACTAAAAAGGAGAACTATAGACCAATTTCCCTGATGGACATGGATGCAAAAATCCTCAACAAGATATTAGCCAACCAGACCCAACAATACATTAAAAAAATTATTCACCATGACCAAGTGGGATTTATACCTGGGTTGCAGGGCTGGTTCAATATCCGCAAAACAATTAACGTGATTCATCACATCAATAAAAGAAAGGACAAGAACCATATGATCCTCTCAATAGATGCAGAGAAGGCATTTGACAAAACACAGCATCCTTTCTTGATAATAACCTCAAGAGTGTAGGGATAGAAGGATCATACCTTGAGATCATAAAAGCCATGTATGAACGACCCAAAGCTAATAGTATCCTCAATGGGGAAAAACTGAGAGCTTTCCCCCTAAGGTCAGGAACCAGACAGTGATGTCCACTCTCACCACTGCTATTCAACATAGTATTGGAAGTCTTAGCCTCTGCAATCAGACATCACAAAGAAATGAATGGCATCCAAATCAGCTAGGAGGAGGTCAAACTTGCACTCTTCGCAGATGACATGATACTTTATATGGAAAACCCAAAAGATCCCACCAAAAAACTTCTAGAACTGATTCATGAATTCAGTAAAGTTGCAGTATATAAAACCAATGCACAGAAATCGGTTGCATTCCTATACACCAGCAATGAAGCGACAGAAAGAGAAATCAAGGAATCGATCCCATTTCCAGTTGCACCAAAAACCATAAAATACCTAGGAATAAATCTAACCAAAGAGGTGAAAAATCTATACACTGAAAACTATAGAAAGCTTATGAAAGACACTGAAGAAGACACAAAGAAATAGAAAAAGATTCCATGATCCAGGATAGGAAGAACAAATATAGTTAAAATGTCGATACTACCCAAAGCAATCTACATATTCAATGCAATCCCTATCAAAATAACACCAGCATTCTTCACAGAGCTAGAACAAATAATCCTAAAATTTGTATGGAACCAGAAAAGACCCTGAATAGCCAAAGCAATCTTGAAAAAGAAAACCAAAGCAAGAGGTGTCACAATCCCACATCAAGATATACTACAAAGGTGTAATCATCAAGACAGTATGGTACTGGTACAAAAACAGACACTCAGATCAACGGAATAGAATAGAGAACCCAGAAATGGACCCACAAATGTATGGCCCACTAATCTTTGACAAAGCAGGAAAGAATATCCAATGGAATAAAGACAGTCTCTTCAGCAAGTGGTGCTGGGAAAACTGGACAGTGACATGCAGAAGAATGAACGTGGACCACTTTCTTACACCATACACAAAAATAAACTCACAATGGATGAAAGACCTAAAGGTAAGACAGGAAGCCATCAAAACCCTCGAGGAGAAAGCAGGCAAAAACCTCTTTGATCTTGGCTGCAGCAACTTACTCAACAGGTCTCCGGAGGCAAGGGAAACAAAATCAAAAATGAACTACTGGGAGCTCATCAAATTAAAAAGCTTCTGCACAGTGAAGGAAACAATCAGCAAAACTAAAAGGCAACCCACAGAATGGGAGAAGATATTTGCAAATGACATATCAGATAAAGGGTTGGTGAGGATGCAGAGAACAAGGATCTCTTTTGCATTGTTGGTGGGAATGCAAGCTGGTGCAGCCACTCTGGAAAACAGTATGGAGGTTCCTCAAAAAACTAAAAATAGAACTACCCTATGACCCAGCAATTGCACTACTAGGCATTTATCCATGGGGTACAGGTGTTCTGTTTCGATGGGACACATGCACGCCCATGTTTATAGCAGCACTATCAACAATAGCCAAAGTAGGAAAGAGCCCAAATGTCCATTGATTGATGAATGGATAAAGAAGATGTGGTATATATATACAACGGAGTATTACTCGGCAATCAAAAAGAATGAAATCTTGCCATTTGCAACTACGTGGATAGAACTAGAGGGTATTATGCTAAGTGAAATTAGCCATTCAGAGAAAGATAAGTATCATATGAATTCACTCATACGAGGACTTTCAGATACAAAACAGGTGCACATAAGGGAAGGGAAACAAAAATAACATAAAAACAGGGAGGGGGACAAAATGTAAGAGACTCATAAATATGGAGAACATACAGAGGATTACTGGATGGGTTGTGGGAGGGGGTGGGCTAAATGGGTAAGGGGCATTAAGGAATCTACTCCTGAAATCATTGTTGCACTATATGCTAACTAATTTGGATGTAAATTTTAAAAATTAAATAAAAAAATTGAAAAAGGCCAACCATCAAGCAATATTCTCACATAAATACTCTTACCCTCAGAATAATTTGACAATCTGGGGTCAAAGGCAAACAGGTCATATGTCATAAGTTCATCAATGTTTGGTCAAATGTTTTCCCAGTGGCATTATTTCACTATTTTACAGTAAGCTATAAAGATACAGTAAACTATGAAGATGCTCACTGACATGACAGACACTACACCAAGTGTTTTCTGGTATGTAGCAAATGTCATAATAAAATTTTTAAAGAAAAAAAAAGAATAAAGAATGCTTACAATGTATAGGTTAGCCCTTCATGATAAATGCAATATATGACTCAACACACCTATGCTGTTTCTCAATATTGATTTATTTTTTCTCATTTGTTGATATCTTGTTTTTTCTCTATTGAATAAAATTACTTATTAAGAATACTATGGACACTATTAATAATGCTCACAACTACCAAGGGTGTGAAAATTTTTGGATGATGTCTCTCCACTATAATCTCTCAATTCAGTAATATCTCTTTTCTGTCTCATTGATCATCAGTGATCTATCTCCAGTTTCTTCCACTTCATCTCTGGAACATCTAATGCAATACTTATTGTGGTGTTGTCCATGGACCCCTGAGGGCTTCAAGACCATCTTGGGGAATCTAGGAAGTCACAACAATTTTCATAGTAATGTTAAAGTATTATTTGCCCTTTTCAGTTTCATCCTATTACCTGTAACATACAAGGAGTTTTCCAGAGTACATACGGTGTGTGATCATTATTGTAAAATAAACTATGTCAACATTTGGAAGATCTGCATCACTCAATAAATCAATATTTCCAAATGACAAATGTTTGACGTTTCAAGATGATGAATGTGTAAAGATTAATTCCAGTTCTAGATACACCTTTTTTTTGTATTTATTTCACTTCATGCCCAGCACAGAACCTGATGCAGGGCTCAAACGCATGACCCTAGGATCATGACCTGAGCCAGAATTGGAAGTTGGACGCTCAACAGACTGAGCCACCCAGGTGACCCTATTTCATTTTTTTTTAGTATAGTTGACACATGAAGTTTATACATTATGCCATGCTCACTACAATCATAGCTAGCATCTGTCACCATAGAACACGATTACAGTGTCATGACTATATTACTTAAGCTGTTTGTTCTCTGTATTTATAGATCTGATTCTGCTTTCTGTTTATTCATTCACTTGTTTTCTTAATTAAGTTTTTGATTTTAATTCCAGTATAGTTAACATACAGTGTTATGTTAGTTTCAGATATACAATATTTTATACATTAAATTATACAATTAAGTTATGCAATTTTATACCTTACTCAGTGTTCATCATGATAAGTCTACTCTTTAATCCCCATCAAATATTTCACCCACCTTCCCCACCTACATCTCTGTTTATTCCTTTGTTTTTTTAGATTCTACATATGAGTGAAATAATATGGTAAATGTCTTTCTCAATTGGACTTAATTCACTTAACGTAGTACCCTTTAAATCTATCCATGTTATGGTAAATGGCACAATCTCATCCATTTTTATGGCTGTGTAATATTCTATTACACACACACACATCTTCTTTACCCATTTGTCTATCAATGGACACTTAAGTTGCTTCATATCTTGGCTATTGTAAATAATGCTGCAATAAACATAGGAGTGCATAAATCTTTTCAAGTTAGTTTTTGTTTTGTTTTGTTTTGTTTTCATTGGGCAAATACTCAGTGGTGAAATTAATGGATCATATGGTAATTCTATTTTTAGATTTTTGAGGAAACTCCATACTGTTTTCCATGGTGGCTGTACCAATTTACATTCCCACCTACAGTATATGAGGGTTGATTTTTCTCCACATCTTCACTACACTTGTTGTTTTTGTCTTTTCGATTTTAGCCATCTGACAAGTGTGGGGTGATATCTCATTGGTGATAGCCACAGGTGTGTGGATTTGATTTGCATTTCTTTGATGATTAATGATGTCGAGAATCTTTTCATGTGTTGGCTATCTATGTGTCTTCTTTGGAAAAAATGTTTATTGGAGTTCTCTGCCCATTTTTTATGGTGATGAATTATCTAAGTTCTTAATACATTTCAGATATTAACCCCCTATTGGATATATAATTTGCAAATATCTTCTTCCATTAAGTAGGATGCCTTTTTGTTTTGTTGTTTCCCTCACGATACAAAAGCTTTTTACTGTGGTGTAGTCCCAATAGTTTATTTTTGGTTTTGTTTCTCTTGCTTGAAAATACATGTCTAGAAAAATGTTGCTAAGGCCGATGTCAGAGAAATTACTATTAATATTCACTTCTGGGATTTTTATGGCATTAGGTCTCACATTTGGATCTTTAATCCCTTTTTTTTTACTTTTTAAAAGTTTTTTTTTTAATTTTAATCCTAGTACAGTTAACATACAGTGTTCTATTACTTTCAGGTGTACAATATAGTGATTCAAAAATTCTATGCATTGCTCAGTGCTCATCATGGTAAGTGTGCTCTTTAATCCTCATCACCTATTTACCCCATCCCCCCCCACCTCCCCTCTGGTGACCATTAGTTTGTACTCTGTAGTTAAGAGTCTGTTTCTTGGTTTCTGTCTCTCTCTCTCTCTTTCTTCTCCATTGTTTATTTCTTATATTCCATATATGAGTGAAATCATAATATTTGTATTTCTCGGACACTTCACTTTGCATTATACTTTCTAGATTCATCCATGTTGTTGCAAATGGCAAGATTTCATGTGTTTTAGGGCTGGATAACATTCCAGTGTGTGTGTGTGTGTGTGTGTGTGTGTGTGTGTGTGTGTGTATATATATATATATATATATATATATATACATATATCCTCTTTATCCATTCCATGGATTCCATGGATATCTGTCCATGGACACTTGGGGATGCTTCCATAATTTGGTTATTGTAAATAATGCTGCAATAAACATAGGGGTGCATGTATCCTTTAGAATTAGTGTTTTTATATCCTTTGGGTAAATACCCAGTAGTGCAATTGCTAGATCATAAGGTAGTTCTAGTTTTAGATTTTTGAGGATCCTCCATACTGTTCTCCACAGCGGCTGCATCAGTTTGCATTCCCACAATCAGTGCATGAAGGTTTTTTTTCTTCACATCCTTGCCAACAGTTGTTTCCTGTGTTTTTGATCTTAGCCATTCTTTCAGAGCACTTTTAAAACAACTGTTCTTTGTACAACCATTTTATAAAAACACAGCATGCTCAAACTTGATTTCATGATCTAAATTGCGCTGCAGTCCTGTAGTTCAGTTCATGTTTATTTCTTGGTCCCCCAGCTCATACAGCATATTCTCTGAAGTAGTTGCCAAGTCTTGGTGATCACAGCCTTTTCTGCAACGTTTTGCATGCATGTATCCAGAGATTTTTTAAATTTTTTTTAACTTTATTTTTTACCTTTTAAAATTTACATCCAAATTAGTTAGCCTATAGTGAAGCAATGATTTCAGGAATAGATTCCTTAATGCCCCTGACTCATTTAGCCCATCCGCCCTCCCACAACCCCTCTAGTAATCCTCTATTTGTTCTACATATTTATGAGTCTCTTATGTTTTGTCCCCCTCTCTGTTTTTATTTTTGTTTCCCTTCCCTTATGTTCATCTGTTTTGTCTCTTAAAGTCCTCATATGAGTGAAGTCATATGATACTTGTCTTTCTCTGAATGGCTAATTTCACTTAGCATAATACCCTCTAGTTCCATACAACTAGTTGCAAATGGCAAGATTTCATGTTTGTTTGATTGTGGAGTAATACTCCATTGTGTATATATATATATATATATATACATATATATATATAATATTGTATATATATATATACAATATTATATATATATATATATATTATATATATATATATATATATATACCCCACATCTTCTTTATCCATTCATCCATCGATGGACATTTGGGCTCTTTCCATACTTTGGCTCTTGTTGATAGTGCTGCTATAAACATGGGGGTGCATGTGTCCCTTCGAAACAGAACACCTGTACCCCGTGGATAAATGCCTAGTAGTGCAATTGCTGGGTCATAGGGTAGTTCTATTTTTAGTTTTTTGAGGAACTTCCATACTGTTTTCCAGAGTGGCTGCACCAGCTTGCATTCCCACCAACAATGCAAAAGAGATTCTTATTCTCTGCATCCTCGCCAACATCTGTTGTTGCCTGAGCTGTTAATGTTAGCCATTCTGACAGGTGTAAGGTGGTATCTCATTGTGGTTTTGATCTGAGTTTCCCTGAGGATGACTGATGTGGAGCATTTTTTCATGTGTTGGTTGGCCATCTGGATGTCTTCTTTGGAGAAGTGTCTATTCATGTCTACTGCCCATTTCTTCACTAGATTCTTTGTTTTTTGGGTGTTGAGTTTGATAAGTTCTTTATCGATTTTGGATACTAACCCTTTATCTGATGTGTCATTTGGAAATATTTTCTCCCATTCTGTGGGTTGCCTTTTAGTTTTGCTGATTGTTTCCTTCACTGTGCAGAAGTTTTTTATTTTGATGAGGTCCCAGTAGTTCATTTTTGATTTTGTTTCCCTTGCCTCTGGAGATGTGTTGAGTAAGAAGTTGCTGCGCCAAGATCAAAGAGGTTTTTGCCTGCTTTCTCCTCGAGGGTTTTGATGGCTTCCTGTCTTACCTTTAGGTCTTTCATCCATTGTGAGTTTATTTTTGTGTATGGTGTAAGAAAGTGGTCCACGTTCATTCTTCTGCATGTTGCTGTCCAGTTTTCCCAGCACCACTTGCTGAAGAGACTGTCTTTATTCCATTGGATATTCTTTCCTGCTTTGTCAAAGATTAGTGGGCCATACATTTGTGGGTCCATTTCTGGGTTCTCTATTCTGTTCCGTTGATCTGAGTGTCTGTTCTTGTACCAGTACCATACTGTTTTGAACATTACACCTTTGTAGTATATCTTGATATGGGATTGTGATGCCTCCCACTTTGGTTTACTTTTTCAAGATTGCTTTGGCTATTCTGGGTCTTTTCTGGTTCCATACAAATTTTAGGATTATTTGTTCTAGCCCTGTGAAGAATGCTGGTGTTATTTTGATAGGGATTGCATTGAATATGTAGATTGCTTTGGGTAGTATCGACATTTTAACTATATTTGTTCTTCCTATCCTGGATCATGGAATCTTTTTCCATTTCTTTGTGTCTTCTTCAATGTCTTTGAAGCTTTCTATAGTTTTCAGTGTATAAATTTTTCACCTCTTTGGTTAGATTTATTCCTAGGTATTTTATGGTTTTTGGTGCAACTGGAAATGGGATCGATTCCTTGATTTCTCTTTCTGTCATTTCATTTTTGGTGAATAGGAATGCAACAGGTTTCTGTGCATTGGTTTTATATCCTGCAACTTTACTGAATTCATGAATCAGTTCTAGAAGTTTTTTGGTGGGATCTTTTGGGTTTTCCATATAAAGTACCATGTCATCTGCGAAGAGTGCAAGTTTGACCTCCTCCTGGCTGATTTGGATGCCATTTATTTCTTTGCGATATCTGATTGCAGAGGCTAAGACTTCCAATACTATGTTGAATAGCAGTGGTGAGAGTGGACATCACTGTCTGGTTCCTGACCTTAGGGGGAAAGCTCTCAGTTTTTCCCCATTGAGGATACTATTAGCTTTGGGTCGTTCATACATGGCTTTTATGATCTCAAGGTATGATCCTTCTATCCCTACACTCTTGAGGTTATTATCAAGAAAGGATGCTGTGTTTTGTCAAATGCCTTCTCTGCATCTATTGAGAGGATCATATGGTTCTTGTCCTTTCTTTTATTGATGTGATGAATCACGTTAATTGTTTTGCGGATATTGAACCAGCCCTGCAACCCAAGTATAAATCCCACTTGGTCATGGTGAATAATTTTTTTAATGTATTGTTGGGTCTGGTTGGCTAATATCTTGTTGAGGATTTTTGCATCCATGTCCATCAGGGAAATTGGTCTATAGTTCTCCTTTTTAGTGGGGTCTCTGTCTGGTTTTGGAATCAAAGTAATGCTGGCTTCATAGAAAGAGTTTGAAGTTTTCCTTCCATTTCTATTTTTTGGAAAAGTTTCAAGAGAATAGGTGTTAACTCTTCCTAAAATGTTTGGTAGAATTCCCCTGGAAAGCCATATGGTCCTGGACTCTTGTTTTTTGGGAGTTTTGGATTAAGAATTCGATTTCCTTACTGGTTATGGAACTATTCAAATTTTCTATTTCTTCCTGTTTCAGTTTTGGTAGTGTGTATGTTTCTAGGGATTTGTCCATTTTTTCCAGATTGCCCATTTTACTGGTGTATAACTGCTCATAACATTCTATTAGTATTGTTTTTATTTCTGTTGTGTTGGTTGTTATCTCATTCCTCTTTCATTCTTGATTTTAATTATTTGGGTCCTTTCCTTTTTCTTCTTGACCAAACTGGCTAGTGGTTTATCAATTTTGTTAATTCTTTCAAAGAGCCATCTTCTGGCATTAATTTCTAGCTCTAATCTTTATTATTTCCTGTCTTCTGCTGGGTTTGGGTTTTATTTGCTGTTCATTTTCCAGCTCCTTAAGGCGTATAGTTTGGTTGCATATCCTAGATCTTTCTTCCTTCTTTAGGAAGGCCTGGATTGCTGTATACATTCCTCTTATGACCGTCTTTGCTGCATCCCAGAGGATTTGGGTTGTGGTGTTATCATTTTCATTGGCTGCCATATACTTTTTAATTTCCTCTTTAACTTCTCGGTTAGCCCATTTATTCTTTAGTAGGATGTTCTTCAGTCTCCAAGTATTTGTTACCTTTTCAAATTTTTTCTTGTGGTTGATTTCGTGTTTCATAGCATCGTGGTCTGAAAATATGCATGGTGTGATCTCGATCTCTTTGTACTTACTTAGGGATGATTTGTATCCAAGTATATAGTCTATTCTGGAGAATGTTCCATGTGCAGTGGAGAAGAATGTATATTGTGCTGCTTTAGGATGATATGTTCTGAATATATCTGTTAAGTCCATCTGGTCCAATGTGTCATTCAAAGCTATTGTTTCCTTGTTGATTTTTTGATGAGATGATCTGTCCATTGCTGTGAGTGGGGTCTTGAAGTCTCCTACTATTATGGTATTACTATCGATGAGTATCTTTGTTTGTGATTAATTGATTTATATATTTGGGTGCTGCCACATTTGGCAAATACATGTTTGCAATTGTTAGATCTTCTTGGTCTATATTGATTATGATATAATTGATTATGATATAATGCCCTTCTGCAACTTTTGATACAGTCTTTATTTTAAAGTCTAGGTTGTCTGATATAAGTATGGCTACTCTGGCTTTCTTTTGTTGACCATTAGCATGATAGATGGTTCTCCATCCCCTTATTTTCAATCTGAAGGTGTCTTTAGGTCTCAAGTGGGTCTCTTGTAAACAGCATATAGATGGATCTTGTTTTCTTATCCATTCTGTTACCCTATGTCTTTTGATTGAAGCATTGAGTCCATTGACGTTAGACTGAGTACTGAAAGATATGAATTTATGGGCATTATGATGCCTGTAGAGTTGGAGTTTCTGTTGGTGTTCTCTGGTCCTTTCTAATCTTTGTTGCTTTTGGTATTTATTTATTTATTTGTTTATATATTTTTATCTTCTCTATCCTCAGAGATTCCCCCTAAAATCTTGCAGGGCTGGTTTAGTGGTCACAAACTTCTTTAATTTTTGTTTGTCTGGGAAACTTTTTATCTCTCCTTCTATTTTGAATGACAGCCTTGCTGGATACAGAATTCTTGGCTGCATATTTTTCTGATTCAGCACACTGAATATATCCTGCCACTCCCTTCTGGCCTGCCAAGTTTCTGTGGATAGGTCTGCTGCAAACCTGATCTGTCTTCCCTTGTAGGTTAGGGACTTTTTTTCCCTTGCTGCTTTCATGATTCTCTCCTTGCCCGAGTATTTTGTGAATTTGACTATGATATGCCTTGTTGATGGTCGGTTTTTGTTGAATCTAATGGGGGTCCTCTGTGCTCCTGGATTTTGATGTCTGTGTCTTTCCCCAGGTTAGAAAAGTTTTCTACTATGATTTGCTCACATAACACTTCCACTCCTATTTCTGTCTCTTCCTCTTCTGGGACCCCTATGATTCCGATGTTCCTTTTTAATGAGTCACTGATTTTTCTAATTCTTAAATTGTGCTCTTTTGCCTTCATCTCCCTCTTTTTTTCTGTTTTGTTATTCTCTATAAGTTTGTCATGTATATCGCTGATTCTCTGTTCTGCCTCGTCCATCCTTGCTGCCGCTGCATCCATCCGTGATTGCACCTTAGTTATAACATTTTCAATTTCATGCTGGCTATTTTTTACATCTTTTATCTCTGCAGATAAGGATTCTAATCTATATTTGACTCCAGCTAGTATTCTTATTATCGTGATTCTAAATTCTGGTTCAGACATGTTGCTTATATCTGTGTTTGTTAACTCCCTGGCTGTCATTTCTTTGTGCTCTTTCTTTTTTGGCGAATTCCTTCATTTGTCATTTTTAAGGGAGAAAAGGAATTAATGAGGTAGAAAAATTGAAATTTAAAAATATAAAAATTAAAAAAATATTAAAATTAAAAATTAAAAACACACACACACACAAAATCGAATAGATGATGCTAGATCCTAGGTGTGTTTTGGTCTGGGTGTTGAAAGTAGTTTGACAGATTAGAGAAATGAAAAATAAAAGGGGGGGGGGGAGAAAATAAAAGGAAATCATTTCAGACTTGAAAAAATGAATACACTGAAGTAGACTAAAATAAAATGATGGAAGTAAAGTAGAATTTGAAAAAAATTACACAAAAGTAAAAAATATAGCAATAAAACAAAAAAGATATTTTTAATAAAAATTGGAAATAAAAATGAATTTTTCTCTTTCTGTATTCAAGAAAAAGAAAAGAATTGTAAAAGAGAAAAAGAAAAAAGAAAAAAGTAAAGAAAATTGAATAGATGAACCTGCTAACAGATTGAAGTAAGACTGAAATTGCTTCGTTTTCCCCTAGAAGTCAGTCTATGTATCTCTTTATAGTCCATAAATCAAGCCGTCAGTGAGACTTGTGTTTGAAGACCAAAGTTGGCCCATTTGGGCGGGGCTCTGTGTAACAGCTCTGCTCTTCACTAGATGGCGCTGCTAGCTTACTCAGGTGGATTGTTGCACCCTTGTAGGTGCATATGCGCATGCGTGGGAACAGTGAAAATGGCTCCACCCAGCTACCCAGTCTGTTCTCTCCCATCAGCAATTGTGCCCTGGTCCTCTGTCTTCAGCTCTTGTCCACTCCCCGCTTTTTCATTCTCTGTGACCAGGCCCCAGACAGTACTTCTCTCCCAAGTTTTGTCTCAGATGCAGCTGTTTCCCCCGGCCCCTTACTTCTGAAGGACTGCGGCTTTGATCTGCTCCACCCCTCTGCAGGAGGGTCTCACCAAGCAATGGCCGAATGGTCAATGGCCAAATATTGGCTGCACCCAGGAATGCCCACTGGACCCTGTTGTTGCTGGTGCCCCGAGACCGCGGCCAGGTGCCAGCCTGCCCCAGAAAAAGTTCGTGAGACAGAGTAGTAGCAGCGTTTCAGGGTTTATGGTAAATTGCAACACACATCTGGCACCAGGCTTAACCCTGAACAACCTTATTCCAGCACCAGCGACTGTGGCCATTTTCTGGAGTCTGCTGGGACCAGGTGGCTTCAACAGTCTCTACTAAATGTCCTTCCAGTAGTGGAACTGCTTTTCCCCGTGTGGCCCGAGAAATTCCTGGACCCCACTCTGTTCCTGGGGATTCACCCTTCCCACCAGTGCACCGCCAGGTATTGAGCTGAGGAGTTGCAGCCTTTGCGTTCCCTTTGTTTACAGTCTTAATGGAATTTAAACCCTCTCCTTTCTCCTTTCTCCTTTCTCCCTTTTTAGTTTAGTCCCTGCGGCTGTTTCTAATTTTCCACTTTCTCTCCAGCTGCTTTTGGGGAGGGCTGCTTTTCCCGTATTCTCCCCCCCTCCCCCCAGTCTCTGTCTTCTTTCTGCTTGCAAAAGCACCTCCCTTCATCCTTCTTCTTGCTCCCCAAGTTCACCTCTCTGCGCCGGGTAACTGCTGAATTCTGTGGTTCAGGTTGTGCCGATTGTTGTGTTAATCTTCCAATCTGTTTTCTAGGTGTGTAGGATGGTTCAGTGTTGGTCTGGCTGTATTTCATGGATTCGAGACACACAAAAAGCTTCCATCATGATCCGCCATCTTGGCTCCTCCTCTCTTTAATCCCATTTTTAGTTTATTTTTGTGTATTGTGTAAGAAAGTGGTCCACATTCATTCTTTTGCATGTAGGTGTCAAGTTTTCCTGGGACAATTTATTGAAGAGATTGAATTTCCCCATTGTATATTACCACCTCCTTTCTCATACATTAATTGGCTATAGAAACATGAGTTTATTTCTGGGCTCTCTATTCTGTTTCATAGATCTATGTTTCTTTGTGCAAATACCATACTTTTTTGATTATTCAGCTTTGTAGTATATCTGGAAATCTGGAATAGTGATAACTCCAGCTTTGTTTTTCTTTCTCAAGATTGCTTTGGCTCTTCAGGGTCTTTGTGGCTCCATACAAATTTTAGGATTATTTGTTCTCAATTTGTGGAAAATATTGTTGGTATTTTGATAGGAATTGCAATGAATTTGTAGATTGCTTTGGATAGTATGGACATTTTAACAATATTCATTCTTCCAATCCATGAACATGAATGTCTTTCCATGTATTTGTGTGTCATCTTCAATTTATTCCACCAGTGCTCCATAGTTTTCAGAGTACAGATTTTTCACCTCTTTCTTTAGTGTATTTATAGGTATTTCATTCTTTTTGCTGTCATTGAAAATAGTGTTGTGGGTTTTTGTTTTTAAATTTCTCTTTCTGTTAGTTTGTTATTAACATGTAGAAATGCTACCAATTTCTGGGTATTAACTGTGTACCCTATAACTTTACTGAATTAATTTGTTACTTCTAGTAGTATTTTGGTGGCATCTTTAGGACTTTCCATGTATATATCATGCCATCTTCAAAAAGTGACAGTTTAATTTCTTTTCCAATATGGCTTCCTCTTATAGACCAATGGGTTTTAATGCAACAGAGTACTAAAATTTATTGATAAACTTTCAGATTATACATTGCACTAGTCTTTTTTTTTAAATTTTTTAATGTTTATTTATTTTTGAGAGAGAGAGAGAGAGAGAGAGAGAGAGAGAGAGACAGAGCTCAAGAGGGGAAGGGCCAGAGAAAGAGGGAGACACAGAATATGAAGCAGGCTCCAGGCTCTGAGCTGTCAGCACAGAGCCCGATGTGGGGCTTGAACTCATGAACCACGAGATCATGACCTGAGCTGAAGTTGGACACTTAACCTACTGAGCCACCCAGGCACCCCTACATTGCACTAATCTTTAGAAAACTATCTGTTGTTGATTTGGTGTGTAGTATCAAAGAATATTCACAATTAACTAAAAGAGGTATTAAAATCTCAACTTCTTCCTCTTACAACTGTATATCTATGTGATGTCATATTCATAAATATGAAACAAAACAACATATTTCAACAGGTTTCATGCAGAAACAGATATGAGAATCTAGTTGTTGTCTATTAAGCCAGGTATTAAAATACTTGCAAAAATATAAAATAATATGACTCTTCTTACTATTTGTGTAGTCCAAAATATACTTATTTTTCATAAAAACATCTTATGGTACATAGATTTATTATTTGCTATTTTAAAATTAATACATAAAGTTTCAAAATTTTTGTTTTAATTTTCAACATATATTTATAGATATGAACCACATAAACAAAAGCTTTTTAGAGTTTCAGTAAAGTTTAATAGTGTAAATTGGATAGTAAGACCAATGATTTTAAGAATCACTGATCTAATACCTATGAGTAAATTCAGCTCTGTCAACCATTCTCATGAGGTCATTGTTATTATACCTCTTCTTTAAATTGAAATACAACTTATGTAGAGTACAGTGCACAAATATTAAGTATACTTATCTTACTGGCAGACCAAATTATAGGACATTTCCGTATTTAGTGGTTTCCATATGGTCACCAAAGATAACTACAATTTTGACTTCAGCATCATAGACTTCCTTGTATTTTTAAAAATTTGTTTAATACTAATAACATAAGATATACTCTCTTTTTTTGACCAATTGAATGTTGTATTATTTGTTTATTTGTTTATTTATCTATTTATTTACATGCATTACAATATTATTTTCAGGTGTAGAATTTCATGGTTCATCCGTTGTATACAACACTCAGTGCTCATAATGGGTACCCTCCTTACTACCCATCACCGATTTAATCCATTCCCCTGCTCACCTCTCCTTCAGTAATCATGTTTGTTCTCTATACTTAAGAGTTTGTTTCTTAGTTTGCCTCTCTTTCTTCCTCCTTATTTTACTTGTATGTTTCTTAAATTCCACATATGAATGAAATCATATATTTGCCTTTCTCTGACTGACTTATTTCACTTAGCATAATACTCTCTAGTAATATTATGGAATATATTCCTATATATATATATATATATATATATATATATATATATATACATATACATATATATATATACACATACATACATACCGTATCTTCTTTATCCATTTATCATTCAGTGGATATTTGTGCTCTTTCCATAATTTGGCTATGGTAGATAAGGCTGCTATAAACATCAGGGTGAGTGTATCCCTTTGGATTAGTACTTTTTATCCTTTGGGTAAATGCCCAGTATTGTAATTGCTGGATTGTAGAGTAGTTTTATTTTTAACTTTCTGAGGAAACTCCATACTGTTTTCCAGAGTGGCTGTACCAGTTTGCATTCCCACCAACAGTGTAAGAAAGTTCCTTTTTCTCCACATCCTTGCCAACACTTGTTGTTTCTTGTATTTTTTATTTTAGCCATTGTTAAATGGTTGATATCTCATTGTAAGGTGATATCTCATTGTGGTTTTGATTTGCATTTCCTTGGTGATTAGTGATTTTGATCATCTTTTCATGTGCCTCTTGGCCATCTGTGTCTTCTTTGAACAAACGTCTGTTCATGTCTTCTGCCCATTTTTAAGTTAGATTTTTTTTTTTGGTTTTGAGTTGTATAATCACTGTGGTTTTTTAATTTGCGTTTCACTCACGACTGCTGCCAAACATTTCATTTGAATATTTCCCATTTAGATGTTCTTGTTTTGAAGTATCTAAATCGTTTGCAATTGTCCTATTGAGTTTTCTAATTTATTAAAGTTTGTATTTGTTAAATGTAGTCATTGCAAATTCTTTCTCTCTGTTTCTCTCTCTTTCTCTCTCTCTCTTTTTCCCTGTCTCTATATCTCTGTTTAGTGCAGTTGCAAATTTAGAGATAACATTTTTAACTGATGTATAGTTAATATATAAAGCAATTCAATTTTCCCTATAATGTTCCATGTAGTAACTTCTTGTTCCCCAATCCAAGTTATAAATTGTACTTAACAATTATCTCTGGTCTTTTTAAAACTGAAATACTTTTACTGAATTTCTTTGAATTTTATAAAGTTGACATTAAAATTTTTTTTAATAGAGCAGCTTGTATCCTAGATAAGAGTATTCCTCATGATTAGATTCAGATTATGCATTCTTGGAATATATTTACATATTTTGGCCTTGTCAGTGCATCAAAACACCAAGGGCATATGTTGTCATTTTATTCCCTTTGATGATGTTAGCATTGACATTTGGTTAAGGTTGATGTGGTCTAACTAAGTTGGATTTAATACTTTCAGCAACAGTCTGCAAACCATTTGAAATTGTGAGACATTTCACTAGAATGGTTTTAAAAATAGACTTTTTTTCTTTTAACATGTCTTAGAAAATGCAGCTAAGACACTAACTCAAGCATGACATTCTATGGAGTTGAGGCGTATATGGTAGATGTCTGAAGTACATTACATGGTCTTCTGTCTTTGGTAATTAAACCACAACATTCAGAAGCCAATGGGTAGAAATAGAAGTCGTTATTGTTATCACTCCTGTCTTTTTTTCCCCTCTCAATTTAGTCTCTATTGGTAGTAGGTTCTAATTTCCAAGGATAGGGGATCTTTTCTACCTGGCACACAGTGCCTAAAACTATGGCTGCTACATGAATATTTGTGGATGGCCCTGTCTATCGACCAGGAAGTAGAGAAAGCAGTAGCTCTAGTGGCAGAAATACTTGGTCCAGATGGGCATGTTTTGAGTTCAATGCAGACTCTAGGTGCTTCCAATGTTTGGTGATTATCAATAGGCAAATATAGTGGAAAGGGCATAGAATAATACTGGAAAGGGCATAGAAACCTAAGGGTTTAGTCCCTTCACGGATAAAAATGTATAAATTTGCTTTGGCATAAAACATAAGCTAGCAGAAGTTCTAACCATGGGAGAGGAGAATCTATAATAGGAAGTAGCTAGGAGATGATGGTTATCATTTCTTCAGTATCACCTACAGCAGTGGGTTTGTATATTGTCTCATTAACCTTCCTGTTGCAAGTTGTCTTTTTTTATTATTATAGAAATTGTGACTGGCTGCTAACTTGAAAGACCATGAAAAGCTAGAGTTAATGTCAGACACCACTGGGTCTGGATCTTGTGGGTGGTAGAATATACTAGATGCTTCGGCACCCCTCCCATATCCTCTGGCCCTCAGTTACCTATAGTGTCTTATTGAAAGTGATGACTCTGCTTGAAAACTACCACTAGCTAGCAAGTAGTCAAATCCAGAAGTGACCAGGGATTAAGTTACCTAAGACCCATGAGTTGGAGTTGAATTTGGAGGACAAGTCCTCAGGTGTTCTCATCTCATGGTGGGAGAATGCTGATACATGTCCCATAACATTATCTTAAAAAAAAAAACAGATTTTCTGAGCCCATGTACTTATAGTCAGTAACCTGCTTATTTACACACCTTGTACAGATTTCGTTGTCTTTCTTGTCTTATGTTCCCTGTCATCAATGTTTCCCAGTATCGTCTACCAAATAAAACCTTTAAGTCAAATTTTTACCTTACATCTGCTTCTGGGAGAGCTCACCATGGGATAGTGTCTCTTCTAAAACAGACTATAAATGTGAGAAGCCACTTCCCTAAAGAGAGATACTCAGCATTTATTTTATTTATTTATAATATGAACTAATACTAACAGGTTGAATAAAAGGGCATATTATCATCCACACTTTAGGAATGAAATTCAGATTTCATACAAATAACAGGGGGCCGAGTTAGTGTTTGGAAGATGATCTGTTCTGATACCAGAGACAAAGTTTTTAACTGGTGTACTATACATCTTCATCTTAAACTACTACTGGCTCTGAAGGAGAAAAAGGAAATATTGATTCAGTCATTTAATTTTCTCTAAGTTGCTGCTAAGGAAATTATAGAAAAGGTTGAACCACGAAGTATATGAGTCATATGGTAACTTTAGGAATTATGGATAACAGCTCTCATTGCAGTATAAGAACTAACAAGTATTTATATATAAATTGCTTAGTTAACAATGAGGTGGCATTTGCATAAAGCACAAGAACAGGCCCAAACTAATCAATGTGGATAAAAGTCAAAAGAGTGGTTATTTTCAGGTTATTGACTTGGAAGAGGCACGAGTGGAGCAATTCAGATGCTGAGAAAATACATTTCTTGACCTGGCTTGTGTTCTCTTCATGCTAATTCACCAAGCTTTGTAGTCATGAATTGTTCTTATCTGTGTCTTTGTTATACCTCAATTAAATATTACTTTAAAAATAAGGTAGCAACATTTGGGGTTTTTTAGTTAATTTAATATTTGCGTCTCAAATTTTTAGCTGATGGCAACAATGGGCTAGGTAATACAGTAATGTTGACATACATTTATAGTGAAAGCTTATTATATTAATCAAAAACATATATTGAGAAGGTGCTTGACATTGTACCATGTGCTAACTTTGCAACTATAAAAATTTTACAGTCTTTTTCAAGGCAAAGTTCAAATCTAGATGTGGAGAGAGTCATGTAAAGATATTTACACAGGTTTTGAAGGTCATTTTAAAGACATGTCTCAGTTTCTAGTCAGTGCAGATGAGAGTTTTTATCTCTATCTTGTGAAAGTAAGAGACCTGCTTGGGGTGCCTGGGTGGCTCAGTCGGTTAAGCAACCAACTCTTAATGGTGGCTCAGGTTCTGATCTCATGCTAGTGAGATTGAGCCCCATGTCAGGCTCGCACTGGCAGCATTGAGCCTGTGTGGGATTCTCTCTCTCTCCCTCTTTCTCTCCTGCTCGTGTTCTCTCTCTCTCTCTTTCTCTCTTTATTTCAAAGTAAATAAATAAATTTAAAAGAAGGAGACCTGCTTACCCCCAGATTTTTTCTAATTAATGAACCCAAACCTTTAACAGGAACACAAACCAAATAAATATTAATGAAAAAAAAAACTTGCCTGAAGAGAATAAGATATGTTTTATTTTACACTTCGATAGAAAATAGCTATATCATATCAGATATACATTATTTTCAAGCTTCAGAAATTTATTTTACTGAGTGACATTTTTTAAAAACTTTATTTATTTATTTTGAAATCAAGAATCCAAGGCTTAACTGCCTGAGCCACACAGGCACTCCTTACTGAGCAACATTTACATTATTTCCTTATCCTGTATCAAGGGTTCCAGTGTACAAACAGACATTTTTGTTTTGGTATTCACTACCCTAAGGTTCCTAGCAAGCTAAAACATACTACATTGCTAATAGTAACTTATCGTTTGGATGTACATCATGCTGAACTTTACATTTGCAGTCTATCTCTCTTGCTGAAGTTAGACACAATTCTACAGCTCCATGTGTGTTAGACAAGATATAGAGGTAGACAGACCTGAAACTTCTCCAGGTGGCTCCATGAGGTTCAGTGAATCTCGTAGGTATAGTCCTACAACTCTCAAAGTTCTTCCATACTACTAATATCTTCTGGAGCAGCTGCAAATCTAACACATCACGATGAGCTGGGTATTATGCTAATTGTGATATAAATTATAAGTCAATGGCTGTTAAATTTAAAGTGAAGAAAATGTACTTGCTCAGTCAAAAGTATTCATTTATAATTTACAGTGTACATCTTACATTATATTAAATGCTATTGATACAGAGATGAATAAGTCATTAATCTTTTCATGGAATGTTTGGTCCAGAGGTCCAGACAGTTGTACAACTGGCACATATGTTATAATATGAACGGCTGTGTTGTGAAAATTAAGAAGGTTCTTAGATAATCAAATGAAAGATCTTTTGACTTGATCTAGGGCAAGACTGTGCATATCATTTAACTAGTTGATTAACAAAAATAATTAAATATCCCTTAATTAACAGATTACACTAACAGATTACCCCTAATTCCTGCTAGTATTAGTGACTTTCGATACATTTTAAAGTCAAGATTTGTGATATTAACAAAGGATTGACTGAAGGACATCTGATTTCTTATATTCATTTATATATCCACAATTTAACAGTTAAATGAAAAAGAATACGAGAGAACTTTATACCAGGATTGCAGTGAGGTCAACATTGTGCCCTTATGAAATTGCATTTACTGAAACTTCTTTTCTTGTTATTTCCTTAGTCCTATGAGGTACACTATATGAAACAACAAACAGGAAAAATCCATTATTTTTGTTATAGAGATGCTATTGGGAGTTCCATAAGTTATAAAAGTGCTTATATTGATTAGAACTCATGCAAAATATCACCTCTCCCATCTCAATGTCAGGAATGTTGAGCCCATCCAGAACAACTTGTTTTGATTAAGCTTTTGTGAAACTTATAATTTAGAACTTTCTTTTTGTAGCCAAAATGATCGAAGGAAAATTTAAATCCCAATTGTAGCAATTTTTAAGCAACATGATATAAATTTCTTTCTTTTTCTTTTGATTTTATAGTTTTAAGTTTTTATTTAAATTCTAGTTATCTAACATATAGTGTAGTATGAGTTTCAGAAGTAGAATTTAGTGACTCATCACTTACATATAACACAAAGTGCTCCTTACAAGTACCCTCGTTAATACCTTTCACCCATTAAACCCACCACCCTTTTCCCCTCCGGCAACCCTCAGTTTGTTCTCCACAGCTAAGAGTCTGTTTTATGGTTTGCTTCTCTCTTTTTTCCCCCATTGTTCATCTGTCTCATTTCTTAAATTTCTTAAATTTCACATTTGGGTGAAAGCATAACTATAAATTTCTGTTTGTGAATTTTGTAATTAGATTATATTTTCTTATTCATATTTTGCTTATGCCATATTTCCACCAATTCTTATCTTTTTCCTATTTTATCACCAGCATTTTTGCAATCTATGTCAGTTCAACAGTTAAATGGGTGGTGAGGTAAATATATAAACAATAAACAGCAAGTGAAAAAACAGATTTCAGTTGCCTCTAAGATGACTTAGAGAGATCCCCAAATAAGATTGGACTGAATAACAGGATGGCTTTAAGTGGATGAAGCCCCCCTGAAAAAAAAAAAGTGAGTAGCCTGGTATAGAAGAATAAAAGGCTTAAAAACAAAAAAAAATTATCTCAAACATGACCATGGTCTTTTGGTTATGATCATTGAGAAAAATTTTTAAGGGTAGTGTAACCATGGCATCGGCAATATTAGAAACAGTCCTGATACTTTTTCATTCATAATGTTTGTTATACATTTTATAAGCAGTGAAATTATGAGAGTGTATCTACACCTCAATGTAAATTACATTAAATGTTTTTTTCATTTTGCTTCTTCAATGCCTACCGTCCCCTGTAACATTCCTCCTCATTCTGGAAACTGCTCTTTCAACAATTTATCAACATGGAACCCATGAAAATCATGTTACAAATCCACAAACCCCAAAGTAGTGTAGCAATTCTAGATGCCCTGAATTCAAAATAGGAAAATATGAAGATGCTTTAATTATATACAGTTGTTAAAGTCTTGCCAAGTTACAAAGACCTCTATTAGTGTTGATACTCATATAAAGTTATTTTCTAGACACTTAGATTGCAGTATTTTAATAATCCATTAACAGTGTATTATTCTCATGACTTTTATTTCTTTTTTAAAATTGTTTCTTTATGCTTATTTATTTTTGAAAGACAGAACGTGAGCAAGTGAGGGGCAGAGAGAGGGAGACACAGAACCCAAAGCAGGCTCCAGGCTCTGAGCTGTCAGCACAGAGCTCGATGTGGGGCTCGAACCCACAAACTGTGAGATCATGACCTGAGCGAAGTTGGGCTCTCAACTGACTGAGGCACCCAGGCGCCCCTCATGATTTTTATTTCTTGTTACTTTGGTATCCAAGGACATTATTTAGTTTCTAACTGAGTGATGCATGAAGGGTATGGATCTTGGATAATGGTTAATTATTTCAGAAAGGATTTCCCAAAATAAATATGGACAGAATGCTTCCCTGGACATTTGCAATGGGAAAAAATATTCCAATTGATACTGAAATGTATTGAACGAATAAATATGATTAATTTGGACAATCAGTATTTTCTTCCTTGTGAATTGAGAAATGGAGAAAGACAGTTTTTTAAGTTTATTTATTTATTTTTATACAGAAAGAACAGGGAGGAGCAGAGAGAGACAGAGAGAGAGAGAATCACAAGCAGGGATTCCAACTTGGGGCTTGAACTCCTGAACTATGAGACGAACCATTAAATGAACCCTGAGATCATGACCCCAACCAAAATCAAGGGATATTCAACTGACTAAGCCACCCAGGCACACCGCTGGAGAAAGACATTCTTAAACAAGAAAAAAAGAGTGTGAAATATGCAAAGAAAAGATAAACCTCCTCAGAGAGGTCTGAGGAAGGTCAAGTAGTATATTTCACTTGTCTTTCCCTAGAATCCCTGGGAATGTAAGAATCAGAATGGTCCCCTTTTCCAGTAAGATGTTTGCTTGAAACCCAAACATTTCAAAACTAATTGTCACCTGGTTGTTTTTTAAGTTCATTTGTTACCACTAATTTGTTACATTAACTGAAAAACTGCCACAGTGCCCTTTTTCCATAGTACTTCTGTCATGCATAATGATAGGAAAAACATAAGGATAAATATTTGGGATTTTACCTAAGTGAGCCCCTTCTCCATGTTAGTTGCTTTTGATGTTCAACTTAAGAGCTTTATATAAGCCATGCCTGAGTTCCTTATTCTTGAGTGCATACACTATGGGGTTGAGGGCGGGAGGAATGACATTGTGTAGTACATTGAGGAGAACTGGGACAAGGGGAAGCGTGATTGCTGCACTATGGGTGATAGAAATGACAATAATGACTGTGTAAAAGAACAAAATGAGGATGAGGTGGGAAGTGCAGGTACTTAGGGCTTTGGAAGCAGCTTCTGCTGAGTTCAGTTTCAGCACTGAGTGAAGTATCAAAACATACGATAAAAAAATCAAAGCCAGGTCACTCCCCATCAGTGTCCATGCCAGAAGTAGCTGGTAGATGCTGTTGATTGTCCTGTCATCACAGGATAAGCTAGTGACTCCAAGATTAGAGCACAGGCAGTGCTCAATTTGGTTCTGTGAGCAGTAGTGTCTCTGAGCAGCCAACACAGGCACTGGGATGGTAGCCAGGCTGTTTCTAAGTGCCATGAACACAGTTGCCTTGACCACAAAAGAATCAGTAACTATTGCTGGATAGCGTAGTGGTTTGCAAATGGCTACATATCTATCTATAGCCATGCAGACAAAGATACCTGACTCCATAACCACAAAACAATGTATGACATACATCTGAGCAAAACACTCAGGGAGACTGATGGCCTTGGCACTGAACCATAAGATGGCCAAAATCTTGGGCATGATGGTGGTAGCCAGTCCCATGTCTACAACAGCCAGGACACCTAGGAAAAAGTACATAGGCTGATGCAGTGTGGCCTCCTGATTGATGATGATGAGGATAAGGATGTTGGCAGTGAGAGCTAAGAGGTAGAGCAGAGCCAGGGGCAGGGAGAGCCAGTGCTGCCAGGTGTGAATGCCTGGGAATCCCATCAGAATGAACTCAGAGACCTGGAACTTAGAGATGTTGGAATGTGTGAGATCCTGGAACATCCTTCACTAAGGGAAAAGCATATACAAAGTTACAATTCTTAATATTCTCTCTGACAGTATTTTAAAAGATGTTACCCACCTTCATGTTTATGAAATGCAGGAGTCTTCATCTTCATTATTCTGATCCTGCCACTAACATTTATCGGACATTTATTTTTTTTAACGTTTATTTATTTTTGAGACAGAGAGAGACAGAGCATGAACAGGGGAGGGGCAGAGAGAGAAGGAGACACAGAATCGGAAGCAGGTTCTAGGCTCTGAGCAGTCAGCCCATAGCCCAACGTGGGGCTCGGACTCACGGACCGCGAGATCGTGACCTGAGCTGAAGTCGGATGCTTAACCCACTGAGCCACCCAGGCGCCCCAATCGGACATTTCTAATGACACGAACCATGATAGCACATTCCATGTTTAACTCTCTTAATCATCACAAAATCTCCATAAGGCAGGTCACATTATTTCCACCTTCTTACAATTGAAGAATAAGGACATTGGAGTTACCAGAACCTTGGTCATTACCTTCCATCTTATAAGTTATGGAGACTGACAGGATGAAAGCAATCTTGTAACACAGCCTGGCCTCTTAAGCTTTATTTTGACAGAGTTGGTTATTTTAGGAACCAAAGGTATAGATTCAGAGTAGAGGTTTTTATGCAGAGAAACCTTTTGGTAACAGATTAGGTGAAAGAATATAAGAATTATCCGTTTTTAAAAGTTCAAGTACTCAAAAATTTGTGAAATAATCATGAATATTATAATGTCATTATAATATATGAGGTAATTTAGTATATCCATTTTTAAACAGGAAAACTGATATCTAAAAATGCAAACAAGCTGTCTAAAGCCAAGTTACTGTAAAAGAAATATACCTGGAAACTCAGTAGTTTGTGTCCACTTGATTCTGACTTTGAGTGACTTTCCCCTAGTGGGACATACTTTTGCATCTTAAAGCTGTCCAGCCAGTCACACTATAATGAATAAAGCAGATAGGAAAAAATAGAGTTTAAGATAAATGATTTGACAGAAGTGTTGCTATAATCAAATTACACTGTAACATTCTTATTTTAACCATTTATAATATTTTAATTAAAAACTGAAAGCAGATTTTCATTATCTGTTTTTACCAAAGATGTTCTATTTATTATTGTTTTCAGTGTTTCAAATATGAAGGGCATAACAAAACACAATAATTAATGTTAATGTAGACTGGTGGATATACTAATCTTAAACCATGTAATGACATGCCGTGTGCTTATAACATAGTGAAGAAAAATAACCTATGTATTTGTATTAATATACCTATTCTGCTTCATATCTATTGTTTTTATAACTTCTAAGGTTGAATCATATTTTTGCTAGCTTGCTTTATCTTTTAACTTTAGTTTGGGAACTATTCCTCAAATGTTATGCAACATTTGACTATTAAGTTACACTTAATACAGAAGAGCCTTTGAAGGCTTACTTGAGATTCCAGGTGATGAGTACATATCATCAGTTGGTATCTTTTCCTTTGAGAGCTCTTATAGGGACTACTGCTTCTTTGTAGACATTCTTAGTGATCAGTGTTATATGTCTTTTCTCAGGGACTCTGAATTTGTTCAGAAAATAACCCACCAACTTACTTCCTGCAGGAATATATGACTGGTTGCTAGTTTGGAGTTGAGTAGTAGATGAACACTGGGTTTCTCACATTTAGTGTGAATATTGAATTCTACCCTCTCATTTTTTATGATGCTTCATCCTTGGCTTTCATTATACATATATATATATATATATATATATATATATATATATATATATATATAGTGTTTGTTAAAATTTCTTCTCAAAATAAACTTTCAGTCATCATAAGGGAATAGTTAATATTAAGGAGAGTGGATAGATTAAAAATATCAATTTTTTTTTGGTTTGCCAAAAAATCATGTTATTACATGTTTAAAGTTCAAGTTAAAAAAACAAAACAAAACAAAATCTTTCCAGGGAAACTAGAACCAGAATTTGGAGGTGCTGTCCCCTGACCCCTTGGCCAAACCCCACTCCATTAACTTAGTTTTATGCAATCATATTCCCCAACAAGATTTGCATCTGTGCCTTGGAGATTAGTTTTTACACCTACATTTCTCTTTTATCTTTATTCTCATGGAAGAATGAAAGATTAGATGCTTCAAAAAGCAACATTTTTTGGAAGTAGCAAAGCAGCACAAAGCAAACTAATTAATAAGAATGCTCCTTGAAGATGGTTCTGGTGTCATCACAGATCAGGCAAAACTAGAGGGAAAGGGCAACTAAGCCAACTTCTCGTGGAGATCAGGAAAGTTTTCAAAGAGGAAAAGACAAATGCTCTTAGACCTGAAACATGATTAGGATTCTGCCAGGTCAGCTATCTGTTATAATGCTGTTTGCTCTTTCCTACTCAGCTCACACTGGTAATTTGGCGTTTGATTTGGCACCCCTCCAATCTATTTTGTGTCCTCCCGCCACCGAATCCAGCTGCAATCATCACCTTCTTCAGAAGAACAACTATTTCTCGGAAAGGAGAGAGACCCACCCCTTAAATGTTCTTAATATCAAATAATTGGAAAAGTGGCAGGCTTTGTAGGTAAGGAGTATATCTCCTGATCTCTTTTTTCTATTCTAACATCATGGTATTGTAAAAGCCTACTGCGTTCTTGAATCAGCCCAGCCACAATTTAACCAAACCCTTAATATTTGTACATACTGTATTTACATTTGTATTTGCAGTGTCTAGCAAGGCATCATGCACATATTAGATATTACAGATGTTTTTGAGTAAATAAACAGATGAATGAAAATGATTTAAATTTCCTAATAGACTTTAAGAATTAGTATGCTGTTGTCCAAATATTATTCTTTGAAAAGCACAAAAGGAGCCACCAGAAGAAACAGAACTACTTCATACGAAAGAAACTTAAAATTGTAAAAAAATAAAAATCCTTTTTCATAAAATAGATTAAACAAAGGAAATCCCCAAAAAAAGCAAAGAAAAAAATAAAGCAGAGAAAAAAACATGCATTTAGGATTGGGCAGTAAAGGTCAATTAAACTACACTATTAATTGGTCATATTACCTAGTGATTTTATATACACATATGCAATAAAAATATACATATATAATTTACATATGCATATATATATATATAAAGCAATACACAAATTATGCACAGATATTTTTGGGAAACAAAGTACATACTAACACATCAAACACATAAAACAAAATTTTATGGCTGGAAATATTAATGTCACACAAAATAGAAAACAAAAGCATAAGTGGGATAAAAGTCATCTTTGAGAAATAATAGATGGCATACAATTAAAGTTAACTGTACCAAATTATTTAATCACCAAAGGTTTAATACATTTTTCCACACAGAAAATACTGACAATATCGTTTTCACTTTATTAGTACATGGTAGAAAATTTTTGTTTTTATTTTTTTAAGTTTATTTATGTATTTTGAGAGAGAGAGAGAGAGATTGAGAGAATGCAAGTGGCAAACGGGCAGAGACAGAGAGAGGGAGAATCCCAAGCAGGCTTCAGACCACTAGTGCAGAGCCCGGCTGGGCTTGACCTCATGAACTGTGAGATCATGACCTGAGCCAAAGTCAGACGCTTAACCGACTGAGCCATCCAGGTGCTCTGGGGTAGAAATTTTTTAAAAGAGGAATTCGTTTAAATATTTAACAACTTTTTGGTTGTTTTTCAATTTCCTGTTTGGCAACACTGGTGTACACTAGAAGCTAATCACTGAAAGACTAACAAAAGCCTTGTAATTTGTGTTAATGACAAAATAATAATATGAGTTTGCAGTGTAAGAATCTGGATTTTTTTCATACCAATATTGTCATCAAGTTTCTGTCCAGCTTATACATTTCTACTTAATGTTTGTATAACACATTATGTCTTTCACTTTTTTTTTGAAATTATCATTAAGGAATAGAAGTATTACAATTCATATATGGGTACAGATGCATAATTACCTACCCATAAAAATAAGTGATTACTATGAAAATAAGATAGACTTAGAAATATATTATTGATAAATATTTCAATAGGGTGTACAAATTGTTAAAACTGTTGAAAAAATTGGATCATTCCTCATTTCTCCCTCTCAGTATTTTTAACCAGTCAGTTGTTGACATTATGTTTTCCTGCAGCTGAAGAAAGTAGAAAAATTGGGGAAAGCTAGATACCCATAAATTAAGAATAGGAAGTATGTCTGAGATCAATTTTGCTCCTTTCTAAAGAATATGTTTCCTATATGTGATATAAATATCCTAGTTATGTTCCTTGTGTTTCTCTTTGGTAGTTCTAGTGTTGGTTACTAAAACTGGTTTTATTTTTATGAGACATTTAGGTCCATCTTCGATACATTTGCAAACCTTTTGGTTAAAGATACCAGTTAACACCATGTAATATGGTATTAATGACAAATTATACCAGACTTTTTCCAAAACAAGATTAAATGATTTAAATATATTGTACTTTAATTTTTCTGCAAGAGAAACGGACTGATATCATGCTAAGGGTGGGTGGGCAGGGGTATTCAAGTAGTAACATTAACAAAGGAGTATTACCACTAGTAAAGCACAGTTTTATATGGTCTCTTGTCTGTTCTCTTTTCCAAACCCTATAAAGAGTAAGGTTGTTTTCTCACTCTGTGTAATCTCATGTCACTGTGTCAATATGACAGTGAGTTCCTTCAAGTAGGTTTTGCTATCTAGAATGGAAGAAACACAGTCACAAATAAATCTCTCTAGAAATGAAGCAAGTAAATTAGAATCTCATTCTGAGACAATAGGAGGGCAGGTAAAAAGCAAGAGTATTTTGACCAGGACTGAAAACTATTCTCTAGTTATTCTATTTCTTCTTGTCATGAAGGTAATTCATATGGGACTTCTAGAACCAATAATTCCTATTTATTTAGGAAAATAGCATAGATATTCATAATCATGTTGCAAATTTACACTAAATTGCAATGTGAGAATTGAGGAAATAAAAATTGTCAAGAAAACCCAATATTTTACAACACCTCTGCCTTCACATGGGTGGATGCAATCAAACCTGTGTTTCTGAGAATATAATAATCAATTCATAGGCACTCAAAGCCTGTCTCTTCTTTATGAGAGCTTCCCTCCAGTTCAACTTAGAACTAAGAAGAAAAGCAAAAATCCTATTACTAGTCCCACTTTTTATATTCTTTTAATACCTTACTTTCTGGACAGCAAAAACAATGAGCTGAATGCAATCTGGTCTAGATGTTGAGGGTACTGGTAAAAAAATTACAATTCTACAATATATGTATATGTACAGCTCTAAACCTCTAAATCCCTTGATATCTATGCTGTTGAACTGAATCCTTAAAGAAAAAAAAAGGTGTGTTATATATCCCAAGGGGCTATTTTGCCACATTAGAGCATAGGTGCTGATATGAGACTCTAGTCAAACCTTATCTGAGGAGGAAAATGAATGGAAACTTTACCTTCTTGTCACCTATAAGATGATACATAAATAAGAGAGTAATTTTATGTGCATGTATTTATATCTGCTTGTGTAAGAGAATTATATATGGGGAAGATTGGAATAAACACAGCAACATCTACTGAATGCTACGAATTTTAATATTGATTGAAGAGTTGTGTTTCTTTCTCTGTTGGACCAGTAGGATGCATTTGACAGTATTTACAATGTGTCAGAATGTTGTAATCACTCTCATACACGTTCATTCATATGTTTATTTGATTTTTAAAAAAAAATAAGGTTGATGATGGATATTTTGGCATTGTAGAAATTCATCAAAAGTGTCAGTTAACTAGCTGATATATTAAGTTAGAAATATTTAGATGCCCAAATTTTGAGATAATAATGATGAAGGAGATAACTTGAACTCAAATTAAAAAGACTACAGGTAACTTCTTATGCATTTCTTAATAAACATTTGCTATATACATTTTTGAAAAAAATTAGACACTATCATTTTAAAATATAAATCTTGTAATTTTCAATTGACATTATATAATAAGCAACTCAAACAAGATTATTCAGTAATATTATAATTAAATAAAAGTATTATCATACATAATTACATGCTTTGTTTATCCATTTTTCTATTCTTAGACATATATGTTCTTTATATTGCAGGATTGAAACAATAAGCACATGTGTAGAGAACACTTTTGACAGTTTTATTTTATTTTATTTTATTTTATTTTATTTTTTATTGGGTAAAATCCACATACCATAAAATTAACCATTTTACCATTTGAAATGTAAATTAAATGGCTCTGAAACCATCAGCACTGTATAATTCCAGAACATTTCATTACCTCAGAAGGAAACTCAATAAACGTTAATTGTCTTGTCTCTCCTACCCTGGGAAATAACCAATTTGCTTTCTAATTCAGTAGACTTACCTGTTCTGAACACTTCATATAAATGGAATCATACAAGATGTAGTCTTTTGTGTCTGGCTTTTTCACTTAGAATGTTTTCAAAGTTAATATCTATAACACCATGTATCAGTACTTTATACTAATAGATGATTAATTTTCTTGTGTGACTACATCTAATTATCTTTTTCCATTTAAAAGCTGATTGACATTTGGGTTATTCCCATTTTTTTGGCAAATAATGCTACTAGGAACATTCATGTACAAACTTTTATAGTAATACCTATTTTTAAGTAGTCTGGGTATATACTTAGGAGTTGCATTGTTGAATTATATAGTAAGTGTACTCAACTTTTTGTCTATTTTCCTGAGCTGTTTGCCACATCTCTTGCATGATTTTACATTCCCACCAGCAATACACAATGATTCCACTGTAGCCACAAAATCCAACACTTGCTTACTTGATTAAGAAAAAGAAATTACAGCCATTTGAAAGGATGTAGGATGTCGTATAATATCACTCATCATCAGGGAAATACAAATCATGGTTTTGAATTGAATTTGTCCAATGACTAATGATATTGAACATTTCTTTATGTGCTTGATGGCACTTACACATCTTTAAAAAAATGTCTACTCAAGTATTTTGTTCATTTAAAAATGTATAAGGCACATTTAAAAGCAAATAGACAAATGGCAGGAGTAAGTCCTATGTTTCAGTAAGCAAATAAATGTGCATGGATTAAACTCTCCAATTAAAAAGAAGAGAGTGGCAGTATCTTCTCTAACCACTTCCACTCAACACTGTCTAGAAATTGTAGCCAAGCAACTAGCATGGAAAATGAGATGAATATTCTACTTGTCCCTTCCTTGGATTCCTTGAGATAAGTGGCATCATTGTGTTATGATGAAGATCCTTCCTGACTTACAAGATTTGAAATATTAGTTTCACCCCCTTTTTGGAAGCTTCATTTACAAAAGAGATTCCTTACACTAACTGAAGTAGCCACAATGCCCATGTACCCTACTTCTTCAACCACGTATAATGATTGGAAAATATAATGGATAAATATGTGGGAAAATTACCTAAGTGAGCCTCTTCCACGTTCGTTGCCTTTGATGTTCAGCTTCAGAAGCTTATACAAGCCCTCCCTGAGCTCCTTGTTCTTGAGTGCATATACCATGGGGTTGAGGGCAGGAGGAATGACATTGTGTAGTACATTGAGTAGAACTGGGACAAGGGGAAACGTCATTGTTGCATTATGGGTGATAGAAATGACAATGACAACTGTGTAGAAGAATAGGATTAGGATGAGGTGGGAAGTGCAGGTACTTAGGGCTTTGGAAGCAGCTTCTGCTGAGTTCAGCTTCAGCACTGAGTGAAGTATCAAAACATATGATAAAAAAATCAAAGCCACATCACTCCCCATCAGTGTCCATGCCAGAAGTAGCTGGTAGATGCTGTTAATTGTCCTGTCATCACAGGATAAGCTAGTGACTCCAAGATTAGAGCACAGGCAGTGCTCAATTTGGTTCTGTGAGCAGTAGTGTCTCTGAGCAGCCAACACAGGCACTGGGATGGTAGTTAAGGTATTTCGGAGGGCCATGAGCACAGTTGCTTTGACCACAAAAGATTCAGTGATTATTGCTGGATAGTGTAGTGGTTTACAAATGGCTACATATCTATCTATAGCCATGCAGACAAAGATACCTGATTCCATGCCCACAAAACAATGTATGACATACATCTGAGCAAAACACTCAGGGAGACTGATGGCCTTGGCACTGAACCATAAGATGGCCAAAATCTTGGGCATGATGGTAGTAGCCAGTCCCATGTCTACCACAGCCAGGATCCCCAGGAAATGGTACATAGGTTGGTGCAGTGTGGCCTCCTGATTGATGATGATCAGGATAAGGATGTTGGCAGTGAGAGCTAAGAGGTAGAGCAGAGCCAGGGGCAGGGAGAGCCAGTGCTGCCAGGTGTGAATGCCTGGGAATCCCATCAGAATGAACTCAGAGACCTGGAACTTAGAGATGTTGGAATCCCCAGGATGCTGGAACATCCTTCCCTAAGAAGGAAAGTATTCAGGGTCATTATTCTTAATAACCTCTCTAATTATTTTTGAAAAGAAGGCACCGAGGTTTAAGTTTTAGAAATGGAGAAGTCTTCATCTTAATTATTCTGATACTACCACTATCATTTATTGGAAATTTCTAGCAAAACAGTAAACATGGTAGTTCATTCTACATGTTGCCTCAGCCAATCATCCTAAAAGCTCCATAGGCAGGACACATTATTTACATCTTCTCATAATTGAAGAATTGCACATTAGAATTGTCAGGACTTTGGTCATTATCTTCTGTCTGGTAAATCATGGAACCTGGAGAAGAGGAAAGTGCTCTGATACTTTCTCTAGACACCTAACATACACAGGGAAAATAGAGATGTTTATGTGTTGAGACACTTAAGTCACAGATCAGAATATAGATTACTGAAGAGAACTCTGTTTTGATTCAAGTACATGAGAATATTTTAAGTATTCATGAATACTATTTAATTTTATTTTTTTTAACATTTATTTATTATTGAGTGACAGAGAGAGAAGGGAATGAGCATGGGAAGGCAGAGAAAGGAAGAGATACAGAATCCAAAGCAGGCTCCAGGCTCTGAGCTGTTAGCAGAGAGCCAGACGTGGTTCTTGAACTCATAAACCGTGAGATCATGACCTGACCTGAAGTCAGACACTCAACCAACTGAGCCGCCCAGGCGCCCCTGAATACTATTTAATTTTAATTAAAATGTGTGAAGTAAGTTACCCTCTTTTTTTAGTGAGGAAAGTGATGTCCAGAATTGTGAATGACCTGCTCAAATCAAAGTAATTATAACAGAGAGAAATATGTTTCAGGTATCTCAGTATTCTTTAAATCCAGTTGTTTCTGGTTTCCTCTCTTTAACACATTTTTTCTTCTTGGAGCTGTACAGCTACTCACACTATAATAATTAAAGTGAATCTTTAATGAAAATGAGTTTGAGATAAATGGATAAATGTTTTTAAAACAAATGAATAAATTATTACCACATATCTAAGCAAATTCTTATATTTAAGCCTTTCTTTATTTTAATGTAAAAACTGAAACAAATTTTCATGAAGTAATTCTACCAAATACGTGTAATTTATTATTTATTTCCTTGCAATAATGGAAATTTTAAGGACTTAATAGAAACAGAATATTTTAAAAATAATCTGTTCAAAATTATAGTAGAGGATCAGTGTGGATTAGACTTGATGGATAAACTCACTGTAACTCATGTAAAAACTTTCCTTTACACTTATAGTGAAGAAAGGTAAATTAAAGGTGAAATTATATATACAAAGATATATATATACCTATGTATATATATATACATATATATATACTGCTTTATATCTGCTTTATATCTGTTATTTTTATAACATATTACTTTCAATTTTTTTAATTTTTATACCTTGATCTTTTATCTTTAATTTTGGATCTATTTGTCAAATATCTTGCAATCTTTGAGCATGAATTCACAGTTAATAAAAAGTCTTTGAAGCTGATGTGAAACTCCAGGTGATGATTGAGTCTCAGCAATTGGTAGGATTTACTTTGGTCCTCCTGGGGACCTCTTTGCTCCATTGTTGACATCCTTAGTTATCAGTGTTTATAGGTCTTTATTCAGAGACTTTTTTTAGAAAAGAATCCACATGGTTAATTCCTGGAGGAATATGTGATGGACTTCCAGTGTTCTTGGACACTCTGGGCCTCACACTTAAATATGAATATTGAATTCAGCCCTTTCATTCCCCCTTGCCCACATCGCAGTGGATGCATCTGCATGTATAGTACACGTTAATGTTTCCTCCCAGAACGACCAGGCATCATAAGATGATAATTAATGTTGTGTTGCATAGTGGATGAATCAGAGATATCAAGGTGTTCTTTATGCACTTTTCCAACCTACATTTCTCTTTTACCTTTATTCTCATAGAAGAAAGAAAGATTAGATACCTCAAAAAGCAACACTTTTTGGAAGTAGCAAAGCAACATAAGGCAAACTAATAATAATGTTCCTTGAAGATGGTTCTGGTGTCATCACAGATCAGGCAAGACTAGAGGGAAAGGGCAACTAAGCTAACTTTTGGTGGAGATCAGGAAAGTTTTCAAAGAGGAAAAGACAAATGCTCTTAGACCTGAAACGTGATTAGGATTCTGCCAGGTCAGCTATCTGTTATAATGCTGTTTGCTCTTTCCTACTCAGCTCACGTTGGTAATTTTGGCATTTCATTTGGCACCCCTCCAATCTATTTTGTGTCCTCCCACCACCGAATCCAGCTGCATTCATCACCTTCTTTAGAAGAACAACTGTTTCTCAGAGAGAGAGACCCACCCCTTAAATGTTCTTAATATCAAATAATTGGAAAAGTGGCAGGCTTTGTAGGTGAGGAGTATATTTGCCAATGGATCAATCTCTTTTTTCTATTCTAACTTGATGGTATTGTAAAAACCTACTGATGTTCTTGTGTCAGTCAGTTTAACCAAACCATTTATACATTAAATACACATTATATTTATATTTATTTTTATTTTTATATTTGTATTTGCAGTGTTTAGCAAGACAATGTGCACGTGTTAGATATCAACAGGGGTTTGTGAGTGAATGAATGACTAATGTAAAAATAACTCAAACTTCATAATAGACTTTGAGTATTCTTATAGGCAGTCAAAATACTATTTTTTGTAGAGTATAATTTTTTGGAGAAGAGTATAGGAAGCTGAACTATAATGTGTACTTCATAAATTTATAGAAAACCTAAATTTCAAAAAAAGTCCCCATTATGAAATAGATAAATCAGAAGAAACATAAAAAAGCAGAGAAATAATAAGGCAGCAAGAAAAACGAATGTTTTGGATTGAGAAATAAGGGTCAATTAAGTAACATATACTACATTTGGTTCACAACTCATAGTGATTTTATATACAAACTTATGCTATAAAAATATATGCATATATATATATATAAATAAAAATATTTTTGAACAAGATGTGCAAAGCAAACCATACACAAAGTATGCACAAAGACTTTTGGTTAACAAAAGTCATACATACACACTAAATGCATACCCCAAAACTAGTCCAGAGATATTAATGTCAGACAAGAATGAGACCAAACAAGCAAGTTTTGGATCAAGATCACTTTTGAGAGACAAGATTACATGCTTGACACAGTTCTATTCTCTATGATTCTACAAAGTGTTTCATTTGCAGGTATGAAATGATTTTCCATTTACAAAATAATAGAAAACTCTGAAATAACATTTTTCACTTTATTAAGCCACAGTGGAAAATTCAAAAGTGGGGAATTCACTTAAATATATTGAAACTCATTAGCTAATCTTCAGTTTCTTGTATAGCAATCATCTGCCATTTCTTGTATAGATTTAAATTGCATTGAAGCTCATAATTGCAACACTAACAAAAGCCTTGTAATGTACAGTACAGATAGAATAATAACATGAGTTTACAGTATTAGCATCTTCCCTTACTCACCAATATTGTCATCATTTCTTTTTGTCAGTCTTGTAAATTTCTACTTAATGTTTGTATACATTATATTTTTCATATTTCATTTCAAAATTATTATTAAGAAACAAAACTATAATAATTCATATGTATATGTATTTATACATATATATGTGTGTGTGTGTAACTAATTACTATGGAAATGCAATAGACTTTGAAATGCATCGACTGATGTAATTTGACCTGTGTCAAAGATGTTGAAAAAAATAGGATCATTTCTCATTTCTCCCTCTCAATACTTTTGAACTCTTGGTGTCAACTCTTGGCACCAGGTGTTCATGCAACAGGAGAATGTAGAATACCCATAGAGTGAGAACAGGAATTATGTCTCTTAGATTACATGTACTCCATTCTTAAGAACATATTTTTATATCTGAGATAAATATCCTTTTTATGTTTCTTGTGTTTCCTTTGGATAATTCTACTGTGATTACTATAACTGGTATTATTGTTATATAAGTCATTTAGGTTAATCTTCAATGCATTTTTAAAATCTCAGCTAAAGGGGCGCCTGGGTGGCTCAGTCGGTTAAGCATCCGACTTCAGCTCAGGTCACAATCTCGCGGTCCGTGAGTCTGAGCCCCACTTCGGGTCTGGGCTGATGGCTCAGAGCCTGGAGCCTGCTTCTGATTCTGTGTCTCCCTCTCTCTCTGCCCCTCCCCTGCTCATGCTCTGTCTCTCTCTGTCTCAAAAATAAATAAAAACGGTAAAATAAAATAAAATAAATTAAATAAAATCTCAGCTAAAGATCCGAATTAACTGAGTAATATAGCATTAACCACCAATTACATTAGAATTTTTCTAAAACAAATTTCAGTAATTTCAATACACTATAATTTAATTTTTCTCTAAGGAAAATGGACTCATATTATGCTATGGGTGGGCAAATATGTAGAAGTAGTAACATCAACACAGGAATATCACCACTTATAAAGTACAATTTTACATCATCTATTGTCTACTCTCTTTCCCAAACCCCATAAACAGGAAATTTGTTTCCTCACTAGACTGTCCTCAGGGTAACCTAATGCTCTTCTTTCAATATGACAGTGGGTTCCTCCAAGTAGGTTTTGTTATATAAAATGGAAGATACACATCACAAATAAATCTCTCTAGAAATGTAGCAAGTTGGATTACCATTCTGAGAACAAGGAGAAGGCAGGTAAAGAGCAAGAGTGTTCTGACCATGACTGAGAACTATTCTCTAGCTCACCACCATTTCCTCGTATCATATGGGGTGATTCATACTTAACTTCTGCTGAACAGGAACAGTGATTCCTATTTGGTTAGGAAGATAAAAGATATTCATAACATCATGGAAATTTAGTTGCACTGAATTGTAACCTGAGAATTGGGGAAATAAACATTTTTAAGAAAACCCAACCTTTGACAACATTTATGCCTTCAAATGGGTGGATGGAATCAAACCTGTAATTCTCAAATAGAAATCAATTCAATTCATATACTCTCAAAGACTCTCCCTAATTTATCTCAGTACTAACAAAAACAACAAGAATTTTGTCAGTTCCACTTTTGTGCTTTCTTTAATACCTTAGTTTCTGAACAGCAAAAACAGTGAGTAGAATGCAATCTGGTCCAGGTGTTCAGGGTATGGGTCAAAAACATTATGATTCTACCATATATGTACATTCACAGCCTGAAAACTCTAAATCCCTTGATATCTGTACCATTGAACTGAATCTTTAGAGAAATATATGTGTTATTTATCCCAAAGGAATATTGCACAACATTTGGAGATATAGGTTCTGGTATTGGAGTCAAGTAAGAGTGGAAGCTTTACATTTTCTTAAGTAAAATAAATCTTTAAATTGTTATTAATATCCATTTTACTTAAACATTGTGTAAATTAAGGTGTATAATATGATAATTTGGTACATTTATATGCCGTAATATGATGTTCAAGGTAGCAACAATTAGCACCTATATGATGTTACATAATTATTCTTTCTTTTCACTGGTATAACAAAGTTGTAGTCCCTTAGCCAGTTTGTTAATTTTAAATATTGTAAATCAAGGGGAGAGAAAAAAGTAACAACTTAGGCTGCCATGATTCTGACATTATGTAAGCTTTACATTCGTACTGTCTATAAGGTCATATACAAATAAAATAATAATTTTACATGCATATACCTATATCTCTGTACTTGTGTGAGAAAAGTATTGGGTGGGGGATGGAAATGAAGGTAATTTCAATAAATATTAGCAATTTTAATATTTATTGAGAATTTTGTTTCTTTCTGTGAAAGACGTTAGGACCACAGTTGAAAGCACTTAAAATGTTTCAGAAAGTTTGATATACTCTCGCATACATTCATGTCTTTTTTATTGGTTTATTTTCTTTTTTTCTAAGTGAGGCTGATGATAAATATTATGGCACTGTAGAATTTCATTCAAAGGTCAGGCTTATTATGCATACATATTAAGTAAGAATATTTAGACACCCAAATTTTGAGATAATAATGATGATGGTGATGATAGCAACATATCTGATTTTAGTTATTAATAATGTTAATTAGATAATAAGATTCATTCCTGTATATTTGTATTCATTGGAAAAAGAAAATTATTTTGGAGGAAGATAAATAGAACTCTCAAATTCCATAATTTAGGGGTAAATTTTGATTTCTTTTAATAAATATTTACTATACGTTTTGGAAAAAAGGTTTGGGTAATACAATATTAACATATAAGTTCTGCCATTTTCAATGGACATGTAATAAGCATTAACAGGATTATTCAGTAGTATTATGACTACATAAAAGTACATCACATGTACTTATACCATTCCTTTAACCATTTTCCCCTTTAATCATATTTAATTTTTTTATTTCACAAGCTATGTAACAACAAATATATATGGAGATAACACTTTTTGCACGGTTTTCGACTTTATAATCTTATTTTATTGAGGTAAAATTCACATATCATCTATTACCCATTTAAATCAATTAATGTGCATAATTAAGTGGCTTTTAGTACGTTTCCAATGCTGTGTTACCATCAGAAATATATAACTCCAGAAAGGATTCAGTCCCAAACAAAACCAGAAAACAAAACAAAACAAAACCTTCATAATCATTAATCAGTACACCATTTTGACCCATCCTTCCAGTCCTGTGCAACAAATAATTTGCTTTCTAGTTCAATGGACTTACTTATTCTGGACATACCAAATAAATGGAATTTTGCATACATGTACAACTGGTAGCTTTTTGTGTCTGGCTTTTTTCACTCAGCACAGTGCTTACAAAGTTAAGCCATGTAACAGCATGGATGAGTACTTTATCCTATTTATGGATGAATAATAATGCCTTGTATGAATATGCCTCAACCTGTTTGTCTATTAGGCTGCTGATAGACATTTCCATTCTTTCCTTTTTTTTGGCTAATATTGCTATTATGAGCATTTGTGTATAAGTTATTGTTATAATATTAGTTGTCATTCATTTGGGTATATACTTAGAGGTTGAACTGCTGAGTCATATGGTAATTGCGTTCAAATTCCTGAATAAATATCAAACTGCTTTCCACATCTCATGCATGATTTTATATTCTCACTAACAATGTATGAGGATTGTAATATTTACACAAAATCTCCAACACTGGCTAATTTAAAAAATTACAGCCATTTTAGGGGCACCTGGGTGGCTCAGTCACTTGAGCGTCCGACTTCAGCTCAGGTCATGATCTCAAGGTTGACGAGTTCGAGCCCCACCTTGGGCTCTGTGCTGACAGCTCAGAGCCTGGAGCCTGCTTCGGATCTGTGTCTCCCCGTCTCTCGGCCCCTCCCCACTCATGCTCTGTCTCTCTCTCAAAAATAAACTTAAAAAAAATTACAGCCATTTTAGGGGACATATGGGGTCTATTGTGGTTTCATTTGAATTTGTCTAATGACAAACAAGATGAGCATGTCTTTATGTGCTTGATGGCAATTGCACATCTTCTTTAGAGAAATGTTTATTCAAGTACTTTTGTCCACTTAAAAATATATATGACACATTAGAAAGCAAAAGACAAATGGCAGTATCAGTATCAGTATCACTACTTACACCAATGCATGTCAATTAAACTCCAATTTAAAAAAGATTGGCAGATATCTGTTCTAACTACCTCAGTTACACATTGTCTAGAAGTTTTAGCTAGGGAAACCAGGTAAAAAAGTGAGATGCATATTCTATTCATCCCTCCCTTGGATTCCTTGAGATAATAAGCATCATTTTGTTCATCTGGAAATCATTCTTGACAACGAATGTTTCAAATGTAGTTACCACTTTATATTTTGAAGTTTCATTTTCACCAGATTTCTTATACTGAGTAGTTGCCAGATGATATGTTCCTTAGTTCTTTCTGCAATATACAGTGTTTGAGAATATAATCGATGAATTAATATGAAAATTAAAAGTGAGCCTCATGGTCATGTTAGTTGCCCTTAGTGTTTAGCTTTAGAAACTTATGCAAGCCCTGTCTCAGCTCCTTATTCTTGAGTGCATACACCATGGGGTTGAGGGCAGGAGGAATGGTATTTTGAAGTACATTGAGAAGAACTGGGACAAGGGGAAGCGTGATTGCTTCACTATGGGTGATGGAAATGACAATGACAACTGTGTAGAAGAATAGGATTAGGATGAAGTGGGAAGTGCAGGTACTTAGGGCTTTGGAAGCAGCTTCTGGTGAGTTCAGCTTCAGCACTGAGTGAAGTATCAAAACATACGATAAAAAAATCAAAGCCATGTCATTCCCCATCAATGCCCATGCCAGAAATAGCTGGTAGATGCTGTTGATTGTCCTGTCATCACAGGATAAGCTAATGACTCCATGGTGAGAGCACAGGCAGTGCTCAATTTGGTTCTGTGAGCAGTAGTGTCTCTGAGCGGCCAACACAGGCACTGGGATGGTAGTTAGGGTATTTCGGAGGGCCATGAGCACAGTTGCTTTGACCACAAAAGATTCAGTGATTATTGCTGGATAGTGTAGTGGTTTACAAATGGCTACATATCTATCTATAGCCATACAGACAAAGATACCTGACTCCATGCCCATGAAGCAATGTATAGCATACATCTGAGCAAAACACTCAGGGAGACTGATGGCCTTAGCGTTGAACCATAAAATAGCCAAAATTTTGGGCATGATGTTGGTACCCAGACCCATGTCTACTACCGCCAGGACCCCTAGGAAATAGTACATAGGCTGATGCAGTGTGGCCTCCTGATTGATGATGATCAGGATAAGGATGTTGGCAGTGAGAGCTAAGAGGTAGAGCAGAGCCAGGGGCAGGGAGAGCCAGTGCTGCCAGGTGTGAATGCCTGGGAATCCCATCAGAATGAACTCAGAGACCTGGAACTTAGAGATGTTGGAATCTCCGGGATGCTGGAACATCCTTCCCTAAGAGGGAAAATATTCAGTCATTATTCTTTTATTTTAAATGTTTATGTGTTTTTGAAAGAGAGAGAGACAGAGACAAGGAGAGAGAGAGAGAGAGAGAGAGAGAGAGAGAGAGAGAGAGAGGACAATTGAGGAAGAGGCAGAGAGGGAAACACAGAATCCAAAACAAGCTTCAAACTCCAAGCTGTCAGCACAGAGCCCAAGGGAGGATCAAACCCATGAACCACTAGGTCATGACCTAAGCCAAGTCAGACATTTAACTGACTGAGCCACCAGGGGCTCCAGGGTCATTATTTTTAATAACCTCTCTGATTACATTTGGAAAGAAGTTATCCATGTTTAAGATGTTGAAATTGAGGATTCTTCATTTTCATCATTCTGATCCTGCCATTTATATTTATGGACACTTCTAGCGAAATGAAAACTGTGATAGCACTTTCTATGTGTTAAGTCAGTTAATCATCCTAAAAGCTCCATAAGACAGAACATATTATTTACACCCTTCCAGAATTGAAGAATTGCACAGAATTTTCAGGACCTTGGTCATTATCTTCTGTCTGGTAAATCATGGTGCCTGAATAAGAGAAAAGTGATCTGATACCACAAGCTGGCCTCTTCACTTTGATTTTGCTATGGGGTTACTTTCTTTACAGACTGTTTGACTCATCCTTCCAGCTCTGGGCAACTAATAATTTGCAGGTATAGAATGAGAGTACAGAATGAGAGTAGAGATTTTTAGGCATTGAGAGAGTACAGAATGAGAATAGAATGTTTAGGCATTAAGACATTTAGGTCATGGATCAGGTTATAGATTTTGAAAATTACTGCATTTACTCAGGTACATGGGATTTTTTGAGGTATCCATGAATATTATTTAGTTTTAATGAAAATGCATGGAGTAAATTAGTATACCCAATTTTTTTGTGAAGAAACAAATTTCCAAAATTTCTAATTACTTACCCAAATCCAAGTAACTAGAACAGAGAGAAATGTGTTTCAGGAATCTCAGTGTTCTTTAAAACCAATTGATTCAAGTTTTGAGTAACTTTCTCCTATTTCTACATACTTTTCCTCTTGGAGCCAAGTAGATCCTCTCACTGTAATGAGTAATACATGTTTTTGAGAAAATGAGTTTGAGATAAGTGTTTTAAATCATATTACTGAATTACTGTATATCTAAACAATTCCTTAATTCAATAATTTCTTCATTAAGAGGTAAAAGTGAAACAGAATTTTATGATGTACTTCTACCAAATATAGGCTATTTATTATTATTTCCCTTAAAACTGGACATATTAAGAACTTAATATAAAAACAGAATATTTGGAAGATATTGTGGTTCAAATTATAGTATCTACAGAAGAGCAGTGTATAAATAGACATGACACATATATTCTTCCTCACCCAAGTAAACACATTCTATTATATATATATCATAATGAAGAGTTGTATATTAAGAATATATGTATTTATGTAAATATACCTATTCTGTTTTATATCTGTTATTTTCATAAGATATTACTTTCAATTTTTTAAATTTTTATAGCTTGCTCTTTTATCTTTAATTTTGGATCTATTTGTCAAATATCTTGGAATCTTTGAGCATGAATTCACAGTTAATAAAAAGTCTTTGAAGCTGATGTGAAACTCCAGGTGATGATTGAGTCTCAGCAATTGGTAGGATTTACTTTGGTCCTCTTGGGGACCTCTTTGCCCCATTGTTGACATCCTTAGTTATCAGTGTTTATAGGTCTTTATTCAGAGACTTTTTTTAGAAAAGAATCCACATGGTTAATTCCTGGAGGAATATGTGATGGACTTCCAGTGTTCTTGGACACTCTGGGCCTCACACTTAAATATGAATATTGAATTCAGCCCTTTCATTCCCCCTTGCCCACATCGCAGTGGATGCATCTGCATGTGTAGTACACGTTAATGTTTCCTCCCAGAATGACCAGGCATCATAAGATGATAATTAATGTTGTGTTGCATAGTGGATGAGTCAGAGATGTCAAGTTGTTCTTTATGCATTTTTCCAACCTACATTTCTCTTTTACCATAATTCGTATAGGAGAATGAAAGATTAGATACTTCAAAAAGCAACACTTTTTGGAAGTAGCAAAGCAACATAAGGCAAACTAATTAATAAGAATGCTCCTTGAATACTGTCCTGGTGTCATCACAGATCAGTCAAGACTAGAGGGATGATATGGTTTTCCACTCACAAATTAATAGAAGACTCTGAAGTAATATTTTCAATTTATTCATCCAAGATGGAAAATGCAAAGTGGGGAATTCACTGGAATATGTTGCAACTCATTAGCTAATCCACAATACCTTGCATAGCGGTATTAATGTGCATTTAGGCTAATAATTGCAAGACTCTCAAAAGCCTTATAATTTGTATTATAGATAAAGGATAGTAGGAGTTTGCAATATTAAAATTTGATTTCTTACATACTAAAATTGTCATCAAGTCTCTTTGTGAGGGCTGTAAATTTCTCCTTAGTATTTATAGATAATTATATTTCATGTTTCTTTTAAAAATTATTGAGGTACAAATCTGCAACAACTTATATCCATGTATATATACTATGTATTTGCACACACATAACATTTGATTACTGCATATGTATGATAGATTTGAAATGTTTTATTTATTAGTATTTGATGAGTGTTACTAGTTGTCAAGATGTTGAAAATAGGATCATTCTTCATTTATTTCTCTGTTTTTTGAATAGTCAATTCTTGACTCAATGCAAGAAAAGAAAGTAGAAAATGAGCAAAAGCATACAAACCCATAAATTGAGTTTAAGAAATCTGTCTCTGATATTACTTGTGCTCCATTCTTAAGAATATATTTCTTCTATGAGATAAATATTTATTTTCCTTGTGTTTCCTTTTTATAGTTCTAGTGGTGATTACTCTAATGGTTTTAATATTACCTGAGAGATTTCCGTCCACCTTCAATACATTTGCCAAATTCTCAGTTAAAGCTCCAAGTTAATACCATATAATATAGCAATAACCACAAATCATAGCACATCTTTTCCATAACAATTTAAATGATTTCAATACATTATAACTTAATTTTTCTGCAAGGAAAATGTACAGGTATATTGAAGTAGTAGCATTAACACACAAATATAGCTGTTTATATGGTAAACTTTTTTATCATCTATTATCTGTTTTCATTTTCAAACTCCATAGACAATAAGCATGTTTCCTCACTGGATGGTCCTTATTTTACAACCCTGAGTGTTCTTTCAATATGACAGAGGTTTCCTCCAAGTAGGTTTTGCTATCTAGAATGGAAGAAGCATAGTGACAAATAAATCTCTCTAGGAATGAAGCAAGTAAATTAGATTCTCATTCCAAGACAATGGAATGACAGGTGAAAAGCAAGAATGTTCTGACCATGACTGAAAACTAGTCTCTAGCTCTTCATTTCTTCTGGTCATGGGGATGATTCATATCTCACTTCTGCTACAACAGGGCCAGTGATTCCTGTTTGGTTAGGGAGATAACATACATATTCATAATCGTGAGGGAAAATTACACTGAATGGTACTCTGAGAATTGAGGAAATGAACATTGTAAAGAAAATCCAATCATTTATGGCATTAATGCCTTCAAATTGATGGATGGAACCAAACCTGTGTTTGTGAATTTATAATAATCAATTCATATATCCTCAAAGCCTGGCTCCTATTTATCTCAGTACTGACAAGTTTATTAAATCCTGTCATTAGTCTCACTTTTGATGTCCTTTAGTACCTTAGTTTCTCTGTAGAAGACAGATGAATGAAATCTGGTCCAAGTGTTGAGGTAAAAAACGTCCTGATGCTATGTATATGTGCAAGCCTCCACCTCTAAATCTCTTGATGTCTGTACCACTGAATTGAATCTTTAAATAACAATGTTGTTATGTCTCCCAAGGGTATATTGCACCATATTAGAGACACAGACGCTGGTATAAGAGTCAAACTAACCCTTACTGAAGTAGAAAAAGAGAAGCTTTACATTCTTACCACTTATGAGATGGTGCACAAATAAGAGAATAATTTAATATGCATGAATATTGGTGTACTTGTGTGTGAAGAATTATGCATGGGGGGTGAGAATGAGACAGGAAATTTTAATGAAAGTTAGTGATTTTAATATTCATTGAGAATTTCGTTTCTTTTAGTGTCAAGTTCTTCAGGACACAAGTTGACAGCATTTAAATTTTTCACAAAGTTTCAATCACCATCATACACATTTATGTGTTCTTTAATTGTTTATTTCACCTTACAGTGACAATGTTTATGAATATTATGGCATTGTAGAAATTCAGGCTCAGGTTTATTACGCCTACATATTAGGGCAAGAATATTTTGATGCTGCAATAAATAATAAAAATTTGAGATATTAATGATGATGGTGATAATAGCAATTATAAAATGTAATATCCGATTTTATTTTTATGACTTTTATTAGATAACGAGTAATGCTTATATATTTTTATTGACGGAAAAAACTAAAATGAGTTTGGAATAGATAAACAAAACTCATATTCTATAATGTAGAGGTAACTTCTAATACATTTCTTAATACACTTTTGCTATATATGTTTTTGAAGAAAGTTTGGATAATACCATATTAAAATAAATTCTGCCATTTTCAATTGACATTATATAAGAATCACATTCAAAATAGGATTATTCATTAATATTATGATTATATAACATTACATAATATGTATTTACATAATTTTTAAACCATTTCCTACTCTTAGACATACATATTTCTTTATTTTGCTGGAAATGATCAACAAATACATATGTAGAGAAAATTTTTAGCACTTTTTTCATTTAATCTTTTCTTTTTGAGGGGCAAAACTCACAAACCATAAAATTACCCAGTTAAACTGTTTGAAAATGTACAATTGGGTGGATTAAAGTACATTCTCAATGCTGTGCAAGTATTAGCACTTTATAATTCCAAAATATTTCTGTTAGCTCAGAAGAAAATACCATAACAATTAGTCATTCCCTATTCTCCTGTCTCTCTTGCCCCTGACAATAACTAATACGCTCTCTGATTCAATAGATCACCTATTTTGGACATCCAATAACTGTAATCATGAAACATGTAACTTTTATGTTTAATTTTTTTCTAGTAGCATAATGTTTTCAAAGCTCACCTCTGTAATTGCATGTATCAGTATTTCATCCTTTTTATGGATAAATAATAATGCCTTGTGGATGAATATGTCTCAGCCTGTTCATTCATTAGGCAGCTGATGAACATTTGGGTTCTTTTGATACTAAGGGTTTGAACTGATTAGTCATATGGTAGTTGTTTTCAACTTTTTGAGTAATTTTTGAACTGTCTTAACATCTCCTGTATGATTTTATATTCCCATCAGCAATGTGTGAGTACACCAGTATTTCCACAAAATCTCTGACACTGACTAATTGAAAAGAATTAAAGCCATTTTTGTGAGAACAAACTGAGGGCTGATGGGGGGTGGGAGGGAGGGGAGGGTGGGTGATGGGTATTGAAGAGGGCGTCTTTTGGGATGAGCACTGGGTGTTGTATAGAAACCAATTTGACAATAAATTTCATATATTTAAAAAAATAAAGCCATTTTTGATCATATTATTTATTGTTTTGGTGTTGAGTTATATAAGTTCTTTATACATTTTAGATATTACCCTGATTTATATATCATTTGAAAATATTTTTTCCCATTCAATAGGTTGCCTTTTTGGTTTGTTGATGGTTTTCTTTAGTCTGTGAAAGACTATTTTGGTTCATTTGTGGTTTTGTTTCACTTGCTTAAGAACATATCTAGAAAAAAGTTGCTAAGGCCAATGCCAAAGAAATTACTGCATATGTTTTCTTCTAGAAGTTTTATGATTTCAGGTCTCACAGTTAGGTCTTTAATCCATTTTAAGTTTATTGTGTGTAGGGTATAAGATAGTGGTCCGGTTTTATTCTTTTGCATGTAGCTGCCCAGTTTTCCAAACACCATCTTTTGAAGAGACTATATTTTCCCCATTGAATATTCTTGCCTTCTCTGTTATAGATTCATTGACCATATAAGCATGGGTTACATTCTGGGTTCTCTATTCTGTTCCATTGATCCCTGTGTCTATTTTTGTGCCAGTGCCATATTGTTTTGATTACTACAGCTTTGTAGCATATCTTGAAATTTGATACCTCCAGCTTTGTTCTGCCTTCTCAAAATTACTTTGTTAGCTTAGGTCTTTGTGATTTCATACAAATTTTCGGATTATTTGTTCTAGTTCTGTGAAAAATGTTGGTATTTTGATAGGCATTGGATTGAATCTATAGATTGCTTTGGGTAGTATGGACATTTTAACAATATTGGTTCTTCCAAACTATAAGTATGGAATATCTTTCCATTTGCTTGTATCATCTTCAATTTCTTTCATCAGTGTCTTATAATTTTCAAAGTACAAGATACTAAAAAAAAAACCTCTGGTGGGAATGCAAATTGGTACAGCCACTTGGGAAAACACTATGGTGGTTCCTCAAAAAATTAAAAATAGAATTACCATATAATTCAGTAATTCCACGTCTAAGTATTTACTCAAAGAAAATGAAAACACAAATTCAAAAACATATATATGCACCCCTGTGTCTTTTTGCCATAATATTTACAATAGCCAAGATATGGAAGCAACCCAAGTGTCCATAGATGAATGGAGAAAGAACATGTAGTATATATATACAATGAAATATTACTTGCCATAAAAAAGAATGAGCTCTTTCAATTTGCAACAACATGGAAGGACCTAGAGGGTATAATGTTAAGAGCAATGTCAGCCAGAGAAAAATAAATACCATATGATTTCACTTATATGTGGAATTTAAGAAACAAAACAAATGAACTAACAAAGAAAATGGAGACAAGCAAGCAAACAAACAAAAATCCACTCTTAAATACGGAGAACAAATTGTTTGCCAGAGGAAGGTAAGGGAGGAGGGGATAGGGGAAATAGATAAAGGAGATTAAGAGTGCACTTATCGTGATGATAACTGAATAATGTTTTCAATCATTATATTGTACACCTGAGACTAATATAACACTGTATGTTAATTATACTTCAACAACAACAACAACAACAACAGCAAAGAATTAAGGCCAATTTAGAGGATATAGTGCTATCTTGTGGTTTTGATTTGAATTCGTCTAATGACTAATGATGTTGAGCATTCCTTCATGTGCTTGAAGGAAATTGCACATCTTCTTTACAGAAATGTCTATTCAAGTCCTTTGCTAATTTTAAAAGATATAAGACACATTAGAAAGCATATATACAAACGGCAGAAATTGGTACTATGTTATTACTAAGCAAATTAATATGCGTGGACTAAACTCTTCCATTAAAAAGAAGAGACTGGCATATATCTGCCTTAGCCACCTCATTCAACATTGTCTAGAAGTTCTAGCCAGGGCAACTAGGTAGGAAAATGAGATGCATATTGCACTTGTCCCTTGGAATCCTTGAGACAATCAGCATCATTGTGTTATGGCAAAAAACTTTTCTGACTACCAAGATTTCAAATATTTGTATCTCCCCTTTTTGTGAAGTTTCACTTTCACCACAGTTTCCTTATACTAAATGAAAGTTGCCAGTGTACATGTTCCTTAGTTCTTCTGCCATGTGTAATGATTGGATAATATGATGGATAAATATGTGGGAGAATTATCTAAGTGAGCCCATTCTCAGGGTTAGTTCTCCTTGTCCATCTTCAGAACCTTATACAAGCCCTGCCTAAGCTCCCTGTTCTTGAGTGCATACACCATGGGGTTGAGGGCAGGAGGAATGACATTGTGTAATACATTGAGGAGAACTGGGACAAGGGGAAGCGTCATTGCTGCATTATGGGTGATGGAAATGACAACAATGACTGTGTAAAAGAACAAAATGAGGATGAGGTGGGAAGTGCAGGTACTTAGGGCTTTGGAAGCAGCTTCTGCTGAGTTCAGCTTTAGCACCGAGTGAAGTATCAAAGCATATGATAAAAAAATCAAAGCCAGGTCACTCCCCATCAGTGTCCATGCCAGAAGTAGCTGGTAGACGCTGTTGATTGTCCTGTCATCACAGGATAAGCTAGTGACTCCAAGATTAGAGCACAGGCAGTGCTCAATTTGGTTCTGTGAGCAGTAGTGTCTCTGAGCAGCCAACACAGGCACTGGGATGGTAGCCAGGCTGTTTCTAAGTGCCATGAACACAGTTGCCTTGACCACAAAAGAATCAGTAACTATTGCTGGATAGCGTAGTGGTTTGCAAATGGCTATATATCTATCTATAGCCATACAGACAAAGATACCTGATTCCATGGCTACAAAACAATGTATGACATACATCTGAGCAAAACACTCAGGGAGACTGATGGCCTTGGCACTGAACCATAAGATGGCCAAAATCTTGGGCATGATGGTGGTAGCCAGTCCCATGTCTACAACAGCCAGGACACCTAGGAAAAAGTACATAGGCTGATGCAGTGTGGCCTCCTGATTGATGATGATCAGGATAAGGATGTTGGCAGTGAGAGCTAAGAGGTAGAGCAGAGCCAGGGGCAGGGAGAGCCAGTGCTGCCAGGTGTGAATGCCTGGGAATCCCATCAGAATGAACTCAGAGACCTGGAACTTAGAGATGTTGGAATCTCCAGGATGCTGGAACATCCTTCACTAAGGGAAGAAAACATTCAAAGTTACTGTACTTAATATCACAAACACTGTAAGTATTTGAAAAGGAGTTATCTGGGTTCATGAGATTAAAAGGGGTATTCATCTTCATTATTCTCATTTCAGCACTAACATTTGTGTGATATTGTTACAAAACTGGAATGTTGGTAACACATTTCAAATTAGGAGTCATTCAATCATCACAAATACTCTATAAAGCAAGTTGTAAGATTTCAACTCTCTGATAATTGAGGAATAGAACAGTATAGCAATAGGGTCTTGCTTATTATCTTCCATATTATGTCATGGAAGCTTGATAAAAAGAAAACCATCTCATGTCATAGCCTGGTCTTTAAGTTTGACTTTGCTGGTAGATTGCTTTCTTTGTAGACCAAATGCAAGTCTCAGAGTAGAGATTTCCATGCATGGAGTCTTCTCAGATGACAGATAAGGTTATAGAATATTATTTATATGTCATTAAAATATATGAGTTCAGTTAGTATATCAATTTTATAAGCAGTAAAGTGCTGTCCAGTGTGCTACTTACCTAAGTCCATGCAACTATAAATATGGGTTTTCAACATGGGTTGGAAATCTCAGTATTTTCAAACCAGTTCTTTCTGGTTTTGTGTAACTTTCCCCTTTTGGACATAGTTTTGCTTCTTAAGTAGTCCAGACAGTCACATTATACTTAATAAAGCAGAAGTGAAAACAAAAACAAAACTGACAAACTAATGAGTATGGGATCAATATTTTATTCAGAAGTTCTGATAAGATCAAATTACTCTCTATATAAGACATTTCTTTGCTATAGTATTTTACTAATATTTTGTATTTAAAATGAAAGGAGATTACATTGTGTGTTCTTTCAAAATGTGTGCTATTTATTTATTTCTTCTTAAGGATTGCATATATTAAGGATACAATATAAATAAAGAGTATTTAAAAATAATTGTGTCTTAAAATGATAGTATGTACAGAAAGGTAGTGTTAATATAGTCTTGGTGGATATATTCACCTAATCCAGATAATGGCATTTTATACTCCTTACAACATAATGAACTAATTAAATGAAATAAGATGTAACTATTAATTTTTAATTGTTAAGAAAACATAGCAATATTTTTAACAAATATGCGAAATTTCAAGTTAAGAATTAAAAATACTTGAGATCGAAATGAAGAGATAAATGTAATTAAAGTTTTTAAAATTTCAAACTGATGCTATAGTAGTTTAGATATATACTATATAGGTTAAAAGCTCTAGTGTTTATGGTTTGGCATTTTGACACCCAAACCTGAACAGTGAAATAGCTTTGGGCGTGCTATTTTGGGTACTGACAGTGAGATTCCTTCATCAGTTCAGAGCAATGGAATAATTTCAACTTCACTTAAAAGAACAAACAGAAAGACTGTTTCTAACTTCCCAAAGAAGGAGCAATAATGGGTGTCAGTGTCTAGTTCATTAAGTTAATATACATATCTCCCAAAGAAAGCAAAAGCAAGGGGTGGCTTAGTCGGTTAAGCATTTCACTTTGGCTCAGGTCATGATCTCATGGTTGATGAGCTCCAACACTGCGACGGGCTCTGTGCTGACAGCTCAGAACCTGGAGCCTGCTTCAGATTCTGTCTCCCTCTCTCTCTGCCCGCTCCCCCCCGGCCCCCCGCTCGTGCTCTGTCTCTGTCTCTCTCTCTCAAAAAAAAATAATAAAAATTAATTTAAAAAAAAAGAAAGCAAAGACATGGTATTTGTGTAATTTATATCATTTATAATGCCTGGCACTTAATATACACTCAGTACATATTTGTTATATGAAAGAATACTGGAGGAGGATTAAGCAGTTTATATGCCCATGATTCTTGAATTATTCATGAGGAGGTTTGAGCTGTTAACAGACATAGTGACATATTCACGTATGTTAAAAATGTAAAGGAATGATGTAAGGGAAAATGTAATGGAGAATGTTAAAAAATGTAAGGGAGAAGCAAATCAAAACAATATAGAGTTAGAAAAGAATAATGGATATTTTATCAAAACAAAAATAAAATAATGGATATTGGCATGAAAAAGACAATTCATATACATCGGTAAATACAATAATTATTAGAATACATTTGCAGATTACAGGAGGAATTTTCAAATTAATTTTTTTAAAAAAACTTGTATTATTTCTAAGGGGCACTAAAAGTGCAAAGTTGGAAAGTAAATGTATAGAAAGAATCAAGAATTCTTAAAGCAATATAATAACATCAGTATCAGCTATTTTTAAAGCATTAATGGAGTTAAAAATAACAATTATGCAGTGATGTATGGGACAATTTATAGGATAATATAATATTTGTGACTCACCTGAATCTGAACACTGAACCATAACTTGTAAGAAATTCAAGTAGAAATTACAAATTTAAAGTTAGGGTGAGAAATGTGAAAATATATTTCTTGAAACAAATATGTAAACAATAATTGGTAATGATATAAGTTTGATAACAGTATTAACAATTTTGTACCCAAGGGGTTAATTATAAACCTACATGCAAAAATAGGAGATTACAGACTATTTTAAGTACACAAGATACATCATGTTATGGGCCATAAGTGAGAAATAACAAAAAATTCTTATAGAGACAAAAGAATACATACATTTGGAAATATTTAGGAACAGTATGAACTTATAAATGTAACAAATATAATATAATAATAGGAATTGTAAAAAAGAAAGAATAGAAAAATAATGATGAACTTAAACCTTTGGGAATATGGTTAATACATTTGTAAATTTAATAAGCATTAATAAATCTGTAACTTCAAATGTATACAATAGAAAACAAAAAAGTGTCTATGAAGTGATAAAGCAATCATATAATACAAGGCATTACAGCAACTAATTTCAGATTAAACAAAGAAAACAATAAAAATAAGAGAGCAAAGTAGTGGAACTGGAAAAATGTAGTAAGAAGTCTCAAAAAATGAAAGCTATTATTTAAAGAGTGTCGTAAAATAGACACAATCTTGGGCATAGGGGAAGGGGAGGGGAAATATAGGCTTCCAGTTATGGAATGAATAAGTCACAGGGATGAAAAGCACACTACAGGAAATATATTCAGTGGTGTTGTAATCGTGTCATATGGTGACAGATGGTAGCTAGCTACACTTGTGTGAACACAGCATAACATAAAGACTTTCAAATCACTTTGTTGTACCCCTGAAACTAATGTAACATGTATGTTAACTATATTTTAATTAAAAATAGACACAATCTGGGTTACCAGGATGGTTCAGTCGGTTAAGCATCTGACTTCGGCTCAGGTCACAATCTTGTGGTTTATAAATTCGAACTCCGCGTCAGGCTCTGTGCTGACAGTTCAGAGCCTGGAGCCTGCTTCGGATTCTGTGTCTCCCTCTCTCTCTCTCCCTGTCCCTAACTCTGCTTGTGCTCTCTCACTCTCAAAAATAAATAAAAACATTTAAAAAATAAACACAATCTAAGAACTTATTCAACAGAAAACAAAAACTCAAAGTTGAGACATAGCATTTGGAAAAATTGTTTTGAAATATTAAAGAATATAGTAGTATACTTTATGAATCAAAACTGGACATTCAGGTGCAATATTTTAAAGAGTGTAAAACTTACTATGATTGACTGAATAGATAAATAAATTGAAACAGAAGTTGGAAATGTGTAAAATATCAGAATAATATGCCAAAGGATCTAATATTAACTCTTAAATTATATCTTAAAATTTACTTCTTAGAAGATATAATTGCTATCCTCTGAAGTTATTCAAGGAATTATAAAAAGAGGAAAACTTTCAAGCTGCTAGAATAAGACAATTTCAAACCGGAAAATACCTTGCAAAAAGAAATGTTTTAGGACTATTTTGATTATAAATTTCTAATATTTGCAAATCTAATTATGCAACATGTAAAATATATCTACCATACACAACCAAATATAGTTTATCATTAGAGATATATTATTTATAATTCATGACATTAAAACATATTATTTTAGAAATGTATGTACGGGGGCAGGGAATACATAGGATATCTCTGTACACCTTCTGCTCAATTTTCTTTTATTGTGGTGTAACCCAAATTACATGAAATTTATTACCTTAACTATTTTTAAGTGTACAGTTCAATGACATTAAATACATTCCCATTGTGTGCAACTATCACCACCACCCGTTCCCATAATTCTTTTTATCTTGTAAAATTGATATTCTATAACTATTGAACATTCTCTCTTCCCTCAATCACCTGGCCACCACCATTACCCTGTCTTTTTTTTTTTTTTTTTGACTACTGAGTATCTCATATAAGTAGAATCAAACAGTATTTGTCTTTTTCTGACTGGTTTATTTCATTCAAAATAATGTCCCCAAGGTCAATCCATATTGTAGCCTATTGCAGAATTTCCTCCCTTTTTAAGGTTGAGTAATATTCCATCACACACACACACACACACACACACCACATTTTGTTTATCCATTCACTGGTTGATGGCCTCTTGGGTTGCTTCTATATTTTAGCTTATTGTGCATAATTCTGCTATATACATGGATTTATAAATATGTCTGAGACCTTACTTTCAATTTGATTAAGTATATATCCAGAAGTGGAATTGCTGGATCATATGATAATTCTTTTTTTTTTTTTTTAATTTCTTTTTGACCCACTGCCTTCTGCTCAATTTTGCTTTGAACCTAGTTGGTCTAAAACATAAATGCTATTAATGTTTTTAAAAATTAAAGGAAAATAAATATGGGTCAGGTAGGTCAGAAAAGTATTTGATTTTATCTATTTATAATTTTAAAAATCAACTTCAACAACAGGTATTTTAAAAAGAACTTTTGTAATATGGTAAGTATTGTCTAACAAAGATCATTTATTTAATCAACAGGACAGAGATGCCCACTATCTCAGTTCACATTCATCAATATATTAGAGGTCCAAAGGCTAATGTGTTAGTAAAACACAAAAAATTACTTTGAAGAAAAACTGAGTAATGTATTCTTTTTTTTTTTTTTGCATTTGCATTGACTTGGTGGGTTTAAGTTTTTATTTTAATTCCAGTTAGTGAACACACAGTGTAATGTGTTCTTACCGTGGATTATGTTTATTTATTTACTGACTTGTGCTAAAACTTAATATTTCTGGCCAGACATTTAAGAATAGCTGAGTGTCTTTTCAGTTACAGGGCTTCCTACTGAAAGCTACACACCCAAAATGTATTGTTCTTAGAGTTCAGAAAACCTTCAAATATTTTGAGTGAAATGTAGCTCTATGTGGCCCCAATGAACTTGAAAAATTACCTTAGCCTCTAGGATCCTCTCTTCTAATCATGAAATAAGATAATTCATTTCTAGCTCCTGGGTTTGTATTAACAATTAAATTCTGTTAAAATCCTTGCAAAATAGAAGGAGAATTAATATTTATGTGGCCAGTTTAAATGAGGCCATTGGATGGCTCTTTCCTTACTCAGGACAGTAGCCATCAAGGCTTAATACCATGATTATTAGGAGACAGAAAGCTAAGAGAAACAGGAGTATAAATATGTTACAGAAACCCAAAGGGAAGTGATGACTTCTGATACAGCCAACTAAATCTTGAGTTTGGAAAATTTTCTGAAAAATCGTAAAATACATAACATCTAATAAAAGAAAATTGACAAAACAGTGAATATGATTCTAAACAATGTCAGTACTAATATACTATAATATTTTTTTACATATTACAGCATAGTGGTTATGGAAATTCCATCATTTTGTCCTATCAAGTTTGGTTAAATTTTCCAGGATTTATGTTAATTTGGCACCAAGTGATTTCATGATTTCTATAGAATCACTGGAGATTATTATACAGTTTTGCTTATCACAGATGGGTCCTTCTTTTCTGTAGAAGACATCCCCATATCTCTGCAGAAGATGAAAAGATTGGCTTTGTCCCCAACTATGTACTTACTGTGGGTGTGCTGTATTTGACTTATCTTAAGTAATGGCCTTCAGGATAACCAGAGATGGGATACCAGTACTGAAGATGAACTTCAGGGTTTTATGATCAGTGGAGAGAAACTCAGTGGCCTGTTCTGTGGCGAGAAAGCCAATTCCCTAGGGCCGGTAAGTCCCAAGTCAGTCTGAAGTCAGTCAAATCCAGCAACGTAATTAGGAACAAGTATTGAAATCACATCATTTAGCCAACACCCTAATCTGGGTTTGATGCAGCTAAGCTTTTATTACATACAGGCATAAATGTATTTAAATATCTACATTTTAGCATAGCTTTCTCTTTAAAGGAAGCCTTTTGTAAGTTTTTTTTTTCCTTCATGCAAGCCAGTATAACTACTTTATCTATTTCACAAAAAAAAAAAAAATAGCAAACACTTGTCTAGTACTTCTTGCATGCCATAAGATATTCTAAACATGTTACATATATTAAAAAATTAATTCTCATAATACCTCCATGAAGTTCATTACTATTATTTGCCCACTGTATACATGAGTAAACTGATGTGCATAAATGTGAAGAAAGTGGCCTGTCGTCATACAGTTAGAATGTGGTGGAACTAAACTTGGAATCCAAGTGCTCACTACTTCCCATTCATCTTGTATACACAAAAAACAACCCCAACACTAGATTAAAATCTCTATTAGTCATTTTCACTTATTCTCAGGCGTATTCCAAATTCTATTTCTATATCAAAATGTTTCTTTAACCACGAGCATATTTCCCTTCTTAACAAAACCAGCAGTACTAAATTTTAAGACATTGCCCCCTTTATCATCAGCACATCCTCTTCATAGTTGTACAATTTCTGAGTACAAATGCTCATCTTATCCAAATCTGTGCCTTGAATATGGAGCCAGATATGTGATACTTTGTAGATTCTGACTTTATAGGTTTTCAAAAAAGTCCATGTGCTCTCGCAAAATTGAATATTCTATTGTTGTGATTATGTATAAAATCTAAGTATAGACGATCCATTCATTTACTTACAAAAGTACCCACATTTAATGAGTATTTAGAAACTTCAACCATGTTCAGACATTTTCATTTGCTGGAAATTTTAAGCAATGAACCAAAGATCTTGAGTTTGAAGAAATTATTGTCTATCAAAGGTGAAAGTCACATTATTAATATAGTATAATAATGTAATAACCTATATAACACAACACGATTAATATAGTATTATGTACATTTCTGTATTATAAAAGAGCATGTAGAAGCAAGCAATTATAGAAGCATCAATTATACATGTGATAAATAATAAAAAAGGCAGAATACATAAATTTTGAGGTGGACTTTGGAGGGTGAGCAGGAGCACTCCAAAAAGGTAAAAGAGAAAAGTAAGCATATTTCAAACACAAGGAATTGCGTATTCAGGAAGTAGGGTAAGATACACAGTGGTAATATGCAAGTTTGGTTAAGACACAGGGGAACTTTCAAATTAAGTTTCTGGGCAAGATGTTAGTTTTATTTTCTCGAGATTATATCAGTTAAGAGTTAAATTAAAAAAAAAAAAACTAATAAGTATATAAGATAATGAGAAGAGTGCTCCATTTTAGAAGGTGTTCTACAAATAAACCAGAGGGTGAGAGGAGAGAAAGAAGACGATAACATTTTCTGTTAATTAAACTGACTTCTTACCGAAGTCACAAGCACAGCCCGTTTTTCACCCCTCTCCACCAGTCCGCCTGCCATAGCGGAAGAGATTGCTCCTCTTCAGGCTATTGCCTCCAGATGTGCTCCTGGTCTCAGATACTTATCTCAGTATCTCAGATACTCACTTTTTATTATTTTTTGCCTTTGGGGTCTGCATTTCAATTTTTACTGCTTTCTCCTTCAAACATTTAAATATGTTTAATTCTCAATCATTAGGAAGAAACTAATAGTCTCATTTGCTTCATAGATAATATTTTTATAAGTGTTGTTGTTTTCTTCTCTTTGTACCTATTATTAATTCTACTGTAATACAGCTTCTTGTCATTAAACTTCCTTACTAATGAAATCCTCATAGAGACCGCAGCTAATGGTCTGTCGATATTCACACCCTTAGACCTATAAATTTGTACAGTTGCCTGTCTAATATCTTAGGCTTAGCTCTCTTGCTTTGGTCAATGGGACAATAGAAAACTAGATATAATTATAGGCTTGCAAAATGCATATACTTTTCACCTCCTCTCTTGGAACCTGACCAGTAACATGTTACAAATGAAGGAGCTTTCCAGCTTGAAAGGATTCATGACCCATGTGGTAGAAGTGAGTCTCAAATGAGGCTGTCCCCCAGTCAGTCTCAACTCATCCAGCCAGCTGACTGCTGGATACATGAACAAACCCAGCTAGGATCAGCAAGATAATTCTAACGTAAATTAACACAAGTCTCCAGGTGAGTCCTTGGCTCATGGACAAAACTAATTTTTTATTGTGTGCCTCTGAAGTTTTATGGTTGCTTGTTATACAATTTTACTGTGACAAACTATATTTGACTCAGTCCTTCATCAGGAAACACTGCCTTCTTGGGAAGGCAGTCAGTGGCTTCCCTGGGTGGCTCAGTCGGTTAGCAACCGACTACAGCTGAGATTATGATCTTGCAGTCTGTGAGTTCGAGCCCCATGTTGGGCTCTGTGCTAACAGTTAGGAGCCTGGACCCTGTTTCTGATTCTGTGTCTCCCTCTCTCTCTTCCCCTATCCTACTCGTGTTCTGTCTCTCTCAAAAGTAAACAAGCATTAAAAAAAAAGAAAGAAAGAAAACACTGCCTTCCTTTTACTCAGAGCTGTTATACACCAATAATTCTTTTCACATCCCTATTCATTCCTTCCAAGAAAGCTGGATGGTCTTTTATTCTAATGCCCACTCTTTAAGTATTATTGTTCTTCAGAATTTGGACTGAAGTTTCTTTTCCTAAATTCCCTTTTGATAATCTCATCAATGCATTTATTTCTTTATTCAACTAATATGTTTTGAATGTTGTGTGTATGCACATGCACCTGAGCCATGCCTATAGTTACTGTGCTGAATAAGAAGAACAATGTTCCTGCCCTCACGAACAATTTGGGTAGAGAAAAAAATCAATTTTAAAAAAGCATATAAATAAGAATTTTTTATGGATCTCGATGATATAGTAACTGGAGAAACCCCCTTACTAACATTGGACCTTAAACCTGACACATATGAATAAAAAAGCCATGAATAACATGATTAACAAGTATGAACAAAGAAGAGATACAGAACCCTACAACAAAGAGAAAACACACATCTATTAATGAGACCACAAGATATGTACACATAAATCAACATATATTGGGTTCCAATGTCTCAGTCCTCTCAAAATTTACATCAATAAAAATATTATCTGACTATAACAGAAGAAAACTAGAACTTAATAAGAGAGGACAGTTTGGCCAGAATCTAAAATATATGCTACTTAATATCTTGTAGGGAGAAAAAGAAATTTCATAAAAACAAATTATATTTAAAGAATTTCATGATAAAATGTGGATGACATATGTAAAAACTATATCCAAATAAGTTTTCCTTTTTTAATTTTTAACTTCTATCAAAAAGAAAAAAAACATTTTAACCATAACAAATCCGATATTTTATACAGAAATACAGATGAAGAACAAGTGAATTAAGCCAAAAACTAAAATAATCAGGGCAGGACAGAATTTAATGCAATAAAAACAGGAAACAAAACTATAAAAAATATTGAAGATTAATGAAAAAGACTTATTCTAAAAATATTATTAATATAAATACATTTCTTATATATCTGAGTGAGAGAAAAATTATAAGTAAGATGCAAAGAAACCAAATTTGGGCCCTAAAATTATAAGAACCAAATAGCATGCACTCTTTAAATACTTTTTACATTTTAAGCACTATATGCTAACATATTTGAAAACAAAAAATAACAGAAGAGAACTAAAAAATTAAACAGGGCAAAATTAAAGACAATTAATACCATATTCAAACCCTTTCAATCCACTCCATTCCCCCCAACAAGTAAATAATGCTGTAGGCCCAGATTGTTTCTGTTCACAGCAGAAGAGCAAATTTCAAGTGATAGATAATTTTTTAATTATGCAAAGTATACCAGAAAATGGTAAAATAAGAAAAGGTATACAATTCATTTTGCCAAGCACTTACAATGTTAATTTCAAAGACATGTACTTTATAGAGATGATATGAAGAAACAAAATTATAGGCACAGTTTCTTCATTATTTATAACAAAAATTGTAAGTAAAAGATTAGTTAACCAATAATAGTGTATTAAAACTATGTAATAAACAAGAAATGTTTATCTCAGTGATACATAAGTGATTTGATGCAGCTAATTGATATACCTCACCATATTAAAAAAGAAACAAAGATCATATAATTATCTTAATATTTATAGAAGTTATAGAAAGTGATTTTTATGGTTCTATACCAGTTTATCATAAAAACACTAAAAAAAAAAAAAAAAGAAAAGAAAACTTCCTGGCTTAACAAAAGATACATACAAACAACCCCAGCTTGTATCATGTTCAACAGAGACTCCATGCTACTAACATCAAGAACTACTAATGAGTTTTCACATCAGCAAATACGAATAAGGTATTTTATCAATTTCAGTAAACTCAGTCATCTGGAACACATTTCTTGCAGTGTGATGTTTCATTTGTGACCTGTGGTAATAAAATAAACACTCTGTTTGTATGGAAAAAAAAAGAGCAAGGCAAAGATATCCTATGTCACCCCATGAAACTAGTGGTTGTAAAGAGTGTTCAGCAAAAGTGGAGAAAAACATGACATTTTTAATGCTTCTGATATTAAAATATATATATATTTCAAAACAACAGGAATAAATAAATTAAACATATATTTTTAGGGGGGGAGGTAAATGAGAATTTATATGGGACCAAAGAATTGCAATTCAGGGAGCACAGATTCAGATAGAAACCCAAATAGTGTTCCTGCTTGTAGAGTAAAATAAAGAGGTTTTTTATGGGGGAAAAAAAGGGAGCAAATACATGAATTGAAGAACAGAAAGAAAAGCTTTTCCAAGGGTGTGAACAAGTTAAGCTACTCTGGGGTATACACATACAATATTTCTGAGAGGTAATGTTACATGAGATTACAGAATAACCTATTCAATTTACTTTGGAAGGCAATGATAAAATCACCAAAACTAATTCCAGGTGATGGTTAGAAAGACAAACTATAGGGAAAGTGGTTATGAGAAGAGAAAGTGAATGTTGACAATTTCTTTTATAGAAGGCTTGCTGTTACAGTGAGAAGTGAAAAGATGATACATGGAGAATAATTATATTTTGAGGGGTGGGGCAGATGTTTTGCAGGATTTTATAATGGGAGCAGTATAGGAAACTTGAAATAATTAAATAAAACTTAATGAGTACCCATAAATTGAATCACTGGAAGAAATGTGTATTCTTGTTACTTGGATAGGGAGAAATTAAATTAATGAATTTACTCTGCATTATTTTAATTGGCATTATTTCTGTGAAATTCATGTAAAATTACTACTTTTTGGTCTATCCACTGGTTATTAATTTGTAAGAATATGAAGATGAAAAACAGTGTGAATTTTATTTCACGAATTTCATTCTTGAATGGAAAGAAGACAAAATAAGTACCTTTTGTTCTTTCCTAATCCTGTGCTCATAAAATAATGCATACCGTCAGCCTTCTTAATTTGGCTAACAGGTATTTCCACCTCTCCACACTATTATTGAAGCCAATTTTGAAAAGAACTGCATATCCCACCAGTCTGTAAGGAAACAGTTTTGTTTGGGACACGCTAGGAGAGATGTGGTTAGGTGCCTAACTTATTTCCAAATTAAAAATGTAGAGGCTGAAACCTCATTAAACTAATGCCCTCATGAACATTTCATAGATTCTCTGTCAGGAAAACAACATTGAGAAAATAGAGGAATTTTGGTAATGATGACAAAAATACAGCAATTCATTTAAAATATAGCAAATAAAGTAACAATATATTTTCAAACTGGAAATTCCAATCACTATTTGGAAATTGGACAAACTGGCATCTGGTTGTGGATGATTGCCTTCCATCAAACATCCATCAAAGCTGATTTCATGTCCCTCAGTTGTCTCATTATGTTTTTGTTTGTGGAAACCTGATTAATGATGAGACCAGTCCTTCACAGAGGAGATGAAAACACATAGAAAATGTTGTGGGCATGACAGTGATATTAGGATTCCGAAGACACTGAGTGAGAATGAGATACTCAACACCCTCCGTTTTCTTGGCCCAAATGGTACTTTCAGGAAGGCATTATTAGATCCTGACAAAACAACCAACAGAAGTATTTCTTTTATTCTATTTCCTCCTGTAGACTCCCTTCCCTTTCTCTTCTCTTCCTTTTTTCCCCCCTTTGCTTCTCTTCTACTTCACTCCTCCTTCCTTCCCTTACAAATATCCCTTTCATATGCTGTGGGATTTGATGTCCTTAGAACTTGAAAAGATCCTTATGACACAGTCTCGTATCTGTTTGGTTTTCACTCCATAGACAATAGGGTTCATAGTGGGAGGCAGGAGCAGATAAATATTGGCCACAATGATGTGGCAAGATGGAGGGATTGTGTGGCCCCCAAAGCGGTGGGAAAAGAAACAGAAGAAGGCTGGACTGTAGGAGAAAACGATGGCACAGATGTGGGCAGTGCAGGTGCTGAAGGCCTTCTGCCGAGCATCTGCTGAGGAGAGGCTGACTACTGCCCGGAGGATCATGGTGTAGGAGATTGTTATGCACAGGATGTCAAAGCCCCCAATCAGGAGGGCAACCATCAGACCATAGATGACATTGACCTTGATATTTCCACAGGATAACTTGGCTACAGACATATGGTCACAGTAGGTATGGTGTAGTATATTCCCTCTACAGTAGGGTAGCCTCTTGATGATGAAAGTCAAAGGAATGACAAGCAGCACCACTCTCAGGAAAGTAGCAAGCCCAACCTTTGCAATGACAGGATTGGTAAGGATAGTTGAGTAGCGCAGAGGGTAGCAGATGGCCACATAACGGTCCAGCGCCATAAGCATGAGTACCCCAGATTCCATCCCTGTTGAGGTATAGATGAAGAACATCTGGACTAGGCATTCATTAAAGCTGATTTCCTTAAGGTGGAACCAGAAGATGCAGAGAGCTTTAGGGATTGTAGTAGTGCTCATGACAAGATCAGTTAGGGAAAGCATAGCCAAGAAATAGTACATGGTCCTGTGCAGGGAGTCCTCATAGCGGATGAGGTAGAGGAGCCCACAATTCCCTACCACTGCCACAGCATACATGGAGCAGAATGGGAAGGAAATCCACATGTGCACATCCTCCAGTCCTGGGATCCCATTAAGAATGAATGAGGCTGGGGTCAGGTCTGTTTGGTTTAACATTAGCATGATCACGTTACTGTAATCATTAAACAGCTTATAGATTTTTGTGTGTTTCTGGGTTTTTTTTTTGTTTGTTTGCTGATACTCCAAGATAGGGGAAAAATTCTTTTAAAAAAAAAGAGAAATTTTAGCCATACTTTCTCTCTCACTCTCCCTTTCTCTTACTGTCAAGTGTGCATTTTAATATCAACCAAATATTGCCAACATGAGAGAATACTGAAACATAGTTCAAACCCAGAGTGTGTTTATCATTAATTCATTAATTTAATGATACATTCAAAATGAATATTTAGCACTCACTGATTTCCAGATTTTGTGACATATATTGTGTCTTCACTATTTTGAAACAAAAAGGAATAGATTCAATATTCATAAATTCAATACTCAAATTTATAATGAATGATAATTATATTATGATCTTTCTTATGATGTTTTGTTAGCATATGTTATTTAAATGTTAATTACTATGCATATCTCCCTTTGAGTGTTTTCTTAGGGAGAAGTTCATTGATCATTTCTCCAATGAACTAACAGATATGGTAACGTTTTTGTTGTTGTCATTAGCCTTATTGGGTTATATTTATGCTATACTAAATACCATTACAAGAACTTCACAAATATTAACTCATTTAATCCTCACTACAAGTCCAGGATGTATTTTTATTAATCTGCACTTTACAGTTGAATGCATTGAGGCACTATTTAGATGATGCTTCTTCATGTCTGAGTTGCTGGCATGCAATATCAAATTCCTTTTGATAATACTTTATTGTCTACGGCCATACCACCCTGAATATGCCCAATCTCGTCTGATAATACTTTATTTTTCTTAGTATTTGATGTAGATATCTCAAAAAATTTAACTTATTTTCAGAATTGTAAAACATTTTACTATCATTGCTTGACAATTAAACACTATCAATGTTAGTTCATCCCACACCATCTGTCTGTTTCTGGGAAGTCTTTGTCCTGCTTCACTGAAATAGTTTTTTTCTCAGACACATAATTCTCATCTAGAAATTCCTCTTCACCTACTGTTTGTGTCATATTGCTATTTGTAAATCTGATTTTTCTTCTTTCTATTTCCTGGACTGCATGAAAAACTTTTTTGGAAGAGTATCAATGTCTGAATATGGTTTAGTCTATTCATCATTTTGCTGGATTTAAAATTGGATTAAATGCTATTCCCCCCCACCCCCAGTTTTTCTAAAAACATTTCTATATGGATTTCCTAGCTTCTAGTGAGATATTAAGAGGTGCATTCCAGTTCTTGATCTTGTACATGAACTATTTCCCGCTGGCATTTTTTAAAAATCATTTTTATGTTTTGGGGCCCTGAATTACTTAAGAACATATAAAAATTTTTGTGCTTTGAAGTTAAATGGTGATGATAGAAGGGTATTGTGCTTGTGTATGTCTAATTGTCGAGGCATTTAATGGGGTTTCTGACAATGGAAATCTAACACCTTTGACTTTTGAAATTTACTTAACTTCTAATAATTTATTCCCAATATTTTTTCCTGTTATTTTCTACACATTTTTTAGTCAGATATTGGTTCTTCTGAATTTATTCTTTTTTTTCTTTTTTTTTCTTTTTTTGCTAATTAAAATTGTTCAGGCTGAATCTACTTAATCCACTTTCTAAAAGTGTTCTGGAAGTGTTATATAGCCCAAATATATTGTTTTGGTTGTTGTTGTATAATATTACAAATTTCCAACTTCCTATTTTTCTCTGATTAGTGTGAATGTATAAAAATTATGTGTATATATATATATATATATATACATAAACATATGTATACTTACATATATTAAAATTATATATGTATACAGATATATGCATATATATTTTACTTCTCATCTATTATTTCTGTAACCTTTAAGTTTAATAAATTATTTTTATAACCTACTTCATTTTTTATCTTTCATTTTGGAAGTGTTTCTCAATTGTCGTAAATTTTGACTTAATTCACACTTAATATGGAGTCTTTAGAAAGCTGATTTGAAACTCCAGGTGATAATTGAGTGTCAGAAATTGGTAATATTTATTTTGAATCTTCTGTAAGGACCTCTTTGGTTCATTGTTGACATCCTTAGTTGTCATTGTTTATAGGTCTTTTCTCAGGGACTTGTAATATTTCTAAAAGAATCTATCAATCTACTTCCTGGAATGAAAATTTTATTGTTTGCCAGCATTCTTGGAGTTGAATAGAAGGACACTGCAGATGTCACACTTAAATATGAATGTTGGATTAAACCCTCACATATTTTATAATGCTGCAGCCTTGGACTTCATCACACCTCACATATATGCATTGATAGGACTTGTTATTTTCTTCCCAGAATAAACTTCCGGTCATCCTAAAAGGATAGCTAACACTGCTTAGTATAGTGGATAAATCAGAGATATCAAGTTGTTCCTTATTCTGTTTTTCTACCTACACCCCTGTTTAATCTTTATTTATTCACACTGAATGATGAGAGATTAGGTACTGCAAAAAGGAACTTCCTTTTTTAGAAATAGCAAAGCAATCTAGGATGAGTATGTTATTGAGCGTTTTACCTCATTTGATTATTATAGATATAAGATAACCTTTATATATATAGATGATGTAGATATAGATAGATATAGATATATGTTTTTATTTAAACTCCAGGTAGTTAGCATATAATGTAATATTAGTTTGAGTAGAATTTAGTGATTCATCACTTACATACAATACCCAGTGCTCATCACAAGTACCCTCCGTAGTGCCCATCACCTGTTTAACTCATCCCCCCGGCCCCTTCCCCTCTGGTATCCATCTATAGTTAAGAGTCTGTTTCTTGGTTTTCCTCTCTCTTCCCCCCTACCGTGTTCATCTGTTTTGTTTCTTAAATTCCACATATGAGTGAAATCATATTGTATTTGTCTTCCTCAGACTGACTTATTTCACTTATTTGACCAGTATATGTCAAATTATCACAAGTTGTTGAAAAATAAGATCACTACTTGTTTATTCATCTAATGCATTTGAACAGTAAACTCTTAATTCTATGTATACATGCAGTAGAAGCAAGTAGAAAATTTAGGGAAAGCACACATACCCATAAACTGGGTATAGGAATTATATCTCAGAGATCACTTGTGCTCTATTTTTAAGAACATATATCCTAAATATGAGGTAAATACCATATTTATGACCCTTGTGTTTCCTTTTTATAACTCTAGTGTCAATGAATAAAACTAGCTTTATTATTACATGAGAAGTTAGGGTACTATCTTCTACACATTTGCAAAACTCTGAAAGATCCATCAAGTTTTTGCCAAGTAATGGTATTAACCACAAATTAAATTACTTCTCCCAAATAAATTTAACATTATTTTCATACATTATAACTTAATTTTTCTGAAAGGAAAATGGGCTCCTATTATGCTATAGATGGGCAGGTTATACTGAAGTAGTAACATCAACACAAGAATATTGCCACTTGTAAAGTACATTTTTATATCATCTGTTGCCTATTTTCATTCCCCAAACCCATAGATAATAAATTAATTCCCTCACTATACTTTTCTCAATTTAAATAAAACAAGTTTTTTTCTCAATATGATGGAGGGTTCCTCCAAATATGTTTTTCTATCAGGAATGGAAGAACCATAATTACAAGTAAATCTCTTTAAAAATGAAGCAAGGAAATTAGGATCTCATTCTGAGAACAAGGGAAGGGCAGGTAAACAGCAAGAGTGTTCTGACCATGGATGAGAACTGTTCTCTTACTCTCTGCCATTTCTTCTTGTCATGGGGGTGATTCATACCTGAAGAGGACAAGTGATCCCTATTTGGTGAGGAAGATAACATAGATATTCATAATCGTGATGGAAAGTTACACTGAATTGCAACCTGAGAAATGGAGAAATAAACATTTTTCCAAGAAAACCTAATCTTTCACAACAGTTCTGCCTTCAGATGGGTAGATGGAATCAAACCTGTGTTTCTGAGAGTATAATAACCAATTGTTATATATGTAAAGACTCTCTCCTCTTTATTGTACTGCCTATAAAATAAAAAATCCTGTCTCTAGTCCCACTTTTGTATGTTCTTTAATACCTGGTTTCTGACAGCAAAGCAATAACCTGAATGCAGTCTGTTCCAGGTGTTCTGGATGTTGGTCACAAAACATCACTATTCTACAATATATGTACATGTATAGCCCTTAACCTCTAAATCCCTTGATGTCTATAATATTTAACTGAGCATTTAAAGAATTATTGCATTTTTCTCAAAGGGAGAAAATTATGTATATCTCCAGAGGATATTTTAGAACGTTAAAGACACAGGTGCAGGTGTCATGATCATGCTTAGCCCTTCGGGAGGATGAAAGACAGTGGAATATTTTCATGTTTACTAACTATATAATATTACACAAATAAGTGAATAATTTCATATGTTGTGTGTTTGTGAGTGTGTATATATGGGAGGAAATGAGAATAACATAAACTTTTAAAAATGAATATTAGTGATTTTAATATTTGTTGCAGAGCTGTTTCATTCTATGTAGAACCTTGTAGGACACAAGTTGAAACCACTTAAGATCAGAATGTTTCAGTCATTCACACATCCATCCACTTCTTTTATTTGTTTATATTTTCGTGTGTCTAATTGAATAGCATCATTGAAGATTTAGCACTCCCCAAGTCAGGCTAACAGCTATGAAAAAAGAATCAGAAAGGATCTGCCCTAAGTTTTTTTTTTAATTTTTTAGTTTATTTATTTATTTGAGAGAGGGAGAGAGAGAGGGCAGGCAAAGGGCAGAGAGAGAGAGGGAGAGAGAGAATCCCAAGCAGACTCTGCGCTGTCAGCACAGAACCCGATCCAGGGCTTGAACCCACAACCCATGAAATCATGACCTAAGCCCAAACCAAGAGTCAGACACAACCGACTGAGCCACCCAGATGCCCCAGATCTGCCCTAGTTTTAAAGAAATTTACTTCCTCCTAACATAGATGATGAATATTATGGCATTGGAGAAAGTTCAGGCTTGTTATGCATACATATTATGTAAGGAATAATTAGACGCTGGAGAGGAACTAAGATGGCAGAATAGTAGGAAGACCCTATGCTTGCTTGCTTTATTCCTCAAACACAGCTAGATTAATATCAAATCATTCTCAATACCCAAGAAGTCAATCTGAGGACTGACAGAACAAACTGCACAACTAGACGGAAAGAAAAGGACACATCATGGAAGGTAGGATATGCACAGCTGTGATTTGGAGGAGAAACAGGTCATAGGTGTTGTAGAGGAGAGGAAGCCCTTGTCACAGAGAAAGGAAGAGAGAGAGAGAGAGAGAGGAAGAGAACCACACAGGGGATCACACAAAGAAAACTCTTCCCCCAAAGACATTGACTGAGAAAACTAGAGGGCCTGAGTTTCTTGAGATTTTACAACCAGTGGGACTCAAAGACTGGAGTTGTAGTGATCCATGGCATGGCTGGTGTGGAGTCCAGGGGACACTGCAGTGCTCCTGTGGAGAAGGATGCAGAAAGCCTGGGGGCAGATGGCATGATGTGAGGATCCCCTGGGACACATTGAGAGAGATGGTTTCCCCTTTTTTGGAGTACATTTGAGAGGGGTGGCATTGCCTCTCTGGGACAAAAGAGCTGACAGGTGCCATTACCCTCCCCTGCACCTCAGCATTGGAGCAACTAAGGTCAGCTAACCTGGACACTGGCTCTTTGCTGCAATTTACTCCAAACTCCACACACCTGTGCTTTTGTGCCACTGCCCTTCTTGGACAAACCTGCATCAGTCCCAGTGTGGCAAGACCCTCTCCAGAGGACCAGCACAATTCCCTACCATGCCAAGTCCGTAAAGTTTGGAATTTTAAAACTCAGCCAGCTTTCCTGGAATAGAACACAGGTGCATTATATTGCTAGGTGGACAGACAGCCTGGACACAGGGTAAAGGCAGGGATCTGAGTGATGCCTGGGACACACGAGGGGAGATTGTTCACTCTTCTGAGAGAGCTTCCAGGACAACGGCAGACATGAACTCCCTTCTCTGGGGATGAGGGAGGGGGCTGGTACCATTTCTTTCCCCTGTCCCTTAGGATAAACTAACTTCAGTAAGCAGCACAGTGCCAACATTGATGACCTGAACTGCTGAAACCAACTCTGCCACCCTGTGCTCTGCAGGTGCTTCTTTATTAGGGCAAGTGTACCTGAGAACCAGAGCAGTGGGCTCCTCCCCCAAAACACTAACACAGTCACCCTCCCCACTGCATTGCACCAAGTCTACTGATCATAGAGTGCTGCAAAGCTTTAGATCTAGGGGAATAGTATTGGGCCTCTATTAACAAGCAGACCAGAGCACACCTAGTTAAAACTCACCACGGAACAAGGTCAAAACACCCCACTGTAGGCAAGGAGAAACTCTGCAGAGGACTGACCTGAGAAAAAGAACAGCTAAAACAAAGCAGCAGAATGCACACGACATACACCAGAAACACTTCCTGAAGTGCCAGGCTCTAGACAGTATATGACCCCTTCTTGATAAAACCATTACTTTCAGGAGCAGGAAATATAACAATATAACAGAGACCTAGACAAAAGGCCAAAATGGAGGAATTCATCCCAAAAGAAGGAACAAAAAAAGGTCGCAGACAGGGATCTAATAAATCAATTATAAATAATATGCCTCACTAGGATTTAAAGCAACAATCATAAGGATACCAGCTAGGCTTGAGAAAACCAAAGGGAGTCCTTTACCTCAGAGATTTTTGAAAAAACCTAAAAACTCGTCAGGCCAAAATGAAAAATGCAATAACCAAGATTCAAACTGAATGGTTATAATGACCACAGGATGGAAGACACAGAGGAACAAATAAGTGATATGAAAGATTAAATTATGGAAAAGAGTGAAGCTTAAAAGAAGAGGGAAAGAAAAATATTAGATCGTGAATGTAGGCGTAGGGTACTCATTTACTCCATAAAGTGTAATAACATTTGTATCATAGGAGTTCCAGGAGGAATAAGAGAGGGAAAAGGGGACAGAAGTTTTATTTGAGGAAATTCTAGCTGAAAACGTGCCTAATCTGGGGAAATAAATAGATATCCAAATCCAGGAGGCACAGAAAACTCCCATCAAAATAAGCAAAATCAGGCCCAGACCAAGACATATTGTGATGTGCAATATGCATATCTTAAATTTGCAAAATATAGAGATAAGAAAAAATCCTAAACACAGCAAGACAAAAGAAGTCCCTAGCTTGCAAGGGAAGAAAAATAAGGTTGCCAGCAAATGTCTCACAGAAACTTGGCAGGCCAGAAGAGAGTGGCATGATTCAAAATACTGAATGGGAAAACTATGTAGCCAAGAATACTCTATCCAGCAAGGTTATTATTCAGGATAGAAGGAAAGATAAAGACTTTCCCAGATAAAGTTCATGAACACTAAACCAGCCCTGCAAAAAATATTAAATGGAACTCTTAGAATAGAAAAGAAAGACCAAAAGCAACACAGACGAGAAAGGAACAGAAACAATCTCCAGAAACAATGACTTTATGGGTAATACAATGGTACTAAATTCATATCTATCAATAATCACTCCAAATGAAAATAGACTAAATGCTCCAATAAAAAGACATAGGTTGTCAGAATGGATTAAAAAAAAAAACACAAGACCCATCTATATGCTGCCTACAAGAAACTCTTTTCAGACCTAAAGACAGTTGCAGATTGAAAGTGAGGGGATGAAGAATGATTTATCATGAAAATGAACATCAAAAGAAAACCATAGTAGCCATACTTACACAAACTAGATTTTAAACCAAAGAATGTAACAAGAGATGAAGAAAGGCACTATATCATAATAAATGGATCAATCCACAAGAAGATCTAACAATTATAAATATTTATGCCCCAACTAGGAAGACTCAAATATGTAAAACAATGGATAACAAACATAAAGGAGCTTATTGATAACAACACAGTAATGGTAAGGAACTTTAACACCCTATTTATATCAATGAACATATCATATAAACAGAAAATCAACAAGGAAAGAATGGCTTTGAATGATACACTGGACTAGATGGACTTAACAGATATGTTCAGAACATTTCATCATAATGCAGCAGAGTACACATTCTTTTTTTTTCTTTTGAGAGAGAGAGAGAGAGAGAGAGATCATGAGAGGAGGAGGGGCAGAGACAGAGAGGGAGACACAGAATCTGAAACAGGCTCCATCCAGGCTCTGAGCTGTTAGCACAGAGCCCAACACGGGGTTCAAACTTGGGAATGGTGAGATCATGACCTGAGCCGAAGTCGGATGCTTAATCTACTGAGCCTCCCAGGCGCCTGGGTACACATTCTTTTTGAGTGCACATAGGACATTCTTAAGAATAGATCACAAACTAGGTCACAAATCAGGTCTCAACAAGTACAAAAAGATTGAGATCATACCATGCATATTTTCTGAACACAATGCTATGAAACTTCAAATAAACCACAAGAAAAATTGGAAAGACCACAAATACAGGGAGGTTAAAGAATATTCTACTAAAGAACGAATCAGTCAACCATGAAATTAAAGAAGAAATTAAAAAATACGTGGAAACAAATGATAATGAAAACAGGATGGTAAAAAACCTTTGAGATGCAGAAAAGCGTCATAAGAGGAAAGTTTATACAATACAGGCCTACTCTAAGAAGCAAGAAAAATCTCAAATATGCATCCTAACTTTACACCAAAAGGAGATATAAAAGGAACAACAAATGATCCTAAAGTCAGCAGAAGATAGGAAATAATAAAGCTTAGAAGCGAAATAAATGATACAGAAACAAACAAAAAACAAAAACCAGTAAAACAGATCCATGAAACCAGGAGATGGTTCTTTGAAAGAATTAATAAAATTGGTAAACCCTTAGCCAGGTTTATCAAAAAGAAAAGAGAAAGTACCTAAATCAATAAAATCATGAATTAGAGAGGAGAGATCACAACCAATCCACAGAAATGCAATTATAAGAGAATATTATGAAAAATTATATGCCAACAAATTGGGCATTCTGGAAGAAATGGATAAATTCCTAGAAACATATAAACTAGGAGAAGAGTTAAGATGGTGGAGCAGCATGGGCATCCTGAGCCCATCTCATCCCTGAAATGTAGCTAGATCAGGATCAAGTCATTTTGAACACCTAGGAAATTGATGAGGATTAACTCAACAATCTGCATAACTTGAGCCACAGAACTTGGCAGGTATGTGGTGTGGAGAGGTGAACTGGAGGAGAGAAAAGCTGCAGAGCTGCAAAAGGTAGGGAGCTGTTTTCGGGGATAGAGGACAGAGAGAGAAAGAGAAAAAGAGAGAATGCAGCTCATCAGGATCCTTCAAAAACTCATTTCCCCTGAAAGTAGCTGGAGAGAAAGAGAGAAAGAATGAAAACATCCACAAGGGAGTGAACAAGAAATCTGTTCCCCAAAACCATTGATGGGGACAGGGATGTCCACTCTTATCACTGTTATATGAGATAGTGCTAGAAGTTAGCCTCAGCAATCATACAACAAAAAGAAATAAAAGGCATTCAGATCAGCAAGGAAGAAGTCAAACTTTCACTATTCACAGACAATATAATACTCCATGTAGAAAATCTGAAGCCTCTGCCAAAAAAAAAAAATTCTAGAACTGGTACATGAATTCAGTAAAGTCTCAGGATACAAAATCAATACACAGAAATCTGTTGCATTTCTATACACCAAAAATGAAGAAATAACAGAAATCAAAATCAGAGAATCTATCCCATTTACAGTTGCACCAAAACCCATAAGATATCTAACCAAAGTAAATTATCTGTATCTGAAAGCTACAGAAAGTTTATGAAAGCAATTGAAAAGGATACAAAGAAATAGAAAAACATTCCATTCTCATGGATTGGAAGAACAAATATTGTTAAGATGTCAATACTATCCAAAGCAATCTATATATTTAATGCAATCTCTATCAAAATACCACAAACATTTCTCACAGAGTTAGAACAAACAATCCCAAAATTCGTATCGAACCACACAAGACCTCGAATAGCCAAAGCAATCCTGAAAAAGAAAAGCAAAGTTGGAAGCGTCACAATTGTGGTCTTCAAGCTATATTACAAAGCTGTAATCATCAGGACAGTATGGTACTGGCAGAAAAACAGACACAGAGATCAATGGAACAGAATCAAAAATCCAGAAATGGGCCCACTACTACATGGTCAAATAATCTTGTACAAAGTAGAAAAGAATATCCAATGGAGAAAAGATGGTCTCTTCAACAAATGGTGTTGGTAAAACTGGACAGCAACATGCACAAGAATGAAACTGGACCACTTTCCTACACCATACACAAAAATACTTTCAACATGGATGAAAGACCTAAATGTGAGACAAGAAACCATCAAAATCATAGAACAGAACATAGGCAGCAACCTCTTTGATCTCAACTGCAGCAACTTCTTACTAGATATGTCTCCAGATACAAGGAAAATAAAAGCAAGAATAAACTATTGGAACTTCATCAAGATAAAAAGCCTCTGCACAGTAGGGGAAACAATCAATAAAAATAAAGACAACATTCAGAATAGGAGCAGATATTTGCAAATGATATATCTGATAAAGTCTTAGTATCCGAAATGTATAAAGAACTTATCAAACTCAACACCCAAAAAACAAATAATCCAGTGAAGAAATGGACAGAAGACATGAATAGACATTTTTCCAAAGAAGACATCCAGATGGCTAACAGGCACATGAAAAGATGCTCAACATCACTTATCATCAGGGAAAGAGAAATCAAAACTAAACAAATCCAAACTAATCTGTAGTGACAGAAAGCAAATCAGTGGTTATGTGGGTCCAGGGTGAAAGGAAGCCTGAACTACAAGTGGGTATAAAAAAAATCTTTGAGGTAATAGAAATGTTTTGTATCTTGATTGTGATGGTGGTTTCATGAGTATATACTGTGTCAAAACTCATCAAATTGCACACTTTAAATGAACACACTTTGTTGTCTATAAATCGTACTTAATAAAGTTGATTTTTGAGAAACTATGCCTGCATATTTTGATTGATTTTGAAAAATATAAATGTTTGGGAGGAGATAAACAGCATTCCTAAATTGTGTAATGTATTGTTAACTTATGATACTTTTATATATATCCTATATAAATATATACATATATAGCTCATGAGTGTGAATATACATATATATTCATATACATATATACATACATGTTAGCAATATGTGTTTTTGGCAAAAGTCTGGATTGTGACATATTAAAACATAAATTTGGCCACTTTAAATTTATATTGTATAATTAATACATTATAATAAGGATGATTTAGTGTTATTAGGATTGAATAAAAGTTCTTCATATATATTTATACAATTAATTTAACCACTTTCCTATTCTTAGACATGTAGATTCTTGTAATTTATAAGAAATAATATAAAAATGTATACACAGATACTATTTTTAATGCAATTCTTTAACTTCATTTGGGTTTTTAAATTTTTATTTCTGTATTCATGCATTTATTTTTTTATTTATGTAATTTTAAAGAGAGAGAGAGCAGGGGAGAGGGGCAAAGGGAGAGAGATAGAATCTTAAGCAGGCTCCATGTTCAGAGTGGAGCCCAACTTGGGGCTCGCTCCATGACCCTGGGATCATGACCTGAGCCAAAATCGAGTCAGACAACCCACTGAGCCACCCAGGCACCCCATTTGGTGTTTTTTAAAGTAGAGGTTAAATTCACAGAATATGCAGTTAACCCCTTAGTCATTTAAAATCATAGCTTTTAGTACATTCACAACGCAGTGCAAACATTACCGCTATATAATTCCAGAACATTTCCAGTACCTCAAAAAGAAATGCCCCTAACCATTAGTCATTCATGATCACCCCATCCCTCAGCCTCTGACAACTAAATTACCATGTATTTCTATAGACGTACTTATTCTAGACATTTCATGTAAATGGAATCATGCAATATATTTTTGTTTCTGTTTTTTTCCTCTCAGCATGTTTTCAAAATACATGTGTATTGTAGCTTGTACCAGTACCAGGAAATAACTAGTATTAGTGAAGATTTGGATAAAATGAGATCCTCAAACTTTGCTGGTAGGAATGTACTACTGTGAGAAACAGTCTGGTAGTTTTTCAAAAAGTAAAATATGGAAGTATGATATGGTCCAGCAATTCCTCTGCCAGGTATAGAGAATTGAAAACAGATGTTCTGAAAAAAAAAATGTGTACATAAATTTTCATAGCAACACTATAGCACAATAGCCAGATTGTATTAACAACCTAAATGCACATCAACTGATAAATGGATAAATAAAATGTGGTATACATACAAAAAATATTATTCAACCTTGAAAAGGAAGGAAGTACTGATACATGCTAAAGCATGGATAAATTTTGACAACGTTATTCGAAGAAGTCAGAGATAAGTGGCCATGAATTGTATCATCCTATTTCTATGAAATACTCAGAATGGGCAAATTTATAGAACAAAAGGCAAATTAGTAGTTGTTAGGGCTGGGGAAAAGGTGTGAGAGAGGGAATAGGAGCAACTGATTAATGAGTACAGGGTTTCCTTTTGCAGTAATGGAAATGTTCTCGAACTACATAGTGGTGATAATTGTACAACATTGTTAATGTACTGCAGCCACTCAATTGTACACTTTAAAATTATCAAAACGGTCAATTTTATGTTGGAAGAACTTTGCCACTATTAAAAAGTAATACAGGGTCACCTGGGTGGTTCAGTCAGTTGAGCCCCCAACTCCTGATTTTGGCTCAGGTCATGATTCCAGGGTTGTGGGATTGAGCCATGCATTGAGCTCCATGCCGAGTGTGGAGAGTCTGCTTGGGATTCTCTCTCTCTCTCTCTCTCTCTCTCTCTCTCTCTCTCTCTCTCTCTTTCTCTCTCTGCCCCTCTCCCCCACTCACACTCTCTTCTCTCTAAAAAAAAAAAGTAACATTGGGGTACCTGGGTGGCTCAGTGGGTTGGGCGTCTGACTTCGGCTCAGGTCATGATCTCGCGGTTCATGAGTTTAAGCCCCACATCTGGCTCTGTGCTGACATTTCAGAGCCTGGAGCCTGCTTCGAGTTCTGTGTCTCCCTCTCTCCCTGCCCCTCCCCCATTCATGATCTCTCTCTCTCTCTCTCTCTCTCTCTCTCTCTCTGTCAGAAAGAAATAAATATTAAAATTTTTTTTTAAAAAAGTAACACAAAATTCACTTAGTGAGATTCAGCTGTTTTTTCTAATTTCTAATTTCAGCTCTTCCTCTAATTTCTGAAAACCTCTGATTGGTAACGAGTTCTGAGAATGTTGATTCTTACAATTTTTCATTGCTTTTGCTAAGGACAGACGCTTTTGGAGTTTCAACTTCGCCATTTTGGTTCTCTTATCACTGTTTATTAGTTTTTGTGAGTAATTAAGTATTTATTTTTCTGGGACAAATGCCATTGATAAGTTTTATGGTGTCGTGTATTTAACTTTTTAAGAAACTGCCAAATGATTTTCCAGAGTGATTGTACCATTTGTAATTCCCACCAGCAATGTATAGCAGTGCATAAGTTATCCAGTTTCTGTGTATCCTTACTAGCTTTTGATTATTGTGATTTTTTTTTTTTATTTTAGCCATGGTCACAATTGTGTAGTGATGTCCCATTATGATTTTAATTTTCATGTAACTAATGATTGACAATACTAAATATTCTTCTTTGTACCTATTTTTCTTTTTTAATTTTATGTTTCTTTTTTAATTTTAATTTTAATTTTAATTTTCTTTTTTAAGTTTAATGTTTATTCATTTATTTTGAGAAAGAGAGAGCATTAGTGAGCAGGGCAGAGACAGAGAGAGAGGAAGAGAGAAAATCCCAATCAGGCTCCACACTGTCAGTACAGAGCTTGATGTGGGGCATGAACCCAAAAACCGGGAGATCATTCATTACCTGAGCCGAAATCAAAAGTCACCTGACTGAAGGGTCAACTGACCAAGCCACCCGGGTGCCCCTATGTATCTATTTTTCAACTGTTTATCCTTTTCAGTGAAACATGTTTTTTGGCTATTTTATTCTAAATGATTGGGATTTTTTAAAATGTTGAATACACACACATACACACACACAAAGACTAGTCCTGTTTTCAGATATGTGTTTTATAAATATTTTTCCCAGACATAGCTTGTCTTACATACTTTTGCAGAGTAAATTTTTTATTTTTATAAAGACAAATTTATCAGTTTCTTTTTAAAGATTATTATTTTGGTGTCAAGTCTATATTGCTTAGCTATAGACCCTGAAGATTTTGTCCATAGTTTAAAAACTGTTTTAGAGCTTTGCATTTTGGGGCACCTTGGTGGCTCAGTTGGTTGAGTATCTGGCTCTTAATCTCAACTCAGGTCATGAAACCAAGGTTCACGAGTTAGAGACCCACATCAGGCTCTGCACTGATGACACAGAGCCTGCTTTGGATTCTGTTTCTCCTTCTTTCTGCCCTACCCCCACTTGTGTTCGCTTTCTCAAAAAATAAATAAATAAACTTTAAGAAAAAGAACTTTACATTTTACATGAGCCACTTTCAGTTCATTTTTGCATATAGGTACTATTATAAGAGTTGGTTCAAGGTTTGGTATTTTTGTTTTGTTTGTGTGTTTTCTATTTCTGACTTCTCTGTTCTGTTGCATGGATCTATGTGTCTATCCTCTGCCAATACCACACTTTTTTAAATTTAAATTTTAGTTAGTTAACATACAGTGAATGTTGATGTAATGGCTATATAATAAATTTTGAAATTGAGAAGAGTTTTTACTTTAATTATTTTTCAATTATTTTAGTTATTATTTTCATTTGACTTTCTCTCTATATTATATATGTACTAAATTATATATATATAATTATATACTTTAAAAATATATATTAATTATATTTAAATTTAGAATATTAAATATATTTTTTAAATGTTTATTTTTGAGAGAGAGAGAGAGACAGAGCACTAGTGGTGGAGTGGCAGAGAGGGAGTCACAGAATCTCAAGCAGGCTCCAGCTCTAAGCTGTCAGTGCAGAGCCTGATGCAGGGCCTGAACTCATGAAGTGTGAGATCATGACCTGAGCCAAAGTCAAATGCTTAACTGACTGAGCCACCCAGGCACCCCTAAAATATTTAATATTTAAATATAAAATATATAATATTTAAATACAAATATATATTTTTTTTAATTTTTAATGTTTATTTATTTTTGAGAGAGACATACCACAAGCGGGAGAGAAGCAGAGAGAGAAGGAGACACAGAATCTGAAGCAGGCTCCAGGCTCTGAGCTTTCAGAACAGATTCCAATGTGGGGCTCAAACCCATGAACCATGAGATCATGACCTAAGCTGTAGTCAGATGCTTAACTGACTGAGCCACCAGGTGCCCATCAAATATAATATATTTTAATATATGTATTAAATAATATATAATATATAATTACATGTTATATATTATATATATAATTTAAAATAATCTTATTCAATATAAACAAAAAATCTTGATGAGCTTTTTGTAAGAATTGCATTAAACCCGTATCAGTTTGGAAAGAATTGATATCTTTACATCAATAAACAATAAACAAGGTATGCCTCTCCATTTATCTACTTTATCTTTTATCTCATCGAGTCCTCTAAAATTTTGTTAGATTTACATCTAACTATTTTCTTTTGTTCAGCATTTGTAAATATCATTGAATTTTTTTATTTAATTTTTTATTGTTAGGTTATGAAGCTACAATTGATTTTTTGTGTGTGTTTATTTATTTGAAAGATAGAGAGATAGAGTGCAAGGAGGGGAAGGGCAGAGACAGGGAGAAGGCCCTGCATTGTCAGTTCAGAGCCAGATGTGGGGCTCAAACCCACAATCTGTGAGATCATGACCTGACCCAAAACCAAAAATAAGATTCTTAACCAACTGAGTCTAGGATATTTTTTTGTAGATTCCTTGGTAGTTTCTTTTCTTTCTTTCTTTTTTTTTTTTTATTAAAGGATAGTTGACACACATTGCTACGTTAGTTTCAGGTGTATAATACAGTGATTCAAGAAGTCTATATGTTATGATATGCTCACCACAAGTGTAAATATCATCTGCCACATTCCTCAGTAGTTTCTACATAGACAGTCATAACATCTGCAAATAGGGACATTGTAATTTCCTGCTTTCTAATTTGTGGCCCTTTGTTTTCTTTTCTTGCCTTATTGCAGTGGCCAGCATTTCAATTAGTTTGTTGAATAATAGTGGTGAGACCAAATATCCTTGCTACGTTCCCAGTATTAGAAGAAAACTTTCCATTCTTTCATCATTAAGCATAATATTAGCTTTGGGAGATTCATAGATGATCTTTAGCATATTGAGGACATTTCACTCTTCTTATTGGAGGCGGTTTTTTTTTTAGGAATAATGAATGAATATTGAGGACATCAGCACGATGGAAAAACAGAAAGCCCCAGACCTCATTCTCCTATAGGTAAACTGATTTAACAACAATATGTGGTCCAAAAAACCTCTAGAACTTCAGAAGCCATTTAAGAAGTCACAACACCCCACAGAAGCCTAAAGCCAAGAACAGGTTCATTGAAATAAGTAAGAAATATTGTTTTATTTCTTTTTATTTTGTTATTTTTATTTTTTGTTTACAGTTTTTAGTTAAATTCTAGTTAGTTAACATATAGTTTAACATTGGTTTCAGGTGTAGAATTTAGTGACTCATCACTTACATATAGCACCCAGTGCTCATTCCAACAAGTGCCCTCCTTAATGTCCAGCATCCATTTAGCCCATCCCCCACTCTCCTCCCCTCCAGGAACCCTCAGATTGTTCTCTATAATTAACAGTCTCTTATAGTTTGCTTCCCTCTCTTTTTTTCCCCCCTTACCCTAAGTTCATCTGTTTTGTTCCTTAAATTCCACATGGGAGTGAAATTGTATGGTATTTGTCTTTCTCTGACTGATTTGTTCCACTTAGCATAACACACTGTAGCTCCATCCACATCATTGCAAATGGCAAGATTTCATTCTTTTCTGATGACTGAGTAATATTCCATTGTATATATATGTACTACATCTTTATCCATTCATCAGGTGATGGACATTTGGGCTCTTTCCATAATTTGTCTATTGTTGATAGCGCTGCTATAAACATTGGGTGCATATGTCCCTTCAAATCAGTATTTTTGTCAGGTCTCTGAGTCAGGTGAGACAGAAACCAGTTTCTCTGGTGATTCCCTGAGAAGTTGGAACATTGGATGCATACTTTGCTTTTCTCTTTCTCTCTTATTTCTGTTGTTTAATTTCAATTATGTCAGCCTGTTCCCCAACCTGGAATCACTCACTGCAACTGGGGGGTTGGGAAGCTCACTGGCAGCTTTTTGTCTGGGAGAAAAAGAGAAGAGAAAAGTATGCATCCAATGATCCAACTTCTCAGGGGACAACTGGAGAAACATTTCTGTCTCACCTGATTCAGAAACCTGACAGCACCAGCATACTTTGGATGTCTGGGAGCAACTAAAAACAATATAGAACTCAGTTTCTTGTTCAGTTGAAGAGAAATTGTAATACTGTAGACATAAACTAGTACTACTCACCACAATCATGATAAGTGTCTAGCTCGTGGCTTCCACCTTGGGAGGGAAAAATAGAATGGAATATATGCCCAATGGTCTGGTTTTCAGGGAGCTACCTAAGGGACTGTTTTTTTTTCTTTCCTGACTGGGAACACTGGCAGACTCAGGATACTTTGGATGTCTTTGGGGCCGCTGAAAATAAAAGAGAACTCTGTTATTCATTTTAGTGCCTGAGTATGTCCTACTAGTAGACTGATACCAGAGGAAGCAAGAAATTGCAAGTTCTTAAAAAGAAACCAGCCAACCTTTATAATTGAGAAATTACATACCCAAGCCCAAGAAAATGCATCCCCATAAAATGTTCAAAAGGCCATCAGAATTTCTAGTCATTCACTCGTATGAGGACTTTAAGAGACAAAACAGATGAACGTAAGGGAAGGGAAACAAAAATAATATAAAAACAGGGAGGGACAAAACAGAAGAGACTCATAAATATGGAGAACAAACTGAGGGTTACAGGAGGGGTTGTGGGGGGGGATGGGCTAAATGGGTAAGGGACACTAAGGAATCTACTCCTGAAATCATTGTTGCACTATATGCTAACTAATTTGGGTGTAAATTTTTAAAAACTAAAAATAAATTTTTAAAAAATTAATTAATTAATTAAAAAAAAGAATTTCTAGTCAGATGATCAGTGAAGACCTTTCACTATACAAAGAAAGTTCATGAAGACTAGGAAAAGTGGTTGCTTTTTCAAATGCGCAAATCACAACAACAACAACAAAAACAAAGCACAAGAACAAAATAAATCTTCAAAATCTGACCCTAAAGAAATGGAGATCTATGAATTACCTGACAAAGTATTCAAATTAATCATTGAAAATAAACTCAATGCACTACAAAAGAAGACAAACACAACCAAACAAAATCAGGAAAAATGTGAAGATACAATAATATCAACAAAAAGAAACTATAAAAAAGAACCACAAAATATTGTGGAGTTGAAGAATACAATAATACAATTTAAAAACTCTATTACAAAGCATAAACATCAGTTTTGATCAATCAGAGAAAAGAAAGTGATCCCGAAGACAGGTCATTTGCTGTTATTAAGCCAGAAAAAAAAAAAAAGAAAAAGCAATAGGAAAAAAAGTAAGGAAAACCTCAGATATTTATAGGGAATAAGCAAGATAATCAGGGAGTCCTAGCAGGAGAAGAGGGAGAAAAAGGGATAGTGAGTTTGTTTGAAGAAATAATGGCCAAAATTTCCCAAATCTGAGGAAGAAAAAAAAAAACCCTCTAACTTCAAGAAGCTTAAAGGACTCCAACTAAGATAAACCCAAAAGGGTCCAAAGACACATTACAAACAAATTTCCAGAAACCACGACAAAGAGAAAATCTTAAAAGTGGCAAGAGAATCCATCATGTTCAAGTGAGCTTCCATAAAATTATCAGTGATTTTCAGCAGAAATGTTATAGATCATAAAGGAGTCAGATGATATATCCAAAGTGCTGAAAGGAAAAAAAAAACTGCTATCCGAGAATACTACCTGGCAAAGCTCTTTCAAAAATGAAATAGTAATAAAGACCTTCACAGATAAATGAAAGCTAAAGAAGTTCATCAATACTAGATCTATCTTGCTAAGAATTGCTACAGGAACCCGAAGTTAAAAGGACACTAGACAGCAACATGAAATTATATGAAAATATAAAGCTCTTTGGTAAAGCATAGATAAATACAGAATCCTGTAATACTGTAGTAGCAGCACATAAATTACTTTTAATTCCAGTTTAGAATTTAAAAGATAAAAGCACAAAAAATAACTATGAGACTGTGCTAATGGTACAAAATATAAAATAATGTAATCTGTGACATCAGTAACAGAAATTGGGGGTAGGAAAGATGTATAAGAGTAACATTTGAATAGATTATTATAACAATATGTAATTTTATGCAGTCCCCACAATAGCCTCAAAGAAAATATCTATATAAGGTGCACAACAGAAATAGGAAAGAAATCAAAACATGCCACAACAAAGAAATTAATGAGACACAAAGAAAGGAAATAAGAGAGGAAAAGAACTAATTAAGGGACAAACAGAAAATAATTAACAAAATAAAAATACTAAGTCCTTTCTACCATTAATACTTTAAATGTAAATGGATTAAATAAACATAATGACAAGACATGGAGTAATTGAATAGATTAAAAATGCAAGATCCAACTATATGCTGTATACAAAAGACTTTAGATATAAAGATATAAACAGGTTGAAGGGAAAAGGATGGGGAAAGATACTTTTGCAAATGGTAACCAAAAGAGAGCAATGAAGTCCATACTTGTATCTGAAAATAAACTTTAAGTAAAACTGTCATAAGAGACAAAGAAGGATGTTAGATGATGATAACAGGGTCAAATAATCAGAAGGATCTAACATTTCTGCCATTTTGTAGGTCCTGAAAGTATTTTTAGAAGTCCATTTTTATTTATGTATAGCATTTTTACAGTGTATCTCTTTGCATAGATTCTTTAATGGTTATTCCACATTTTATATTTATATACATAGCATCTCAGCCTCCTGATGTCCTCATTTGACCAGTTCAAATGAAGTATAAAAACTTTACCTCCCTTTAAATTCTTTTGCCCCCCTGAAAAAAACTGTTAGAGAGGGAGGGAGCCAACCCATAAGAGACTCTTAAAAACTGAGAATAAACTGAGAGTTGATGGGGGGTATGAGGGAGGGGAAAGTGGGTGATGGGCATTGAGGAGGGCACCTGTTGGGATGAGTACTGGGTGTTGTATGGAAACCAATCTGACAATAAATTTCATATTAAATAAATAAATAAATAAATAAATAATAAATTCATTTGCCCAATATAATTTGTAATTACCATAAACATTTCTTTAACATAAATTTAGAACCATATCAACAAGGTTATAATTTCCCTCCAATAGTCTAACATAATTTAGAAATTGAAGATGAGAATAAAAGATTACTGTATTTATCTTTTTTCCCCCTTACTATGTGCTTTCTTCTTTCCAGATCTCAAGGTTTCTTCTTTTATGTAATTACTAGACATTGGCCATTTAGGAGTTTTCTATAGGAGACATAGTCAGATGACTAACTTATTTCTGAATTACAGTCCAGAGGTTGAAATCTCATCAGACTAATGACATCATAGTATATTTACTAGTTTCTCCATCAGGAGGACAATACCGAGAAAATAGAGAAATTTTGGTAATGATGAGAAAAACATACCACATATTTTCCAGAGGAAAGTAACAAATGTCATTCAAACTAGAAATTCCAATCACTATTTGAAAACAAGACAAAATGGCACCTGTCAGCAGAATATCTCTATGATTTATTCATTTCTTTTGATAATTTACTCAGCTTCCCATTGCTTTTTGTTCACGGGAACTTGGGTTAATGATGAGACTACTTCTTCACTGGGGTGAGAAGGTGAAAAATTCAGAGTGTGCAGGGCCACATCAGTGACTTTGGGATTCTGAAAACATTTACTGTCCTTCTCAGGTCCTACCTTGGTCAAAAACAAAATAGTAATCTTAAAAAGGCATCTTTAGACCATGACTAAACAGCCAACAGAGTATTGTTTTCCTTCCCCTTAACCTCTTCTGTGAAAAATATCCCCTCTATGTGCTGTAGGATTTGATTTTCTTTGAACCTGAAAAGATCCTTATGACACAGTCTCGTATCTGCTTGGTTTTCACTACATAGACAATAGGGTTCATAGTGGGAGGCAGGAGCAGATAAATATTGGCCACAATGATGTGGCAAGATGGAGGAATTGTGTGGCTCCCAAAACGATTAAAAAAGAAGCAGAAGAAGGCTGGACTGTAGGAGAAAACAATGGCACAGAGGTGGGCAGTGCAGGTGCTGAAGGCCTTCTGCCGAGCATCTGCTGAGGAGAGGCTCACCACTGCCCGGAGGATCATGGTGTAGGAGACTGTGATGCACAAGATATCAAAGCCCCCAATCAGGAGGGCAACCATCAGACCATAGATGACATTGACCTTGATATTTCCACAGGATAACTTGGCTACAGACATGTGGTCACAGTAGGTGTGAGGAATTATATTCCCTCTGCAGTAGGGCAGGCGCTTGGTAAGGAAAGTGAAGGGAATGATGAGGAACACCCCTCTGAAGAAAGTAGCAAGCCCAACCTTTGCAATGACAGGATTGGTGAGGATAGTTGAATAGCGCAGAGGGTAGCAGATGGCCACATAACGGTCCAGGGCCATAAGCATGAGCACCCCAGACTCCATCCCTGTGAAGGTGTGGACAAAGAACATCTGTACCAGACATTCATCAAAGCCAATTTCTTTGAGATGACACCAGAAGATGCTGAGAGCTTTAGGGATTGTACTAGAGCACATGACAATATCAGTTAGGGAAAGCATAGCTAAAAAGTAATACATGGGCCTGTGCAGGGAGTCCTCTAAGTGGATGAGGTAGAGGAGCCCACAATTCCCTACCATTGCCACAGCATACATGGAGCAGAATGGGAAAGAAATCCACAGGTGCATGTCTTCCAGTCCTGGGACTCCATTAAGAATGAATGAGGCTGGAGTCCAGTTTGTTTTATTCAGCATTAGCATGATCAATTAGGCTTAACATTCATGTGTGTTTTCCTAGAGTAGGCAAAAAAGAGAAGAAAAATATAGCTTATATATACTGCCTCCCTCTCACCTCAACATTTTAAAATTCCATAGTGCATTTTAATGATCAGTCAAAATTTCTAAGGTCCAAGGATTAGTTTTTATTGTCTATTTGTTTTGCATTGATTAAGTCATCTGTTCATCTAACAACTTCTTATTAAGCAACTCAAGTTCTCATCACCGACTTCACTATTTTTAAAATATTTCCATCCTCATAGATTTATAATTGAGTATAACTCTGTTAATGACTTCTCTAAAGAAATTTTTGTTAGAATACCTTACTTACCATTAATAACTATATGCATCTCCCTATTTTTTCCTAACTTTTCCCCATTTTTTTCCTAACTTTAGCAATGGGACACATTTCAGTTGGGTTCTAGTGGGAGACAACATAAATGGAAATTTAATATTTCTAATCACACATCAAATTCATTTCTCATCCAAGAGAAAAATTAATTAATCCAAATTCCCTACTTACAATTAAACTTCATTTTCAAGTTAACTAAATATTTGGGGTAGATAAATGGCATCTCCCTCTTTCATTAATCTCTTCATTTCTCATAAATATTTACTGAGCTCTTACAATGTGATCCTGTGGAGAATAAGACACAATTTCATCCTTTAAAGAATTGAGAGTTTAATGGAGAGACCAAGTGCACAGAAATAATCACAGTAAATGTAATAATTACAGTAAACATAAAAAACTGAAATAGAAGTATGTACATTGTCTTAAATAAGCAGTATGTTATTAAAATGGATGTGTGTTTTTGTTGGTGGGGTGTTCAGAGGAGGGATTGGTGATTGTCAAGAAGGACCATGTTGAAGAGAAGGCTTTTGGTATGTATTTTGAAGGAAAACAAGTTGTAAGGGAGATACATTTGTAAAAGAAATTCCAGAGGAAATAGTCAATAAGTACAAGTATAGAAATCAAAACAAACACATAAAGTAATCAATAAAAAGAAATCAAAACGATCAAGTCTATGAGAATTCACTTGTATGAAAGTAACAAATGATAACCTGGACATTTGCCCAGGAGCTAGATCATAAAGAATCTTGTAATGATAATACCTAATTCCTTGATAATGGAAAGTAAATACTAAAGAACTCACAAGAATCCAAAGGGTCAGGAATTTACTCCAAGGTGCTTTAAAAACTTATTAAGCAACGAAAAAATCAGAATCTTCCTCCTACCCCTCATGGGAATACTCTCTACCTCTACCACCACCACCCCATCCCCAGCAATGAGGGCAGAAGAAGGATATGAAAAACTTTGAGATATTGTGGTCTTTGCTCAATAGGTAAGCAAAATAAGAATTAATGGAAGATTGAAGCTGATTAAACTTGCAGGTAATCATTTATCTAGCAGATCCACAAACAAGCAATTTATGTAAAATTTCTGTTTCCTGAAAGGAAAGGACCTCTGGCCAAAGTTGCCAAACAACCTGATTGGTTTTCTTTAATCACCTTCCCAGTAACCCTATAATAACTAGAAATAGGAAAAGGTGCATATGATTTTCCATAGAAAATTGTCAACTAATATGGTAGAAATTTCACCAATTTATTAGGCAGAACACCTGGACCCCAGAGCTGATTTTTGTAATTCACTTAATCTCCTTGAGGTGTTTTTGATCTTTCAATGTCTCTAAGATCATGTCAGTACAATAAAAGTAGGGTCTTGGTGAAATACATGGATTTTAACCCCATCTTTCCAATTCCTAAAAGTATACATGTGGACAATTTATGTAACTTCCTTACAAATATATTACCTATCCTTTTAAATACTGATAAAAATATTATTGTAAGAAATACAGATTCCAGAAACCAAATACTGAAACACACATTAAGCCACCTAGTTAATGACAGAGGAAACAGATTAAGAACAAAAATGGCATTTTCAAGGGTCATCTGGCTAGCTCAGTCGGTAGAGGTTGAGAGTCTTGATCTCAGAGTCGAGAGTTCAAGCCCCAAGGTGGCACTAGAACTTACTTTAAAAAAAGGTATTTTCAGTATTATATTTTCAATATTATTGAGTCAATGGATGTGTGTTGAGAGAAAAAAGAAATACACCTTGTTCCCTAAATCATGTCATACACAAAAACAGGTTTAGAAAAATATAACAGCTAAATGTGAAATGTAAAATACACATCCTCTTTGGTATTTGGAGTATGGAAAAATTTGAAAACAACACAGCTGACCACTGCCAGCATGAAGCCTGCTTGGGATTTTCTCTTTCTCTCTCTCTGCCCCTCCCTCTCTTTCTCAAAACAAATAAATAAACATTTAAAAAAAATATGTACCAGTAAATTGAAAACTGAAAATATTTTTATGGGATTACAATTGCACTTTTTGGAAAGATGTATTTTTAAAAAATACTAGATAAGCATTCCTTTGATAAGCATTCCTTTTATACTCCTCAATCTCCTTTTTATCTGTACAGCTGTAGTCACTAAAACTGGCTTTATACTCACTCAATAACTAGTTCCCATTTTCAATATATTTGCAAAACTCTTCAAGATCCAAATTAAATACTTAAGTATTAACTACAAATTTAAGCAGCTTTATTATTCAATCAAAATAATTTGATACAACCGAATTCAGTTTCTTCCACAAGGAAATTTGACTTATATTATGCTGGCTTATAGACAGGATTACTGGAATAGTAATATTAATACATGACTATCACCAAACTTATAAAATGTAGTTGATATTACCTGTAGTATATCCTCATTCTTCAACCCTATAGGTAAGAAAATTTGTTTTTATATCCATGTTTTTCTTTTCATATGAGAGTTGTTTGCTCCATGTGGCTTTTACTACCCGGACACAATGGAATAAAGTCATAGCTCAGTCTCACTAGAAAATAATAAAAGAAAATTGCACTCTGATTTTGAGAAACAGGGGCAGGACAGGTAAGAAGCAAGAGCAATCTGGTCATTGATCTAATGGTGGAGAACTATTTTCTAACTGTTCTTCCATTTCTCATTGTCATGAGAGTGATTCATGCCCAACTTCCACCACCACTGAAATAAAGATTCCTATTTATATAGAGATATAACACAGAAAATCATAATCACAATAGCATTATGCTGAATCTTAATGCCATAGTTTGAAAAATACATATTTAATAAAAACACCCAATCCCACACAATATTTCTGCATTCAAATTGTGTGAATGAAATCAAAGATTTATTTCTGGAAAAATAATAAGCAGTTGATATATACACAAACCCTTCTCCACTTTATCTTATTGACAATCAGAAAGACAGAAACAAATACAGACAGGAAGAAAAAAAGAAAGAAAGACAAAAGGAGGGAAAGAAAGAAAGAAAGAGGAAAGAAAGAAAGAAAGAAAGAAAGAAAGAAAGAAAGAAATCTTGTCACTAGCCCCTCTTTTGTATGTCTTAAATACCTTAGTTCCTGGATAGCAAAACAGTGGGCAGAATGCAGTCTAGTCCAGGTATTTAAGATCTTGTTAAAATAAATCGCAATCCTAGAATGACTGTGCATGTGCAGCAGCCTATCTTCAACTTCCTTGATATCTGTACTATTGAACCAAGACTTTAAAGGAAAATGTGTGTTATGTGTCCCAAGGGACCATGTCAGAGTATTGGAGACACAAGTGTTGGTGTGGGGATCAAGCTATCCTCTGCGGGAGGAAGAAAAAGAGCTATAACTTTCCATTCTTAGTGCCCAAATATTGATACATAAATAAGTGAATAATCTCATATGTGTGTGTTTGTGTGTTAGCATGTATGTACAGGAAAGTAGAGACTGAAAATGAGCACAAGTTATTTTTACATAAAACTAGGACTTGATATTTATCACACATTTATATTTTCTTTTCCCCCATCATTGTCCTATGGAAAAATAGATCAAAAGCACTTAAGCAGAGAAGTTTTTCATTCACACACTAATTCATTTTATAATTTCTTCTTTTATTCATGTATTATTTCATCTTTCCTTTTGATGGCTGTTTATTGAAAACTTTCTATTTTCTAAGCTATGGTAGGAAATATGTAAACATGATCCCTGGTTTATTTTTTGTTTGTTTCAAGATTTTATTTAAAATCTAGTTAGTTAACATATAGTGTAATATTGGCTTCAGGAATAGAATTTACTGATTCATCACTTACATATAAGTGATGGCCCCTGGTTTAAAAGCTTACTTTTAAGGGAGACAAATGATGACTGTTATGGCAATATAAAAAAGAAAGTCACCAAAAGATTAGGCTTATTACACCCACATATTAATTTAGGAAAATTAGATCAATATAAAACCCTGAAATAATCATGACGGTAGTGATAATTTTTAAAAACATAACTAGTTTTAATTTTTTATCTATTTAAAATAGATAAAAGTAATACCAGCATACACTGAATAATTTGGCAAAATCGAAAGGTGTTTTAAAGGAGATCAAAAAGCACTTATAGTTCTACAACCTAGATGAATCTGGTATATTTTTATCCTGATTTTAAAACTACATATATGTAAATGTATTGATATGCATGTATTATGTATGTTTTAACAAAAAAAATGATGATAATATACTATAACATAGGCTGGTATTTTTTATAATATTATATAATTAGTCATTCCAAAATTGAGTTATTTTGATTGAATAAAAGATCATCCAACAAAACTAAAAGGCAACCACAGAATGAGAGAAGATATTTGCAAATGATGTAACTGATAAGGGTTAGTATCCAAAGTCTATAAAGGACTTTTCAAACTCAACCCCCAAAAAACAAATAATCCAGTAAAAAAATGGGAAGAATTGGAGTTTCTGGTGGTGTTCTCTGGTCCTTTCTAGTCTTTGTTGCTTTTGGTCTTTTTTTATATTGTTTTGTCTTTTCTCCCATCACAGAGTCCCCCTTAAAATTTGTAGCAGGACTGGTTTAGTGGTCATGAACTCTTTTAGTTTCTGTTTGTCTGGGAAACTCTGATCTTTCCTTCTATTTTGAATGACGGCCTTGCTGGATAAAGAATTCTTGGTTGCAGATTTTTCTGATCCAGCACGTTGAATATATCCTGCCACTCCTACAGCTTAAGTTTCTGTGGACACATCTGCTGCTAACCTGATCTGTCTTCCCTTATAGGGTAAGGACTTTTTTTTCTCTTGCTGTTTTCATGATTCTTTCCTTGTCTGTGTATTTTGTGAATTTGACTATAATATCCCTTGTTGATGGTCAGTTTTTGTTGAATCTAATGGGAGTTCTCTGAACTTCTTGGATTTTGATGTCTGTGTCCTTCCCCAGATTAGGACATTTTTTCCACTATAATTTGCTCATATAAACCTTCCCCCCTTTTTTTTCTCTCTTCATCTTCTGGGACTCCTATGATTCAGATACTATGCCTTTTTGTAGGTAACTGAGTTCTCTAAGTCTTGTATCATGCTCTTTTGTTTTTCTTTCCCTCTTTTTTTTCTGCTTCATTATTCTTCATAATTTTGTCTTCTATATTTCTCATTCACTGCTCTGCTTCATCCATCCTTGCCATCATGGCATACATTTTAGACTGCATCTCGGTATAGCATTTTTAATTCTTTTAACTCTGTAGAAAGAGATTTAATGCTTTTTTCAACTGTAGCTAGTATTCTTATTATCATGGTTCTAAATTCTAATTCATACATTTTGCTTACATCTGTGTTGATTAAGCTGCTGGCTGTCATTTGTTCCTGTTCTTTCTTTTGGAGTGAATTCCTTCATTTTGTAGGAAGAAAAAATTAACAAAATAAAAAAATACAATTAAAAAATTAAAAATAGGGCACCTGGGTGGCTCAGTTGGTTGGGTATCCGACTTTAGCTCAGGTCATGATCTCATGGTTTGTGGGTTCAGGCCCCACAAGGGCTGTTCTGACAGCTCAGAGCCTGGAGCCTGCTTCAGGTTCTGTGTCTCCCTCTCTCTCTGCCCTTGCCCTGCTCATGCTCTGTCTCTCTATCTCAAAAATAAAATAAACATTAAAAAAATAAAAACAAACCACAACATCAAATAAAGGAAGCTACATCCTAGTAGCGTTTTGGTTTTCTTGTTGAAAGAAGCTTGATAGAATAGAGAAAAAGGGGAAAGAGAAGGAAGAAAGGAAAAAAAGTAAGAAAAAATTTTTAATTAAAAAATTGTATAATAAAATAGAATAAAATGGGGCTCCTGGGTGGCTCAGTTGATTAAGCGACCAACTTCGGCTCAGGTCACAATCTTGCAGTTTGTGAGTTTGAGCCCCATGTCAGGTTCTGTGCTGACAGCTCGGAACCTGGAGCCTACTTCAGATTCTATTTCTCCCCCTCTCTCTCTACTCCTCCCCTGCTCACACTCTGTGTCTCTCTCTCAATAATAAATAAATGTTTAAAAAAATAGAATAAAATGAAATAAAGAAAATGAAATGGAATAAAAAATTCGAAAAATAAAAATAAAGTAAAAAATAATAAAAAAATAAAATTTTAAAAAGAAAATAAAAATAAAATTTTCTATTTCTGTATCCAAGAAAAAGAAAAGAAAGGGAAAAAACAATTTAAACCAAAACAGAAGCAAAAAAACCCCCAAGAAAACAAATGAACCAGCAAACAGAATGAAACCTAAATAAAGTTAAATTCAGTTTCCCCTAGAATTGAAACTATGAAGCTCTCTATAGTTCATATATCAAGCAGGTGGAGGGACTTGTGCTTGTTTTCTGGATGTCTTGGAGGGCACAGTTGGATGGGGCTTGGATAAACAGCTCTGTTCTCCACTAGATGGTGCTGCTTAGCTTCCTGGGATAGATCAGTGTGGTGCACATGCCCATGCATGTGCATGTGCGTGCATGTGTACATGGGAAAGGTGGAAGTGGCTTCTCCCAGCTCCCTAGTCTCTGGCATGGGAACTTCCTGCTCTCATCAACCCACCATAATGCAGCCCTTCTTTGTGTCAGGACTCCATCCACTCCCCAACTCTATCCTATTCCTGTCCAAGCCATCTGCCTACCAGGTGGCACCTCCAGAGTTTTATCTCAGATGGTGTTGTGTTTCAAAACTCCATACTTCAGAGACCCCTGCAGCTTAGACCCATGCTGGTTCTCCGGGAGAGGGTCTTGCTGAGCAATGTCTTGTGCTGTTGCCCAGTGGTAGAGGGTCAGAGATTATGGCATAGCACAACACACAGTCGGTGCCTGGTTTCACCACACTCTGGCTTCTTCGTCCCAATACCAGCAAACCTGGCTGCTTTCAGGGGTCCCCTGGGACTTTTGCCTGTGGGGAGGCCATATGGCCTCAACCAAATGCACTCCAAGCAGGAAAACCACTCCTCCCTTCATGGCAAGTGGACCCCTCACACCACACAAACTGGAACCTGAGGATTCACCCTACTTCCTCATCAGAGCACTGCAAGACACTGAATTCTAAAACTTCAGACTCTGCACTCCTGGGAGAAGTGAAACCCCCTCCTTTCTCCCCATCAGTGGCTTTGGGGAACAGATCTCTTGTTCAATCACCTGCAAGTGTTTTCACTTGTTCTCTTTCTTTCTCTCCAACTACTTTCAGGGAGTGTTTTTCCTATACTCTCCTGATGCAGCACACTCTCCCCCATTCTCTGTCCTCTCTTCCCCAAAACACCTCCCTACCTCTGTGGCTTTTCTCTCCCTCAGTTCACCTCTCCACACCACGCACTTCCAAGCTCTGTGGCTCAAGTTATGCAGATTTTTGTGCTATCCTCAGATCAATTTCCTAGGTATACAAAATTTTTTTGTGTGAATCTAGGTAAATTTCAGGGACGAAACAACCTGAGGGTCTCCATGCTGCTCTGTCATCTTAACCGTAAAGAAAGTAGTTTTATGAGTCCTCTGGAAATTGGGTATTTTTTTCTATCAGCATTTAAATGAAAATAAATAAATTCAAGTTTATGTGGGAAGCCAGAATTTACTTTTAATATTTAACTGTAAGATGAGTGACAGTATATGGTATGGAATAGAACTATTAACATGTGGTAGGCCTGTGCCCCAAACTAATCCTCAATTTTTATGAGATAATCCATAAAATATGCCAGCTACTTAATGATACTCTAATCATAGGATCAGTGGAAACAAGCCCAGATCATAATGAGATTCATGACATATTAAGGTAAGCCTTATTTTTGCTCTTCATTGGTTTTAGCATCATGGAAAAGAGAAGAATATTTCCAGGGAAAGGTTTTTCACTGGGATAAATATCCTGCACCTGCCTGTTGCCTTACAGACTTCTTTATTTCTATCTGTAGATCTGCTTCTCACCTCTTCATGCTGCCTACATCCTATTAGTCATGGCAGAGGAGTAGTTGCAGTAGATGTGGTGGTGGTTTAAGTAAAGCTCATGAGTCATTCAGAGTCTCAGCAAGAGACAAAAGGTACACACAAATGAGAGTCTCAGGAGAATTAAATGAAGTTGCCATTAACTGGCTTGTAGTTGAGGTGAAGGAAACAAAAATGGATGTTGAAAAAAATAGTGGAGACCAACATAATGACTTGATTGTGTTCTTGTCCAACATAAGGGAGAGAAGATTTTAAAAATATTCTTGGGTAAAACCATACAAGCTATAGCTATTGCAGATGGGCTACGTGGCGAATGCTTCATTGGCACATCCAGCCAGAACCCCAATGTCAAAGTGGGCTAGGAGAAGAATAAATAACTGAAACTCTCTTCTTGCACTCGAATCTCCTGCCAGTGATTCCCATTGGTACAACCTAAACTGGTGCTGGGAAAAAAGGAGCCCAGGTTACACAGTATATGAGCTTAAGACCTTTAGGGTATAGAACACTGCAGAAAGGGTGGATAGAGATCTGGAAAGGCAAATGGAACAAAAGATAGATTCTTTTGTGCATCTATATTTCTCTTTCTCTCACTCTCTCTGTCTCTCATTCTCTCTCTGTCTCTGTCTCTGTCTGTCTCTGTCTGTCTCTCTCTCTCTCCTCTTCATATCTGCCTACTCATCTGTATCCTTTGAGTTATGTTTATCCAGGTTTCGTCATATGGCCCTGTTCTATCCCAAGCCGCATCATAGACTGATTGAGCTTTGCTCATCTGAAGTATTTTCTATTCCTCCCTCTGCAGGCACATTATTGGAATGACACTTGTTCACACAGACAGACGTTGCTCCTAAGGAATGGTTATCAATAAACAAACATGATCTATAGCTCAAGTTATAGATCATTTATTTCTTTGGTTGTGTGTGAGTGTGCTTTTGTTATTATATTACATTTTAATTTAGGAGAGAGATATAAATATTATATTCTAGTTTTTATTCCATTTGATTGTTTTGGTAGAAAGTCTTTCCTATTCTCAAATTTATCCAGCTCTTATCAATATTTTGGAGCTACTGTGAATATTTTTTTGTTCTTGTTGTTGTTTTCAGATGGTTTTACAATGTGAAAAAGACATCTCAAAGGCATTCACTTTTCCCATCATATTTGAAATTAGCTAAAGTTCATGTACATCATGGAGAAGGTCTCTGGTGCCTTGTTTTCTTTTCTAAGCTCAAACAAAACACCTTTTGGAAGCCTGCCCTAAGTTCTTTAGTCCTAAGTGCATAAACCATAGGGTTGAGGGAAGGGGGGATGATGTTGTGCAGCACATTGAGTAGAACTGGAACCAAAGGGACCTTAGTTTCTGCCAGATGAGTTACTGAAATCACTACAACAACAGTGTAGAAGAAGAGGATAAGGATCAGATGGGAGCTACAAGTGCTCAGAGCTTTGGAGGCAGCTTCAGCAGAATTCAGTTTAAGTACAGAGCGCAGAATCAAAGTGTATGACAATATTATAAGACCTAGGTCACTCCCCATTACAAGCCATGCCAGAACCAATTGGCAGATGCTGTTTGGCCTCCTGTCATCACAAGCCAGGCTGGTGACCCCAAGGTTAGAGCACAGGCAGTGCTCAATCTCATTCCTGGAACAATAATTACGCTGGGCTGCTAGCACTGGCACTGGAAGGGAAAACAAACTGTTTCTTAGTACCATGAGCACAGTAGCTCTTAAGATTAAGGCCTTGGTGACGATTGATGGGTAGCGAAGAGGGTGACAAATAGCTATGTATCTATCAAAAGCCATGCAGAGGAAGATACCAGACTCCATGCTCACAAAGCAGTGAATGGCATAGATCTGAGCAAAACACTCAGGAAGGCTGATGACCTTGGCATCAAACCAGAAGATGGCCAGGATCTTGGGCATGATGGTGGTGGCCAGGCCCATGTCCACCACAGAGAGGATGCCTAGGAAAGAGTACATAGGCTGCTGAAGAGCAGGGTCCTGGCAGATGGTGATGAGGATGAGGATATTAGCACCAATTGCTGAGAGGTAGAGTAGTGCCAATGGTAAGGAGAGCCAGTGTTGCCAGCTGTGAATGCCTGGGAGTCCCATCAGGATGAACTCAGACACCTGGAACTTGGAGCTATTAGAGCCTTTCAGAGATGCAGACATTGTTTCCTAAGAGGAAAAAAAAAGATGGGTTTCAACGTTGCTTTCTTTGAGCCATATTATCATCAAACATTATTTTTAACCTATCTCCACATAGCATAGTTGGTGCTGTAACCAAATGAACTCTGTTGTACATCCCTTACTATAATTTAAGATAAAGTACTATGAAGTTCTGGGGGTTTTATAGTAGAATCAAAACTTATAAGGAGCAATTATCACGGTTGACTATTGAGGGACAATTCAGCATGCATCTCAAATCTCTATTTGCCTTATCCTTATTTATTTCAATTCGGGACCATCACAGCATTAAGGAGGGCACTTGTTGGGATGAGCACTGGAGGTTATATGTAAGTAATGAATAACTAAATTCTACTCATGAAACCATAATTACACTATGTTAACTAATCTGGATTTAAATAAAATTAAAAGAAAAGAGAAGAAAAGAAAAAAGAAAAGAAAAGGAAGGAAAGGAAAGGAAAAGGAAAGGAAAGAGAAAAGAAAAGAAAAAGAAAAGAAAATGGGACCATCACATAAATAAGATTCTAGTTTTTTTTCTTTTGAACTGTCTTCATCTCTTCAGAAATTTTGTGGAATCAAGTGGATGTGTGTTTTCTTCATATTGTCTCAATACTGCTTCAGATTTTTATTAACTGACTACAAGGAGACTTTAAATGCAGAATTATCGAAGATGAAATTTTGTAGTTTCACCATTCCTAGTTGTTATAGATGTCCATTAAGGTTTTATATAGCCTCCACAAATTTTATATCACAGACTTTAAGGATTTTCAAACATAAGTATGATGCAAATTAGAACAGAAATAACTTTTTTTTTAATATTCGACTTTATATCGACTTCTAAGAAGATCACAAAAGACTAGCTTGAAAAATTAAGTGATCATGACTGAATTTGTTGATTTAAGGAGTGACTTAATAGAGACAAATCTTAGAAATTTGTTTCTAGTTTAGTCCTAGAGAATCTACAAAGGCATATAAATACAGGAATTAGACACAGGTAGTATGATAATTTTGATTTTATTAACAAACAAGAATTACTTGCCCATATATTGAAGAAACTATCATTGTATATTCAGATTCATCATGGTTGAAACTAGACTCATCTTTCTTTCCGCTGGTGTTTTTCATGTACTTTTTATTCTATTCAGGATCCCAACCAGCCAAGCCTGAAAATAACAAACCAGCCTTTTCTTTTGGCCAGCAATTGCTCCCTTCTCCTGTGGTTTCTTCCTCTTACTTCATCATGCAGCCCGTCTCCTGAGTGTTGCTGCTTCTGAGTCTTACCTGCTCTCTCTTGTGCCTCATGCTTCCTTCCTTTGCTCAGCCATCTGAAATTCCTAAAACTGGTATTCTCTTGCTTAGAATGATCCATGCCCTCACCCTTTCTTTCAAATAGTTTAAATTCCTTCTAGCACATAAGGCAGTTATGGATTTATTTTTGATATAATTACTTTTAAATATAGAAAAACAAATCTGAAGAAATATTAAAATTCTCTCATATTATCACCAACCAAAGAAGGTTCATGTTAACAACTAGATGCATTTTTTTTTTCAGAAATGTCTTGCCTCCTGTTTAGATAACATGTACCGCCTAATTATGGGGAAATCATCCTTCTTTAACGGTAATGTAATTTGGTGAACACGAAAATTATCTGTACGTATTCGCAGCAGATTTTAACCAAACAGACACAAAGAGGCTTGGAGGTGAAACTAGTTTGACTCTGGACTTTTAGGTCAGAACTCCTGAGGAGTTCAACTTCACAGCTCCATCTCGAGAACTTGGACGTGTGTGACCCACTTGACTGTATGGGGTCTGGTATTTTTGTCAAATACTCACTTATTATTATATATCATCATATCAAAGACACAGCCTTGTATCTTTGATGTTTTCTCTTCGTTGATATTAGTGTGATACCGTTAAAAGAAGGAGCAGATTTGAGCTCACAGAAAAGAAATAAGTGTTTTCCATTTTAGCACTTAAAGGTTGGCAAGACATGGAGTGTGACCCTGCTACGTAAGACAGTTAATATATTCATCCTGAAGACAATCTAGCAGCTGTTTTAAAAATGAGGTCACTTCTAAATCACCACACAAACCCTATCTTCTCTAATTCTAGCCCTAATCCCTTTGAAAAAGCTTCTCCAAGCCTTTATTTCCTCCTAGGACAGAGAAAAGAGTAAATCCCTTGTACAAAATATTGCCAAAACAACATAAGAAAAGATTAAGGATGAGCCATTGGAATAAACTTAAAAACATTTTTTAAAAAAAGGGGTACCAGGATGGCTCGGTCGGTTAAGCATCTGACTCTTGGTTTCAGCTCAGGTCATGATCTCATGGTTTCATGAGTTCAAACCCCCCCATTGGGTACTGTGCTGGCAGCATATATCCTGCTTGAGATTCTCTCACTTCCTCTCTCTCTGCCCCCGCCCCACCCCACCCCCCAACAAGATATCTCTGTCTCTCTCATAATAAATAAATAAGTTTAAAAATAAATTGTTTTTTTTTTAAAAAGGGATGCTCCATTGGATGCTCTGGGGTTTTGCCAGTGTGAGCATGCCAAGGTTTTAGTACTTAACTGTGGTCAGGGGCAGAGACTCATAGTCTGAAGTCCTGGCAATGGCATTTTTTCACTGGGAAAGGTTTCCTACCTGGAGCCTGCTTGAGATTCTCTCTGTCCCTTTTCTTTGTCCCTACCCCATCATTCTTTCTCTCTCTCTCTCTCCCTCTTTCTCTCTCTCCATCCTCAAAATAAATAAATAAACATTAAAAAATGATTAAGATATTACTGGGATGCCTGGGTGGCTCAGTTGGTTAAGCATCCTACTCTTGATTTCGACTCAGGTTATGATCTCATGGTTCATGAGATCGAGCCCTGTGTTGGGATCTGTGTTGACAGTGCAGAGCTTGCTCGGGATTCTCTCTCTCTACTCATCCCCCACTTGTGCACTCTCTCTCTTTCTCTCTCTCTTAGAAACTAATACACATTTAAAAAATGAATAATAGATGGATAAATGACTGCACAAATAAATACACAAATAACATTTACACTTGAATTTTATAATTAGTAACTATAATCTAAATATTATTACTTGGAAGGCATAAAAGTAACTACTATAGGAAAAGCAATAAAGAACAACTTACTGAAGACTATTAGGAAAGACAAATAAACAAAGCATTCCCATGATAACTATGGAAATAAAGGAAATACAAAGAATGTGCAAAGAAAAAAAAAGATGACAAAAGTGGAAGAGACATATTGGTTTGTTAGTAAATATAAATTATTTGAACTACCCATTTATTTAATTATAACTCTAATTAACTTTAAAACTTATATATGCATTACCAAAAAAGTGTATCAGAATGAAAGCTATACACAAAAGTTTAAAATCTGTATTCTTTTTAGGTAAACAAGATACCAAAGAATTGGGGAGAATAAATTAATGTCAGGAAAAGAGAATTCAAAGCAAAACATGTTGGTCAATATCACTTAGGGAAAATAGAAATCTTGACAGTGTGTAATTAAAGTTAATTGTATCAGATTATTTCATTTCCAGGTTTGATAAGGTTTCTTTACAACCCACACCATAAAAACAATTAAATTCACTTTCTCAGTTTATTAATACAAAGGGAAAGTTTTAAAATGAGGGCTTCTCAAATTTACACTTAAATCATATGTCAGCTTGTTAAAGTGACTTTCAATTTTCTGTTTAAGAGAAATGTTTTGTTCATCATTTTAAATTTTAGCTTTGGAATTTCAAGGAATGTATTAATTTTCATTTGTATAAAAACCACAAATACGACTTTGCAATTAAAAAAAATGTTTCTCTGAAGAACAGAACTGCCAAGAAGCTTTTATCTTTAGACTTAGTAAATTCATAATTTATATTTATAGGTAACATTATATACTCTAAGTTTTGTTACACATATGTCGTTAAGAAAAATATAAATTTAATTTTTTAATGTTTATTTCTTTTTGAGAGAGAGTGAGACAGAGTGTGAGTAGGGGAGCGGCAGAGAGAGAGGGAGACACAGAATCTGAAGCAGGCTCCAGGCTCTGAGCTGTCAGCACAGAGCCCAACACCAGGCTCAAAACCAGGTACCATGAGATCACGACCTGAGCCAAATTCAGACACTTAACCACTTGAGTCACCCAGATGCCCCAAGAAAAATATAAATTTAAAACAAATTATACACACACAGTTACACTTGTAATCAAAAAAAGATTTATAAAATTATCTTTGAATAACTTATTAAAATTGAGTATAAACTAGTCTATAAGGATCACTATTCTTTTCTCCCTCTATCCCATTTTAATACATTGGACAATCTCTCTTGAATGATTGAACTGTGATGTTCAGTCATTGGTTACTATACTTGTATTATAAATAGCAGGTGCACAATGCAATATTACAGCTTTTGAAGTTAGAGTCTCATAACAAGAGTGAACGATATTAGTTCAGTGTCTTGATTTCTACCCAGAAAGAACTGCTTGGGTTGGAGAAAAAGTTACTATGTTTTTTTATCCAAGTGTATTTCCTTACATCTATTGCATTTTAACTATATATCTGTGTATAGGAGGCAGGTAGAGAAAACAAGAAACACATAAGTACCACTAGGTCTATCTGGGTGGCTCAGTAGGTTGAGCGTCCAACCTTTGATATCAGCTCAAGTCCTAAAGTCTCAGTCCTGAGGTCAGGCTGGGAGAGGGGGTCTGCACTGATGGCTGATTGCTCACAGCATGGAGGCTGGTTGGAATTTTCTCTCCCTGTCTGTCTGTCTCTCTCTCTCTCTCTCTCTCTCTCGCGGTCCCTCAAAATAAATAAATATTTTAAAAACTCATAAGTACCACTAAATTGAAAACTAAAAATATTTTTCTGGGATTACAAATGCACTCTTTGGAAGGATGTATTTTATAAAAAATGCTAAACATTCTCTTTACACTCTTCAATTTCCTTTTTATCTGCATAGCTTTAGTCACTAAAACTGGCTTTACGCTTACACAATAATTTGGGTCCCAACTTCAATATATTTGCAAAACTCTCCAAGATCTAAGTTAAAGAACTAAGTATTAACTACAAATTTAAGCAGTTTTCTCAAAACAAATTTAAAAAATTTTTGATGCATCAGAATTCAATTTCTTCCACAAGGACATTTGACTTACATTATGCTGGCCTGTAGACAGGGTTACTGGAATGGTAATGTTAACACATGACTATCACCAAACTTACAAAATGCAGTTTTGATGTCACCTGCTGTCTCATTCTTCAACCCTAGGTAAGAAAACTTGTTTTTCCACAAGACCATCTTTAATTCTTTACATCCATGTTTTTCTTTGCCTATGAGGGTGTGGCAAAGACATACCCATGTGCTTTTTGCTACCCAAAAACAATGAAGTAAAGCCATAGCTCAGTCTCTCTAGAAAATAATAAAGGAAAATTGCACTCTGATTTTGAGGAACAGGGGCAGGACAGGTAAGAAGCCGGAGTGAACGGGTCATTGATCTAATGGTGGAGAACTATTTTCTAACTGTTCTTCCATTTCTCCTTGTCATGAGAGTGATTCATGTCCAACTTCCACGACCACTGACATAAAAATTCCTATTTAGATAGAGATGTAACATAGATGATCATAATCACAATAGTTGTACTGAATTTTAATGCCATATTTGGAAAAACACGTATTTAATAAAAACACTCAAATCCACACAATATTTCTGCATTCAAATTATGTGAATGAAATTGAAGATTTATTTCTGGAAAAATAATAAGCAATTGATATATACCCAAACCCTTCTCTGCCTTATCTTACTGCCTATTGAAAAAAAAAGGAAAGAAACAAAGAAACAAAGAAACAAAGAAAGAAAGAAAAAGAAAATTCTGTCACTAGCCCCTCTTTTGTATGTCTTAAATACCTTAGTTCCTGGATAGCAAAACAGTGGGCTGAATGCAGTCTAGTCCAGGTATTTAGGATCTTGTTAAAGAAATCACAATCTTAGAATGACTGTGCATGTGTAGCAGCCAATCTTCAACTTCCTTGATATCTGTACTATTGAACCAAGACTTTAAAGGAAAATGTGTGTCATGTGTCCCAAGGGACCATGTCAGAGTATTGGAGACACAAGTGTTGGTGTGGGGATCAAGCTAAACCTCTGCGGGAGGAAGAAAAACAGCTATAACTATCCATTCTTAGTGCCCAAATAGTTATACATAAATAAGTGGATAATTTCATATGTGTGTTTGTGTGTTAGCATATATGTACAGGAAAGTAGAGAATGAAATTGAACCCAAGTTATTTTTTTAATTTATTTTTTAATGTTTATTCTTGCCAGAGAGGGAGACAGAGCACAAGTGGGGGAGGGTCAGAGAGTGGGAGACAGAATCTGAAGCAGGCTCCAGGCTCTGATCTGTCAGCCCAGAGCCCAACGCAGGGCTCTAACTCATGAACTGTGAAATAATCACCTGAGCTGAAGTCAAAGCTTAGCCAACTGAACCACCCAGGCGCCCCAAACACAAGTTATTTTAAATTAAAACTAGGACTCGATATTCAGCACACATTTATGTTTCCTTTTTCTCCCCTGTCCAATGGAAAAATAGATCAAAAGCACTTAAGCAGAGAAGTTTTTTTCTCATTCACACACAAATTCTTTTTTCTAATTTCTTCTTTTATTCGTGTATTATTTCATCTTTCCATTTGGTGGCTATTTATTTAAAACTTTCTACTCTCTAAGCTATGCTAAGAAAGATGTAAACATGGTCCCTAGTTTAGTTTTATTTTTGTTTCAAGATTTTATTTAAACTCTAGTTAGTTAACACATAGTGTAATATTGGTTTCAAGAGTAGATTTTAAGAGAAGAAAAGACGACAATTATGGCAATCTAAAAAATACGGGGAACAAAAGTTTACACTTATTTCACGTATATATTAAGTTAGGAAAAAAAATAGATCAATATAAAACCCTGAAATAATCATGATGATAGCAATAATTTTTTGAAAAATTACTGATTTTAATTTTTTATCTGTTTAAAATAGGAAAAAAAGTAATACCGACATACATTAAAAACCTGAGAAAAAAGAACGGAGATCAAAAAGCACTTATAGTTCTCCAATTCAGAAGGAATCTGTTATATTTTTATCCTGATTTTAGAATTACATATATGTAAATGTGTTGATATGCATGTATTATATATGTTTTAACAAAAATGATGATAATGTACTGCAACATATACTGATATTTTCATCTAATATTATATAATTAATCATTCCAAAATAGGGTTATTATGATTGAATAAAACATCATTCAATGAAACTAAAGGCAAAGAATGGGATGAAAGAAAATATTTGCAACTGACATATTGGATAAAGGGTTTGTATCCAATGTCTGTAATGAACTTATGCAACTCAGCACCCATAAAACAAATAATCCAGTGAAGAAATAGGCAGAAGAGATGAATAGGCACTTTTCTAAAGAAGACATCCATATGACCAACAGACACATGAAAAGATGCTCAACATCACTCCTCATCAGGGAAATACAAATCAAAACCACAAAGATACCACTTCACAGCTGTCAGAATGGCTAAAATGAACAACTCAGGAAACAACAGATGTTGGCAAAGATGTGGAGAAAGGAGAACCCTTTTGCACTGCTGGTGGAAATACAAACTGGTGCAGCCACTGTGGAAAACAGCATAGAGGTTTCTCAAAAAATTAAAAGTAGAACTACCCTACAGCCCAGCAATTGCACTACTATGTATTTGGTAGAATACAAAAATACTGATTCGAAGGGGCATATGCACCCCAATGTTTATAGCACCCCTATCAACAATAGAAAATTAATGGAAATAGACCAAATGTCCATCAACTGATGAATGGGTAAAGATGAGGTGGTATACTACTCAGCGATGAAAAAGAATGAAATATTGCCATTTGGAACAACATGGATGGAACCAGGGTATTTATGCTAGCCAAATAAATCAGTCAGAGAAAGACAAATATCATATGAATTTACTCATATATGGAATTTAAGAAACAAAACAGATGAACACAGGGGAAGGGAAGGACAAATAAGATAAAAACAGAGAGGACGCAAACCATCAGAGACTCTTAAATACAGAGAACAAACTGAGGGTTACTAGAGGGGAAGTGGGTGGGGGGTGGGCTAAATGGGTGATGGGTATTAAGGAGCGCACTTGTTGGGATGAGCACTGGGTGTTATATGTAAGTAATGAATCGCTGGGTTCTACTTTGGAAGCCAAGACTGTGCTGTATGCTAACTAACTTGAATTTAATTAAAAAATAAACAAATAAATGAACTGTGAGATCATGACCTGAGCCCAAATCAAGAGCCAGATCCTTAACCGAATGAGCTATCCAGATGCCCCTTTTCCTATGCTCTCATGTCTTATGTTCTGGTTTCCTCGATCAAACACCCTTAAATTCCAATATCTTGACTCCTGTTAAGACGTACTATCTTTCCCTTGCAACTCACTCATAGTATAGTCACAACGAGATTTAACCTTAGTTACCAGCTTGGAAACCGTGAGAGGGTAATAACCGTACCAGGAGACACACATCTTCATTGAGGTGTCTTCATTCACCTTCCCACATTAAGGTAGCACTAGCTCTTACAAATAAAGGGGTAGACCAAACTCTTTAACGATTCAGAGATATGCAGAGCCAAATCCTCAATGGGCATCCATCCAGAATCCACATCCCATTTTTCAGAATCCCAGGTTTTCCAGACCAAGAACAAGTCCTTAGTATAAGATACCTGTCTTGCTGAGCATTAAATGACTATTGAGTTTTGCAATTCCATTTTCAAGGCCAAATTTACTCCTCGGCTATGTTCTTTTTTTTAAATATTTTTTAAAGTTTATTCATTTATTTTGAGAGAAAGAACACAAGCGGGGAGGAACTCAGAGAGAGGGAGAGAGAAAGGATCTCAAGCAAGGTCTGCACTGTCAGCACAGAGCCCAATGTCAGGCTCAAACTCACAAACTGTGAGATCATGACTTTAGCCAAAATCAGGAGTTGGACGCTGAACTACTTGAGCCACCCACGCACCCCAGCTGTGTTCTTTTTAATTCAAGGTATAAGAGTCTCTGCAAACACTTTGAAATCTATTACACTCAAATTTACCCTCTGTTAACTGTCTTTGTCTTCTCATCATTGCTTAACACGGTCTTCAACTTCTACAATAATAATAAATGGGGTGGGATGGGACAGATTATTTACACTTTTCACAAAAGAGGAGCAAAAAGGTGCCACTAAACATGTAAATAGGCACCAACTTCTCTAGTCATTAGGAAAATGAATGGAAATTGAGTCTCTCATGACATAGCAATACATATCAAACTAAATCACTGAGATGAAAAAAGACTAATAATACCAAGCATTGGTGAAAACATGGAACAACTGTGGGTAGGAGTGTAGATTTAAATTATTTTTGGCCTGTCTGCTAATGACGAATATATGTATGACCATCAGGTCCATTCCTAACAAAAATGCATACATAGTTTTATGAAAACACATCCATAAGAATGTTCTTTGTAGCATAATTGTAATATATTAGTAATCTAAAACTGGAAAATGCCTGAATGCCCATTATTGCTAGAATGGGTAAATAAAACCCCACAATGAAATTCTAGATAACAATGAGAATAAATAATCTACAATCACCTGCACATATGGCGAATGTAGAGAGCTCTTGTGAAGTGCTGTGAATATTCTTTTTCCATATATAGTCAACAGGTATGTGAATTCCAGGTTGTTAGGATTCCTCAAACTGCAATTGTGAAATTGTACCTGTATATTATAATTTATCAAGAACAAAATGAAATACATTGCTGAGAGAATGAAGGAGATAGTATGGTAAAACATACTACAACATTTCAAGTACTCAATACCTATATTTGTATATTATTTCAGACTGCAATTTTGGCATGTTTTCAAAAGTAAATGCCATGGAAAGCAACCGAGTTTGCCACTAAACAAATTCTCTTCTATGTGCCATCAGAGGAAATGTTAATTCTACCCTCCATCAAAAAAATTTGACTATTTTAAGATCATCAAATAGGGGAAATAGTCACATGGAAATTCTTCATCATGTATGATGCCAAGAGAGGACAGATGAGATTTGCCAAAGATAACATGATTGGAATAGCAAGGAAACACAAGTTGGACATGTGATGAGCATGGTCTTCAAGGGCCTCTTCTCATGTTGCAATTTTAAAGTTATACTTGGTGGCATAGGAGCACGTGGGTATTCAGGCTCATCTCAGGAGAAGCTTCTAAGAGAAAAGGACAAGTACTCTTAGACCTGAAGCATTAATAGGATTCTGAAGGATTGAAACGAAAATGACAGTGTTGCCTCTTGTTGCTATTTGCTATTTCCTACCCACATCTCACTGATACCCTTGGTTTTGGGACACAAGGTCCTCTGTCCTTTTGTTGCTCCCTGCCGGTCCCCCTCCAATGTAGGTAATTCCTATTCATTCTTCAAGGAAAACCTTCGGAAAGACTCAAATGTCCCTTGGATGTGATAATACTGACACACCCTCTAAATAATCTTTAAATAATGTAGTTACAAAGGCAGCCATGATTAGAGGTAAGGAATTGATTTGTTTGAAGAATTATTCTTTCATTTTATTTACCTCATGATACTATAAAAATCAATATAAATGTAGAAATTTCCAAAATTCAATGAAACTTGATATTGAGGGCATTTTGTATTTATAATTACATCCTCAGTGTCTAGCAAACCATATGGAACATATAAGATACTCAATACATTTTTTAAAATAAATAATAGATGGAGGGGCACTGGGTAGCTCAATTGGTTAAGTGAGTGACTCTTGAATTCAGCTCAGGTCAAGATCTCATGGTTGTGAGATCGAGTCCCGCCATCAGTCTCTGCACTGAGCATGGAGCCTGCTTGGGATTCTCTCTCTCCCTCTCGCTCTCTCTCTCTGCCCCTCCTCCATTCATTCTCTCTGTCTCTCTCTCCCTGTCTCGAAATAAATAAATAAACATAAATTAAAAGATTCAGATATTACTGGGGTGCATGGGTAACTCAGTTAAGCATCCTACTCCCGATTTTGACTCAGGTCATGATCTCATGGTTCATGAGATCGAGCCCCTTATGGGCAGTGTAGAGCCTGCTTGGGATTCTCTCTCTCCTTCTCTTTCTGCCCTTTCCACACTCTCTGTCTCTTAAAAATAAATACATAAACATTAAAAAAATAACTAATAGATGGATAAATAAATAAATAAATGACATTTTATACTTGAATTTTATAACTAGTAAATTATCATCAACATATTATTACTTGGAAGGCATAAAAAAACTATTACAGGAAAAAGCAATACAGGACATCTTCCTCAAGATTATTAGAATAGATAAATGAATAAAGAATTCCAATGATAAAGTAGGTAACGAAAACACAAAGAAAGTGCAAAGAAACAGTAAGATGACAAAAGTGGAACAAATATATTGATTTGTCAGTAAATATAAATTATATAAACTGCACATTAATTTAAATATAATTCTAATTAAGTTTTAATATTATATATGTGGTACAAAAGAGTATATCAGAATGAAAACTATATACAAAAGTTTAAAAACTGCCACACACACACACATTTATTTTAGGTAAACAGAATACCAAACAATTGGGGAGAATATATTAAGATCAGAAAAAGAGAATTCTAACAAAACTCTTAGGTCAAGATCACTCTGGGGAAATAAAAAGCTCGATAGTGTGTACTAACCTAATTGTGTCATATTGTTTCATTTCCAGCTTTGATAAGGTGACTTTACAACACAAACCATAAAAACAATTATTCACTTTCTCAGTTTATTAATACAAAAGGAAAGTTTTAAAATGAGAGTTTCTCAAATTTACACTTAAATCATATGGCAACTAGCTAAAATGACATTGCCATTTTCTGTTTAAAGTAAATGGTTTATTCATAATTTAAAATTTTAGCTTTGGAATTTCAAGGAGCGTATTAATGTTCAGTGTGTATAAAAGCATCAAATATGACCTTAGAATAGAAAAAATGTTTTTCATTGAAAGCCAGAATTGTCAATAGGCTTTTATCTTTAGACTTACTAAATCTATCTGTATCTTTTGGGTTCTGTTTATCGAAGTCTGGTCATCTTGCCCTATTCCATCCCAAGCGCCATCATAGACTGATTTGGCTTTGTTCATCTGAAGTATATTCTATTCCTCCCTCTGTAGACACTGGAATGACACTTGTTCAGTCAGACAGACATTGTTCCCAAGGTACAGCTATCTATAAACAAGCATGATCTGTAACTCATGCCCCAATCACTTATTTCTTGGTTGTGTGTTTTTGTTATGTTAATTTTTATTTGCGGGGAGAGATATAAATCATAAATTCTAGTTTGTATTCCATTTGGTTTGGTAGAAAATACTTCTCCTCCAATATATTCAGCTCTTGTCAATATTTTGGAGCTAATTAGAATGTTTTTGTTGTTGTTGTTTCCAGATGCTTATACAATGTGAAAAAGATATCTCAAAGGCAATTCACTTCCCCCTTCATATTTGAAATTCTACTATCCATCTTAGAAGGAGCTGAAGTTCATGTACATCATGGAGAAGGTCTCTGGTGCCTTGTTTTCTTTTCTAAGCTCAAACAAAACACCTTTTGGAAGCCTGCCCTAAGTTCTTTAGTCCTAAGTGCATAAACCATAGGGTTGAGGGAAGGGGGGATGATGTTGTGCAGCACATTGAGTAGAACTGGAACCAAAGGGACCTTAGTTTCTGCCAGATGAGTTGCTGAAATCACTACAACAACAGTGTAGAAGAAGAGGATAAGGATCAGATGGGAGCTACAAGTGCTCAGAGCTTTGGAGGCAGCTTCAGCAGAATTCAGTTTAAGTACAGAGCGCAGAATCAAAATGTATGACAATATTATAAGACCTAGGTCACTCCCCATTACAAGCCATGCCAGAACCAATTGGCAGATGCTGTTTGGCCTCCTGTCATCACAAGCCAGGCTGGTGACCCCAAGGTTAGAGCACAGGCAGTGCTCAATCTCATTCCTGGAACAATAATTACGCTGGGCTGCTAGCACTGGCACTGTAAGGGAAAGAAAACCGTTTCTTAGTACCATGAACACAGTAGCTCTTAAGATTAAGGCCTTGGTGACGATTGATGGGTAGTGAAGAGGGCGACAAATAGCTATGTATCTATCAAAAGCCATGCAGAGGAAGATACCAGACTCCATGCCCACAAAGCAGTGAATGGCATAGATCTGAGCAAAACACTCAGGAAGGCTGATGACCTTGGCATCAAACCAGAAGATGGCCAGGATCTTGGGCATGATGGTGGTGGCCAGGCCCATGTCCACCACAGAGAGGATGCCTAGGAAAGAGTACATAGGCTGCTGAAGAGCAGGGTCCTGGCAGATGGTGATGAGGATGAGGATATTAGCACCAATTGCTGAGAGGTAGAGTAGTGCCAATGGTAAGGAGAGCCAGTGTTGCCAGCTGTGAATGCCTGGGAGTCCCATCAGGATGAACTCAGACACCTGGAACTTGGAGCTATTAGAGCCTTTCAGAGATGCAGACATTGTTTCCTAAGAGGAAAAAAAAAGATGGGTTTCAACGTTGCTTTCTTTGAGCCATATTATCATCAAACATTATTTTTAACCTATCTCCACATAGCATAGTTGGTGCTGTAACCAAATGAACTCTGTTGTACATCCCTTACTGTAATTTAAGATAAAGTACCATGAAGTTCTGGGGTTTTTATAGTAGAAAGTAAATTTGTAAGGAGCAATTATCACAGTTGACTATTGAGGGACAGTGCAGCATGTGTCTCACATCTCCATTTGCTTATCCTCAGTTATCTCAATTTGGGACCATCACATACATAGGATTCTACTTTTTTTTCTTTTTGAATTTTCTTTATTTCCTCAGAAATTTTGTGGAATCAAGTGGATGTGTTTGTTTTCTTCATATTTGTCTCAATATTATTTCAGGTTTTTATTAATTAACAACACGGAAAATTTTTTAAAATACAGAAATATGGAGATGAAATTTTCTAGCTGTACTATTCAGGGTTGTTATAGAAGTCCATTTATGTTTTATATAGCCTCCACAAATTTTATACCACAGACTATAAAGATTTTCATGCGTAAGTATGGTGCAAATTGGAAGAGAAATAACTTTAAAAATTTTTTTAATGTTTATTTATTATTTTGAGAAAGACAGACAGAGTGTGAGCAGGGAAGGGGCAGAGAGAGAGTGAGACAGAGAATCCGAAGAAGGCTCCAGACTCTGAACTGTCAGCACAGAGTCCAATGCTGGGCCCGGACTCACTAACTGCAAGATCCTGACCTGAGCTGAAGTTGGATGCTTAACCGACTGAGACACCCAGGCACCCCTAACTATTTTTTTTAATATTCTGATTTGTATGGACTTCTGAAAAATTCAGAAAAGGATAGCTTGGAAAGTTAAATGATCATGACTGAATTTGTTGATTTAAGGAGTGACTTAATAGAGACAAACCATAGATTTTTTTTCTAGTGTAGTCCTAAAGAATCTATAAAGGCATATAGATACAAGAGTTAGGCACTGGTAGTAAGATGATTTTGATTTTATTAACAAACAAGAATTACTTGCCCATATGTTGAAGAAACTGCCATTGTATATTCAGATTCATGTTCAAAACTAGACTCATCTTTCTTCAGAAGCTGGTGTTTTTCATGTACTTTTTATTCTGTTCAGGAGCCCAACCAGCCAAGCCTTAAAATAACAAGCAAGCCTTTCCTTTTGGCCAATTGCTCCCTTGTCCTGTGGTTTCTTCCCCTACTTCATCATGCAGACTTTCTCCTCAGCAATGCTACTTCTGAGTCTTACCTGGTCACTTGTGCCTCTACTCATGCTTCCTTCTTTTGCTCAGCCATCTGATCTTCCTAAAACTGGTATTCCCTTGCTTAGAATGATCCATGCCTTCACCCTTTCTTTCAAATAGTTTAAATTCTTTTATAGCACATAAGGCAGTTGTGGATTTATTCTTCATATAATTACCTTTAAATATAGAAAGACATATCTGAAAGAAATTAAAATTCTCTCGTGTTAACACCAACAAGAGAAGATCATGTCAGCAACTAGATGTATTTTTTCTTCAGAAATGTCTTGCCACCTGTAAGTTTGGGTAAACATGTACCCCTTAATCTTGGGGAAAATCTTCCTTCTTTAACAGTAACGTAACTTGGTGAACACTAAAATCATCTACATGTGTTCACAGCAAATTTTAACCAAGCAAACACAAAAGAGGCTTGAAGATGAAGCTACTTTGACTCTGGACTTTTAGATCAGAACTCCTGAGGAGTTCAGCTTCATAGCTCCATCTTGAGAACTTGGACGTGTGACCCACTCGACTGTATGGGGCCTGGTATTTTTGCCAAATATTTATTATTATATATCCTCATATCAAAGACACAGCCTTGTATCTTTGATGTTTTCTCCTGATAGATATTAGTGTGATACAGTTAAGAGAAGGAGCGGATTTGAGTTTACAGAAAGGAAATAAGTGTTTTCAATTTCTTTTAGCACTTAAAGCTTAGCAGGACATGGAGTGTGATCCTGGTATGTAAGACAGTTAATATATTCATCCTGAAGACAATCTAGCAGTTGTTTTATAAATGAGATCACTTCTAGATCATCACACAAACCTTATATTCTCTAATTCTAGCCTTAATCCCTTTGAACAGCTTCTCTAAGCCTTTATTTCCTCATAGCACAGAAGAAAGAGTTGATCTCTTGTGCAAAACAACATAAGAAAAGGTTAAGGATCAGCCTCCATTGGATGCTCTTGGATTTAGCCAATGTGACCATGCCAAGGTTTTAGTACTTAACTGTGGTTAGGAGCAGAGTCTCACAGTCTGAGGTCCTGGCAATGGCAGGGGTTTCCTACCCGGAAAGAAGACACAACTCTTTGAGAATGAAGCTTTCACATGAGGTGAGAATGTGTTTTCAGCTCACACATAGCATAGAAATTATGAGATTCTGGATTTTATGGGGAGTAGTAAACAGCTCAGTGATCTAAAGATAATAGATTTCCCTTGGAGACATGAAGAGAGAACAGCCCATAGAGAAAGCAGAATTCCTAAGATATTAAATCCCACAAGGTTGGAAGGGAGATTGATTCAGAGACACACTTCCTATCGATGTAAACTGAGAACTTACATAAGCAGAAAAATGTCTTCATTTATGAAATCAAAATAGCCCTATACAAAGTGGGCAACTTTATTAGTGTTTAAATTGTTCTTAAGTACAAAATTTCAGGGGATTTTAAATTCTGTGGTTATGTTGTTATGCTTAAAAAATAAACTGTTAAAAGAGAAAGTATTTATTCACCCCATATATATCTATTGAGTTCCTACTGTGTTTACAAAATATGGCAGGCATAAAATCGTCAATAAAACTGCCATGGTCCCTGTTCTCATGGAAACAGTGGCCTAGTTGGGGCAAGGGGGTAAAACACTAAGTAAAGAATCTAACAAATCTACCTATAGACTGGGAGAAGTGCTTTGAAGCAAAAGCCCCCAGAAATATGAGAGCATATAATGGGGAGAATTAATTTAGTCTTGGTGTCAGAGAGGGATTTCCAGAAGAAACACCGGTTTGTGTCAAGGCCACGTGTTTGAGAAAGACTTAACTATGGTGTGGATTTGGTAATGGGAAGGAGGGGGAGGCAAAGGAGCCCAAGAACTTTAAGATGCTGAAGTGAGGGGATCACGCGAAATTCAAGTAATAAAAGAGGATAAATGTGGCTGGAGCACTAAGAAGTGACAGAAATGAGATATGGTGTGAAACAGAGTTGTTGAGCTGACAGAGGCCAGAGACTTGTAAGCAAATTTATGCAGGGTTATAAGGGACCACTGAAAGCTTTTAAGGAGAATTAGGACCTCGCAGCAATGTGGACACCAGATTAAGTGTGGCAAGGGTAAATATAAGTAAATCAGTTGAGTAACAGTAATCCCAAAGGAGAGATGACTTTATCTTGCACTAGGATAGGGGCAGTGAAGATAGAGAAAAGTGAATAGATTTAGAAGGTATGTTGAAGATAAAATTGATCACTTTTATGACCAAAGAACAATTTTTTTATTTTTTTTAACTTTTTTCTTTAAAAAATTTTTTCTCTATTTTTTTCCTTGAGTATAGTTGATAGAAATGTTACATTAGGCTCAAGTGTACAACATAATGATTCAACAAATTTATACATTGTATTATGCTCACCAGAGTGTAGCTACCATCTGTCACCATACAGGGCTATTACTACACCTCTGACTATATTCCCTATGCTGTATATTTCATCCCCATAACTTATTCATTCTGTAACTGAAAGGTGTACCTACCTTCACTTTCACTGTTACTCCCCCCCCCCCCACCGTGCTGCTGGCAACCATTAGTTTGTTCTCTGTATTTATAGGTTTGAATCTCTTTTTTATTTGTTTATTCATGTGTTTTGTTTTTTAATGTTAAAAAATAATTAAAATATTTAAAAACATTTTTTAATGTTCATTTAATCTGAGAGAGAGAGAGAGAGAGAGAGACAGACAGACAGAAGATCCTAAGCAGGCTCATGCTAACAGCAGAGTCAATGTGGGGTTCGAAACCACGAACCATGAAATCATGACCTGAGGCAAAGTTGGACCTTTAGCCAACTCAACCACCCAAGTGCCCCTGTTTTGTTTTTTAGATTCCACATATGTGAAATCATATAATATTTGTTTTTTCTTTGTCTAACTTATTTCACTTTCACATGTTGTAGCAAATGGCAAGATCGCATTCTTTTTTGTGTCTAATATTCCATTACATATATATTTTTATTATAATATTATTCATTATATATATATGTATATATATATATATATATATATATATATATATATATATATATTTACTTCTTTATCTATTTGTAATCGATGGACACAGGTTGCTTCCATATCTTGGCTATTATAAATAATGCTTCAATAAACATAGGGATATGTATATCTTTTAGAACTAGAATTTTCATTTTCTTCATATAAATACCCAATAGCAGAATTATTGGATCATACAGTATTTCCATTTTTAATTCTCTTCATAAATTTCCAGTAGCAGAATTATTGGACCATATGGTATTCCTATTTTTAATTATTTAAGAAAGATCCATACTCTTTTCCGCAGTGGCTATACCAGTTTGCATTCCCAAAAACAGTGCACATTTTTTTCCACATTCTCATCACCACTTATTATTTCTTGCCTTTTAGAGTCTAACCATTATAATAGCAATATCTCATAGCGGTTTTAAATTTCCTTCCCTGTTGGTTAGTGATGTTATGATCTTTTCATGTATTTGTTGACCCACTCTATGTCATCTTTGGAAACATGTCTATTCAAGTCCTCTGTTCATGTTTAAATTGGGTTATTTGGGGGATTTTGGTGTTCAGTTGTGTAAGTTCTTTACATATTTTGGATATTAACCCCTTATTGGATATATCACTTGGCAAATATCTTCTCCCATTCAGTAGGTTGTCTTTTTGTTCTGTTGATGGCTTCCTTCACTATGCAGAAGGTTTTTAGTTTGGTTTAGTATAGTTTCTTTTTGCTCTTGTTTCCCTTGACTTAGAAGACAGATGAAGAAAACTGTTGCTGTGGCTGATGGCAAAGGAATGACTACTTATGTTCTCTTCTAAGGGCTTTATGGTTTCAAGGTCTCGTAATTAGATGACCAAAGAACAATTCTTTTTTTTTTAATGTTTATTTTTGAGAGAGACTGTGAGTGGGGGAAGGGCAGAGAGAGAAGGAGACACAGAATCCGAAGCAGGGTCCAGGCTCTGAGCTGTCAGCACAGAGCCTGACTTGGGGCTCAAATTCACAAACTGCGAGATCATGACTTGAGCCAAAGTCAGATGCTTAACCGACTGAGCCACCCAGGCACTGCAACCAAAGAACAATTCTAGTGTTTGATATATGCAGTGGGATGGCACCTGATGTTATTCACATTCTTAAGGAAGATTGGAGAAAGACCAGGTTACAGGAGAAGAGAATAAATTCAGATTAGGTCACGACAAGCATATGATACATTTGAAACATGCATGTAAAGATTGCTTATCAACACATAGAAAAGTAGTTGAGAGCAAAATAGCAATTTTTTAAACTATTTTACATCCCCACCAGCAGTGTCTGAGGGTTCCAATTTTTCTACATTCTTGCTAACCTGATTGTTACTGGTTTTTTTTAGAATAATTATTCTCTTGGATGTGAACAGTATCTCATTATAATTTTGTTTTACATTTCTTTAATGACTAATAACGAGCACCTCTTCATGTTGCTTACTGACTTATTTCTATCTTCTCTGGAGAAAGATCTATTCATACCCTTTGCTTGGTTTTTAACTGGTTTATCTTTTTATGACTGAGTTTTAAGAGTTCTTAATATATTTCATATACAGGTCCTGAAATAGCATTTTGAGGGAAAAAAAATGGAGGGACCAATATATTAACTGACAATTGTTGTAATATAGAATATATTCTCCTGGATTATTTGTTGACACATAATTTTCATAGTAATCTCTAACAATCACATGTGTTTTGTATGGTATCAGTTGTAATGTCTCCTCTTTCATTTCTGGCCTTATTTGATACCTCTTTCTTTTTTGCTTAGTAAGTTCAGCTAAAGGTTTGCCAATTTGTTTGTCTTTTCAAAAACCTAGGCCTCACTTTCATTGATATTTGCGATTGTTTTTGTGGTCTCCATTTTATTTAGCTCTACCTTTTGTGATTTCTTTCCTTCTCCTTGTTTTGGTCTTCATTTGTTCTTTTTCTAGTTCCTTGTGGAATAAAGTTGCTTTTGAGATCTTTCTTTTTTCTTAATATATGCATTTAGTGTTAGAAACTTTCCATCTAACCAATTTAACAATAAATTTCATATTTAAAAAAATAAAAATAAATTTAAAAAAAGAAAGTTTCCATCTAGAAATTGCTTTGGCAGCACTCCCTAGTGTTTGTGTCTTATGTTTTCCATTTTCAAATGAAAAGGAAGAGTCTTTTGAATCTTTTCAATATTAATGCCTTTTTCACTCTTTTAATTTTATTCTACTGCTTGGACCTCTAGTACAATGTTGGATAGAAGTGGGAATGGTTGACATCTTTGTCTTGCTATTATCCTCAGGGAGACATATTTTCATATTTCATCATTAATTGGGATATTAGCTGTAGGTTTTTTGTGCATGCCTTTTATCAAATTAAAATTTCCTTCTAAATTTAGATTTTGCTGTGTTTTAATCATGAATGGATATTTAATTAAAACAAATTTTTTCTTACTCTGTTGTAGTAATCTTATGATTTTTTTCCTATTTAAATCTATTTCGTCATATTTAAGTTGATTACTTGTGTGTGTTCTCAGCCAACCTGCTTTGAGTTCCTGGAATAAATCCCACTTGGTCATATTTATTACCATACAACATCCAACACTCACATTCACACATGTACGCACATGCTCATGGAAATTTTAGGTAACTGATTTCTTTCTTTCTTTTTTTTAATGTTTTATCTTTTATTGAGAGAGAGATTATAAGCAGGGAGGGGCAGAGAGATAAAGGGGCAGAGAATCCAAAAGGGCTCCATGCTGACAGTAGCAAGTCCAATGTGGGACTTGAACTCATGAACTGCGAGATCATGACCTGAGGCGAAGTCTGACACTCAACCAACTGAGCCACCCATGTGTCCCATGATTCATTTTCTTAATAGATGTATGACTACTATAACCTTATATTTCTTCTTAGATCACTTGAAGTGTTTTTAATACATGTCTGTCTCATCAACATTTTCAAATCTATTGGGATAACGTTGCTCTTGACACCTTCTTTTTGTTTATTTTGATAAATGTTTTATAGTTGCTTGAGAAATAAAACTATACTTGAAGCTGCTGGATGTTGTTTACTTAACAGGGCAATTGGCTTAATTTGCTTATGTTCAGATATTCTATACTATTTAGATTTTTCTAATTCTCTACGTTTCAGTTGCTGCAACTATGATTTCACTGTGGATTTGTCAATTTCCCCTTCTAGTATTATCCATCTCTTTGTCTGTATATATTGTTATGTATGTATAATGATATTAAGCATATACAAAGTTAGGTATATTTCCTGTTGGATTGCTACTGTAATCACGGTGTTATGGAACCAGGCTGGAACGCTGGCAGAAAAACCAAGCGGCACTCGGAGATCTTGGTGGATTGAAGATTTATTTACACCGGTGGGCTCAGAGGAGACCGTTTCTCCAAATATCTGAGTGCCCAATGCAAGCGGGAAGGGTAATTTATAGTTGTCAGCCTCCATATTCGTGGGGGGCGGTTCGTTTGCCCTGGAAAACAGGGCGAAAAGAACCCAGAAGAGGGGACTCCAAGCTAGAGACCAGAGCATGTTTTAGTCCGTCAGCTATCTTATGGTGTAAAACTTTATTTATTTTCCCAACAACGGAATGTTGCATTTTATCACTCCTAACATTTATTGTGTTAAAATCTACTTTGTCTGGTCTAGCCACACAAGCTTTTTCTCATTTTATATATGTGTGTGGATGTTTAATGTCTTCTAACAATACTAAGTTTTTAAGGATATTGTCTTAATTTTCATTTCACTTCCTTTCATTGACTTGCTTTGTCAACTCATACTAATGTAATACTGCCATAATTTTTGTCAAGTTTTCCATGTTCCTATTGTCTTTTGCATCATGTTCCATCTGTTCTTTTCTTTGTTCCTCTTGCCATTTTTGGACCAATAAAATAGGTGTTATTACTGCCATTATTGTATTTTTCTTCAGTGTTAGTTTTGTTATGCATTCCAATATTTTGTTCTGAGCTTCCATCAGGTAATCATTATTCTAAATTCTGAATAACATACTTACTTTAGTATTTCCTCTCAGCTTTAGTTTATATGAATAGGTATTTATGCTATCTTTTTTTTTGAAGGATTTTTCATTAGAATTCTGAGTTGTAAGTATTTTTTCAGCACTTCCAAAATATCATTTGTCTTTTGGCTTCCATTGTTTCTACTGAAAAGTTGCCCGGTAGTCTAAAGTCTACCTACAAAGGTAATGTGCAGAGATTATGACTCTGCAAACACACTCCACTGTGTATATTCAGAATAAAATATCCCCAGTTCCATAAGGGCCAGGGTGTGTGTACGTGTGCATGTGAGTAAAGATGCTCAGCATAGTGTTATTTGTGGTGACAGAGACTGAAAAAACTTAGATATACATAATCAGGGAATGATTAAGAAAATAGTGTTGGTTGCATGCTAGGAAAGTCTATAAAATAATCACAAGCAAGATTTGAAGCATAAATAATTTTATTAAAAATACATTTTTAAAAATAATTGAGTTAAAAGTAAGCAATGTAATATTTTAGCACAATGAAACAGATGTAAGTTCCTAAAATAAACATTCAGTAAATGACCTCATAGTCACATGTTTAAGAATATATGTCAAACACATAGAGAATGTCACTGGATGATAGGCCTGAAGATTAGGAATGAAATAAGATCAAAGTAAAAACAAAAAGCAAAACAAGAAAAAGACCTAGAAATGACAGTGTGCCATTAAGAAAAAAGGTACCAGGAAGTTTAGTTCACATTGAACTTGCACCAGAGTTTCCGTGAATCCATTAATGAATTAATAGTCTGGCATCCATTAGCCTACAACGGCATTTATGGCTATGTTTGCTGGAATGCCCAGGGAATGAGTGCTAAAAGAAGAGATTTGAACCCAGGGATATGCTAATATAAAGAAATCCAGAGGACTAGAGAAAACAAATGGAACTATATGAAGTGTTCTGTGAGAAGGAAGAACGACTTCGAATGTCTGATGTGTTGCAGCATTCAAGAAAAGGGAGGGTTTCTAGATGAAAGGACTAATCAGTTATATTCATATTGTTGAGAGTTAGGGCAAGATGGGCATGGAGAAGGACCTTTTGGCTTTAGGAACATGAAAATCATCTGTGAAATTGACAAAAGCAATTTCAGTGAAACGATGAGATGGAGGATATTCTAAAGAAAAAGCCAGAAGTGGTTAAGCATTACTTCAAGATGTGTATGTAAGTAGAGGTCATAAATATTGGTAACCTTTAAAGAAGATTTGCTATCAAGGTGGACAAAGAACTAAAGTATGAAAAGGGTGATTTTGTGATAAAAGTTTACTTGTTTTATGCCTTTATAAAATGAAAAATACTAGAGGTGAATTACAAACTAATGGAAATTAATGAGCATCAATTACCAGCATCAGAGGAAAGTAATTCTTGGAAGTTGGGCAGGAAAAATCGACTTTGCAATCTTCTCTATGTGCTCTGTGACAATGCTATAAAACTATTATTATTTGTAGCTTCTTACTTCATGTTAATTTAGAAAGAACTTGAATATCACACAGAAAATATTAGAGCCATTCTCTTAGTTAATTATCAGCTCAAAATAAGAAAAATAACTATTGTTCCCCAGAACTCTGTACTTCTAGAAATACATTTATTATATTATATTATATTATATTATATTATATTATATTATATTTTATAACTGTCATTATTATTATATTTCATATTGTTCTATCATTCATAACTCCTTCCAAACTGTGCATTCATTGAAAACCATCTTGAAGAAAACAGACAACCCACTAGTTGGGAAGGAAGCAATTATGTGAATGTCTCATTCTAGGAGAGATCCAGTCAGATACTAGGTCACCAAGTTTTTCATAAGACCCCAGGATCTTACATTTCATGATACTAATGACCTCAGAGAACACTTTCCAGTTTCGTATTTTATAAGTGACTGAGAAAACAGAGCACTTTTGTGAATAATGAGAATGTATAATACATATTTCCCAAGGTTAAATCATAATGATCAAACTGGAAATTTCATTTACAAGTAAAAAACAGAACAATTTGAGTCATCTAGACCCAGATCATTAGTTTCATGTGATTCAGTGTTCTGGATAATTGGCCTAGCTTCTCATTAGTATTTTTCTTTTTTGGAACCTATTAGTACCAAGACCTCAGCTACACAGAAAACCTGCCGGTAAAAAGCTCATATGGGGGTAATGAGGAAAGAAAAATTACTTTGGTATTCTGCAGAAAATTTAACGGGAATAAATTGTCCATCATGCTTACCTGGAAATATTATATATCTATTCTGGGAAACTCTCCTGCCTAAACAACAGAGAGTAGCATTCTTTCCCTTTTCACCCAACCCAGACTAATATTCGTTTCATATGCTGTGGGATTTGAGGTTCTTAGAACCTGAAAGGATCCTGATGACACAGTCTCGTATCTGCTTGGTTTTCACCCCATAGACTACGGGATTCATCGTGGGAGGCAAAAGCAGATAGATATTGGCCACAATGATGTGACAAGATGGAGGAATTGTGTGGCCCCCAAAGCGGTGGGAAAAGAAGGAGAAGAAGGCTGGACTGTAGGAGAAAACAATGGCACAGATGTGGGCAGTGCAGGTGCTGAAGGCCTTCTGCTGAGCATCTGCTGAAGAGAGGCTAACCACTGCCCGGAGGATCATGGTGTAGGAGATTGTTATGCACAGGATGTCAAAGCCCCCAATCAGGAGGGCAACCATCAGACCATAGATGACATTGACCTTGATATTTCCACAGGATAACTTGGCTACAGACATGTGGTCACAGTAGGTGTGAGGAATTATATTCCCTCTGCAGTAGGGCAGGCGCTTGGTAAGGAAAGTGAAGGGAATGATGAGGAACACCCCTCTCAAGAAAGTAGCAAGCCCAACCTTTGCAATGACAGGATTGGTGAGGATAGTTGAATAGCGCAGAGGGTAGCAGATGGCCACATAACGGTCCAGGGCCATAAGCATGAGTACCCCAGACTCCATCCCTGTGAAGGTGTGGACAAAGAACATTTGGACCAGACATCCATCGGAGCTGATTTCCTTGAAATGGAACCAGAATATGCTGAGGGCTTTAGGGATTGTACTAGAGCATATGAAAAGGTCAGTTAGGGAAAGCATGGCTAAAAAGTAATACATGGGCCTGTGCAGGGAGTCCTCTAAGTGGATGAGGTAGAGGAGCCCACAATTCCCTACCATTGCCACAGCATACATGGAGCAGAATGGGAAAGAAATCCACATGTGCATGTCCTCCAGTCCTGGGATCCCATTAAGAATGAATGAGGCTGGGGTCAGGTCTGTTTGGTTTAACATTAGCATCATCAACCTAGGATGATCATTAATCATCTTATAGAATTTGTGGGTCCTCCTAGATAGAGATAAGAGAAGAAAACATCTTGATCACAGTCACTGTCTTCATTTCTTTTGCCCTTCTCCCCCAAGACACATTTCAATGGCCAAACAACCAATTTTTCTGACTTCCGGGGAATATGAATATAAACATTATTTAAACCAAATAGATTATTTTATATCTGTGCATTTTTTAATTCATTCATCACCGTAGGCAACAAATACTCTTTATTGTGTAATAGCTGCCTAGTTCGTTAATAGACAAATGACATCCATTTATAAAGGACAAAGTTTGGTTATTATTTTTTCTGAAGCTATTTTTGTTTAAATATATTATTTAAATATTGATAACTATACATGTACTCCAGAAAAATAAACACGAAAAATCATTGGACTTGAAATAAATCATATTTTGAGAAAAAATATAGTAAAATATTTTGCATGTGGGCATTAGGAAGTTGGAGATGGGGCTAGAAACAGGGCCCAATCATGACACACTCTATCAATTTCTGAATAGGAGGATTCTTCTAAGGAAATAGCCTGAGGGTCACCCTGTTTCTCAGATATCATATTGAAAAGTACAGGTGCCAGAATTCTTTAAAAATTACTGAAATATATTTTAATTACTATTATTTGGAAAATACAAAAGGGACCTCTAAGAATAAAAGCAGAAGGTAAATGCATAAATCATTGTAAAAATACTAACTAAACAAAACATTCCCATTATGAAACAGAAGGCAAAGGATTCCTAAATAAATCAATAAAATGTTAATGTGACAAAAGACAGATAAAATATGTTGATTTGGACTATTAGGATAAATTATTTAAACTGCCCTATATAAGTGGACATAAATCTGTTAATTTTATAAAAATGTATATAGGCAGTACAGAAGGTCATATGATAAAGAAAACCAAACAACAAAGTAAAATAATGTACAATCATCAGAGAAATACATACAAAATTTGGAGTAGACCTATTAATTTCACATGAAGTAGTAATTAAAGCAAGAAAAATTGGGTCCAAATTTTTTTAGAAATTCTGAGTAGTTCTAATGATAGGATGACTTTAATGTTGACTAAATTAAAGTTGATTGTTTTAAGCATGACACTTCTACTCCATCTTTGATAAAATATCCATAACTCAAATCATGGGATGCGCAGAAATCCTCTTATGCAACTTATTAGTATATAGTTGGTATTAATATGAAAACTTTCCAAATTAACACTTAAATCTGATGAAAGTGCCAGTTTTCAAATTAATGCCAATGATTTGGTTTTAAGGTAACATTTTTGCTTTGTTATTAATCTCCACTTAGACAAACAGTCAAAATATGATGGTCTTGATTACAGAGAGACTAGGATATCTAGGCCCTCTAGGACTAAAACTACAACCCTGAGTTTACCAGTGTTTTCAATGGATTTAGAAAATTGTTTGCAAATGGGTTTACAACATTCAAAGAACTGTTGTATATCATTTACCAAAATAAAAATTTAAATATATATAGCACAGATAAATATGTTACAATACTGGGAACATAACCCTTAGAGGGCATGTTTTAAAACAACTTCTGGCACTTTTGTACTATTATTCTCTTAAAAAAAAATACATTTAGTCTGTAAAATTATAAACTCTTACTATTATGGTCATCTGTCTGCCTCAGTCTGTATCTCCTTGTGCCTCTAAATACCCACGTCTGCAGCTTCGTCTTTAATGTAAGCCAATCTTGACAATTCCAGACAATGCTTAATTCCAGGTCTTAATATTTCCCCTATAGCTTACTATAAAGTAAACTTCTGTATGTGTTTTTCCATAAAGATCACTTTGATCATTTAGGAATGGCTTTATTCTTACAGTAAATTTTAGGTTCTGTACAGGTTCAATTCATTTGCCAAATGCCCTGTTAGTGATATAAGTTTAAATGAAAGCAACCCAGTATCAATCACGAAGTTAATCTATTGCTTTAAAACAAATTTAAATTTGTTTCCAACAGTTTAATTCAATACCTCTTTCCAGAGAGAGGTACTGATATTTAGCTCTGGGTGTATAGCCAGTGTTTCTGGATGTTGCTACACCTCTCTCACCTTTCATAAAGTACTACTTTATCTACCACTTATTGTCAATCCTCATTTCCAGAATTTATAGGCAGTGATTTTTTTCTCCCTGTTTTGTGCTGATCTCAGCCTATGGATAACCAGTATTGTGGCTGAACTGGTCCTTGGGATTCTTATGATGACTGCAAGATACCTTCAGCAAAAACCATCAGAAAACTTTGAAAGACACAAGGTTTATTACTTACAAGTCCTAGAAATCATGGCACACCTGGGGCCACACAGAGACGTCAAGGCAGGGGTGGGAGAAGTGGTGGGCCTGGTGTTCTAACTTATATTGGAGTTGAGGGTGATGCCTAGGGTATCTCAGGCTCACTCTTTATCAGTGAATTTAAAACCTAAGAATGGGAATTTAAAACACAGGGAAAGAGAAAGAAAATTTAAAAAGTGGTCCAAAAGGTCAGTTATCAGAATCAATCAAGATCTGTAAAACAAAGGAGGTGCGGGATTATCCAGTCAAGTGGCTGGTAGTACGTTTATCTGAGATAACATCTTGGAAGTGGGTGCCTCTTTGAAATGGATGCCTTGGCAATCAAAACTTAGCATTACAAAAAAGAAAAGCCAACTGTCAGGACTCACACTACATCCTCCATTAAAGCATTCTCAATTCTTAGCACATTACAATAGGTTTCTCCTGGTAAATAAAACTACAAAATATATATTGGCCTAAAATATATTTTGGCATAAGTAAGAATTTACGGAGTCTACCTCAAGTAAAATCAGACACTCGTAAGGAAAAAAAGGAAGGCAGGTAAGCAGCAAGAGAAATTTGAACATAACTCTCATGACCTAGAATTGCTCTCCCTATATTTCCATTATTCCATGACCTGGCGGTGGTCCATTCTTGGCATGTATTCCTGTATGGTTAAAAGAGTTGTTTATATAGATGCGTGGGCATTATGAACACCTAAATGGATTTTTAAGCCAAAGGTGAGAAATAAATATTTCCATCAGCCCCCACATCATTGTCTTGCACCTCCTTCTGACTTGAACTTAGGTCAATAGAAAAAAAACATTTATATCTGTGGGGAGGAAAAAAGCATTTAGTATCAATCTTAAATCCTTTTTCCTCTTTACATCTATGTCTAAAATGAAAATCATCCTGTCACTAACCCTTAAATTTAATAGTTAAATACCTTAAGTTTTGAAAGGAAAAACAAGATAAAATATATATGGTTCGATTTTCCAGGAACTTGGTTGTCTAAACATCACAGTCTCTGGGCAAGTTTTTAACTCTGGATTTTCTTGATATGAAGACTATTGACCCAAGCCTGAAGAAAAATGAATGTTATATACCCAAGTACCTCAAGGGAACATTTCAAAACATCACAGACACACTGCTGGAACTGGAATCGAGCTAACCTCCAGGGGGCCCAAATGGTTTTAGTTATTGATAAATAACTAAACATGTATGTGTGTGTATGTGTGAATATATGTGCACATGTGTATGTCTATATCTGAACATGTGTGTATGCATGTAAATAGACAGCCGGATATAGATCAGAAATGAGATATTTTAGTAGAACCTAATGATTTCACTCCTGCAGGGATTTGGCTCCTTTCCCTATGAAGTTTTGCAAAGACCCCCAAGGGAATCAAGTTGAATATATTTAAATTATGTGATTTAAACTTTTTAAAATATAACTTTTTAAATTTTTTGAAAAAATTTTAAAATTCCATTTTGAAACATACTTGTCTCTCCATCGAAGTAACATTTACCAGCGTTTAGATTTTTTTTTAATGTTTACTTATTTTTGAGAGAGACCCAGAACACAAGCAGGGGAGGAGCAGAGACAGAGAGACACAGAATCTGAAGCAGGCTCCAGGCTCTGAGCTGTCAGCACAGAGCCCCATCGGAGCTCTAACTCATGAACCATGGATCATGACCTGAGCCAAAGTCCGATGCTTAACTGACTGAGCCACCAAATTTTTAAATTTATTAATATGAGCCTATGCCCAGGTAGTGCTTTAATAAGAAATGGGAAATTACATCATTACACATATATTGCTATTTTTATAATTAAGAGTGTACAAGTAGCATATTAAATGTTCTTCCAAAAGGTTTCTAAGACTGTAGTGTTTATTAAATAGATTAGTAGAATTTATTTATTTTTTTATCATTTGATATCCAGGGTTTTTTATTTAATAAAAGTGCTACAATATATATAATGTTCATGAATCATAAATCGTCTTATTATTTATCTGAAACAAATTTCTAGTAGTGTATGAGTTTTCATTCTATCATGCCAAGAGCAAGTTTATCTTCTGAATATCCATACTAATTTTATTGAAGAAATTGATATGTCAATGGCATGTGAATTTACAGTTGCTGAATAGCTAAAGATATTGACATTTGATTTTCAGTTTCTAACATTATTGTGCTCAGTTTTGAATTTTTAAAAAATTTTTAAAATGTTTTATTTATTTTTGAGAAAGAGAACACAACCAGGGGGAAGGGCAGAGATAGAAAGGGACAAAGTATCCATCCAAAGTGGGTTCTTCATTGACAGCAGTGAGCTCCATGCATGGCTCAAACTCATGAACCATGATATCATGACCTGAGCTGAAGTCAGATGTTCTGCAGACTGAGCCACCCAGCTGCCTCTCAGTTTTGAATTTTTTTAATTATTTCTTCCTTATGGACCTTCCTTTTTGACCTAATATAATTTCTTTAACAACAAGAAGGAAAACATCATTGGCATAGAAGAAGAAGTAGGATTGTGTGATATCGCAGAGGTCATAGCACAGAGATTCTGGAGAAGAATGTATGGTCAATAATACAACTTGTTGTAAGGAGGTCCATTAGAAAAGATTACCAGTGGCTTTGATGGCATATGTTTCACTGGAAACTTCAACTTGTGGTTGAAATCAGATTATAATGTAGGAAGGAATAGGAATCAAGAAAGCAGAAATAATTAGTTCCAAAAAAATATTTTCCAGACACTTGCATAAAAAAGGTCACTAAGGTCAAGGGAAATTTTGCTATTGGGTCACGTACCAAGAAATTTGAAGAGGTGGTGAAAACAAAAAAGAAGTGAGTGATAATCTGAGCTCCAAAGAGCATATTTTGAGAAGCTTGCTTGATCAGAAAAAGGAATTCGTAATAAATACATACAGTAATAAAGGAGGAAACAATGGCTATAGATGCCAAAAGTTCATGTGAGATTTGGGTTGGAGGTAGTTTACTTCTAAAGCTTCATTTTTTTCTTTATGGAAAAAAATCTTTCTTATAGGAACAAAGAAACATCCTATGTTTCTTACGGGAACATAAAACACAGAGTACAGAATTGTCCCAGAGTTGGGGTATAGGTTTGTATGCAGGTACAATTGTAAATGAGCGCATGAAATTGAAAGTCAGCTGGTGTTTAGACTTGTATAAAGATCTTTAAAATCTGTTAAGTGTATCTCAATTTGAGGATTAGAATGATAGCATAATTAAAATGATTGCCACCCATGCATTGACAATCCTCCTATAGAACAATGTAATGATTTCCTTTCCTTTGAAAAATAGACAGTTTTCAGCATATTGTATTGAAGTCTAATATTTACAAACTATTTATCCCCACCTATGAGAAGTATCATTCATATTTTGAGGAAGGGAAGCTTTAGAAACCTGTTCCTTAGTATTTAGCTCTCAGGACTGATAATCTCCAAAGATTGGAGGGCCTATGAATTTCCAGCTGGGGTTTTGTGTCTCCTCTACCTAACATTGTGGGATGGCTTTCTTTTCCTTCTAAATAAATGAATGCGTTAATAGCTAAGACTTCATAATCTGATTGGTTTGTATATGTGACTGTCTTTTATAAGTTTAGAGATAGAAGTCAACAACCTCTGGGAGGCCCTTGTAAGACTATGTAAGAATATTTGGACATTGATTTTCAGGGAATAATACCCAGGTCAACTGGAATTAAGATGGCTTCCTAGAGGGTGAAGACAAGAATATATCTGTGGGATTAATATTCGGAGTTTAGGAATGAAGGGCTCCTCCTCACCTATCCTTTACTCTCATCCATAGAGGTCCTAGTGTTCTGTACCAGAGCATTCTAAGTGTCAGGCCCTGGCTCTTCCGCTTGCTAATATTGCAGGTATTGGTGAGTCCCTTTCCTCCTCTTGGTTTCAATTTCTAATGGAGAAAATATAAGATTCATGCAAAAGCATGTAAGTCCCTGGCAGGTCTAATTTCTTTAACTGTGGCTGTGTATCCTATTTTCTTATCCTTGCAGATGGTAACACACAACTATAACCTGAAGTATGAGGTTAGAAATCCCTGCCTGATGTATTAGGAGACGGCCAGAAGGTAAGGGAATTTCCTATGACTAGGCAGAGGTTCTTGTAACCTAAAGTGGAAGAACTTCCCCAGATTATACTTCCCTGGATGGCAGTTAGGAATGCTGAACCAACTGACCTCCTCTCTGATTTATTATTCTTTAAAATGGTATAAAAGTTACTGTGGAGGATATCAGTGCTGTATTAAAACCTCTTACCAGTCTCAAATATTGAAGGCTGTTTCATCTTGAAAATCTTTTCTTTTGGATGAAGTCCCTTCTATACTACTGGATCACTCGGGTACCTTGACCCCAATTCCCTGACCCCTTTGAAACACTCTGACAACCCTTTCCCGGATTTCTTTGGTCTTAACTCCATATACTATAGGGTTAAGAGCAGGTGGGAAGAGTAGATAGACATTGGCCAAAAGAATGTGAATATGGAGTGGAACGTGGTGGCCAAAGCGATGGGTAAAGAAGGAGAAGAGGGCTGGTGTATAAGAGATTAGGATGACACAGACATGGGAACCACAAGTCCCCAGGGCCTTGGACCGAGCTTCGTGGGATGAGAGACGAAGGACAGCTCTTGCAATAAAGACATAGGAGAGACCAATGCAGAACAAGTCAACCCCAATGACCAAAAGTGCTGCTGTCAGCCCATACACACGGTTAGGCCTGGTGTCTCCACATGCTAGCTTCACAACAGCCATGTGTTCACAGTATGTATGTGGAATGACATGGCTTTGGCAGAAGCTCAAACGCCCAATGAGGAAGGGACATGGGAGCATGAGCATGGAGCCCCGCACCATAGCTACCACTCCAATGCGGGCAATGATGGTGTCAGTGAGAATAGTGGCATAGCGGAGTGGGTGACAAATGGCCACATAGCGATCAAAGGCCATGGCCAGCAGCACAGTGGACTCCATCATGCAGAAAGCATGAATGAAGAACATCTGTGCAAGGCAAGCAGAGGCTGAGATGTGTCCAGCTGCACACCAGAGGATGGCCAGTAGTTTGGGAACTGTGGAGAAGGAGGCAGCCAAGTCAATGGTTGAGAGCATGCACAGGAACAGGTACACAGGCTTGTGCAGGGCTGGCTCGGTGGCAACAACAACCAAGATGGTGATGTTGCCCACAACTGTGGCTGTGCTCAGGCAGCACACAGGGAGTGAGAGCCAGAGGTGGAACTGTTCCAGACCTGGAATGCCCAAGAGGAAGAAAACAGAAGGGTCCAGGTTAGTGTGATTAGGAGACTCCATGGTCTGGACAAAAGTTCTGGGCATCTTCTCTGGTCAGAAACCCCATGCAGTATCACATTGCCTGAAGAGACAACAGAGAGCAGAGATATAAATGAGTTTTGAGTGACACCAACTATATAATGCTAGGCAAGCATCATCATCTGTAAATGGGGATAAGAGTAATAGCCCCTAGAGTTCTTAAAAGAATTGTATTGGTTAATATTTGTACAGAACTTTGAATAGTATTTGATACATAATACTTGTTAAATTAAATAAATGAATATGGAAAAAGGCTTCAAACAAGCATTTAAATAAATCAGAATTATCTTCTCATTAAAGACTATTGTCAGGGATGCCTGGATGGTTCAGTCAGTTAAGTGTCTGACTCTAGACATGGGTTCAAGCCCCACATCGAGTTCCATGATGACAGTGTGGAGCCTACTTGGAATTCTCTCTCTCTCTCTCTCTCTCTCTCTCTCTCTCTCTCTCCCTCTGCCCTTCCCACACACACTCTCTCTAAGTAAATAAATAAATAAATAAACCTAAAAAATACTATTGTTGACAAAAGGTATGGACGTCATTCATTTTTCTCAGCAATATAACACACACACACACACATACACACATACACACACTCACTCACACTCTTTTCTGAAATATGCAAAAAGATATGGTGGGACTATCAGTCCAGAACACAAACTGCCAACACAGTTAACTGGATAAAGTTGGGTATGTTTATTGTTTAACTTAGAAGGGATTCTGGTTTGGGACTTATGGTAATTATTTCTTGGTAATTATATCTTGGTAATTATTTCTAATCTTAATATTATCATAGTTGTTTCTACTCTTTTCATTAACCAACAGAGAGTTTCACATACTCCTGATCAACCTACATTTGTAATTCTGTAAGATGCTCCATCCACCCTCTTATGTCTAGTTTCCATTTCCCAAGATGTTCAAGCTAACCCTTTTTGGACTTCATCCTATTTCTGAAACAAAAACTTCCAACCTTTTACAGTCCATTCCACTCTTGGGTTAATCCTTCATTCACATTCTACCTGTGTTTCTTGTTGATTTCAAAGAAAGGATGCAGCCAAATCCTCAATTTCACTCTTCCACAATGTCAAGAAGTGATTTTGTAAGACTACTTTGACTCATGCCTGATGATGACTTATCCCTTGTTGGGAAAAAATCCTATACTACTTTCCTTTTTCCCACCTTTCCCACACCTCCCCTCCCTAAGAGTACATAGCCTACAGTGGGGAGTACTTAAGCTCAAAAGAACTATTCAGAACATGTGAAATCATGATGGGATCAAAACAAAAGTCTTGTCATTAAGATAAAAGCTGGGAAATGCTTTTCACTGGAAGCTTTCAAAATGGGAATAAGAACTTTACTGGCCAGAAATTTGTTCTATGTATTCAACTACAAATATTTAATGTGAACCTCTTCTTTAACTAGACCTATGCTATACACTGGATAATCAGTTACTGTAATAACCAGTATAAAAAAAGCCACTGATTCTAGGAAATTTATGGAGTTAGAAAATAGTATCAAAGAGGAATCAACTCTTTGTTACAACTCTTTCTTGCTCCTGGTGTGTGTCTGTCAGATGAGAATAGAAAAAACTCTCCCATTCCTTAATGGACCAAATACTTCTCCATCTTCTGCACAGACTATCCTTCACTACCATTTAGGTGTGTTTAAGAGGACCCTCCCCCACAAAAAAAATTTAAAAATCACCAGATAGCCCAAACATGTTGGTAAACAAAATCAACTATTTGTTTTCTGAAATAAGGACTAACAGAAGGAGAGGAAGCTGGTGACAAATGCCATGCTAATCACAGATCAGGGCCAATAAACCACATGACCTCTACAGAAGAAAGATAAATGTGGCTTGTACCAGCAGGTGGATACAAAGAGTCTTATTGGTCACAAAGCTCTGTGAGCTTCTGCTTAGGAGGACAGAGACAGCAAAGATCTAATTTTCTAATCAATTTGACCGAGGGTCTTATCTTCCCTAAGGGAAAATACATCAAGGTGAAAGTTTGGACTTGTGTAAAAATATGACTATTATTGATGTTGATTTGAGATCTCCACCTAATATTCAGGCAAGACTGCAGTCCGATCTCATGCTTGTCTTGACATATTCTTTGAAGAGGTAGGATATTTTAGAAGTGTAGGACCTTGGAGTTTTTAAAGCAGAAAAATGTGGTGGTAGAAAAAAATTGTGGACATTGGAATTCATGAAACTTCTTTATATTTACCTCTTACTTCCAGTGCTTCCTTGGACAAGTCAATTTTCCTCTAAGATCCTATCGTTTTCTCATCTGTTTTTTATAATGACAGTTTTAAGATTATTTAAAAATGTATAAAGTACCTAGTACAGTTTTTAGCCCATAGAAGGTATCATTAAACATCATTTACTATTATCATTGCCTTTGTTTTAATACAAAAGTGATCTCATCTCCAATACAGAATTCTCACACAGTTTCCTAAACCATCTGAAATCTAGTGTTAGCTTGAACATTTATGTAATAAGAACTCTTCAATTGTAGAACAAGCTAGCTGATAAAATAAATGTTTTTTACAATTTTTATCTGTATGCTTTCTGGGGTCACATGGCTATCATTGGGGGACTGGAAAATAGCTCCCCTGGGTGCTCTCAGCTAGACTGGATGTACCCAGCGCTGGTTTTTATGACACAGATTTGCTTGAGGAGCTAAAGTGGATCTCTGCTCAGTTAACTGTCTCAATAAAAATAATGAAGCTGGAGTCAGATGCAGAAGCAACAAAACCTTGCTCACTACACTACCCAACCACTTAGTTTATGCCAGACATTCCTACGGTTTCAATTGTCTCACAAATTCACTCACCCATAGCCAGGAGGCTTAACTTGATGATTCTTCAATGAGCTTCTTTCCTGTGTTTTAGGTCTCAGACCTTATGCTTTGTGACTTTTCTCTTGTGAAAGCTGGACAGGACACAGATTGCCACATTTCACTTGACTAGATTGGCTCCTAGGTGATTGATGTATGTGAACATCACTTACAGTTCTTGTGGTTTCTTTCAAAGGATCCTGACTTTACACATACCAGCCCCTCCATAGGAGAGTGCACTCTTAGCAACTCACCCATGTTCATCACTGCCCCATCCATTTCATAGGAATGAGTCTGTAGACTCACAGCATCTCTTGTATAAAATAGTTTATGATGTTGATAACTATGTATGATCATTCTCACACGTCAGTGTGAACCTGTCCCTCTGACTCAATCTCTAATCCAATTCTTATTGTGACATTAAAGCCAATGCCCTTAGTAAGATAAAAGTCCCAACATCACGATTCAGGGGGAAGACTAGAAATGGAGAAGACTGTCCATGCCTGAAACCACACCACAGACAAAGGCTGTCCCTGTGTCTGCACAAGAGCATGGCTAAATGTGGGTTACTTCTGCCCATTGTGAAAAAGCTCAAGGTAATTGTTTTAGAACCCTAGACCATGAACAAGTTTAAGGTAATCATTAAGGTCCAGCTAATTCCCCTGCCCAATTTCTTGCTGTTGATACAGTGTCTATCTATTTCACACACATTTCCCTCATATGCTTAGTGGGTAATTATTTCCTGTTAGTAATTTCAGGAATATCACAGTAAATGTCTTGAACTTTCTTCACAATGCCTCTCATTTCCCTGGTCTGGCTAACATATCACTTGCTTCTTCCTTCGCTGGCAGCTCCCCCACTCTGTTCCTTGTTCCAGCTATTTGGCCTAATGCCAAACTAAAACTTCTGTTGTAGGAATCCCATTAACTGAATCTCTAAATCAGACCACACAAGGATGTTATTCAACAAAATCCCCTTTCCCAGTCTCTAAATATTCTCCCTGCTTTGAAGCAAACTTCTCATCACCAGTTGTATAGATAAACTTCTCTTAAGGGCTAAGAAATGTCTTTTCTAGACTCTTTCCTTAGCCCAGACTCACATGACTCCAGGAGAGCTGAAATGAGAAGGTATTTGGAAGGTGGTTTGGAAGCATCCTCAGAAGATTTAAAGAACATTACTTGTCTCCCACCCTCAACTATCTGAATGCTGGGCTGAGAGGCTGTTATAATGATGAAACCTATCTTAAAGCACCCCCAGAGATTTCAGTAGCTTGCACTGGGTTTATGCCTGGAACCATCTAGGGAATTTCTATGTTCCCTAGGAAATTGAGTATCTAAGCTTTTGTCTTTTGGTTGACCAGATGAGAATATGGAAGTGAAGGCAGAGGCTTTTGTTAAAGAGGCAAGGAAGGAGTATTTGTAGTCTACTCTCTTGGGATTCTTTCTCTATTTTTGTTTTGTTTTGGTTTTAATTCAACACATATTAGTGTTGGCACTATATACCTAAGGGCACCTAACATTTTAGAGGCACTGAGGCTACAGGGACTGTGGGTATCTGATCTGGATCCCTCTCTGTTGCCAATGTGGACCCATTCCCCAAGGATCACAGGACATGCTTTTTTTCCTGTTCCCCTCAGTGATTATCCCTGGCCCTTTCTCTATGTTTACTCCTTCCTGGGACTCCACTATCAGAAAAAGTTTACTGTGTATGTTGCAGACTAGCCATTGTCATACAGCTGCAAAGTGATTGGCTTTGTGAGATGTCTTGTCATATATATATATATATATATATATATATATATATATATATATATATCGTGCAAGATGTAGCAAGCTGGTAATGGAACTCAGTAGGAAATTAAACTCATATGTAGAAGATGTGAAGGCAGTTTCTTACCATATGAAGCGATTTTATTGAGAAGATTTATACATGAAACATTCCCAAACCTCTGTCTCCTGGTGTCCTTTGCTGAGAATCTACGTTCATTGTGTTTATCTCAGTAAACTGTGTTGTCAAAGAGCTTCTTTGCATCAAATCCACAATCCAGTTTTCTCTGTGTCTAATTCATTCTTGGCCAGGACTTCCATACACAGTGAATTTATCTGGTATAGCCTCACCACTCATATACTTTACTCCATCGTGCCTCACAAACTTCTTTTAGATCATAAACAAGTGTCTTAAACTCCTCTATCCAGAAAACCAGCCCAGCCATCATTTAAGACTCCAAATTATGGAGGGAGACTTCCAAAAATTGTCTTTGCAAAATTAAGGTCTCTGTCCACAATTTACTGCAGGACTTGGCCTCTTCTTCATCTTTCCAAATACTCTCCTGGTTATTTTCTCCTCTAACCACACCATATTTAAATGGATCTATCTTTCCTATGGGCAGTTCCCACAACTGGACCAGATTTAAATTCTGGCCAGCTGCATACTATTGATCCTACCTCCTAAGACTCTCTAAGCCAGAAGCATTTGAACTTTAGTGTGCTTCAAAATTACCTGTAGCTCTTATTAAAATACAAGTCGCTAGCCCACATTCCCCAGAATTTCTGATTCAGTTAATTTGGAGCAGAGCCCTCAAATTTGCCTTTCCAATGGCTTCCCAATAAATGCTGATACAGCTGGCTAAGAGATCCCATTTTAAGAACCACTGATCTAAGAAAAAGAATATTTACATTTTTTTAAAAAATCTCAGTTGGGTTTTTCTCCCCAAGTTGCTATGTGGTCTGTACTCCTGATGAGTTCCATCAGACAATATAGCTACCACAAACATCTTTAAATAAATCACCTTAAAAACCTAAAGCAGAGCAGGCTTGCAGCAACTTTCCTTTTACAGAAACCTTTCCTGAAACATCTTATTTGTCTACAACTAAAAGTGCCTCCAAGAGGCCTTCAATTCATTACACTCCTATTAGTAAAAGGAAAATAAAAATAAAGGAAGAAATAAACATTCATAATGTCTTTATCATTCCCTCAAACAAGTCAGCAAGTTCTGAGGAAAGTCCTGGGTGGTGCATTCTGTAGAGGCTATGATAGATCTGTGGTATATCAACTTGGGTAGGCTAAACTACATTCCCCAGATTTCCCATTCTGACATGTTTCTAGATGGAGTGGGCCACTAGACCTAGTCTCTAGTGAGCATAAGAAGATGGAAGGGAAGCAGCAGCCATGGTGTATACATGTATGTCCTAACTATTCAAACACTCATACAAGTGCTATTGCAATGGAATTTCATAGATGTAGTGACACACCCCAATAAGTTGACTTTAAGTTAGGGGAAATTATCCTGAGTGGGCTTTTCTTAACCACTTGGAAGGTCTTAAGGGGGCTTAGGCCTTTCTACAAGGAAGAGAGATTTGTACCATGGAAAATAGTTTCAGTCCATGCCTGACCATCTGCTTTATGGATTTCAAACCTGCTGGGCCAGGCCAAGCACTGAAAAAGCCATTCTCCTGAAATGAACTATATCTGTATCTGTATCTATCTATATCTATATCTATATCTATATCTATATCTATATCTATATCTATATATCTATATTTATAATCTTACTAGTGATTTTTTCCTGGTTGAAACTTGGCTGATACAGAAACCAATGTTTATTTCATTGTATTATTGATGTATGTCTTCCAGGAAGGTAGGGTGTTTGGGAAAAGGAAAAGGACAAATTAAATATGTGATTAAAAAGAACATCACACCATGATCTTGGATGAAAGACTTGATACCCTAAAGATGTTTAATCTCTTCAAATAAATCTATAAATTAGATGTAAGCCCAGTTAAAATTCCAAAAGAAATTCTGTAGAACTTGTCAAACGTTGACATTTATATTGAAAAATAAAAATGTAATAGCCAAGTTTACAGTAGCAATCTGAGGACACTTGTCCTGCTAGATATTAAGAATTATTAAATAACTACTATAAAATAATGAAAAGCCCAGAAACAGACCCACACATTTGTTTAACATTTATTCCATTAATAATCAGAAAGGATAAGATGTACTAATCAGTAGTTGGAGTTGGCTATTAATACATTTTAAAACATAATGAATATGACCATTTCATGACCCATAGACAACAAAAATTCTAGATGGATTAAATTCTTAAAATATTACAGGCTTATATTTTGATGACCCCGGGCATCAAGAACAGTAAGACAAAAATATATATATCATAAATGACACTGCAGGAGAGGAAGAAATTCCTTTGTCTTTCAAGATTGTGCTAGCTGAACTAAGACTCAAATCAACATGAGACAGGTTAATAGGAGAAATCAAATTTCATTTTGTGTGTATGGGAAATAGACATGAAATACCAAAGACAGTCAGGAAAAATGAGGTATATGTGTCATCCTGAACTAGAAGAGGATAGTGGTCTGGGACTTAAAAAGCAAAAGAATGCAACAGGAAGATGGAAAGAGTAAATATTTGATAAACAAAGGTTTGCTAGACCATTCAGAAACAGCAGGACATAGAGAAGACCTTGATCAAACAGGCCTGGCTAGATTCCTCCCCATCTACTACACCTAGTTCATATTATTATTTGATTATAATCTACGGTGATAACTCTCCCTGGAGCAGGTCCTCTACCTAAATTCTTTTAAGCAGTTGTGGGGGGAGGTCAAAGTTTCTTCTTGAGTTTTCCAGGCTTTCATCATTTTCATTTCAACATAATCTGCATGCTGAAGTGATACATCTTGGGGGCAGACAGCCTTGGCTCCTACTAAGCAATTGAGACCCTTCTTTTCATAATTTATGTTAGCACAATATGGAATAATAGAATTCAATAGGTTAGGAGAAAACTACTGAAACAGATAAAAGTGACAATATATTTATAAACTTAAAATAAAAATAACTCTAGGGAAGCCTGAGTGTCTCAGTTGATTGAGCACCTGACTCTTGATTTCAGCTCAGGTTGTGGTCTCATGGTTGTGAGATTGGGCCCTGTGTCAGGCTCTATGCTGACAGCAAGGAGCCTGCTTGAGATTCTCTCTCTCCCTCTCTTCCTGCCCCTCCCCGGCTCACTCTTTTAAAAAATTTTTTTATGTTTATTCATTTTTGAAAGACAGAGAGAGATAGAGCACAAGCAGAGGTGGGGTGGAGAGAGAGGGGGACACAGAATCTGAGGCAAACTCCAGGCTCTGAGCTGTCAGCACAGAGCCCGATGCAGGGCTCGAACTCACGAAGAGCGATATCATGACCTGAGAGGAAGTCAGATGCTTAACCGACTGAGCCACCCAGGCACCCCACCCCTGCTCACTCTTGCTTTCTCTCTCTCTCTCTCTCTCTCTCTCTCTCTCATTCTCTTTCAAAATAAATAAGTAAACTTAAAAAATAAGTATAACTCTACATCAACTTTTAGAGACTAATAACCATTTAAGAAAATAGGAAAAATACACAAAAAGAAAGTTCATATAGTTAATAAGTTTAGAAGGAAAATGCACCTGTAAATAATAAATAGACGCCATTTCATATGCATCAGATAAGCAAAAATAAGCCACACCAAGTGCTAGTAAGAATACAGGGAAATGAACACTCTCAAATGTTGTGTGTGGATGTGTAAAATAACAGAAATATTTTGGAGAAAAATTTAACAATATGTAGTAAAGGTGAAAGTATGCATACGATTGAGTAAAGCAACTCTGTTTCTTTGTACATATTATATTGTAAAATATTTCAACATTGTAATACCATAGAACTTCAAAGAAAAGTTATAGCACTTTGGTTTAAAGGAATGAGGCCCCTCATAATTGGAAGCAGCCCAGCCTCCATAATAGTGTTCCATTCCTACCTCTGCCCCATGCCTAACCTCCTCACTCCTACCCCCACTCTCACCCCACTCTCATTCCCACCCTACTCCCACCTCTACCCAATTCCCAGCTTCCATTATGACTGAGGAGATCAATAGCTTGGCATACCTGTAACTCATTTATTATCACAAAAGGCATATTATGGCAGATCAATTAGGACACTATGGAGAAAATCTCTTGTAAAAGGAGACATAAAATGTATGTTTTTTTATCTGTGATAGCAAGAGTTAAAACATTCACACGAAAATTTAAGACAATTGCATTACTTTAAAAGGATGGCATACTATTTTTCAATTTTTTAAATTTTTTTAATTTTTTTTATTCTCAAGTTAGTTAACATACAGTGTAGTATTGGCTTCAGGAGTAGAACCCAGTGACTCATCTCTTACATATGTCACCCAGTGTTCATCCTGAAAAGTGCCCTCCTTAATGCCCATCACCCATTTAACCCACCCTCCATTCCCCAACCCCCATAAACTCTGTTTGTTCTCTTTATTTAAGAGCCTTTTATGGTTTGCCTCCCTCTCTGTTTTTATCTTATTTTTCCTTCCTTTTCCCTATGTTCATCTGTTAAGTTTTTCAAATTCCATATATGAGTGAAATCATATGATACCTATCTTTTCCTGACTTATTTCACGTAGCATAATATGCTTCAGTTCCATCCACACTGTTGCAAATGGCAAGATTTCATTCTTTTTCATCCCAGGGTAGTATTGGATGGAATGGTATGTTACAGATAGAATACAGAGCTACATTATGCAAAATACTGCATGAAAAAGGTTATACAGTAAGCCTTCTATGTTTAAACACACTTACAAAGCCAGAAAATACATTTTAACAGCTCAATTCATAATTATTAAAGAAACAAAGTGTGTGAGGAGAAAATATGCTAAAATTACATCATTGAGTCTCAGTTGAGAAAGAGGACTGAAAGCAGAGATGATGAAGTTCTAACAGTGAGAAACTATAAAAATCCCTTTATTATTATCTAGAACAAAATTTAAATACTAAACAAACTATATTAGCTTTAGATGTCTTTTGTCATGATAATGCCACATAACAAAGCAACCCAAAACTCAATGGTTTATGTGGTAGGCAGAATAATGCCCCCACACCCCTAAAAATTTCCAAGTCCTAGTCCCTGGAATCAGTTAGACTACATGTTAAAGGACAATTAAGGTTGTAGGTGGAGTTAAATTTGGTCAATAGCTGACCTGGAGATGAGGAGATTATCCTGGATTATCCAGGTGAGCCCAGTGTAATCAAAAGGGTCTTTGTAAATTAGAGAGAAGCCAGAGAGAGAGAGAGAGAGAGAGAGAGAACCAGAGAAATTACATGGTGAGAAGGATCTACTCTTGCTGGCTTTGAAAATGGAGGAATCAAACCTTAAAGGCAACCAACGGAATCAGAAAAGATATTTGCAAATGACATATTGGACAAAGGGCTAGTATCCAAAATCTATAAAGAACTCACCCAGGAGGAAATAGAAAGCTTGAACAGACCCATAACCAGCGAAGAAATTGAATCGGTTATCAAAAATCTCCCAACAAATAAGAGTCCAGGACCAGATGGCTTCCCAGGGGAGTTCTCCCAGACGTTTAAAGCAGAGATAATACCTATCCTTCTCAAGCTATTCCAAGAAATAGAAAGGGAAGGAAAACTTCCAGACTCATTCTATGAAGCCAGTATTACTTTGATTCCTAAACCAGACAGAGACCCAGTAAAAAAAGAGAACTACAGGCCAATATCCCTGATGAATATGGATGCAAAAATTCTCAATAAGATACTAGCAAATCGAATTCAACAGCATATAAAAAGAATTATTCACCATGATCAAGTGGGATTCATTCCTGGGCTGCAGGGCTGGTTCAACATTCGCAAATCGATCAACGTGATACATCACATTAACAAAAAAAAAGAGAAGAACCATATGATCCTGTCAATTGATGCAGAAAAGGCCTTTGACAAAATCCAGCACCCTCTCTTAATAAAAACCCTTGAGAAAGTCGGGATAGAAGGAACATACTTAAAGATCATAAAAGCCATTTATGAAAAGCCCACAGCTAACATCATCCTCAACGGGGAAAAACTGAGCTTTTTCCCTGAGATCAGGAACACGACAGGGATGTCCACTCTCAATGCTGTTGTTTAACATAGTGCTGGAAGTTCTAGCATCAGCAATCAGACAACAAAAGGAAATCAAAGGCATCAAAATTGGCAAAGATGAAGTCAAGCTTTCGCTTTTTGCAGATGACATGATATTATACATGGAAAATCCGATAGACTCCACCAAAAGTCTGCTAGAACTGATACATGAATTCAGCAAAGTTGCAGGATACAAAATCAATGTACAGAAATCAGTTGCATTCTTATACACTAACAATGAAGCAACAGAAAGACAAATAAAGAAACTGATCCCATTCACAATTGCACCAAGAAGCATAAAATACCTAGGAATAAATCTAACCAAAGATGTAAAAGATCTGTATGCTGAAAACTATAGAAAGCTTATGCAGGTAATTGAAGAAGATATAAAGAAATGGAAAGACATTCCCTGCTCATGGATTGGAAGAATAAATATTGTCAAAATGTCAATACTACCCAAAGCTACCTACACATTCAATGCAATCCCAATCAAAATTGCACCAGCATTCTTCTCGAAACTAGAACAAGCAATCCTAAAATTCATATGGAACCACAAAAGGCCCCGAATAGCCAAAGTAATTTTGAAGAAGAAGACCAAAGCAGGAGGCATCACAATCCCAGACTTTAGCCTCTACTACAAAGCTGTCATCATCAAGACAGCATGGTATTGGCATAAAAACAGACACATAGACCAATGGAATAGAATAGAAACCCCAGAACTAGACCCACAAACGTATGGCCAACTCATCTTTGACAAAGCAGGAAAGAACATCCAATGGAAAAAAGACAGTCTCTTTCACAAATGGTGCTGGGAGAACTGGACAGCAACATGCAGAAGGTTGAAACTAGACCACTTTCTCACACCATTCACAAAAATAAACTCAAAATGGATAAAGGACCTGAATGTGAGACAGGAAACCATCAAAACCTTAGAGGAGAAAGCAGGAAAAGACCTCTCTGACCTCAGCCGTAGCAATCTCTTACTCGACACATCCCCAAAGGCAAGGGAATTAAAAGCAAAAGTGAATTACTGGGACCTTATGAAGATAAAAAGCTTCTGCACAGCAAAGGAAACAACCAACAAAACTAAAAGGCAACCAACGGAATGGGAAAAGATATTTGCAAATGACATATCGGACAAAGGGCTAGTATCCAAAATCTATAAAGAGCTCACCAAACTCCACACCCAAAAAACAAATAACCCAGTGAAGAAATGGGCACAAAACATGAATAGACACTTCTCTAAAGAAGACATCCGATGGCCAACAGGCACATGAAAAGATGTTCAACGTCGCTCCTTATCAGGGAAATACAAATCGAAACCACACTCAGCTATCACCTCATGCCAGAGTGGCCAAAATGAAGAAATCAGGAGACTATAGATGCTGGAGAGGATGTGGAGAAACACGAACCCTCTTGCACTGTTGGTGGGAATGCAAATTGGTGCAGCCGCTCTGGAAAGCAGTGTGGAGGTTCCTCAGAAAATTAAAAATAGACCTACCCTATGACCCAGCAATAGCACTGCTAGGAATTTATCCAAGGGATACAGGAGTACTCATGCATAGGGGCACTTGTACCCCAATGTTTATAGCAGCAGTCTCAACAATAGCCAAATTATGGAAAGAGCCTAAATGTCCATCAACTGATAAATGGATAAAGAAATTGTGGTTTATATACACAATGGAATACTACGTGGCAATGAGAAAAAATGAAATATGGCCTTTTGTAGCAATGTGGATGGAACTGGAGAGTGTGATGCTAAGTGAAATAAGCCATACAGAGAAAGACAGATACCATATGGTTTCACTCTTATGTGGATCCTGAGAAACGTAACAGAAACCCATGGGGGAGGGGAAGGAAAAAAAAAAGAGGTTAGATTGGGAGAGAGCCAAAGCATAAGAGACTGTTAAAAACTGAGAACAAACTGAGGGTTGATGGGGGGTGGGAGGGAGGGCAGGGTGGGTGATGGGTATTGAGGAGGGCACCTTTTGGGATGAGCACTGGGTGTTGTATGGAAACCAATTTGACAGTAAATTTCATATATTAAAAAAAAAAAAAAAAAAAAACAAAAAAAAAACCTCACCAAACTCCACACCTGAAAAACAATCCAGTGAAGAAATGGGCAGAAGACATGAATAAACACTTCTCTAAAAAGACATCCAGATGGCCAACAGGCACATGAAAAGATCCTCAACGTCACTCCTCATCAGGGAAATACAAATCAAAACCACACTTAGATACCACCTCACACCAGATAGAGTGGCTAAAATGAACAAATCAGGAGACTACAGATGCTGGAGAGGATGTGGAGAAATGGGAACCCTCTTGCACTGTTGGTGGGAATGCAAACTGTTGCAGCCATTCTGGAAAACAGTGTGGAGGTTCCTCAAAAAATTAAAAATAGATCTACCCTATGACCTAGCAATAACACTGCTAGGAATTTACCCAAAGGATACAGGAGTGCTGATGCATAGGGGCAATTGTACCCCAATGTTTATAGCAGCACTTTCAACAATAGCCAAATTATGGAAGGAGACTAAATGTCCATCAACTGATGAATGGATACAGAAATTGTGGTTTATATACACAATGGAATGCTACGTGGCAATGAGAAAGAATGAAATATGGCCTTTTGTAGCAACGTGGATGGAACTGGAGAGTGTTATGCTAAGGGAAATAAGTTATACAGAGAAAGACAGATACCATATGTTTTCACTCTTATGTGGATCCTGAGAAACTTAACAAAAGACTATGGGAGAGAGGAAGGAAAAAAAAAGTTAGGGAGGGAGCCAAACCATAAGAGACTCTTAAAAACAGAATAAACTGAGGGTTGATGGGGTGGGAGGGGAAAGTGGGTGATGGGCATTGAGGAGGGCACTTGTTGGGATGAGTACTGGCTGTTGTATGGAAACCAATTTGACAATAAATTTCATATTTAAAAAAAAAGAAAGAAAATGGAGGAAGAAGACTAAAAATGAAGAAATGAGAATGCTATCTGGGACCTGGAGAAATCAAGGAAACAAACTTTCTTAGATCCTCCAGAACAAATATAGACCTGCTGACATCTTGATTTTCACCCAGTGAGATCCTTTCAGATTCTTGACTGCTAGAATTGTAAAGTAACAGATTTGTGTTGTCCTGACTCTACATGTGTGTGATAATTTGTTACAGTAGCCACAGGAAACTAATACAGTTTATAACAACATGAATTTTATCTCAGTCTACTTCAGTTAGGCAAATTCTTAACTGGGCACAGTTGGATGGCTCGGTACATGAGGCAGACTGTGTTAGCTTAGTTCCAGGATTTGAACTGAATCATGTCAAGTCATGACAACTCCAAGTGTTTTCATCCTAGAGCCCAGGCTAAGGAGAGAGAGGCCAACTGGGTCATATTCTTCTCAGCATATATCTGTAGCACACAAAGAGCCAAGCCCAACAGCACAAACACATTTAGGGTCTCTGTTCATATCACATCTTCCAATATTTCAATGTTCAAAGCAAGTCACTGTCAAGTCTCATGTCAATGGCTTGGGAAAGTAAATTACATCCAGATGGGTAAAGGAGTCTTAACTGCTGGCTAATAACCCACACTGTCATGCATGTTTTAAATATTCACCAAATTAGGGATGCCTGGGTGGCTCAGTGGGTTGATCATCTGACTTCAGCTCAGGCCATGATCTTGTGGTCAGTAAGTTCGAACCCGGCATCGGGGTCTGTGGTGACAGCTCAGAGCCTGAAGCCTGCTTCAGATTCTGTGTCTCCCTCTCTCTCTGCTCGTCCCCCACTCATGCTCTGTCTCTCCCTGTCTCTCAAAAATGAATAAACTTAAAAAAAATTTAAATATTCACCAAATTTTTCTAAGAAGTAATTAAAAATTGGTCCTACCTTAATTTATTTAGGACTTTGCCAAGAACCATAGTCACTGATGGTAATAAAGTATATTGTATTTGGGTTCATTACACTACTGACCTCTATCCATCTGCGTTTGCAACTAAAGGGGAACAAAATTTGTCATTCCAAAATATCTTTGTCTTAAGAATTATTTTAGCCTAAGTACTTTTAAGAAACAGCAGACAGAAGGAAAGCTCTGAAAATTGAATAAAAATTACCCTTTTGTAAGAGACATTTACACTTGTAAGGCAAATCTCCATTTGTTCTGGTATCTCTCTCTCCCTTCTTGGAAGAGAAGGAGGAGCCTCAATCACTAGAAATTCTTATCATTGGAGAAGACAATGATTTAAATCTTCATTAAAAACTGTACCCTCCTTGTGGCACCTGGCTGGCTCAGTCAGTAGAGCATGTGACTCTTGATCTTGGGGTTGTGAGTTAGAGCACGATGTTGGGTGCAGAGTTTACTTAAAAAACAAAAATACCTTGGGGTGCCTGGGTGTCTCAGTCAGTTAAGCATCTGACTCTTAGTTTCTGCTCAGGTCACGATCTCACATTTTGTGAGTTCGAGCCCTGCATAGGGCTCTATGCTGACACCACAGAGGCTGCTTGGGATTCTCTATCTCCCTCTCTCTCTGCCCCTCCCTCTGCTTGTGCTGTCTCTCTCTCTCTCTCTCTCTCTCTCTCTCTCTCTTTACATTTATGATGTAAAAATAAACATTTTTAAACAGACAAAAAACAAACAAAAACTTACCTGTGTTACTGTGCTTTTCCTAATAACCTCCCATTGTGGCTTCTCCTCTTCCTCCCAACATCTTTTGTCTTTAGTTGGAGCTGTTATTTTAAGACAGTGGGTTGTTTGGGCCATTTCAGGGAGTTACTCAGTTTCCTCTGTCTTTCCCATGTATACAGGAGATATGTATGTTATCAAACGTCTGTTCTTCTTGTGTTAGTCTTTTTATTTCAGAGGTGGCTCAACCAAAAACCAAGTAGAGTGAAGGGAAAATTATTTTTCTCCCTCACACAACTGTCCTATTTACAGAGACTAACTTCTAACTTCACAAGATTTCTATTTCTTGTTATGCTTGAATATTGCATATTAAAAGACATATTATTTATCTCCATTACATATAACGGATTATACACACATGTATGTATGATACATATACCTATCACATATATGTATGTATCACATAATATGTATACAATTGTTATACCTATTGCAAATTATTTTTAACTATTGTATTACAGTTGGGATATTATATAGATTTTAGTGCTTTTCAGTGTATTATGCAGGTAATTTCATAATTAAGAATTGCTTAAAGTAATGTTGGGTTTGAGAGGGATAGAACCACTACCTTAGAGCAAAGTACACATTAATACAAAAAGAGCAATGTTTTCTCCTTACCATCTAGATTTCCCAAAGAATTAAAACCATGCCATCAACATCTCAGAATGAAAACCAATAATACTTAGCATCTTTATCTAAGAGGAAGATAGTTTAATTGAAAAAATCTAATTTTTCTAAGGGATCTAGGTTTTTAGGGTAAAAGCATCTCCAAAAGCTTTTCCTATTTTGACAGAAGTGGGAAGAAACACAACTAAACAAATGTGAAGACTTACATTTTTGAAACGTGAAATCTTGAGTTTGCAAGAGAATCTATGATTAGCTGCAACTAACCATGAACGTGTTATCAGATAAAATTCATAAATATTCCCCATGTGCAATTTCTGGAACACAACTGACCATACATTAACCCAGTGCTTCTCAAGGTAAGGTTCTCAGGACAGTAGTATCAATATTACCTGGGGACTTGTTAGACAGGCAAATTATTGGGTACCGCCCTGGACCTACTAAATCAGAAATATTAGTGATGAAACTCAGTTATCTATATTTTTTAAAGCCCTTTGAAAGCTTGAGAACAATTGCTGTATTCTTTTCTGTGGTAGTTATACAGAGAAATTTATTATAGAGGCATTTGAATACAAAATGACTCTCTTTGTGTCTTTCAAAGTTAGTGTCCATTTAGAGAATTTTGTTCTCTCTTTTTTTAAAATTTTTTTAAAGTTTATTTATTTTTGAGAGAGAGAGAGAGAGAGAGAGCACGTGTAAGCAGGGGAGATGAAGACAGAGAGGGAAACACAGAATCCCAAGTAGTCTCCAGGCTCTGAGCAGTCAGCACAGAGCCTGATGCAGGGCTTGAACTCATGAACAGTGAGATCATGACCTGAGCTAAAGTTGGATCCTTAATCGACTGAGCCACCCAGGCACCCCTATTCTATTTTGATAGGAAATTATCATTGGCTAAATCAGTACTTTGTGCTCCTCTTATAATGGCACAGGGGTACCTGAGTATTAATTGTTTTGCGTGAGGAGTATAGACTATTATCTATTTGAAGCATGACTTTATTCAAAAGTCCCCATGACAGAATTAAAGCTATATCTATAGGCATCCACCAAACAGAGGGAAATCACATAATACCATTATTACATGAAAACTGGGAGTGATCAAAATTGTCCCTTTTCCTCTGAGAACCACTCTTTAGGTCCTGTTGTTCTTCAAGTACCAGGCCCAATGGGATCCCCTAATGAGTTACTTCTTTTTCCTTTTCCTTTTTCCTTGACTTCTGGAGAGTAATATTTGTGCCCTGAGTTTTTGGGTGATGAAATCACACAGTTGAAAACTTCCCTTATATAGTGTAAGAGTGTTGGTCCACTGCAACAAGAAAGCTTATATGTGTTTCCTGGGAATAATTTCAAGGAGAGCCAGTGGGGGCAGGGAGACCCTTCCTAGTAGCTAAAATCAGTTCAGCAAAAAAGCAAAAGTAGTGTGCCATAAAACATGAAATAGGCAGATTTAATTTGTGACTTCAAATAATAAGGCTCTGGTTATCGGAAGAGAAGAGGGGTAAGAAGAATGTAGTAGAGCATTTCTAGGTAAGTTCTGATTTTAATCATTTAAAGGTATCCCACCTCTTCTTTCAGTTGGATTCTTTTCCCTAAATGCTTTCTATCTGTAGCCCCCACTAATTCTATTTAACTGGCATTAATTTGTTAGCCACACAGCAACTTCTACCTCAGATATCTGAAAATACTGCCTCAATTCTGCAAATTGAGCAAGTTTAGAGGATGTAGAAGATGAGGGACTAAAGATTCAAAGAATTAGATGGTTTTGAAATAATGCAGAAACATTGTCAGATATGACAAAATAGAGCTGATATACAAATCCTGGTTCATAGTGAGTACTTAATAAATGCACGTTAAATGAGAGGAATTGCTTAAGGAAAGGAAACTTAGCTGAAGTGCTATGCAATAGAACACAGACATAGGCAGATTCATGCCGTGGGCAAGAGCAGAGGAGTGAAGATAGGAGTTTTGTCAAGAAAAGAAGAAAGCAATGTGGAAAACATTTTAGGCAAAAGGAACTGTTACTCATGGGCCCGCTTCTGACATTGTCTCCAGAATTCCACACACTTGACATAAAGGTCACACTGAATTTCCTGCTATGACTTAAATATACCTAAGCTTTCTAACTATTGTAAAATTTTAAACTCCTCGGATGTTTCTAATATGCAGCCAGGACTGTGAACTACTCTTTTGACTATGGAGTATGAAGGTATCAGGGGGAGAAAGAAAAACCGGCTGTTTCAGGTGGTGGTATGTGGTTTCGTATGATCAAAAATAGAAGCTTAAGAAGCAATTATATTTTCACAGACACACATAAAGTTAAGAAGTGGGTCATTTGAAGGTGCGTGGGGAGATGGAACAGCAAGGGGAAACGCTCTAAGGCAGAAGCAAACTCAGCATGCTTAAAGAAGAGCAAAATGGCCAAGAGTGATGTGAGGAAGGGAGAGAGTGGTAGAAGCTTAAAGGTAAAGAGGTGATATGAGGCTGAAGGACACTTTGTATATCATGAGTGTCATGAATAAGGCACAAGGCATGATGGGAGTACTTCAGAGTGCCTTGTACATCATGGCATAGACTTTTGATTTTATTCTTTATATAGTAGGATGCTCTTCAGAATTGTAATATCATGTTTATATATTTTTAAAGATAATAGGTCCACTCTCTTAGGCAATTTATTAGACAATAAACAATATGTAGGAGAAAGGGAAGCAGAAAGACCAGTGAGTAGGTTATTTAAGTGGTCCAAAGGAAAACAGAATGTGTATTGGCTACAATGGTGGTGGTGTAAATGACAATAGTCAGAAATCTCACTAGAAAAAGGGAAAGTCCATTGCCTGAAAGAGGAGTACAATTGCAGGAACAAGTTTTTGCATGAGGGAAAGGAAGTATGATTCAGTTCAGAAGCAGATGAGTAAACTCTAAAAAGGAATGAGGCAGACATCCACTGTAATAGGAAGGCACAACCTATGGGTACCAATGCAGTCTATTTCGTGGTAGGAAGATGAGTAAAGTATCATTGGGTTTCTTGTTTTTCTTACGAAAAAGAAAGATCATCTTCTGAATTTTGAGGAAGGAGGTATCCATATTGGGAGATTAATAATAAAAGCAATAAAATGTCTAACAGGATGAAGTATGAATAGAAATACATTATGGTTGCCTGGCTATACTGAGAACTCATCTAAGGACTGTGTAAACCAGAATCAATGATCATGCTGTGTGTTTTTTGGAAGTCATGTTCAGCTGCTCAGGTATAGATATAAAACCAAGTTGGCTTATTTTTTTTTTAATTTTTTTAATGTTTATTCATTTTTGACAGAGAGAGAGAGAGAGACAGAGCATGAGTGGGGGAGGGGCAGAGAGAGAGGGAGGGAGACACAGAACCTGAAGCTCCAGGCTCCTGGCTGTCAGCACAGAGCCTGATGTGGGGCTTGAACTCACAGATGGCGAGATCATGACCTGAGCCAAAGTTGGACGCTCAACCAACTGAGCCACCCAGATGCCCCCCAACCAAGTTGGATTTAACAGGGATTAGTCTTTTATTATATTAGTACAATTAGGGGAATAAGAGCAAAGATGTGGATTATAAGCACAAGGAAGTGATTATAGTGATAGAAAGTGTTTTCTAACCTGTGAGGAGGTAAGATGGTAAGAAAACATGGTAGCTTTGATGGATTAGAAAGCCTAATATCAGAGGATTATAGAAGTGGAAGGCACTAGGGAGGGTCAACAGGAAAAATGTAAGCTTAGGTATAAGAGAATGGATCCTTAGAACAAGATTTTAAAGATGGCTATTCTTGGGGCAGCTGGGTGGTCAGTTGGTTAACTATCTGACTCTTGATTTTAGCTAAGGTCATGATCTCAGGGTCATGGGATCAAACCCTGTGTCAGGCTCTATTCTGAGCATGGGGCCTGCTTAGGATTCTCTCCCTCTCTCTCTCTGCCCCTCCCTGCTTGCTCTCTCTCTCTCTCTCCCTCTCAAAAAAATTAAAATATTAAAGATGGCTATTCTAGTGCTCTATTTATGATATTATGAATGGCTGAAGTAGTGTAGACAAAACAACCATTGAGAAATGAGATCAAGAAATAAAAGACTAAGCTTTTTATCAGCTTGTCTATATGAACCAATTATAGGCAATCATTATGGCAGAAGTAGTAACAGAGGGAAAGGCAGTAAGAAAGGTACAAAACATAACTTGATAGGGAAGGAGGCTGAAGGTATAATAGGTAATTGCTAAGAGAGTAGGGAAAGGTAGTATGATCTGACAGCCTGAATTTCAAAGGGGCCTGTATTTTTCAGGTGGAAGGACAAAGATCGAGAAAGTACAATGAGGAATAATAGGGCTCTAACACATTCCTCATTTTCAGACTCTATAGTCTGTGAACAACAAAACTTATAAAAACAGCTTCCATTTGATGTGGCTGCACAGAATGTAATGTGCTCAGAACACAGTCTGGCTTCTGTTAGAAGAGGAAACTAAAGTGAATTTTCAAAAACAAAGGGAAGTTTTTGACAATAATCTATAAATTCCAAAAAGTACAGTGTAAAGATTTGGGAAGTGATGAGTAGGTAGGGAGCTGAATATAATTAGGAGATGTCATAACTATTTGGTAATTGAAATTCTGATCATAAAGACTGACTACGAAGGCTAAGTTGGCTTAAGATGACAATAGAAAACAGGAATGGGAACTATGATGAGATTTGTTCTGAAGGTATCTGAGGGGAAAATGGATGTTCAGATAGAATTTAATTATTTTGTTCAGATCTAATTTATTGTTTTAATGTTCATTTTGAGAGAGAAAGAAAGAGAGAGTAGAGGAGGGGCAGAGAGAGAGGGAAAGAGAGAATCCCAAGCAGACTTTGTGCTGTCAGTACAGAACCTTGCACAGGGTTTGATCCCACAAACTGTGAGATCATGACCTGAGCTGAAATCAAGAGTTGGACGCTGAACCAACTGAGCCACTCAGGTGCCTCAGATTCTTCTGTCTCTTTAATGGTACCTCCCACCTTTCTCTTCATATTTCCATTCTCATTCTGCCTCTGGGTCTTATTAGCTCTGGAATACATAGACACTAGTTAATGCCCTGTTATTCTCTCTTTTGAATACTTAGAAAACCAAACCTAGTCAAGTTTCAAGAATGTGGAAGATCTAGCAACATAAATTTTGTGGAGTCTTTTTGTAGCAAATTTAACAAATTGATTTTGAGTGTCACATTTTAATTGAACTAAGTATGACTAAGAATAATTTGTAAAGGGTGTTGTTCTCTGAGTTTTAACTGTCGGATCATAAACATTTTAACTGTAGTAGTCAGTTAGGGTCAGATACCTATATGAAAAGCAAAGAAAATTTTTAATCTTTTGTATTTGTTTGTATGAACCAATTTATAAAATTGTATACATGTATGCAACTTGTATAAATTTGATTGTATAAAAACAATAGTGATAATATGAATGAACCAAATCCTAGGAGGAGAATTAGAATGAGGCACGCCTATAGTTTTTTAAATCATGCACAAAATTCTTAGTATAAGCAAATTTAATTGTGTTCCTACTACATTTAGGAAAGTCCTGAGGGTCCTGGTGTGTGGTACAGAGCTTAAGTGCAGAGTGCATTTCAATAACACTGCAGATAACCTGAGACGTGTATTTCTGGAATCATATGTTCTAAAGGAGTACTTTAAGTATCCAGGCATTTCCCTGAATTGTGTAATAAAAATAATAACCTGTGATAGTATTAGTGACACAAATTATTCTCAGGATTTATCCTCTACAATGGACTTCTAACTAAGAAGCTCCTAGCCTTATGACTAGATAAATGTCTCTGTTTTCATCTTAACCTCTTCTCCTTGAATTGTACAGGATCTACAGACTCTCTTCAGCAAACCCCATCTGGGATGTTGCTTGATTATATCAGAACTAGCTGTTGTCAGGGTCTGCACAGGCAAGAGTACAAAGTCCTTTTAAGTTACACCCTCTATCACTACTTTCCAAAGAGGACTATTCCATCTAGTACATTCTACAAAATGCTAGTGACAGTGTTAACTTTATTTGGGCAAAGATTCTTCACTTTGTGTTATTGGTCCCGGTTGTCTTCCCCTCCCCCCACCACACACACACCTCTATTATAAAAATTAGCTTCTGGAGAGCCTAGATGGTTCAGTCAGTTGAGCATTCGACTCTTGATTTGGGCTCAGGTCATGATCCCAGGGTCATGGGATAGAGCCACATCAAACTCTGTGCTGAGCATGGAGGCTGCTTAATAGTGTCTTTCTCTCCCTCTGCCCCTCTCCCCAGCCTGTGCTCTCTCTATATATATATCTCTCTCTCAAAATAAAATAAAATAAAACATTTTTTAAAAGTTAGCTTCCTTTTAGAAGGCTAAGTTTAAGACAAATTTCCACCATAATGCAAACATATGCATACCTACTTCTTATAGGAATCATAAATCATCTCCATGAGTGAAACTGCTATGAGGACTTTCTAAATATATTTTACATGATAATATTAAGATCCCTAAAATGTGGGACTATGAGTAGTGGCTATAGGCACAAATTGGATTTGCATGACCTGAAAAATACATGAAATGGAAAACATGTGGAAGATGAAAAAAAATAGATACAGTACAGGCAGGTATTTGTGAAAGGGGTTCTTGCTTTATTGCTTAAAGTGTCTATGGAAGGTCTTTGGAAGGAAAGAGAAATTCAGCTAATTCATGATAGGAACAGAAGAATGAAAGAGGACAGTGGGCTGATTTGAAGTAAATCCCTCATGGTTAAAGGCAATTCAATCTATACATGAATGAGGGCTAGTTGAAAAGAAATAAATATGCATAATTCATACAAAAAAACTGCAAAGGACTGTCCATCAAGTGCATTGATGGGAGCTAGTGGGAAGCAACCATCTGATGGTGTTCTTATTTGAACAATATATCTTTCACATGTCTGAAAAGCAAAGAGACCCAGAAGGAGAAACAGGATCATAACCAGAGAATGGATTCCTGGAAGATGGACAAAACATGAAAGCAAAGAAACTCAAAGGAAATTTCTCCCAACAGATAAGCCCTGTTACAACAAGGGGTGAGTAAGTATATTTCTTCTATAACTGGGAAGCTTCCCAATGATATGATCATGGGTCTTGTATCAAAAATGTTCATCCTTTAATCAAGAATAAAAATATTTTCTCCTTTTCTAACTCAGAAGTCCAGAAAACTTGTTTGAAGTGTAGAGTTGCTGAACTGGGACAGGTGAGAGGAAAGGTCCACTACAACATCCTCTATCCAGAAAAGAAGCCTGAGGCTCACTTCACAAAGAAATGAGTGTGAAAACAATATAGATGTTTAGAGATAGATCTGAAGCCAGAATGAAGACTCCATTTCCCCCAAAGAGGTATTTTTCCATCTTTCCCATCTCAACAAGTCATTAAAAGCCAAACTGGTAAAAAAAAAAAAAAAAAAAAAAAAAAAAAACAACCACCATGCACGGCTCATTGACAGATGTCTAAATTTCACTTAACAACCACCAACAGTATCTATGATGCTAATCTTCAACCATTCCAGCATCCTGAACTTCACTTTGATGGGCATACCAGGCTTAGAGTCACAGCACTTGTGGTTATTTCTTCCTTTCTCCTCCATGTTCTTGGCTGTCCTCATTGTCAATGGTGCTATTCTCTTTCTGGTGGCCACAGAGCCCACATTTCACATCCCAATGTACCTGCTCCTGGCCTTGCTGATGGTAGCTGACCTCATATCTACTCTGGCTCTATTGCCCAAGTTCCTTTGCCTCTTCTGGTTCAATGATGGGGATATAGCTGCCAATGCCTATTTCACCCAGATGTTTTTCATCCATGGAACATCTGTGGTATGATCAGCCTTACTTGCCGCAATGGCCTTTGACCGCTTTGTGGCTGTATGTGAGCCGTTACGCTACAACACAATTCTGAGCCATTCCTTAGTTGGATGCCTGGGACTGATGGCTCTGGCCAAGGGTGTGATTCTTATCCTACCCATGCCACTTCTACTTCAAAGGTTGACATTCTGCCACATGGTCATTCCTCATACCTACTGTGACCACATGGCTTTGGTGAAAATGGCCTGTGACCATACCAGACCTAACCATATCTATGGGCTCTTTGTGATTCTGCTAGTGGTGGGACTTGATCTGCTGCTCATTGGCTTCTCTTATGGCTTCATTCTTCAGGCTGTGGTATGTCTCAACTCTCAAGATGCTACCTATAAAGCTCTCAACACCTGTTCAGCTCACCTCTTTGTCATTCTTGTCACTTATGTTCCTGCACTCTTTTCGTCTCTCATGCACCACATTGGTCACAATATCCCACCTCATGCTTGTGTTCTCCTTGCCAATCTCTACCTTCTTCTATCCTCAGTGCTCAACCCCATCATCTATGGTATAAAAATGAAGGAAATATGGCACAAAGTGACCAAATGCCTTTGCAGAGGACCTGCATAGACTATGAGTGCTGACAATATACCTGTGAGTAAATAAACAGTGAGAACAACTGAAAGTGCTTTGCCCAACCATCCAAGACCCAGTTATATCTTTAAATGGGCTGTGGAACAAATAGATCAGAAGGAACGTTTGTGTGTGGTGGTTTCCCACATTTTGGCTTGTTTGTTTGTTTGTTTGTTTGCTTTGTTTTGTTTTGGCTTGCATGAAGAACTGATGTTTGTCCTTTCATTGAGCTATGAACTAAAAAAGGAAGAGGCCAAGATGGCTCTTTCTATGTCTGTTTAAACAGAAGTCCTCTTATGGCACGGGTCTCCTGATGACTTTCACATCTGTGTTCACGTTCATCAGCTACACACAAGATTTTTCTGTAGATGAGCCAAGATCATCTTTCCTTGTCTTGCTGGAAAGTTTATACTTACTTTGGCTTTCTATTTTCTAATTTTTAAATTCTGTGTCTGTTTCCAAAGAATGTCTTACTACTGAAAGCACCTAACATACTCACTATCTTTGGATACCACTTTAACACGGAAATTTGTCTTTTCACCAGGATTATTTCTAATGCAACAGCAGTGCAACATGTTCACGATATTAATTAGATGATTGTGATGATTATAACAAAAATGGATGAACTTGAAGATGACATATAGACACAGGTTGTGGGATTATTGAAATACATATCACAGGTTTCATTGCAAGGGAAAACATGTGTCTAGATGCCTAATTCAAAAGACTTCTGTGACCAGGAAATTTACCTTAAAAAAAAAGATATATGTTAACAGGAAGCTACCTGTTCCTTAAGTGATATTCCAGGGTAACTCGGATCATGAACAAAGACCAACTTACGTGATGAAGCTTTGCCACTTTGAAATATTTGAGTCATTGTAGTGTTTTCTATCTAATCATTTCAAGTACATAGTCATCATAGGGTCAATTGCATAATGTAATAAGGCAAATACAAGATTGGATATTTAAGCAGAAATGACTCCATTTCCAAAAAAAATTTTAATGAATCCATGAAATATAAGAACTACTAAAAAATAGGAAAGTTACAGTTTTAAAGTTAAATAATTGTTATTATCGTAAACTCAGGAAAAAGAATACTAAATTTTTAAATCCTTTTTAAATCTCTATCCTGTGCTTGAGATTCTTAAAAAGATAATGACACTGTGAGAAGGAGTTGTGCATGTACTTTTTATCCCTAGCCAGGACTTCTGACCAATCCTGACCTCCTCTCTACTCTGTTCAGCTCACCAGTCTATAAACCTTAAGAACATCCTCAATTCATGTGACTTTGACAGAGAGAGCCCTCTGTACTAAATACTCCTTTTCCTTCAGTTTCCACTGGTCTTGCCTAGCTTTCAGTGTAGGGGGATGCCTACAAAACGGGAGTGAATCATATTATCCACACAAGAAAAGAAAGAAACCATTATCTCTAGCCTGTTCTGCTATTTGTCTCTCTTAGTAAAGAAATATCCTAATTCATTCTTAACTATGAAAGTATTTTTTTGTAGAGAGTGTGTTGGGGAAGTTTGGACTGAGGGGAAGGAAAAACGGGAGAGTCAGGTAACTAATCTATAAAGTCTTCCCTGGCCTTTTTGTATTTCATAACCCAGATTTCCCATCGAAGGTTGGAGCATAGAGAGAGGATTTATGCCTGATACTGACTTTCAGCCACCATCATGGTCAACATGTCAAAGTTTTAAAAAAGCAAGAAAATAAAGGACTAAGTATTCTACTGTCACCAATATAATATGAGTGATGGAGAAGAATGATAACATTCAAACCTGGGATAAACATGTGAGGATACTGGGTAATAAGAAACCATAAAGTTCAGGGCAATAGCTAAGGTTGAGGTAGTTCTAGCCTAGAATAGGAGTGAATGGAAGAGGCCTATCTTATGTTTCTCACATTCTATCAATTTCAGCAGAAATACCATCTGTTTAAGTGGCTCTGTGCCACTAGGTTAGTTATGCTGGGTTTTTTAATATATAATAGCTTAGGGAACCATTTCAACTTTAACTCATTATGTAATAATATCCATTTTGCAGGTAAATTTACAGAAGTTCAATTTCTTTGTAATTTTCCCATAATTAAACAGGTAGTAAGTGATTGATCCTAAATTCTCTTTTTGATGATAAAATGTCTTCCCATGCTATTACGCCCATGTTGTCTCTTTAAAGATAACCAAGAAGTTGTGCAGCAAGACTAAGTGTAACATTGATCAAGAATGGTGTTAATCATAAAAACATGGCAACTATTATGTGCCTACCTCATTCCTAACACTCATGATTAAGAGTATGTACGTTGTAGAATAAACAGTTGTCACTATTTGGAAAACTGAAAATATCTTCCTTTTCTAGTTACACTGTTTTTAATGCCCCACCTCACCTCCATCCAATCTCCACTGTTATGATACACATTGTACCCCTAGAAGTTGGCTTTGATGGGATGCATCAGCCAGTCACCATGACACCTGCCTTCTTTTTGGGTTTGCCCAAGAGAACTATGTTAGTCTGGGTCCTCAGAGAAGGAGACTCTATGACAAAATTAAACATGGAAGAATTTTATTAGTGGAAATACCTGTGTGGATGAAGCTAGGGAGACAGGGGAGACTGGGAAAATCATCAGACTACAATCCAAGTTTGACCATGAGTGAAGGAGGGAGAAAATATTGAGTGAAAGCAATCTGGATTTCTGTGCAGCAAAATCACTGGGAAGTCTTGAAGCTAAAGTCAGAAGACTTTTTTTTTCTTAACCTTCCAGGCATGGCTCTGCCCTTAATATCTCCAGGGTCAGTCCTAATCATTGCCTGGAAGCAATCTCTGGTAGGCATGACTTTGGCAAGCAGAGGGGCCCTCATCTGGTTACTTTTTCTGTAGGATGAAGTCTGCAATCTACCTTCTCCTGGCTGCCATAATTTACCCTTTATACAGCTCAGCTCCACTCCCCACGGGTTCAAGAAGTTCCCTTCTCCCCTGAGGGGAAACTCAGAAGACAATAGTGGGATGAATTCTGCAGTTGATCTCAGGGCTGCAACTAATGCTCATCATTGCCTTCCTCCACTCTCCAATCTGGATTTCCCTCACCATTGGCTATCTCCAAGGCAGGTGTTGTGACTTACCTGTGTGGCCCCAAACTTCATTCTGAAAGTGTCTAAACACTTGAGGGCCATATCTCCTTTTTAGTTCAGGATGTTTTCACATGTTCATTTAGTCTTATGATAGGGCAAGTATGTACCCAAGTAAATCACCTGGTTTCACATGATTCCTTCCTGCTGACTTGAGAAAGAAGCCATACCTCTTCCTGCTAATTAGGTTCAAAGTGGAAGGAAGCCCTGAACCTTCAAAATTCTACTGGCAAGAAACAGGTTAAAAATTACTGAGCTGCAAACGTATGTAACCATTCACGAAAAAGTAATGATCAGTAAGGGTGAAACCATGAACCGAGAAGATAGAACTAAGTTCCCCACAGGGTGGAGCCAAGAGTCCTAGAGAATTAGCTGTAAAACACAAAACCTAGTCAAGGAACTCCAGCTAGAGCTTGCTTGCTCAGCTTCTTCTGCCCCAATACCTGAGACTCCATTCAGATGTGTTGCCTCCCTCATAGTTTATGAGAAAATTGTTTATTTATAAGACCATTATCTATACGAACATTTGCATAGTTATCTATAATTTGTTTTGAGAGACTTAGGACATCTCAAGGCAAAAATTCCTCAGTGGAGATAATGAAAATGAAGAGGACTTGGCATTAAATTAGCCTCCAAAGACTTGAAAGCCAAGCAGAGAGTGATTTAAGCTTGACCAGGATATCAATCATATGAACATTGTTCTAATTTTAGCATGGCTAGGAACAATTCTATAGGCATGAAGGGTAAACTAGTCAGTTAACATATTTGTCATTAACAGCACTGCAACCGGTTTCAAGGGTTAATTGCTGCAAGCTAATGCACACCTTGTGTGCTGACATAAGTCCTTTGGTTGTAGCAGAACTCATTTGCTTTCCTTGACAATTGCAGACCACTAGCCTTGAGGAGTAAAGGGCCAGAAATTTCCCACATGATAAGGCCTAACTATACTCAAAACAGCCACCAGGGATGCCAGCAGTTCTGTTCAGGGTCATGTCTGCATACAACTAAATGCCTGGGCACCTGTTTGTCCTGAACATAGCCCCCCTACCTGCCCTATGCCTTCCTTTAAATCCCTCTAGTTATACCTGGACAGGAAAGACAGTCTCTGAGACATTAGTCCACCGTCTTCCAGGGTTGCTTGCTTCTGGAATAAAGCAATCTTTCCTCACCCACCATCATTTATCTCTCCAGTGTTGATTTTTCAAGCAGCATGCAGCTGAACCAGAGTTCGGAACCAGTTCGTTGTCCAGTAATATCAACTGTCACATTTTCAGCAAGGCCACAGGAGAGAAGTCAAGGCCACAGGAGAGAAGTCAAGGCCACAGGAGAGAAGTCATGCTGCAGGAAACACAATCAACCATAGATTAATAACACTTGTGAAGAAAGAAAAATACCAGTGAGAAAAGAAATACAGTCAGGCTTCCTTTCCATACCTTCTCTGATTTTCAGTTTCCCAAGTTTTCACAGAACCAGATGCTGCTGCCAATTTCCCAGTACATTTTCCCAAGGCGTGCTGTGTTCAGACCTTAATAAATCTTTAGCCCATAATTTCAGCAAAAAAAAAAAAAAAAAAAAAACAACCCAAAAACAAAACAAAATAAGGCTACTCATGTTTAGAGAATATCTCACCAAGACAAAACAAAAAAATATTTACAGCATGTGGATCCCTTCTGTATCTCAAATCCTTTCAAATAAGATTAAAAGAAAATCACTCTCAGATCTCAGCAAAAACTAAGCCCCCTGTTATCACAGCTCTTCAGGCTAATGAATGCCTCAGTCCCCTTCACTACTGACATATATAGGTCATTTACATAATAAGCCATTGAGCTGAGTAGTTTGGCTTTGGTTTGAATTTTGTCTATGTTTTGTGGAGGATTAACTATCTGACCTTGGTCCTCTAACCAGACAGGCAGGACTCTTCCTCAAACCTACTGCTCCTATTTCTTCCATTCATAGAAAAGGCACTTCCTGTTCAATCCTCATTTTTTTTCCGCCTCAAGCCTGTGCCCTTTATTTCAAGTTCTGAAATGTCCTAGCACTTGGTATCCAACGGTTCAGCATACTGGAAACATTTGTTATTATTTCTTACCGCAGGCACAACACTCTGGAGAAGGTTCATTTCTTTCCCTCCTGGTAAACTATTGAAAGAGACTCACTTAAATAATGGTCATGTGGCTTTAACCATAGGTATCGTTTTTACTGAATTCTGCCTCATATATTAGTTATACAATATGATGAACAACACTAGAATCTTTCTGGTTTCAGCTTCATGAAATTTACAATATTCACCATTATATCTACAATAACCTTCTAGAATGAGAAACGATATCCTCTGAATTAGTGAATTCCCACACGTGGGCACAAGACCTGAACTCCACAACTGCCATGAGTACCTGTTCAGGACGTCATCCTGGGCACCCACAGAAATTGCCTTACAGAGGTCTGCATTCAAAGGTTTCCAGTATAAAACAGATTTTTATAACTATGACCATTAGCAGGTCATTCTCAGATATTTTCTTTCTCAGAGAATCTTGTCAAACAGTGAATTCATTCGGAGGAGCAGAACAGTTGACTCTGGGAGTTTCTACAAATAGGAAATTAGGTCCAATGTTTGTAAACCTTTACGGTCAGGAGCTTCTCCTTTAACCCTTTCTTCTGAGAGCTGTCTGAGACTGGCAGCTTAAGTCTCCTGTGCATATTCCTTTGTTCTTCATGGAAATAACCAGTCTCTTACCCAAACGTAGGGTGAACTAGCAGAGAAAATAGAGCAGTGACTGTAAATATTAATTTACTCTTCCTTGTCCTTTCTCATTGCCCCCAATCTCCATCCCCCGTTTCCCCTGAAGCAAACAAATACAAATGCATGCTCACACCCACATAATTCTTGCTCTTACATGGTAAAGTGGTGGGCCAGTTATTTTTGCTCAATGTTGTCTCCATATGGAAGCATCCTAACTTATTTTCTATGCACTCTGTGTGTTTTGTTGAAAGTGCTTTTAAAAACATGATCAATATAACTTTCCCAACTGGCATGTCAAGAAAGGAGAGAATGTCATTATTTTAACTTCATAGGGAAAGATTCTTCCTTTAGACCTTTAGAGTTACTGAGAGCAAGGAGGTCTCCTGTGACATAGCTTCTCTGTCCAAGAGTGGGGCAGTCAATCTGCCCAATACGACATATCTCATCACTACTCAATACTCCCAGGAACTGCCTCCACTAAACATTTTTTCCTCATACCCACTACTGCTGGATGATCAGACAGGCTTCTGACCATGGGTTATGGTTACAGGGTCCTTCTTCCAGCACCCGTATTTGGTCAATTTGTCCCGAAACTCTTTGGTTTTCACTGCATAAATAATAGGATTGAGCATTGGAGGAACAAGGAAGTAGAGGTTCCCAAGAATGGTGTGCACATGGGGTGCAATTCCCCTACCAAAGCGGTGAGTGAGAAAAGAGAACAGCGAGGGAGTGTATGAGATAAGCATGACACAAATGTGTGTGGTGCAGGTGTTGACTGCTTTGTGGTGGGCTTCCTTAGAAGACAGTCGCAGTACAGCCCGGATGATAAGCACGTACGATGAAGCAATAGCTGAGATGTCCAGCCCGATAACCAACAAGGCCACCACCAGACCATATATCCTGTTCACTGTGGTGTCCACACACACCATTTTCACCACAGCCATGTGCTCACAGTAGGTGGTGGGGATGACGTGATTTACATGAAAGGGCATCTTCTGGAGGAGGACAGGCATGGGCAGAATGAAAAGGATGGCTCTCACTAAACTCACCAGGCCAATGAGCCCAATGCGACTATTGGAAAGGATGGTGGCATACCGCAGAGGTTCACAGATGGCTACATAGCGGTCAAAGGCCATGGTCATCAGGATGGCTGACTGCAACACAGATATGAAGTGGATGAAGAACATTTGGACCAGGCAGCCCACATAGCTGATCTCACTCTGGCCAAACCAGAAGATGCACAGCACCTTAGGAATGGTGGTAGTGGACATGCCCAGGTCTGTGAAGGCCAACATGCAGAGGAGCAGGAACATGGGCTTGTGCAGGGAGCGCTCGGTGCAGATGGTGAAGATGATGGTGCAGTTCCCAAGGATGGTGATGAAATACATGGAAGAGAAGGGGACAGAGATCCATCTGTGCTTGTCCTCCATCCCAGGAATGCCTTGGAGAATGAAGAAAGGTGGGTGACCCAGGGATGCATTGCAAACGGTCATGGTGATTCTTTGGGGAAATACCTGAGAAGAACAATAAAAAAACCTTCATGAGCCTCAAATTCCAAAAGAATCAATGTTTTCAAAATGGAAAACTAAAAAGGTGGGATGTGTAGACACTCAAAAATGATTCTGGAATCAAGCTAACATATGTCATGTAGTATAGTAGAATGCTGTCATGTTAGAGTTATAATAATGTGGTGTAACATCTGACAAATACATATTTCATTTTGAATATGTTATTCATGATGAACTGAATCATTATTCACACAAGACATCATTTTCACAAAAATTATTATGTGTAATTTTGAATGTGTGTCCATTTAGAGAATGTCACTTGAAGCCTGTGAGGCAAATGTGGATAGAAATACCAACCACTGTGACAGAGTCTTCAAAACCACTCTCAGTCCACTTAAGATGAAATAAGTCCACAAAAGAGCTGTTCAGTGAGGACCAAGAATGAAGCAAGTGACAGGGCTCTGGGAACCTGAGACCAGGATACCAGGATGGAAGTGCGAAGCCACCTCACCTGAACCACTTACCGGAATAGGAGGCAGGCAGAGTGTGAGAAGCTGGTCCTGGACACCTTCTTCAAATGTGTGTGTGTGAGTGTGTGTGGCTGTATGTTGCTATATCTACACATACATCCGTGGGGCTCATGGGGAACACACTCTGTGCCCGGCATGTCTCCACTCGTCACTCTCAGCATGCACAATCCATGGTATGGCTCTTTAAGTAACCTAAGGAAAGTCCCCCTGGGTGCCCAGAATTAGCTCTTTGCTACTCCCTCCTTCCCAAACACATACTCTCAAGGCACCACTGCTATTTTGAATAAACTTGACCCTGGAGGTTTCCCTAAGCTCCCAGGGGATGAGGCTGGTTGACCCTAGCAGTTCTGGGCATGTTCCAGTCTTTGGCAGTCCTGGAGGAGCCTGAGAGGAGACAGTGAAATTAAAGCTAAATCTGGAAGTAGAGGAGGTCCTGGCCGCTTGTATTCCAAAGGCTCTCTTTCCCAGATATATATAAGTGTGGGAAGCCGGTAGGACCTTACTCCATGACTGGGGTAGTCATGCTCCTGAAGGCATCAGAGGTACAGCCCCTGTTGTTGGATACCCTGGTGAAATGTTAGCAGCTCTAGCTCCATCTATCCTTATTGTCTTCCAGGTTTTTTACTCTAACGTGTTTCCTAGGCCAATGGCTTTACCATAGACGTTCCTCAGGGTATGTACTGCAATCCTACTTCTCATATCCCAGCATCCCCTCAGCTTCTGGGTCAAGATATAGCATATTTGTTTTTCATTAGGTCAGAGGAAGAAAATTTACCCAAAATAATCTAACACATCCATTGCATAATGCAAAGGACAGGTCCAACTACTCTCAAAATCATACAGAGACAATTCAGAAGTAAGACTCAAAGGGCTAGATTCTAAATTGTAATCTGTTGGGGCACCTGGGTGGCTCAGTCAGTTAAGCATTGGACTTCAGCTTAGCTCATGATCTCGTGGTTCATGAGTTTGATCCCCACATGGGGCTCAATTCTGGCAGTTCAGAGCCTAGAGACTGCTTTGGATTCTGTGTCTCCCTCTCTCTCTCCCCCTCCCCTGTTCATGCTATTTTTCTCTCTCTCCCTCAAAAATAAATAAACATTAAAAAAGAATTTTAAATTGAGATATCTAAATTGTAGTGCAAGTTCTGCCTTAGCCTAGCCCTGTAGGGAAACTTGGTCAAAGTCAGGTGTCAGCAGGAGTAAAGCAGGGGCTGAGGGAAGGAGTGGCAGAATGAAGAGCCTGAAACAATCAATACATCAACAGAAAGAATAATCAACAAAAGTAGGCAAGCACCGGGGTACCTGATCATAGTCATATCCACACAGCTTTCCCTGCAGAAAGCTGTGCTCTGGTACCACATCAGAATCCTGCATCAGTCATTCTTTCTTCTCTGTCCCAGCGAGATCCTGATGGATGACAATGACAGGTAGCAACCAGAAAGAATCCTTTCTTCCTAGCCTTGCTTTCTCACTTTTACATCCATGGTCCGGTGAATTCCCGGCATAGAACCTCTAAAGAATCTCTTCTTGTAGAGTGTCCCCAAAGTCCTATCAAGTGCTGACATAGTACTGCATCCTCGACCTCTCTTTCACAACTTTTAATCTTGTTCTTTGGATAATCACACTACCCAGGGAGAATAGACCTGGTCTGATTTCTTCCAAAATCCTGTATCCCAGTCACTAGCATCATGCTTGGCATTAGTGGGCAGATTAGAAGAGTCAAATAAATGAATAAGTTAGTGAATAAGCAAACAAAATAATTTATTTTAAATATGAACTAATTATGTGTCATACTTTATGAGATCTTACATGGTTTTGTTTTCTAGTGTCATAAAAACCAAAAACAGAATTATATTTGAAGGCTATGCCTTCTCCTTCAAATGAATTCATAAATCAGTGCCAATCCAAACAAATTTCAATTATTCACTTTCCTTGTAATCTTGACAAAATAATTCTGAAATTCAACTGGAATAACAAATATCTGAAAATAATAATGATATAACACAGGGACTATTGTCCTACTAGATATTAAAATGTATCATAATATGGTTGTACTTTAAATAATTTATGGTACAGGCACCATACCATAAATAAGGTATGGTACAAGCACAGGCAGATTATTTGAGCAGAATAGCATCAATACAAATGCCTAGGTCCATATACCATATGTTACATAATAAAGACAGTATCTCCAAATCATGGAGAAAATATGGATTATAGATAATATACCTATATAGAAATAACTCTGTATATTTCATATAACTCATGATATTTTCAAGCCTGTCAATGATAATATGGGTTACTCTTATTTTCATCTGTTAGAAACAGAAAGGTTATACAGAAAAATATAGGATGTATCCATATATTCACAATATAGATTATGAAATGTTACATGGCAACACAGACACTCAGATCAATGTAGAGAACCCAGAAATGTAGAGAGTAGAGAGACCCAGAATGAGTAGAGAACTCTGAGTAGAGAACCCAGAAATGGACCCACAAATGTATGGCCAACTAATCTTTGACAAAGCATGAAAGAGTATCCAATGGAATAAAGGCAGTCTCTTCAGCAAGTGGTGCTGGGAAAACTGGACAGCAATATGCAGAAGAATGAACCTAGACCACTTTCTCACACCATACACAAAAATAAACTCAAAATGGATAAAAGACCTAAATGCAAGACAGGAATCCATCAAAATCCTAGAGGAGAAAGCAGGTAAAAACCTCTTTGACTTTGGCCATAGCAACTTCTTACTCAACATGTCTCTGGAAGTAAGGGAAACAAAGGCAAAAAGGAACTTTGGGGACCTCATCAAAATAAAAAGCTTCTGCACAGCAAAAGATACAATCAACAAAACTAAAAGGCAACTGACAGCATGGGAGAAGATATTGCAAATGACATATCAGATAAAGGGTTAGTATCCAAAATCTATAAAGAACTTATCAAACTTATCAAACTCAACAACCAAAAAACAAATAATCCAGTGAAGAAATGGGCAAAAGAAATGAATAGACAGTTTTCCAAAGAAGACATCCAGATGGGCAACAGACACATGAAAAAATTCTCAACGTCACTCATCATCATGGAAATACAAATCAAAACCACAATGAGATACCACCTCACACTTGTCAGAATGGCTAACATTAACAACTCAGGCAACAACAGATGTTGGCAAGGATGTGGAGAAAGAGGATCTCTTTTGCACTGTTGGTGGGAATGCAAACTGGTGCAGCCACTCTGGAAAATAGGATGGAATTTCCTCAAAAAATTAAAAATAGAACTACTCTACAACCCAGCAATTGCAGTACTAGGTATTTATCTAAGGGATACAGGTATGCTGTTTTGAAGGGGCACATGCCCTCCAATGTTTATAGCAGCACTATCAACAACAGCCAAAGTATGGAAAAAGTCCAAATGTCCATCGATGGAAGAATGGATAAAGATGTGAGATACATATATATCTATATATATAATGGAGTATTACTTGGCAATCAAAAAGAATGAAATCTTGCCATTTGCAACTATGTGGATGGAACTAGAGTGAATTATGCTAAGCAAAATTAGTCAGAGAAAGACAAATACCATATGACTTTACTTATATGAGGAATTTAAGATAAAAAACAGATGAACATAAAAGAAAGGAAGCAAAAATAATATAAAAACAGGGAGAGGGACAACACATAAGAGACTCTCAAATATAGAGAACAAACAGAGGGTTACTGGAGGGGTTGTGGAAGGGGGGATGGGCATTAAAGAATCTACTCCCGAAATCATTGTTGCACTATATGCTAACTAACTTGGATGTAAATTAAAAATTTAATTAATTAATTAATTAATTAATTAATTTAAAAAATAAGAAATGTTACAAAAAGAGTAAGAGCCTTGGGGCTCTTTACTTGTGGGGCAAGTAGTTTACTTGTGGAGTTTTTTTTTATCTTTGAAAGATGAATTGTATCATTATAACTCCTTCAACATTTTATACTTCTTAAAAATATTTTTACCACATAAATGTGAATCCTAATTTAATGAATAACATTGTAACATATATTTTTGGAACATATACTTTTAAGCTCTTTGTAAATGGTGTTATGCCATGCCAGTTTACAAATCTTTATTTTTCTCAATGTTATATTTATGAGATACACTCATGTTTTGCATGTAGGTCTGGTGAAGTACTTATTACTTCTAAAATTGTATATTTATTATTACTCAACAGAGGTACTATGGGACATATACATTTTAATGAGTGAAGATACCACAATTAATTAAATTATTTGAATGCAGATATTATACTTTATTCATTGATTCTTCTTTGCTGAAAATTTAGTTGGTTTACAATTATTTATAATTATAATGTTGTTATTAATATTCTCATATAAAGCTGTCTTCCTGCTTTATTGATTGGCCACATCCTTTAGTTGAATTATAAAACTTAACCATCTCAGTCTATTTTGTCTGCTTTAAATTATGACCAGTCAGGCCAAGAGTATGAAGTCTCTAAGTGAAGCATGCCATGGGAATGGAAGAAAGCCATAGATCAGGGGTTTACAAGTGAGTAAACCAGGGGAGAATTCTGGGAGTGACTGGGCCATAGATTGAGATTATGCCAATAGCAAAAGAGAAAAGAGTAAAAGAGGCATCTCTTCCTGGAGCCATCTCACCTTGAGAGATCCTTATGAGTGAGGTCAGATTCATCATTCTTAACTTACTGAAGTCCAGTCTTGAGGACTCACAGACCCTCCTTTTTATTTATTTATTTTTTTAATGTTTATTTATTTTTTAGAGAGAGAGAGAGAGAGACAACATGAGCAGGGAAGGAGCAGAGAGGGAGGGAGACACAGAATCCGAAGTAGGCTCCAGCCTCTGAGCTGTCAACACAAAGCCCAATGCAGGGCTCGAACTCATGAACAATGAGATCTTGACCTTAGCCAAAGTCTGATGCTTTACTGACTGAGCCACACAGGTGCCCCACAGACCCTCCTTTTTAGAGGGGACGTGAAGTTCACTCAATTGTTCTCACTTCAAAAGAATTTTAGAATTCTTACCTGAGATAAGATCCAAAAGTTCTGTAAAAATTCTGTAAAGATACCTAAGAATCAACCTAACTAAAGAGGTTTACTCTGAAAACTATAGAACACTTATGAAAGAAATTAAAGAGGTCACAAAAAAAAGGAAAAACATTTCATGCTCATGGATTAGAAGAACAAACATTGTTTAATGTCTATACTTCCCAAAACAATATATATATTTAATGCAATCCCTATCAAAATACCACCAAGATTTTTCACAGGGCTAGAACAAATAATCCTAAAATTTGTGTGGAACCACAAAAGACCCCGAACGCCCAAAGCAATCCTGAAAAAAAAAAAAAGAAAACTGGAAGCATCAAGATTCCGAATTTTAAGCTATATTACAAAGATGTAATCACCAAGACAGTATAGTACTGGCATAAAAAACAGACACATAGATCAATGGAACAGAATAGAAAACCCAGAAATGGTCAACGCATCTTCAACAAAGCAGGAAAAAATATCCAATAGAGAAAAAACTGTTTCTTCAACAAATGGTATTGGGAAAACTGGATGGTGACATGGAGAAGAATGAAACTGCACCACTTTCTTACAGTGTACAGAAAAATAAATTCAAAATGGATGAAAGACCTAAATTTAAGACAGAAAATGATCAAAATCCTACAGAACAAAAAGAGCCATCTCTTTGACTTTGGTGGTAGCAATTTCCTATTAGACACATCAAGGAAAGCAAAAGAAACAAAAGCAAACATCAACTATAAAGACCTCCTCAAGATAAAAACTTCTGCACAGGGAAGGAAACAATCGACAAAACTAAAAGACAGTCTACAGAATAGGAGAAGATATTTTCAAATGACATATCAGATAAAGGGTTACTATCAAAAATCTATAAAGAACTCATCAAACTCAATACCCAAAAAATAACCCAGTTAAGAAATGGGCAGAAGATACGAATAGACACTTTTCCAAAGAAGACATCCAGATAGCCAACAGACACATGAAAAATGCTCAACATCACTCGTCATCGGGGAAAAACAAATCGAAACCACAATGAGATACCACTTTACACCAGTCAGAATGGCTAAAATTAACAACACAAGAAACAACAGGTATTGGTGAGAATGCAGAGAAAGGGGAACCCTCTTGCACTGCTGGTGGGAATGCAAACTGGTGCAGCCACTCTGGAGAACAGTATAGAGATTCTGCAAGAAACTAAAACTAGAACTACCCTATCATCCAGGAATTGCACTACTAAGTATTTACCCAAAGGATACAACATTACAGATTTGAAGGGGTATAAGCACCCCACTGTTTATAGTAGCATTATTAACAATAGCCAATCTCTCTCTATGGATATATATATATATATATATATGCACACATATATATGCATATATATAATATTCCATTATATATAATAGAATATTACTCAGCCATCAAAAGAATGAAATCTTGCCATTCGCAATGACGTGGATGGAGTTACAATGAATTATGCTAAGTGAAATAAGTCAATCAGAGAAAGACAAATTCCATATAATTTTACTCATATGTAAAATGTAAGAAACAAAATGGATGAACACATGGAAAAGGGGGAAAAGGCAAGAGAGAGAAACAAACCACAAGAGACTCTTAATGATGGAGAAAAAACTATGGGTTGATGAAAGGAGGTAGGTGGGAGATGGGCTACATGGGTGATGAGTATTAAGAAAGCACTTGCGATGAGCACTGTGTTTTGTAGGTAAGTGATGAGCCACTGAATTCTACTCCTAAAACCAATATTGTACTGTATATTAACTAACTAAAAATTTTAAAATGTATAAAAAGAAAAAAAGAAAAGAAAAAATAAAACAGTCTGACAAATGAATTCAGTAAGGTCATAGGCTACAAAATTAACGTTATAGAAATCTGTTGCATTTCTATACACAAATAATGAAGCAGCAGAAAAAGAATTTAAGAAAACAATCCCATTTACAGTTGCACCAAAAATAATAAAATACCTTGGGATAAACCTGACCAAGGAGATTAAAGACCTGTACTCCAAAAGTTATAAAACATTGGTGAAAGAAATTGAGGATGACACAAAAAATGGAAAGACATTCCATGTGCATGAATTGGAAGAATAATTGAGTTATTGAGTTCATAATGTTTGTGCTATTAAAATAATTTTAAAATAACCTTTTAGAATATCTAAATCCACAATTTATTGATTTTGCCCTAAATATTGGATTTATGCAAATGGCAGACCCTTTGGCAGACCATTCAATAAAATGGGATCAAAGGAGACTTGATACAAATTGAAATCATTTACTTGTCACCTGAAAACCATTGCTTAAACTTTCTCTCACCAAATTCTAGGCAGGTAGCTCTGTAATCCAAAGTGGAACTTCCCTGGAATCAGACCACTTCTGAGACAGCTCTGCTACACATGATGGGTACAGTTCCCATCGAAATCTACTGAGGTCGGATGCAGTTTCCTTCCATTGCAGTCAGCATGGTTTTTCATGACCTACTTGACTGTATTTCCATTCTTTTATTAACTATTTGAATGAATATTTAAATACTCAATGTCTGTCCTTTGTCCTGTACACATTTGACAAAGTATCAAATCCGTAGCTTCTTCCATAGAATGATAACATATAAGCGCTAAGAACTTCCTAATAATCCCTAAAACAGTAAAAGCACTCTTTTTTTTTGGCATTGAGCTTTCTTAGTATGCAAGCAGTATCTGTCAAAAGCTGAAGAACTGACAACAGGAACACAAGACCCTCAGTTGGTGGCACATATTCAAGCTATTAATGTCTCAAATTTAAACACACACACGTGTGTGTGTGTGTGTGTGTGTGTGTGTGTGTGTATCTGTGTGCACATATATATAAATGTCTAAATCTCTTTCTCTCTCTCTCTCTCTATCTATATATATATATACAGACATCATTGCCACAGAATCGAGCATTGACATGTTTGATACAGTTACTGGCATGTAAGACTCCAAGACCCAAGAACGTGATATTTTAAAAACACTAAGGCAAAATGCAACAAAGGATAATTAGTGAATAAGTATCTTTGGTTTGCCAATGTGAATTCAATAAAGCTAAGAAGTTGTAAAGATGCTAGCGTATTCTCAGGTGTATTGGTCTATTAAAACACCCACATGACTGAAGTTTTAAGAACAGAACCTCAAAGCAGTGGTATTTTAAGTAGAGGAAGAAAAAACACTCCTGAAAACCCATTTTAAACCCTGATAGTAGGTATGTTTGGAAAAAGCATTTTCAGCCTCAGAGTACCGAATTTTGTATCACACAAGCAGAAAGAAACTATTTAAAAATACAAACTAAATAAGCTCACAAAGCCACATTTGGCACTACAGATAAGAAGAAAAGAATACCACCAAGTTCCCCCCAGTGTCCACTCTTGTGCACACATGCAAGACACTCAGGAGAGGGTTGTAGTGGTGCTTTCACTTCTATCAAAATGGAGCATGAGCTCAACATGGGAAGTGTTCACAACCAAAGGAAAATGTAGAAAGCACTTTAGGAAAAGGAGTCTGCAGTGAGAGAAGAAACATGGTCTTTCCCAGAACTACAAGACAGTGACTTGGGGACATAGTGAGCAAAGGGAGGGACACCACCAGCTTCATTTGTCTCTATTTTTCACTTCTCCTAGGTCTGTTTTGTTACATTTGCGTTGGAGAAGACTGCCCATGGGGAAGAAAGTGTGATTTACCAAAGAAATAAAAGAGAAACGTCCAGGACTGAATGAGTCAAAAAAGAAAATACGGGGAGCCTGGGTGGCTTGGCTGGTTGAGCGTCTGACTCTTGGTCTAGGCTCAGGTCATGAGTTTAAGTTGGTGGGTTCGAGCCTCATGACAGGCTCTGTGCTGAGAGCATGCAACCTGCTTGGGATTCTGTCTCCCTCTCTCTCTCTGCCCTTCCCCTACTCATTCTCTCTCTCCCTCCCTCTCTCTCTGTCTTTTTCTCCCTCTCTATCTCTCAAAATAAACAAATAAACTTTAAAAATAGTAATAAAAACAAAAGAAAAGAAAGAAAATGTCCCTTGGCCCATGTCAAGGAACAGGAAAGAGAATTCATAACTGGCAACAGGGGGAAATTAAGAAAAAAAATTGTTGCAAGTAAAAGATCAAAGCTAAATAAATGTCTAGGAATATGGATAGGAGAGTACAAATTGTGAGAGAGGGACTTATACCCACATGTTTGTTTATATGCACTAATATTTTAAATATATAAGACAATTATGACTACACCTAATACATGTTTAAGGGGTTGACTTCATGGACTGGGATCACGCAGAAGTGGAAAAACGATTTTTGTATATCCTACCACATTTGATTACTTTCCAAGTGCATGTATTATTTTAGCAGCAACAACAGAAAATACAATACCAAACATAAATAATTTTCTCATTCACTTCTATGTGAAAAAGAAAACTCAGAGAAAAATAAGGATTAAGGAGAACCATGCACATCTATAGGAGCTCTTTCTAGGAGCTCTTTTAAATATTTTTAATATTTGTATTTTTTATTTTATTCATTTTTAAGTTTTTATTTTAATTCCATTTAGTTAACATACATTTGAGAATATCTTTATTTTTTATTTTTTTAATGCTTATTTATTTTTGAAAGAGAGAGAGAGAGCACACACGAGTGAGCATGTGTGGGGGAAGGGCAGAGAGAGAGAGGGAAACACAGAATCTGAAGCAGGCTCCAGGCTCTGAGCTGTCAGTGCAGAGCCCTACATGGGGATCAAACTCGTGACTGCAAGATCATGACCTGAGCTGAAGTCAGATGCTTAACTGACTGAGCTGCCCAGGCACCCCGAGAATATTTTTAGACAATATCTGCCAAGGTTACCTGAGTTAGCTATAATTGTGGACATTGAATTATCATAATAAAGATAGAAAATTTTGTTATGAAAAGTTGGAAAATTAAAATAATAATTCTGTTGGATGGGCTCAAGGTATGAGCTCCCTGTTAATCTCAAAACAAGCCCACAGCCTACTGTGAGGCCTCTGTCATGTGGACTGTTTCAGTAGGTAATCCCCATGCCACTTCCTAATGCCCTGGGTCACACTTTCAATTCAGGCACTGGTGCTGTGATCAGTTCCAGGCAGGTGTAATCAGATAGTGGACATCAGGTCATACTCAGTACCTGGAGCTCCTTGCCATGGGCTTCCCCAACTTCATGGCATGGGACACCCAGCCACCAGCTATGCTGTCATGGGTACACAACCCAGAAGTAAAGGGGTTGAGGACAGGCACCCCACAGGAGCCACTGGGCAGAATCTTCTCTCTCAGGGAGGACAATTCTGAAATGCATTTTCTAAGGCTCTTCAACTGGTCCACACAGGGTGGAAACCAGTCTGTGTTAGCCCTGCACAACTGGATAGAAAATCCCTGTACTGTCTTTTCTTCTTTCTTCATTTTACTCCACCTGTTTTGTGCACCCAGTCCCTGTGATTGCTTTTCTAAATAAACTCCAATATGCAAGCTTTTATCATAGGCCCTGATTTCTGGGGACACCAGGGTTACCTTCCCCAATGCTGAAAATTCTTCTGCCCCAATATCTGAGACTCCACTCAGAGATATTGCCTCCCTCATAGTTTCTGAGATACACTTTATTTATAAAACTATTATATAATCATTCATACAAATATTTATAATTTATTTATTTGACAGGACATATCAAACCTCATGTTCTCTAAAACTTGAGATAAGGATAGTTAAGTGAAGTGGCCTATATTCAAATTCCAAATGCCTGATAGAAAGAAGAAAATGCTTTATACTTAACTAACATATCAAACGTATAAACATTTTTCTAGTTTTTCATGACTAGGTATCATTCTATAGATGTGAAAAGAAAACTAGGCAATTAACATGTGTGTCCTCTGTCCCATTTACAGCAAGTCCACAAGAGACAAATCAAGGTCATCCTTCAGTAAAAACAATCAACCATAAATTAATAGATTTATGAAAAAGGAAAAAAGCCCAGTGAGAAAGGAAGACACATTCAGGGATCCTTCTGGTGGCTTCTCTGACTTCCAGTTCCCCAAGTTTTCCTAGAATCAGCTGCTGCTGCCAGTGTCCCCTCACATTCTCCCAAGATGTCTTGTGTTAAGGTGTTAGTAAATTTTTAGCCTATTATTTCATTAAAGAGACCACTCAGGGAACCTGAGTGGCTAAGTTGGTTAAGCAGCCAAATCTTAATTTTGGCTCACATCATGATCTCACAGTTCATGAGACTGAGTTCCACATCAATCTCTGTTCTGAGAATGTGGACCCTGCTTGGGATTCTCTCTCTCTCTCTCTCTCTCTCTCGCTCTCTCTCTCTCTCTCTCTCTCTCCCTCCTCTCTCTCTCTCTCAATAAATAAATAAATAAACTAAAAGTCTTTTCATGTTTACAGAACATCTCACCAAAACACAAAAGGAAAAATATTACATCATGTAGACTCCTTTCTATACCTCACATCCATTCAAATCAGATTGAAGAAAATCAATCTCAGAACCCAGCAAAAACGAAAGCCTCCTACTACCACAGCTCCTCAGGCTAATGGGCCCCTCAGACCTGTTCACTCTCTGCTACTTATTTGTCAGTTAGAATACTAATCATAAGACATTGTGCTGAGTCATTTAGTTTTGGTATGAATTTAGTCTATGTTTTGTGGAGGATTAACTATCTGACCTTGGTCCTCTAACCAGACAGGCAGGACTCTTCCTCAAACCTACTGCTCCTATTTCTTCCATTCATAGAAAAGGCACTTCCTGTTCAATCCTCATTTTTTTTCCGCCTCAAGCCTGTGCCCTTTATTTCAAGTTCTGAAATGTCCTAGCACTTGGTATCCAACGGTTCAGCATACTGGAAACATTTGTTATTATTTCTTACCGCAGGCACAACACTCTGGAGAAGGTTCATTTCTTTCCCTCCTGGTAAACTATTGTAAAAGACTCACTTAAATAGTGGTCATGTGGCTTTAACCATAGGTATCGTTTTTACTGAATTCTGCCTCATATATTAGTTATACAATATGATGAACAACAATAGAATCTTTCTGGTTTCAGCTTCATGAAATTTACAATATTCACCATTATATCTACAATAACCTTCTAGAACGAGAAACGATATCCTCTGAATTAGTGAATTCCCACACGTGGGCACAAGACCTGAACTCCACAGCTGCCATGAGTACCTGTTCAGGACGTCATGCTGGGCACCCACAGAAATTGCCTTACAGAGGTCTGCATTCAAAGGTTTCCAGTATAAAACAGATTTTTATAACTATGACCATTAGCAGGTCATTCTCAGATATTTTCTTTCTCAGAGAATCTTGTCAAACAGTGAATTCATTCGGAGGAGCAGAACAGTTGACTCTGGGAGTTTCTACAAATAGGAAATTAGGTCCAATGCTTGTAAACCTTTACGGTCAGGAGCTTCTCCTTTTTCCTTTTCCTCTGAGAGCTGTCTAAGACTGGCAGCTTAAGTCTCCTGTGCATATTCCTTTGTTCTTCATGGAAATAACCAGTCTCTTACCCAAACGTAGGGTGAACTAGCAGAGAAAATAGAGCAGTGACTGTAAATATTAATTTACTCTTCCTTGTCCTTTCTCATTGCCCCCAATCTCCATCCCCCGTTTCCCCTGAAGCAAACAAATACAAATGCATGCTCACACCCACATAATTCTTGCTCTTACATGGTAAAGTGGTGGGCCAGTTATTTTTGCTCAATGTTGTCTCCATATGGAAGCATCCTAACTTATTTTCTATGCACTCTGTGTGTTTTGTTGAAAGTGCTTTTAAAAACATGATCAATATAATTTTCCCAACTGGCATGTCAAGAAAGGAGAGAATATGTCATTATTTTAACTTCATAGGGAACGATTCTTCCTTTAGACCTTAGAGTTACTGACAGCAAGGAGGTCTCCTGTGACATAGCCTCTCTGTCCAAGAGTGGGGCAGTCAGTCTGCCCAATACGACATATCTCATCACTACTCAATACTCCCAGGAACTGCCTCCACTAAACATTTTTTCTTCATACCCACTACTGCTGGATGATCAGACAGGCTTCTGACCATGGGTTATGGTTACAGGGTCCTTCTTCCAGCACCCGTATTTGGTCAATTTGTCCCGAAACTCTTTGGTTTTCACTGCATAAATAATAGGATTGAGCATTGGAGGAACAAGGAAGTAGAGGTTCCCAAGAATGGTGTGCACATGGGGTGCAATTCCCCTACCAAAGCGGTGAGTGAGAAAAGAGAACAGCGAGGGAGTGTATGAGATAAGCATGACACAAATGTGTGTGGTGCAGGTGTTGACTGCTTTGTGGTGGGCTTCCTTAGAAGACAGTCGCAGTACAGCCCGGATGATAAGCACGTACGATGAAGCAATAGCTGAGATGTCCAGCCCAGCAACCAACAAGGCCACCACCAGACCATATATCCTGTTCACTGTGGTGTCCACACACACCATCTTCACCACAGCCATGTGCTCACAGTAGGTGGTAGGGATGACGTGATTTACACGAAAGGGCATCTTCTGGAGGAGGACAGGCATGGGCAGAATGAAAAGGATGGCTCTCACTAAACTCACCAGGCCAATGAGCCCAATGCGACTATTGGAAAGGATGGTGGCATACCGCAGAGGTTCACAGATGGCTACATAGCGGTCAAAGGCCATGGTCATCAGGATGGCTGACTGCAACGCTGATATGGAGTGGATGAAGAACATTTGGACCAGGCAGCCCACATAGCTGATCTCACTCTGGCCAAACCAGAAGATGCACAGCACCTTAGGAATGGTGGTAGTGGACATGCCCAGGTCTGTGAAGGCCAACATGCAGAGGAGCAGGAACATGGGCTTGTGCAGGGAGCGCTCGGTGCAGATGGTGAAGATGATGGTGCAGTTCCCAAGGATGGTGATGAAATACATGGAAGAGAAGGGGACAGAGATCCATCTGTGCTTGTCCTCCATCCCAGGAATGCCTTGGAGAATGAAGAAAGGTGGGTGACCCAGGGATGCATTGCAAACGGTCATGGTGATTCTTTGGGGAAATACCTGAGAAGAACAATAAAAAAACCTTCATGAGCCTCAAATTCCAAAAGAATCAATGTTTTCAAAATGGAAAACTAAAAAGGTGGGATGTGTAGACACTCAAAAATGATTCTGGAATCAAGCTAACATATGTCATGTAGTATAGTAGAATGCTGTCATGTTAGAGTTATAATAATGTGGTGTAACATCTGACAAATACATATTTCATTTTGAATGTGTTATCCATGATGAACTGAATCATTATTCACACAAGACATCATTTTCACAAAAATTATTATGTGTAATTTTGAATGTGTATCCATTTAGAGAATGTCACTTGAAGCCTGTGAGGCAAACGTGGATAGAAATACCAACCACTGTGACAGAGTCTTCAAAACCACTCTCAGTCCACTTAAGATGAAATAAGTCCACAAAAGAGCTGTTCAGTGAGGACCAAGAATGAAGCAAGTGACAGGGCTCTGGGAACCTGAGACCAGGATACCAGATGGAAGTGCGAAGCCACCTCACCTGAACCACTTACCGGAATAGGAGGCAGGCAGAGTGTGGGAAGCTGGTCCTGGACACCTTCTTCAAATGTGTGTGTGTGAGTGTGTGTGGCTGTATGTTGCTATATCTACACATACATCCGTGGGGCTCATGGGGAACACACTCTGTGCCCGGCATGTCTCCACTCGTCACTCTCAGCATGCACAATCCATGGTATGGCTCTTTAAGTAACCTAAGGAAAGTCCCCCTGGGTGCCCAGAATTAGCTCTTTGCTACTCCCTCCTTCCCAAACACATACTCTCAAGGCACCACTGCTATTTTGAATAAACTTGACCCTGGAGGTTTCCCTAAGCTCCCAGGGGATGAGGCTGGTTGACCCTAGCAGTTCTGGGCATGTTCCAGTCTTTGGCAGTCCTGGAGGAGCCTGAGAGGAGACAGTGAAATTAAAGCTAAATCTGGAAGTAGAGGAGGTCCTGGCCGCTTGTATTCCAAAGGCTCTCTTTCCCAGATATATATAAGTGTGGGAAGCCGGTAGGACCTTACTCCATGACTGGGGTAGTCATGCTCCTGAAGGCATCAGAGGTACAGCCCCTGTTGTTGGATACCCTGGTGAAATGTTAGCAGCTCTAGCTCCATCTATCCTTATTGTCTTCCAGGTTTTTTACTCTAACGTGTTTCCTAGGCCAATGGCTTTACCCTAGATGTTCTCCCCAGGGTATTTTGTGAAATACCCTCTCATGTGTTATAGTATCCTCTCAACTTCTAGGTCCAGATATAGCATATGTCTTTCTCATTAAGTCAAAAGAAGAAAGTTTGTCCAAAACAATCTTCCACATCCATTGCAGAATGCACAAGACAGTACTAACCACTCTCAAAGTCATGAAAGACCATTCATAAGTCGACTCAGATGGCTGTATTCTGAATTGTGATGTCCAAATGGTACTACAAGTTGTGCCTACAGGACAGGTCCTGTAAGGAGACTTGTTCAAAGTCAGGTGTCAGCAGAAGGAAAGCAGGGGCTGAGGGAAGGAGTGGCAGAATGAAGGGCCTGGCACAATCAATACATCAACAGAAAGAATCATCAACAAATGTAGACAAGCATGGGGGTACCTGCTCATAGTCATATCCACACAGCCTTCGCTGCAGAAAGCTGTGCTCTGGTACCACATCAGAATCCTGCATCAGTCATTCTTTTTTTTTCTGTCCCTGAGAGATCCTCATGGATGACAATGACAGGTAGCAACCAGAAAGAATCCTTTCTTCCTAGACTTGCTTTCTCACTTTTACATCTATGGTCCGGTGAATTCCCTGCATGGAACTTCTTTTTTTTATTATTATTTTTTTAATTTTTAAAAAATATTTATTTATTTTTGACAGAGAGAGAGAGACAGAGCATGATAGGGGGAGGGGCAGAGAGAGAGAGGGAGACACAGATCTGAAGCAGGCTCCAGGCTGTGAGCTGTCAGCACAGAGCCTGAAACGGGGCTCAGACTCACAGACCATGAGATCATGACCTGAGCCGAAGTGGGACGCTCAACCGACTGAGCCACCCAGGCACCCCTCTGCATAGAACTTCTAAAGAATCTCTTCTTGTAGAGTGTCCCTAAAGTCCTATCAAGTGCTGCCATAGTACTGCACAGAATCCTCGACCTGTCACAACTTTTAAGCTTGTTCTTTGGATAATCACACTACTCATGGAGAAAGGTGCTGGTTGGAATTCTCCACAAATCCTGTATCCCAATCACTAGCACCATGTTTGGCATTAGTGGTCGGATTAGAAGAGTCAAATAAATGAATAAGTTAATGATAAATGAACCAAATAAGTTCTTTCTTGGGATTCCTGGGTGCTTTGTCGTTTCAGCGTCCAACTTCAGTTCAGGTCATGATCTCACGGTTCATGAGTTCAAGCCCCCACGTTGGGCCCTGTGTTGAGAGTCCAGAGTCTAGAGCCTGCTTCAGACTCTGTGTCTCCCTCTTTCTCTCTCTCTCTGCCCCTCCCCTGCTCATGCTCTCTCTCTCTCTCTCTCTCTCTCTCTCTCTCTCAAAAAAGGAATAAACAAAAAAATTTTAAGTTCTTTTAAATAGGAACTAATTATGTATCCTAGCTTATGAGATCTTACATGGTTTTGTTTTCTTGCATTAATAAAAACTAATAACCAACAATATTTGAAGGCCATGCTTTTTCCATCAATGAATTCATAAAATCAAGGCCAATCCAAACAAATTTCAATGATTCATTATTAGAATCTTGACAAAATAATTCTGAAATTTAAGTGGAAGAACAAATCATTGAAAATCATATAACCAGGGACCCCTGCCCTACTAGAATTTAAAATGTATTATAAAATGTTGCAAAAAATGAAGCTAATTGCAGGAAAAGACAGCTTATTTGAGGAGAATAGCATCATTACAAATGCCCAAGTATATATGCCATATATTATACAATAAAGACAATAACTTAAAACAGTGGAGAAAAGATAAATATTAAATAATATAATTATACAAAAATAAATAAATCTGTATATCTCACATCACTCAGGATGCATAATACATAACCAGAAGCCTTCAGTTCCTGGATGGTGATCTCTAGACCTCTGGAATGTCCTGTCTTACAAAAGTGTCTTCAATTTGCCTGGTGGCTTTGGCCACTGGACAGTCTATTGGTGTGATTTACGATGAGGGTTTTGAGTCACATCATATCAGTTCTGACCTCAACAATAGCTGAAGACTAGAGGTATAGCTTGACTTCCTGGAGGGACAGGAGAATAAAAGCCACCACATGAGCAATATGTAATCAAGCCCCAACAACAATTCTGGACACCAAATACTCAAATGAGCATCCCTGGTTGGCAGTAACACTGTGTAGTCACATATGGTGACCAAGAGGAGCTAACACCCATCCATGACTCCACAGGGAAAGGACAACCAGAAACTTCACACTTTGAACCCTTACTGGACTCTGCTCAATGCATCTCCTACTTCGGCTATTTTAATCTGTATCTTTTTGTTATAATAAAACTTTAATTCTGAGTATAGTGCTTTTCTGAATTTTGTAAATTTGTCTAATACATTATTGAACACAATGGTGATTGTGATGACCCCCCCCCCAAGTTTATAGCCAGCTATAAAATGGTGGAGGTCCTGGGACCTCTGAGTTCATTGGAAGCATCTGAAGTAAGGGTGGTCTCCTGGGGACTTTTCTCTCAGACCTTACAGTTTGACCAATGGAAGGTAATTTTAAGCATTGGGTAGAGATGCATTTTCTGAGTTTTATTAGATTGTTATTAATCATATAGAAAATTGTTTAAGTTAGACATCGTTCCAGCTTGATTAGGCTGTTGTATAGCAAATCACTCCAGACTTAGTAGCTTAAACCAACATTATTTTGCTCACAAATGTGGAATTTTAGTCAGTGCTCAGTAAAGACAGCTTGTTTCTCTTCTTCTAGGAGCTGGTGAGGACATCTTGACTACTGGCTCTACTTAACATCAGAGAAGGGGCTGGAATCATCTGGTACTGGCTTACTCTAGGGTGTGGGGCTGGGCCAGGAGAATTTAATAGCTAAAGGCTGGAACAGCCAGGAATCCTCATTAATCTCTCTTCATCTCTAGATGATATCATGGCAATTTCAAGAAAATTGGAATACTTACATGTGAATGAAAGAAAAGAAATAACCAGAAAGAGGGGAGAAGCAGGGCAAAGGTGAAAGGGCAGTGGAAAGGAGAGAGACAAGTCTGTATTTCTTTCCACAACCTGGCTTCAGAAGTAAGTCATATTCTATCACTTCCAACATATTCTTGTCACTGGAAGTGAGTCACTAAAGCCAGCTTTATGTGAAGGGAACATAGCTTGTATCTTTCATTGGAGTGTCAATATCATTTCATAAGAAGAGCATGCAGAATGGGATACATTGGTGTAATTATGTTTTTATCATATGCCATGGACATTAAATTTAAATTTTTTTTCTAAGGTGAATTGGATACATGGTTATGAATATTTAGATATATATACACAGAGATTGTGATATTCCCAATCCTGATTCAAACCATCTCCCTGATTCTTTGGTTTATTTAAGTATAATTCACATAAAAAACTGAGGGTTGACTGGGGGGCCGTGGGGGAGAAGGGAAAATGGGTGATGGGCTTTGAGGAGGTCACTTGTTGGGATTAGCAATGGGTGTTGTATGCAAGCGATGAATCACAGTAATCCAAAACCAAGAGCACACTGTATACACTGTATGCTAGCCAACTTGACAATAAATTATATTTTTTAAAAAGTATAACTAACATACAATGTTATATATATTCCTTTCAGGTGTACAATATAATGATTCAACAATTCTATATATTTCTCAGTGCTCATCAAGATAAGTGTACTCTTAATCCTCTTTAGCTGCTTCACCCTTCCCCCACCACCTCCCCTCTAGAAACCAGCAGGTTGTTCTCTGTATTTAAGAGCATGTTTTTTTTAATGTCACCTTGTTCATTTATTTTTGTTTCTTAAATTCCACATATGAGTAAAACAATGTGGTATTTGTCTTTCTCTGATTGACTTATTTCATTTAACATAATACCCTCTAGGTCCATCCATGTTGTTGCAAATGGCAAGATTTCATTCTTTTTTATGACTGAGTAATATTTCATTATATACATATCTATATATATATCTATATCTATCTATTTGTCTGTCTATATATACACACACACATCTTCTTTAGCCATTCATCTATGGGTGGATATTTGGGTTGCTCCCATATCTTGGCTAAAGTAAATAATGTTGCAGTAAACATTTTCAAATTACTGTTTCTGCTTTTTAGGGGGTAAGTATCCAATAGTAGAATTATTGAATTGTATAGTACTTCTATTTTTAATTTTTGAGGAATGTCTATACTGTATTCCACTGTGCTACACCAATTTGCATTCCCACCAATAGAGCAAGAGGGTTCTTTTTTGTCCACATCCTGGCCAAAACCTGATATTTCTTCTTCTTTTTTTTTTTTATTTTAGCCATTCTGACAGTTGTGAGCCAATATCTCATTGTAGCTTTGATTTGCATTTCCCTGATGATGAGTGATGTTGAACATCTTTTCATGTATCTGTTTGCTATGTGGACGTCTTTGACAAAAGGCCTATTCAGGTCCTCTGCTTATTTTAATTGAATTATTTGCTTTTTTGGTATTGAGCTGTTGTGAGAAATAATCCTACTGGCCCAATGAAAGAAGGGATGAAGAAACTCCGAGCACAGTGAAGCGAGGCTCTAATTAACATTCTTGCAAGAATGGGTGTCTGATGGAAAGGCACACTCAGGAAGGTTACAGCAAGCAATTAATCTTCTAGCGTGAAGTCCCTCCCCTGATTCCTCTTTGGCAGAGTACTACAGAGGTTACAGTGTTACTCAGAAGTCACCTATGCCCATGTATGGCCAAAAAGTAGTCTGATTGGAACAAATATACATTCCTTGAGGTGACACAGAGACTTCAGTTCTTTGGTGCATGCTCATTGCAAAGCCCACAAAAAGGAGAGGGGAAGAAGAATCAGGAAGTGAAGTGTCTAAAGTTTTGGGACTCCATTGTGGGAAGAGGAGGCGTTCATACATATTTCCAATAGTTTGTAAACCTATTGTTAACTAGATAGCACAGCTTTTATTTGGTATTTCTGAGAATCATCTCACTTACTTTTCACAACTCTATAAGTTCTTTACATAATCAAGGAAGTGAAAGACCTTTCCTCTGAAAACTATAAAAAATTGATGAAAGGAATTAATAACACAAACAAATGGAAAAATATTCCATACTCATGGGTTAGAAGAATTAATATTGTTAAACTGTCCATAAGACCCCAAGCATTCTACAATTTAATGCAATCCATATCCAAATACCAACATTTTTTTTCACAGAACTAGAATAAGTAATCCTAAAATTTGCATGAACTACAAAAGGCCCTAAATCACTAAAGCAATCTTTAAAAAGAACAAAAGCTGGAGGTATCACAATCCGATTTCAAGATAGATTACAAGTCTGTAGTAATCAAAACAGTATGGTACTGGCACAAAAACAGACACATAGATCAATAGAACATAAGAGAGAGTCCAGAAATAAACCCATGATTATATTGTGATAGAGGTAGAGCCCCTCCCTAAGGAATGTGATGGAGGCCTTCTCAGAACAAAGAAAGGCAAAGTGGCCCAATCAACTCCTATACACATATGCATAACTCTAACACAATTCTGTAACTTGGACTGTATCCAATCAGACTATATGTGTCACCATATATGGGAGACAAAGAAGTAGAAATTGCATAAAAACTATACCCTGCTCTGCTCAGCGCTCAGCCTTTTGAGTTTTAGCCCACTGAATCCCTGCTAGCGTGAATAAAGCTGCTTCCTGGGAAGAAAGGCCTCAATGTCCCGTCCCTCTGTGCGAGAATCCTTCTACAATATGGCCAATCTACAACAATGGAAGCAAGAATATACAATGGGTAAAGATGGTATCTTCAACAAATGTTGCTGGGAAAACTGGATAGCTACATGCAAAAGAATGAAACTAGGACCATCCTCTTACACCATATACAAACTAAACTCAAGATGGCTTAAAGACCTAAATATGAGACCTGAAACCATAAAACTCCTAGAAGATCACATATGATGAGGTTTTGGGGTGATGGTGAGGTTCATGGGTTTTGGAACTGATGGCCAAAAAAGAATTCTTGAAGACATCTTTGGTGCAAAAAGGTGATTTTATTAAAACACAGGGACAGGACCTATGGGCAGGAAGAGCTGCACTGGGGTTGTGCAGAATGACTGGTTATATACTCAGGACTTGAAGAGAAGTTTCCAAAGAGGCTTTTATATGCTAAAGACTCACAGATTACTGAAGGCCTATGATCAAGCTAAATTTGTTTTTCCCTCTAGCAAAGCATTAACATTAAGACAGTGGGGAGTTCCTGGAGAAATGTTAAACTCTGTATTTGCCTCAAGTATTTGTCAATGGGCTACAGGTTATAAGGAAATTTAATTTTACCTGCCATTTCCTTCTTGCCTTTGTTCCCCATATCACCATGGAGAGGTGATGTGGGGCTCCAGGAAATAGAGTCTATAGGTTTTTGGAGATTAGACTACTGATAAGATTTTCTTTTTCTTGTAATTTACTAAGGTATTTGTAAACTGATGGAGACTCTATCAGTTTAACCATTTATTTTCTGTCCTTTCCTTTGTCCTTGGGCAGCCAGGAGTGCCTGAGGAATGTCACACATATCCCACACATATCCCACCTGGGATGGGGGGTATGCTAGGTTGTATTTTGCCCTCAGCTTGCCTTATGGTCCCCCATCACATCAGTAATTTCTCTGACATAGAGAGTAGAAACATTTTTCTAGATAGGTTTCCTCAGTCAAGGGAAGCAAATGCAAAAAAAAAAAAAAAAAAAAAAAAAAAGTGGGACTTCTGTGGAGTTATTTCTAGAGAGTGTATTGTAAGCCCTGGGAAGGAGAATGGGGTAATTGCTGAAACATCAGCTATGTTCTGGTCTCAAGGCTGTCGAATGTGATAGCATTATGAGAACAGAGCTCCATGATCCCCCAGGAGCCAGTTAAGAAACAGACCTGCCTGGTAGTCTTTGAAACTGCACATCTTCCCTGCACGCTTTCACGTAAACACCGGATGTGTGTCTGGTTGATATCTGGAGGCTCTTTGTGTTTTCTTTCCATGCTTTGACATTCTTTGATATCTATATCTTATGAAACATAAAATAAAGACTGTGCAGACCCCTGTTGCTGCTGCTCTCTTGCAGAGGCAGCCCTGTATGTCCGCTTAGTCTGGTGTCTGAGAACTTTTTCTTGAGTGCATGGCAACAGACGACATCAATCCAAAATCTTCTGCACAGCAAAGGAAACCATCAACAAAACAAAAAGGCAACCTGCTGAATAGGGGAAGATATTTGCAAATGATATACTCAGTAAGGAGTTAATACCCTTGATTCTTTTAAAAAATAATGTAGCACAAGCATAATTTACAAACCCAATAAGAATTTGTGATGGTTAATTTTATATGTCAACTTGACTGGGATAAGGGATGCCTCAATAGCTAGTAAAACATTATCTGTGGGACGTCTGCGAGAGTGTTTCAGAGGTGGGGATGAGATTATCATTTGAACCAGTGGACTAAGTAAGGATAATAGTCACCAATGTGGGTGGGCAACATCCAATCCATTGAGGGACTGAACAGAACAAAAAGTCAGAGAAAAGGTGAATTTGCTCTCTTTGCTTGAGTTGGGACATCGGTTTTCTTCCCTTGAACATCAGCATCCCTAGTTCTCGGGTCTCAGATCTCATACTGAGCCTCACACCATTGGCTCCTTGGTTTTCAAGCCTTCATTCTCAGGCTGAATTACACCACTGGCTTTCCCAGGTCTCCACTTTACAGACAGAAGATTGTGGGACTTCACAGTCTCTAAAATTGTAGGAACAAATTTTTTTTAAGTAGACTTCATGCCCAGCATAGAACCTAACACAGGACTTGAACTTATGACCCCGAGATCAAGATCTGAACTGAGATCAAGAGTCAGATGCTCAAATGCCTGAATCACCCAGGTGTCCCAATCTTTTTTAACTTAACTTCTTCTCTCCCTACAGCATGAGTTTCCTAAAGTCACACACTGTGCCTTATTCACCTGTGAAATTCAATGCCCATTATACCTAGTACATAATTTATTCCACAATAAATCTCCTCTTTTATCATCTATGTATCTATCTATGTATCTATCTATCTACCTCTGTTATCATCTATCATCTATCTACCTCCTATCGGTCCTATTTCCCTGGAAAACCTGACTAATACAAAATTCTGTAGAGAAGCCTTATTCAATGCTCTAATATAAGCTGCACAAAAGTTAGCCATTGGAGGAAATTTTGATGTGCACAAGATTTTTCATTTATAATGCACCTTAAAAAAAAGGTAACAAACCTCAGCTCCTAGGGAAGGTAAGCCTGTGCTAGGGCATGAAGGCCAGTTATTTGGAGAAAGATACTTGTCAAGCCTGAGTAACCTGGGTTACCCTGGTGAGGATCAGCAGGAAACTGTGTCCTGGGAATTCGTATATACCCAAAGCATTATTGACTAAATGAGTTTAAACAAAAGGTCAGGCTACCTCTCCATAGTAGTCCACAAAATAATTTACATAGCAGTCATCTCCATCTGTTTAAATCTGATCCCAGATACAGAGGAACCTGGGCTACCATGGCCATCTTTGGTCTCGCATTGACACTCTTATTACAAACACTCTTGGTCTAAGAAAGTGCTGACAATCAATTAATCAATCAGTGGTGTGTGTGTGTGTGTGTGTGTGTGTGATTCTCAATTTCTTGAAGCTATAAGTAAGTGGATCTTTTCTTATCACTTTTCCTCTTTCCAGCCCTAAGTTTTCTGTACATAGAGTAATTTACTGGTTCTTACTATCAAAAGTACTACAATGCCTCCTGACCTTTTCCTAGGAAGACTCAAAACCTACAGGCCAATTAATGAGCCACATAATAGCCTTACAGGAAAATAGTCTTCTGTAGATTGAGCAAGTATAAATGTGTTGTTCTAAATACTTCAGAAACTTTCAGATAATACATGATACTGGTTTGCTAGAATTAGCAGAAACAGAAACCTCTAGTCCAAGGATAAGATGTACTAGAGAAGATGAAAGATTAATTATGAAACTTTTCCCATTGGTCCTTGGGGTATGTAGACAGTCTAGCTACCTCCTTCCCATAAAAAAGCCAAATATTCTTAGGCGGATTTGTTTGGTATTGATGCCATAGACCAGGGGGTTAAGAACAGGGGGCACGAGGAGATAAAGATTTGCAAGTACAATGTGGACATGAGGAGGTACTTGGTGGCCAAAGCGGTGGGTGAAAAATGAAAAGAAGGCAGGTACATAGAAAACCAGAATCACACAAATATGGGCTCCACAAGTGCTAAATGCTCGGAATTGGGCATCCTTGGAGGGCAGGCGCAGCACAGCCCGCAGGATCAAGCCGTAGGAGGTGGTGATGAGGACCACATCCATGCCAGTGACTGAAAGTGCCACAGTGAGTCCATAAATGGTGTTGGGCTTGATGCTGGCACAGGCGAGCTTGGCAATGCCCATGTGCTCACAGTAAGTGTGGGGGATGATGTGGTGTCCACAGAAGGGTAAACGTTTGATGAGGATGACAAAGGGGAAAACAAAGAGAAGGCCACGGACCACACATGCCAGACCAATCTTCCCAATCACTGTGGCATTGAGGATGGATGTATAATGAAGTGGGTGGCAGATAGCCACATAGCGGTCAAAAGCCATGGCCAGTAGAACAGCCGACTCTGTGGCAAAAATAGTGTGAACAAAAAACATCTGGGTGAGGCAGCCATGGTAGGAAATTATGTGGGACCTAAACCAAAATATTGTTAGCATTTTGGGCAATGTGGTCGAACAGAGAACCAGGTCAGTGATAGAAAGCAGGCACAGGAAGAGGTACATTGGCTCATGTAGAGTTCTATTTGTCATGACAATGTAGAGGATGGTGCCATTACCAACCAGAGCAAGGATATACATGGAGCAGAAGGGGATGGCAGCCCACACGTGCTGATCTTGCATTCCAGGGATTCCAAGTAGAATAAATGTGGAAGGATGAAAGGCAGTGTTATTGATGACAGATGTGGACAGCATAATGATGAAGAGAACACAAGGCTTTATCTTCCTAAAAGTGGTTAGAAAATGAAATCAAGTCATCCTCGATGTCATTTATTCCCCCCACATATCCATTCAGTTTCTTGCCTCTCTTTCATTCCCATCAATTCGACTCCACTTCATGCTTTTCTCATTTCTTTCCTGGGGTATTAAAATAGCTCTGTAACTAATATGCCTACTTCTAGGATTTGCATCTTCCAGTGAAACCTCTACATTGCTGTAGAAATATTCTATCATGTGAAAATAATCAACAATAATACAAATATAACCTTTCTTAGTGTATGCTGTTCAGAATATCTTGTATTACCTTCCTCTGGTCTACCCTCCACCACTTTCCATCATGTTCTTGGTCCTGGGACACTGGACTACATCCAGAGACTTCCCTGCTCTCTCACTTCTGGTTGGATTTGACTATAGGAAACAGCAACAAAGGATTAAAGGCAGGTCAGGATTTTTTTTTCCTTTAGCTCCCTCCTGGCAGGGTTGCTGCAAACTGGCTTTATCTCCCTCTGGATTTGGTTTCTTCTTCTAACCGTGTCCTCCTCTTAACCCTTCAGTACAAAGGACTATAATAGTGCCCGCGGTCACTAATCCAGGAACTTCACAAGACTTTGTGATTTCCCTACACTTGCCCACATCTTTGAAAATGGTTTCTGTATTTCACTGTCTTTAGATGTCCTAATGTAGGTGTGTGCTGCATTTCCTGCTAGGATCTTGGTATGATGTGCAAAGCTCTTCTTGTTTCTGTTCTTGCTCTTGCTCACCTATCTCATATTATTTACCATCACACTCCATCATGTATTTCATGTTCCAGCCATATCTGAGTGTTTCGAAATGTCCAAAAGCATGCTTAATCACATCTGCATGCTTTTTCATACACTGCTTTCTTGGGGGCACAGAATAGCTGTTCCGATTGGTCACCTGGAAAGCTACTAATAGTCATTCAAAACCCACATGAGGGGTCCCTGGAAGGCTCAGTCAGTTAAGCGTCCAACTTCGGCTCAGGTCAGGATCTCACGGATAATGAGTTCGAGCCCCACATTGGGCTCTGTGCTGACAGCTCAGAGCCTGAAGCCTGCTTTGGATTCCATGTCTTCCTCCCTCTCTCTGCGCCTTCCCCACTTGTGCTCTGTCTCTCTGTCTCTCTCTCTCTCTCAAAAATAAATAAACATTGAAAAAAATTTTTAAAAAAACATGAATATGTTGAAGCCCTTCTAGGGTCCTTGCTGTTGTGTTAAGGGCATCATACATCTTCAGCATACATCCCTTAGGAAATATAAACTGTTCTATAATTATGTGTATGTCTCTTGCCCCATTACGCTATGAAAATTGCATCTCATTTTTTTCTCTACAACCAGCATTAATGCTTTATATACACAGGACCGATAAATAATGTTTAATAGGCAAATAGATAAAGGATTGAACCCAGCAAATGAATTTTTTAACAGACTTTTATAAGTGACCATGTCTGAAGAATGGCATATCTTCTTGCAAGTCTTCCTTATGGATCAGACGAGATCTTCCCTCACCAGATCTATGATCTCCATCATGTTCTTTTCACTCAATATACTGCAAGACATGATCTTATTTAGCTCTTCAGTACATATGTAGTCTAACCTAATGTATCTATATAATAAATTTTTATCTCTTTTCTTGATTGGCCACGTGATTTAGTTGGATTATAAAATATATTGCCTTAGTCTGTTTTGTCTGCTTTACAGTATGAGCTCTGATATGATAGGTCAGACCAGAAGCCACACAAGTATGTGTTCCCCGAAGTCTCCAAGTGAAGCATGCCATGGGAAGGGAAGTAGAAAGTCAGAGACCAGGGGTTTACAGGTGAGGTAAATCAGGGAAGGTTTCTGGCAGTGACTGGGCCATAGATTGAGATTATGCCAATAGGTAAGGAGAAAAGAGTAAAAGAGGCATCTTTCACTGGAGACATCTCACCATGAGAGATCCTTGTAGGTGAAGTCAAAGTCATCATTCTTACCTTATTGAATTCGAATCTCAAAGACCCTCTTTTTTAGAAGGGACATTAACATTAATTTCATCCAATTGTTCTCACCTCAAAAGAATTTTAGAATGTGGAAACACCTAAGATAAGATAAAAAGTTTTGTAATAATTAAAAAGAATATCCTTCCTTCAATCCCCTATTCACATCCACCTGTATTATTAAAAGACCAACTAATTTTGTTTGTTTTATTAATTGCAATATACATTTCTCGTACGCTATTGCAAGTTTATTACTTCGTGCTAACGATTACTACAACTATAAATTGTATAGGTTATAATGTTATTATAAGTTTTAATTACTAATGAAATTGTTATTTTGCTTAAATTTTTAAGCCATAAAAGAGAATTTACCACAATTCTATTGTAATTTTTTATACCCTTAAAAATTCAACAATCAAATTATAATGGCAAGTGACTATAAACATTTCAAAGTCCATCTTAGAAGGTATAAATATTTTATTTTTTACTTCTATCCTGGAAATACCTGTGGTTTTTAAACCATAGGAATATAATCTTATCATCTATTTGAGAAATTAGTTACAAAGCATGTATAATTTAATAATGCTATGATGCTTGGCTCCCAAATGTAATATCCTGAAATGTGGTCACTTAGAAGTTGCTTGTACAAGTCTAGTGACAGAAAGCCTATACTCTCTTGAGGAAACCATTTTCCATTTCAGACCCTCCAAGTCTGAGACTACTTATCCTTTCCTTAGGTCAGTGTCTGTAAACACAATCCACATCACACAAGCATTATTCCTCTACAGTGTCTTAGGTTTTCAATTTTATGAAGTAAATATATCTTCTAAGTCTGCTCTTTCATCTTATTACTTTCTCAAAAAATACATTACTGACTGTCTGCTATGTACCAAGCCCTCATCTGGATGTCTTATATATACCAAAGAGTAAGAATATGCATGCTCCATGATATATGAAGCTAATGAGAAGTGCTAATGAAAAGACATGATCAATCAAATAACCTCCCATGTATGTATGGAAATGATATGTTGATGTATGCTATAAGGAAAAGGTATATAACCAGTTCTTAGAGAGAGAGCTTTCGTAAGGAAATAAAATTTAGGTTCCAAATCTAAGTCTTCCTCAAATGCTCCAAACATCTCTTGTACAAATCACTTCCTAGGATTGTCACCTTCTCTGTGTGGTCTGGAAAGTAAGACATCAGAAACTAAATTCAGACTGCCTGCCTGGGTTCAAAATCTGGCCTGATTGCAGTTACTTGCTAATTGTCTTATTCTTCTCTCCTCAGTTTCCTAATATAAGATTTGGATGATAATTCTTAGTTTGTAAGGTTGTCAGAGAATTGAGAAAAATCATGCAAAGTACATAATACAGTCTCTGTAATTTAATAAGGATTGGTTACAATACTCACAGATATTTCTCATGCTTTTGCACATCTCTGAGTGCATTGAAATAACTAGGTACCTGCCTCTCAGAAGAGGAAACTTCATTTAATTCGTCAAGTTGAAAGACATATTGGCTTTTCTTGAGTCTGTAATCCAAGGGTGAAGGCACTGAGTTTCATCCACTTTGAAATCAAGAACTATCTTCAGAGATATCCAAGACCACTTCTCAGTTAGCTAGGTTAGGTGGTGTCTCACGAGACCTGAGATGGAATGGCTCCTCAATGATCTCAGTCTCATTGATTTCCTCTCATTCATCTCCCTTGGGATTGAGAAACAGTCGTGATATGGGGAGTCCTTCAATACAACAGGAACGAGCTGCCACCAAGAGACAATAAAGATGAAGAAAAATGTGTATCTGATTTCAGTTAAAGGAAGAAATTTGATTAGGCTGTTCAATAAGACAGTCTCCTGATTTTTCCCCAGAAAAGATAACAAAACCTGGGGATACTGCAGCAGAGATTCATGGTTTAATGGGCTTCTAAGTTTCCTGCATATGAAATTACAGGACCGAATTAGAGAATTTGATTGGGATGGTGCCAGCTGTACTAGAACCCCGGTGAGATTGGAAATTAGATGGGTTTGTTGATCTCCTAGGTTTTCTGGGGTCACTGTGAGGGTTTTAGGTATGTAAGAACAGGGCGACACTCTAATATATATATACATATATATATGTATATATATGTGTGTATATATATATATATATATATATATACACACACATGCTTATCCACACACTTGTTCATTTCTGCCTTACTGCTGTGAGTGACAACAAGACACAGCTATTGTCAAGAAATTCTGAATTCATCATTGCTTTAAGAAAGGCTTTTCTTAGAGTTCTATCTGACTGGTTTGTCTTGAGGCCATAAAGAACAGAGCAAGAGACTGAAATATCTAATTGCAACAGAAAGGACTGAAGTGCAAAGAAAAAGACTTACTGAAAATACGTTTTTTTTTAATTTTTTTAACGTTTATTTATTTTTGAGACAGAGAGAGACAGAGCATGAACGGGGGAGGGCCAGAGAGAGAGGGAGACACAGAATCTGAAGCAGGCTCCAGGCTCTGAGCTGTCAGCACAGAGCCTGACGCGGGGCTGGAACTCACAGAGCACAAGATCATGACCTGAGCGAAGTCGGATGCTTAACCGACTGAGCTACCCCGGGGCCCCTGAAAATACATTTTGATATGCAATAAGGCTATGCAAACATCGGAGGGATTCAAGGAACTGCACCTCTCATAATGGAGAAGGGGACAATCTGATATGAACTCAAGAGTGGCCAAATACATCAATGTCTTGGTATGATTGTCATCCCTCTGTATCTTCCCCTACTTCTGCCCCTGGCTTTATAGAACTGTCCTCAACCTTATTTTCTGTCCGTCTCATCCATTTAACACTCACCCCCACTTCAGTCAGTAGTCAGCCATACTAGAGAAATCCAGCATAAGTAGCATAACTCCTGGATCTATGATTTGGTCTCATTTATTTCCACCCTCTGAAGGCTTTTTTGACCCAGTGAGGCTATGGTGTGGCTCAGAGCACCAATGGTCACAGCTGCTAAAAGGAAAGGTGAATTTGCAAATAAGATCCCTGAGGGGACACACCAGTCATATCAGAGTCTTCTCTTAAAGCCTAAAGATTTTTTTAAGGCAGGAGAAGAGTCACCACTATCCTACAATAAGTTACTGCCTGCTCATCTCTCAAGCCAAAAAAATAAAATAAAATAAAATAAAATAAAATAATAAAATAAAAGTAGCCAAACTGTGTCAAATAGTTAGGAAGAGAAATTCAGGGAAAAAGGTGACACGGAATGATAGACTGGGAAAAGATATACTTTGAGTTGGAATTTGCATGGCTTCCTTTGGTTGCCTAATTCAATACAACATATTACCTATTCTCAAGAAAATAATCTTTCTGCTTAATCTGAATTTCTGCACATTCACCTTGAGCTCAAGCCTTTATAGCCCTTAAACAGTCTGTGTCTTCATTAGGGTAATTCTTTGTCTTTTTTCCTTCAACTAGTTAGACCAGACTATAAACTTCTTTTTTTTTTAAATTTTTAATGTTTATTTTATTTTTGAAGGAGAGAGAGACAGAGTGTGAGTGGGGGAGGGGCAGAGAGAGAGGGAGACACAGAATCTGAAGCAGGCTCCAGGCTCTGAGCTGTCAGCACAGAGCCCGACCCGGGGCTGGAACTCATGACCTGAGCCGAAGTCAGACGCTTAACCGACTGAGCCACTCAGGCGCCCCAGACTATAAACTTCTGATTCAAAGAACTGCTAGTTACAGTCTGGTGTAAGATACATTCTTCTCCTATAACGCACTGAAGGAATGACAGAGTGGTCCTTTGAAATATTTCTCTTTATTCACCCATCAAAGTCTCACTCAGGCCAAGTATCTAGGTCACCTGGAATGAAGATACAAAATTATATGTTGAATTGATTGGGTCAGGAGAGATTCCCATAAGTTAAGGCAACATGGAAAGTGTGTACTTGGGAAAAATGTCAAAGGGGATGATAGCATTTCCTCCCAGAACTGGATGTCATCTGGAATTATCCAAGACTAGGGTATATCTGAGCCATGGGAAGATACCTTTCCAAGGAAGAAGAATGGACAAGGTGGATTCAGACTCATTTCAACTATACTCACCAGGCAGATCTCACAGAATTGTAAACATCTTAGTTATGTCTCTTCTTCCTCCCTCACTCCAGACCTAAGCATCTGACACATTGGTATTGAACTATAAATACATACAATACATACATACAATAATATTTACAATTTGTCTATGACTTCTTTCATACAAGTTGGTGTGTAAATTGGCTCAAGATTTTTAGAAAGTGATTTGAAAGTATAAAGAGACGTAAAAAGTGATTTCCCTTAATCAAGTACTACCACACAGAGGAATCTACTTTATAGGAAATAAAGCAAAATAAAATGAAAGAGATGTAGATTTGAATCCCAGCTCTGGCATATACCAGCTGAGAAATTCTGAATAGATTGTTTAATTTTTAGGAACTCAGTGTCTCATGTGTAAAATAGAGCTATTAATTACACCATAAGTCTTCTGGTTCCAAAACTTTATTGTACACTGGAACTTCCTGGGGCCTTTTGAAAAATTCTGATGCTTTCATCTTACCCACAGTCATGTCAATTTAACTGATACAGCATGAAACCTGGGCATGACAGAAGGTGGATTATCAAGGCCCTGAGGAGGAATGTACTTAGTGTAGATGAGAAGACTCAAGAGGACAAGTATGGCGAAAAGCAAATCAGTCAGGGAAATGTAGTAGTAGATGAGACCAGAATAGATGACAATAAGTCAAGGTCATGTTGGATTCTGTAATAGATTTCTCATTCTCATATCTATCTTGTTTTTCTCTCCTTTCTATATATAAAAGTATTCCTGATGTTTTTAGACCAGGGCCATGTGGCATTTTATGGCCAACGGTGAAAATAGAAGAGGCAAATGTCATGTCAGGCTAAAATATTTAAGAACAAATGTGTAGACTCTATGTTTTTTCTTCATCTGCTGTAGTGACAAGGAGACCATGCTGCCATTGCTGAATGGCAAGTTATAAGCAGCCTAGGTCCCTGAGTCACTGTATGGAGAAAAACTACCCTTGAGAATTATCAACTGTTGTAAGACTTTGTGGACATAAGAAATAAAACAACTTAAGTGTCCATGGATAGATGAATGGACAAAGAAATTTTGGTGTATATATAATAGAATATTATTCAGCAATAAAAAAAGAATGAAATCTTGCCATTTGCAACAACATGGATGGAACAAGAGTGCATTATGCCAAATGAAATAACTCAGAGAAAGACAAATACCATATGATCTTTCTCTCTCTTATATGTGGAATCAAAACAAAAAAAAGCTCATGGACACAGAGAACAGATGATTGGTGGTGGTTGGTGAGGGGGTGAAAAATGAGTAAAGAGGGTGAAAATGTGACATAGCTAGCATTTTCGGATACTTTGTCTGAGCAGCTACTAGGCACGGTCCCTGCAGTTTTTCCTTCATCTCCATTTACAGATAACAATTATAAGATTCAGAGGACCTCTGTCTGAGGCGACTTCAATGGTTTAAGTGTCTGGAGAACCCAGGAGGCCTCTCCTTCTAGCACCCCCACATCCTAAACCAATCTTCATGTTATATGCCCACATTTTGCGAATATTTTTTTTTAATTTAGAAGTTCAGTCTGATCTATTAACTCTTGGTTAAGAATGTCTATTCCAGCCTGCCCTGCCCATTTCTCAGATGAGATACCGAAGCTCAGAATATGAGTAGCCAGCCAGTTGGGTGGCAGAAATTTCATGACGTCACTGATCGTTTGGCAAAGGTACCAGAGCTTTCTGGAGGTGGCTGCAGGCCCTACCACGCACCATCACCGGCCCCTCTCCTGTCTCGTAGGGCCCTTGGGTGGGCAAAGGGTAGGGGAGCTTGCAGGAGGCCATGGCCAGAGGCATGGACACTGAGGCAGCAAGGATGCTTCATGAACTGGTAGTGTGACAGCCGCAGGGCTCTGGGTTGGTGGGGATCTGTAGGTGTGGGTGGCCACGGCCTCAGGGTGTTCAGGTGGGCGGTCCTTTGTTACTGGGAGGTGGAAAATCCCAATGGCCATGCCAAGGAAAGCTAATGAGATCCACCTACACACACCTACACACACATACACACACACACACACACACACACACACACACACACACACCAGTGGCCAGGAAATATTTTTTCCAAGAAACTAAATTTAGTAAAGGTAAGAGAATGCGCATTTAAACTTAATCCACACTCCTCCCTGTGCCTTTCCCGGGCATTAAGGTGTAGTAGTTAAGAATGTGGACTTTGAGATTAGATTATGTGGGTTAAAATCCCAACTCCTCCATTTTCTAGCTTTGTGAATTTAGGCAAAGTGATATGCTCTCTGGGCCTCAGTTTCCTCATCTATAAAATGAGGATAATAATAGCCCCTCATTCATAGTTTCCTTAGGAGAATTAAATAGGACAGTTGTATTTGACACTGGGCCTGGGAGGCCCTGGAGCATGAGGACACCATAACTCCAGGCAGTGAAAGGTGGCAACACCAAGCAGTATACAGAGCCAGAAAACTGCCCAAGGCACTCACACAGCCCAGAGAAGCAGCTACCTGCCCCAAGGGACTGTAGAGTCTGAGGGGGAAAAAAACCCAACAACCCTAAAACAAAACCAAAAAATAAAAAAACAGTATGAGAAGAAATAGAGAAATGTGATATAATTGCCATGAATTACAAAATTTAGGTGGCTATATATCCCAGCTTGCCCAAGAAAGTCTCAATTTAGGTCTGTTGTTGTCTAAGTGAAATTATGAATAGTTTCCCTGTCATTATCAAATTATTCATGGTCCCTTTATAACTAAAAACATTCTTAGTTTAGCAAAGCTAAATTTAAAATATGGTGAATCAGCATATTTATGATTTTTATCCCACAGTCACAGGCATAGAGTGGACAGTTAGATTTAGAAAAAAACTTACTAGAAAAGCATAATAAAGTGTGTGTGTTTGTGTGTGTGGGTGTGTATGTGTGTTACAAAGGGAAGGAGGGTGAAAGAGGAGAACTAATTTGTATTCAACAGTAATCCTAAGAATGAATCAGAAAATTAAAGCTGGTGACAAGGAAGGAAAAATGAGGAAAATGAGAAAAAGTGAAAAGGTAATAAGATCAAGTTATGATAAACTCATTGAAGAAGTTGAAAGATTATTTTCTGGGATTCAAGAGAAAGTGAATTGGAAAAACAGAAGGTGATGGATCAGGAACCGAATGCCTAAAATTTGGATTATTAACAATTTGCATATATTTATGGAAATACAAATTCTAAGGTGTTTCTAAGGAATTCAGTAGATGAGGTAGGGTGGTCAAGATCTTTAGAGAAAAATTCAGAGTACTATAAGTCTAATTGTTCCAAATACTTATTATTGTATAACAAACCACCCCCAAAAGTACTGGTTTAAAACAATTTTATTAATCCATGATTCTGTAGATCTCCAAGGATGATGCAGGCAGTTGTCATTTGAGGTCTCTCCTTCTTTCTCTTTCTCTCATGTGGCTGCCATAAGATTTTGGATGGGGTTGGGGCGCCTGGGTGGCTCAGTCGGTTAAGCGGCCGACTTCGGCTCAGGTCATGATCTCACGGTTTGTGAGTTCGAGCCCCGCGTCGGGCTCTGTGCTGACAGCTCAGAGCCTGGAGCCTGTTTCGGATTCTGTGTCTCCCTTTCTCTGACCCTCCCCTGTTCATGCTCTGTCTCTCTCTGTCTCAAAAATAAATAAACGTTAAAAAAAAAATTTAAAAATAAAATAAAAAAAAAGATTTTGGATGGGGTTATCTCTAAGTTTCATAAAAAGTGACACAATTGATTCTGGCTATTAACTAGTAGTTCAGCTAGGCTGTTAACCACATGAGCTCTCCATGTGGAGATTCTCACAGTACTGTGGCTGTGTTCTACGGAGAGTGTCCAAAAATGAAAATATCTATCTAAAGACACCAATGAAGAAGAGTTAAGGGTTCTTATAATCTAGACTTGGATATCCTGAAATGTCACATCCATTACATTATTTTTTCAGGGAAGTCACTAAGGCCAGCCCAGATAAGAGGGGAGTGGAATTACACTACACCTCTTGGAAGACTGGCAAGATCATATGGCAGAAAAGTAAATGATATTGTTTTGTATATAAAGATGTTGTTTTGGTCATTTTTGGAAAATAAAACCTGCACTAATGCACCCTAGGCCATAATATCACAGATCTCCCTTTACATACCAAATACATTCACAAAACAAAACAAAACAAAAACAAAATACATTCACCTCTTCCCTAGTTCAAAGTCTAGGATCTCAGCCTCTAAATCGGGACATAATGTGAATAGAGCTCCTTCGGTTCAGTTCCTTGTATACAGATCCTTGAATGCAATTCCTTTCAATCTGAAGTTGTGTGAAGAAATGAGAAGGAAATCTACTATTTATACAGCCAACACACTATGGTGATACAGAGATGGGTAACTGTAATAGATACTCATATGCAAAATATTGGGAGAGTCATAATACAGTCACTAGGTCATTATAGTTTCTAAAATCCAGCCAGAGATTAGTATAACCAGTTTCTTAATAAGGATTAGATCCTTCTCCCTGGGAATGATTCTCCATGGCTTTTGTCTAACCTCTAGGCAATTGTTTCTGTATTCTGTGTCATCTTTGCTTTTCATTGAGTAGTAACCTGTGTTTACATCTGAGTTCTTTTCTTCATCTATTTCCTGCCTAATAAAGTTGGAGACCTAAAGGCCTCTTTTCATTTTGCACTAACTCTGTCCCTTTTAGTCCAAGCTGATGGTGCTTACATCTGTTCATTTCTCTTAAAAATTGTGGAATTGTGGTTCTTGGGACACCTGGTGGATTAGTTGGTTGATCCTCTGGCTCTTGATTTTGGCTCAGGTCATGGTCCCAGGGTTGTGGGAGCAAGCCCCGCATGAGGCTCTGTGCTGAGTGTGGAGTCTGCTTAGGATTCTCCCTTTCTCTCTTCCTCTCTCCCTCTCTCCCTCTGCCTCTTTCCCCTGTTGGTGCTCTCTCTCTCTCTTTAAAATAAAAAAAATGTGGTTCTCTATGAATCTTTTAGGGTTTACTCCATTAGACAAAAATCATACCCACAAATATCTTCCAGATTGCTCTCTGTCTGATTTTGCCTGAGAGTTAATGATTCTCTGGGGAAATATCCTTGAGATTCCTAGAAGATTCTTTGCCTAATTGAAAAGATTAATTACACATATCCTTAAGTATTTCTTACTCTTAGCAAAAGATTTTATAGTCTCATCCTAGAGATACTATTACACCCTAAGGACATTTTTTTTCCTTTGAGAGTCTTTTGTAATTTGGAGAGGCTGGAAGGAAATTTCTTTTTTATTTGAATTCAGCAAGCCATGATTCCTTCGTATTTACTCTAAGTTATGCTTGAACACTGAATAATTTCATTTTAGCTTACATCTCTCTGTACCTTATGTGGCATAAAAATATGTGGCATAAAAATAATGTTGATATTTTCAGTGTTCTGCTTAAAAAATATCCTTGGCCAAACACATCAGTTAATTAGGTATATTTTCTACTTTCTAAGTTATGGTATCTCTGAACTCTCTACAGCTGCATAGCACTTATACCTTTTTCTCCAGCCCCCAATAATAATTCTCTCACCGTCTTTCAGGCCTCCATTAACAGTTCCTTCAAGGCACTTGCAGCTTCTATGTGCTGCCTGTTCCAAAACTAATGCTACATGTTTTAGGTTTTTTGCTACATCAAGAAAGACCCCACTTCCTGTTACCAATTTCTGCATCATTTATCTATTGCTGCATAACTAACCATCCCCAAGTTTATTACCTTAAAACAGCAAATTATTACTTTTTGTGGTTCTATGACTTGGCTTCAATCAGTTGAGTAGTTCTCTCTTGAGTCTCTTATACATTATAGAGAGATTTCAGTTGAGCCTACAGATACCTAAAGTCTCAACTAGACTGGATGTTTAAGATGGCTTACTAACATGACTGGTAGTTGCTGCTGACTCAGCTGGGATCTCAACTGGGGCTGTGCACCAGAATATTTAGACATGGCTTCTCCATTTGCTTGGGATACTCGTAGCTCAGTGTTTCAGTTTGAAGAAGGAGCATACTTAGATAAAGCATTTCAAGAGACCCAGGGGGAAACTGCAAAGATTTTTGTGGCCTAACCTCAGAAACCTCACAATATCACTTACCTTGAATTCTGTTGATTAAGGAATCCCTATGTTTAGACCCAATTCAAGAGAAGTAGAATTAAACTCCAACTATAATGTGGGAATTGCAAGTTCACACTGCAGAAAAGCATGGAAGATGGAATATAGTATTGTGGCTATCTTTAGAGAATAAACCTATCACACCAAGTTACTAATGGGTCATCTCTGTGTTCATTAAGATCACCAATAATCATCACAAAAATTCTTTGTGCCAGAAGTGAACTCCTTAAAAGACTATAATAAGTAGAGATAATTGATAATATTTTTTGAAGATATGAGACTTAGAGTTGTGGAATTTTAAGGTGGATCAATAATACCTGAGCAAGAAGAAGTTATGGGGAGTATAAAAGAGAGCTATGTTACTTCCAAGCCAGGAAATTACTGTAAGAATCAAGTCTATGGGTTTTTCAAAGGAGCAGGACTTTTCTGATTTGGAAGGATCCAAGATTTCTTAGGTCTCAGAATCACTTAGAGAACTGTTAAAGAATACTGAGTCCCATTAAAGTAAGATAGAGCCTGGGACTTCGCATTTTTACCAAATTGCCTAGGTGATTCTGATACTCACTAATGTTTGAGAACCCTGTTTGTAGATGACTAATTTTCCTTGGTGATTCTTAAAGGAAGGTAATCATTTGCTGTTAGCTTTGCCAACTGTCATCTGGAAAATATCCAACAGAGGTATCTTAAATTATTAGACCCTTAGTCATCTCTTTTAACCTTTTTATTAAGAATAATATCTATCCACATTATATATGATCAGTATCTTATCCCGTAAGTCTTGGAAATCTATCTCAAAATAAGACAGAAATTACCCTCTGATCTATTGTCTCAGGAAAACATATCTTCTTCAACTTTTTTTGTCTTTCTTGATATCTACTTCCTTACTTTGTCTTATTGATTCCTATAACACATGGAAGACTTTTAAGATTTCATATGTATTTAAATCACCATTGTAGATATTTTAGCTGTAAAAAAATAAAATGCATTCCAAAATAAATATGGTTACCTGTTTCCTTTCCCAAGCTCTCAGTCTCATGTCAATAGTTCCCTTTAGGGAAGAAGGGTAGGATGATTTTTTCCCGAATCTGCTTGATCTTCACCCCATAGATGATTGGATTGAGTGCAGGAGGGATGGCTACGTAGAGGTTGGCAGTCAGTATGTGGAAGGAGTGAGGAATATTGTGACCAAAACGGTGGGTGAGGACAGAGAACATTGCTGGTGTGTAGAATATAAGAATGACACAAACATGGGAACCACACGTGTTGAGGGCTTTCTGGCGGGCATCTTGGGATGGAAGATTAAAGAAGGCACAAAGGATGAGAGTGTAGGAGATGCCAATGAGGATCAGGTCTGATGTAACAGTCATTACAGGCACAGCAAATCCATACCAGATGTTGATGGAGATGTCCGCACAGGCAAGCTGGGCTATGCCTATGTGCTCACAGTACGTGTGGGGGATGATGAGTGTTCGGCAAAAAGGTAGTCGTTTTAATAGGAACACACATGGGAAGATGATGCAAAAGCTCCTGCTAACAATAGCCATTACAATTTTAGTAATAATCTGACGGGTAAGAATAGTGGTATATCTTAGGGGGAAGCAAACAGCAACATAGCGATCAAATGCCATGGCTAACAGGATGGCAGAATCCATGGCAAAGCTATAGTGAAGAAAGAACATTTGAGTAAGGCATCCAGAAAAGGTGATTTCCTGAGGACCTAGCCAGAAGACGCTGAATGTTTTGGGTACACATGTATTAGATAGGATGAGATCTGTAACAGCCAGCATGGAGAGGAAAAAGAACATGGGCTGATGAAGGCTGCGTTCCATGGAAATAAGGTAGAGAAGGACACTGTTGCCTGCAAGGGCCACAAGGTAGATAATGAAAAAAGGAATCCCGATCCAGACATGGAACTCCTCCAGCCCTGGGATTCCCAGTAGGATGAAAGGGCCTGAATTGAAGCTGCTCAAGTTGAATGTGGTCATTATGGTCTTGGACTGGATGTGTCTCATAGACTGAAAATAAAAATTTTGTGGCTGATTGTTACGATGATCTACAGACATCCACCTCTGAGTCTTCTTCAATATTATCCCCTCACTTTCAGCTCTGTAAAGGGATAAGCTATCCTTTGCCTCTTCTCTTGACTAAAAATACTTGCCAAACTTTCAGTTACAATTTTAAGTCATAATAGAAGTGGGATCAAAATAATTTTTTCACAGAGACACAAGTCACATAACTCCAGTCATACAATTTTAGTCCTGCCTCCTTACCAGGAACCCAGGAAGGTTTCTAGGAAAATATGTACACAAAACACTATTAGGCAGAGAAACAATGACTAGTTAGGAATTTGCAACAAAGTTCAATGTGAAGTTCCCACCCTAGTGAACTGGAATAATAACTGTAGGGTCCCAAGGGGCTAAACAAAGGCAGGACCAATGTCCAACACCAAAATAGACCATGCAGTCTCTTTTCTTTTTTGCTCTTTCTCTGCAGTGGAGCATCTGCCCTCGTTCTCATCAATATTGTAGCAAAGTTCACCAACATAAAGAGGAGACAAAGAATATTCTTCCCTAGAATCTAAGGTTTAAGTGGTTTACTCTGTCTTCAGATATTACCAAGTTGGAAAAGTTTCCAAGAAAAGGTATTCTCCAATAACTCACTCTGTCACATTGGTCTCAAGGAAAGAATGGAACCCTGCTCTGAACCTTCACAGAAGACATCCCAGCAGAGGGAGCCCAGTCTCCGGGTAGAGTTATGCCACAGCATTCATGCCCCTGTCTAATCTATACAATGACTCATTCTGGTGAGACTTATGAAACAGCGGGGCCTTTCTTCCAAAACTCTTGTTTGTGACATGATACACAAATCTTTTCTCCAACTTCAGTATTCACTCATTTTTCTTTCCACCTGGTCTTGAGTAGTTAGCATTCTGTAGTGCTCTATATATGTCTGCTGCTTTCTAGGTTAATAAACTCCACCTGGATGATAACCCCAAATGCCATGACTTTGTAACTCCTATGTTGAAGATTCTTTTGTAACTCCTATGTTGAAGAACTTTTTAATTTTGAAGACAATCCTCTCTCCTTAGCTTTGGAATTAGTTACCCAGTGTCTGCCATGTTAGAAATCCCATGCGCATCCAACTCAGCATGTTCAAATCTGTTTCTCCTATAATGTTTTCCAATTTAGCAAATGATAGTATAACACAGTTTCTCAATCTAGAAGCCTTGAAATTATCTTAATCATATCCTCTCACACACAATCATCTTATTCATCTTCCAAACAAGTATCATGTTACAGGTTTGTTCCCTAAGTATCTCTGTATTACATCCACTTATTGCTACCCTTGCATTGGCTGTTCCATCCCATGTGCCGTCATCTGTCAGCAAGACCTCTGCATTCTAACTCAAATGTACCAATTTTCCTTGAGCAATTAAAGGTACATGTGATGTAGAGTCTTTCCCAACTAGAGAGGGGAAAAAAGATGGAAAGACTGTAATTCCAGATAGGAAGAAATAGCAAGTCCGGCAGTCAGCAGCAGTAAATATCTTCGGTACTCAAATCTAAGTGCAGTTCATTTCTTTAAAAGTAGATTCAGTTACAGCAGAGGCTAATGCATAGACAAGACTGAGCTAGGTTTCAGGAGCTAAGATTTCAGTTCCCTATTCACTGCCACAAAATTATGTATAAGCCACCTTGCCTATATCCCACATCCCCTACCGTGTGTGTGTGTGTGTGTGTGTGTGTGTGTGTGCGTGTATGTGTATATATATATATATATATATATATATATATATATACACACACATGTATATATACACATACACATACACATGTGTATATATATATATATATATATATATACACATACACGCACACACACACGCACACACACACACAGATTGGAAACTGGAAGGACAAACTATTACAGAGAAATAATAATTAAACAGGAGGCAAAAAATTCCATGACAAATGCACTAATTCAAATGAAAAATATATAATTCCATTTAATACATTTATTTAAACTATTCTTAGAGTCACTGAAGCAAAGCCCTTTAATCAAGTGGAAAAAGTGACAATGGATACGAATAATCAAGTCACATGAGAAGAAACTCTAATGTTTAATAAATATGTAGAAGATTTTCAGTCTTATAAGTAAGTTCAATATAAAACATGAATGATGAGGTATATTATTTACCATTAATAAAGACTTTAAAAAGATTGATGGTATGAGTGATAACAGCCAATTCTGTGAAGGGTCTGAGGAAATAAGAGCTGTTATAACTCTTTTAGAAGGGTTTACTGTGTAACATTCTTAGATACTAATTTGCCAATATGAATCAAAACATAAAGTGCACATATCCATTGTCCCAAAAGTTCCAAATATATGAATGCTTCCACAGATACAGTTATATAAATAAATAAGTGGCTTAACGATATTCACAGCAGCAACATTTATAATACAAAATTTGAGTGAAATTAAAATATCAAAAAATAAAAATTGAAAAGCTGGCACCATTTTAATTTTTAACGTGGGAATAATTTTAACATTTACTGTATATAACTTCTAAAAAGAATGAGGTAAAGCCCTGTGTATAGGAATCAAAAGACACCAAAATACTGCTGGCTTCCTTAGCACACATACTGAAGTTGGAATGATACAGAGAAGATCAGCTGGTAGTATAATTAATGGGTAACAAAACTTCAGAATATTTTTTTAAAAAGTAAAAAATATGTAGCGGCACCTGGGGGCTGAGTTGGTTAAGCATCTGACTATTGATTTCGGCTCGGGTCATGAACCCAGGATCATGGGTTCAAGCTCCACATAGGGCCATAAAGCTCTTTCCTATGTCAAAAGTGAGATGCCTTTAGTCCATGGAATGTGTCACCCCCCAATTTAAACTTCAGCTTTGGGGAATACTCTTGTCTGATTTCTTTTCCACCTACATTTGTTCTTGGAGGTTTTGTTAGCTTGGTCCATTTCTCTCTTTCTCTAGCTAGCTTTCCCTACAGTACACAGCAAGCTTTCCTGAACAATATCCAAATTAGGTAATGTTCCCAGGTACACTCCTGGCACTCCACAGTAGCCATTCAGAGCACTTCCCACACTCTTCTTTTTATTTTACTTAGCTTTCTCACTTAACAAATGGTAAACTTGAAGAGGATAGATATCATGTCTGCTTATTTCACTGTTCTATCCCTAGAACAGTGTCTGCCACAGAATATTCAACAAGTTCTTGTTGAATAAATGAGTGGCAGAGGCCCATTAGACTTGATACTAATGAACTGGATCATCCAAATAGTGTTGTGAACACCCTGTCATTCACCCACCTCTCTCTCAAGTTTATATCCTCAAAGCCTACCGTAATAATATAATGTAGGTCCCTCCACTTAAACTCTGGAAAATTAAAGATCTGGAAAAGCATGAAAACTTGCTTTCCATATTAAATACTTCCATATTTAAATACTTTGGTGAGATGAAGACTCCCACCAAACAAACCTAGGGGATTCACAGTCACCGCACACTACTGAAAGATGGTCTGGAAGGAAGGACGCAGCTAAATGTGGGAAATTAGTAGCACTTTCCTCACCTAGAGGAAAGTTCTAGATACATAAAAAGTTCTAGATACATAAAAAGAGGTCTGTGGCTTTACATTTCCATTCTTGAAACCTCCCTGGTGTTACTAACTATACATTCTCTTTAATCTATTAGTACTCTTTGATCACAGTCTCTTTGATTACAGTTTCCTGAATAGGATTTTGCATTTAGCAAGCATTCTATTCCCACCTTACTTACTGGTCTCTGACTGACTGCTGAGCATTTTTCTCCTCTCTCCTAAGGCTAGGAATATAGGCTATATCTCTATGTTCTCTGTCTCCTCCAGCACCAAACTAAACACAGGACAGGTCCATCAGCAATACCTTGTTCATGGAGTATTATAATCCATACCTTGCCTTTATTTCTCTTTTTTATGCTAAGTGTGTCTATGTGAATATCTTTCTTCTGCCCCATTTTAGGGAGAGGAATATCCATGGTTGGTCCATGGGTCACAAAAAGATTCTTTTGAGACCCATTCCAGAAAGCATCTGTTCAACTCTATTTTGTATTTGTGTCTCTCTGTGGTGTGTAGGGTGGGTGGATTTTGCCCCTATCATCCTAAAAGAACAGGACATTCAGAGCATTCATAAATGCACTCACAAATACAAAGTCATGCTTACACATATAGGATAACCTAATAATCTCTGAGGTGGCATATGGAATTTCAATCTCCATATGTCTGGTCCCAGCCTGAAATGGTCAGTTCTAAATGTATCATGACCACTCATTCTCTTTTATTTATTTATTTTTACATCTGTAGCACTATATTTTTTTAATTCTTTTTTTTAATGTTTATTTTTTGAGACAGAGAGAGACAGAGCATGAACGGAGGAGAGGCAGAGGGAGAGGGAGACACAGAATCTGAAGCAGACTCCAGGCTCTGAGCTGTCAGCACAGAGCCCGACGTGGGGCTCAAACTCATGGACCGTGAAATCATGACCAGAGCTGAAGTTGGACGCTCAACCGACTGAGACACCCAGGCACACCTACATCTGTAACATTATAAATTTTGACCAGAAAAACCTAGAAACATTTGAGAAAAAACAGTGAGAGGGGCTCAGAATTAAGCTCCTAATAGACACCTGTCTATCATACCATTCTCTTAGCATGAGTGTCAGCTTTATAATCTATATACAGAATTGTAATCTTGTCTATTCCTCTTCCTCAGAGCCCTGTCTTTCCCCACTCCTCCTCTCCTCTTCACCAGCTCCTATTCTCATTGACTTTGCTCCCTGCTATTACTCCCTAATAGTTCTGCTTTCCTCACCACCGGCTTATACCTTGTAGATCCTGGTCCCGGAACTACTTTGCAAAGGCAAGGTGATGATCAGAGAGTGCAGAAACACAGCAGGTAAAAAACAGACCAAAGAACAAAAGAAGCAGTTCCCAGGGCAGTAAGGACAGACGTAAGATCATGCTCACAGTAGGGAAGAACCAATACAGAGCCCAGAGGAGTGGAGTGCAAATGTACGTCTCTTATGTCTCTGGGGATTTGAGACAAGTTAGAACAGAGGCCCTCTGAACCCAGGAGACCTATAAGCCTCAGGTCTGAAGGCCCCAAGTCAGTCTAGGCCATGAGCAAAGGTTCGACCAAATTAACACTTTCCCAGCTTAGGAACTTACACCTTTGTTCATATTAGTGTGGGCTTGGAAATTCTGGAATCCATGATAGCAGCACACCTGAGCCTCATGAGGGTCTTTATCTAGTTTGATCAGTAATTTGATAAAGAATCATATCTACCATGTGTCGGCTCAGTATAAAACTCCTAAGACTTCTGGTGCAAGGACTGTTTCATTTTCTTGTGAATCCCTAGCAGAGAGTATTTCATAGTGGAAAATCCATAAATGTCTGAAAAGCATCTACTTCTAGCCTTATATAACAAAACCCTGGAGCTATTTCTCACTGGGACTTCATCTCTCCAGATGTGAAGAGGCCTCTCTTTTTAGATACTTATTTCAATGTTCACTCTTGCTTGGCAATTCTGTCCATCTTCCCTCAGTGAAGAATCATTACTAATTTTGTGTTCAATCCATTTTTAGACTATAGGCTACTAATCTATTTGTCTAGAGCAAACCTCTAACACAAAGCACACACAAATCTGAAAATCATAGCTATCCAGCCAGGGTATGGTCTCAACCTTCCAATAGAACCCTGTGTACAACTGCCCATCAGATCAAGAAGGAAGTTTACTTTCAATGTCTTATGGCTAAAAATCTGGAATTTATCGCTTATTCCACTCATCCCTCCCTTGTGCTGTAACAAAGTACTTTAACTGTTCTAGAAATCAGTTTCTGCATCTATAGTAAGGGAATGATAACTTGGAAATGCTTAATTTAAAGAAGAGCTCTGAGGAATAAGTGGGGAAACAACTATCACCTTTCTGTGGAAAAATTCTTTTTCCATGACTCTCCATAATTTTTCTTTGATTATTTAGAGTTACAAATCCAAGTAGACTCCCTCTAAGCAAATGGATTTCATTCATTAATTAAAACTTATTCATTTCAACTCCTTTATTCAGCAAATGCTTATTGCATGCCTATTACAACCTAAGAGATTGTAAATGATAGGAATGCAATGGTAAACAAGGCAGGCAGGCGTGAACCTGGCCCTTGATGACACATAATGGGGGAATAGATATTAAACAACTAAGTATACAAGCAATCATTTTATTAAAGTTGTGGTAAGTCTTGAAATAAAAAGTACCTTGTGCAGTGAGAATGTATATAAGAGATACTAATCTAATATTATCTGAGGGGATTTGTAGTTGAAGCCTAAATAGGAATTGCCAAACAAAAATAAATAAATAAAGAGAAAGCACAGGCAGAAGAGAAAAGGAGAAATCTGATGCATTTGAGAAGCTGAAAGCTGGCAAGTATGGTGATGTACCGTCTTAATATATTAACAGTAATATCAGTATGTCTTGCACAGTCGTTTTATCCAGCTGCCCCAACATACAGAGCTAACTTCACTAAGATTCATTAAGATTCCTTTTTTTTTTTTAACTGAATATGTAAGGAGGACAGTTGACTTTAGAACAAGTTGAGTTTAGGGTTAACATGACAATGACTGCAATTATATACTATGGAATCTAAACTGAATAGGGAAGAAAGGAAAAGTTAGGGATAATGGCAGAAAGGAAGGGGTTTCTGGTGAAGTTTGAAGGTGTATGAAACATTTATTGAGAACACATGTTATATCACATACTTTCATACCAAAGGGCATAAGAAGATGCTTAGGACTAAGTTTCAGCCTTCAAGGAGCTCATAATGTAGGTGTGGATAGATAAATTAAAGAGCAAATAAGTATGATGGTTTGTAACTGTGGCATGGATAAAGCAGCCCCGTCTGGGTATCTTCTGAGCTGCCTAAGGGCACTACAGACAGCAAAGAAAATGTCAACACACACACACACAGACACACAGAGGATCTTATCTCATTATGCCAATTTTACTCTTTACTTCTTATTCCCAAGTAATTTAAAATGCTCATCTTGATTAAATTTATGGCTTCTCTTTCAGTGAAGATTTTAGGAAATGGGTGTTTTTATCCTGGGACAGTTTCTTAAGAGGAACATAGATGAATCCTACCCAACTCCACTCAATACACACTCTACTCACACCAAGTTGTTGTTGTTGTTTTATTTTTTAAATATTTATTTATTTGTTTTGAGAGAGAGAGAAAAAGGGAAAGAGTAAGGGAGGGGCAGAGAGAGATGGAGAGAGAGAATACCAAGCAGGCTCTGCACTGTCAGCATGGAGCCTGACATGGGGCTCAATCTCATGAACTGTGAAATCATGACCTGAGCTGAAATGAAGTCAGATGCTTAGCTGACTGAGCCACCACGCACCCTGTGCTGTTGTTGTTGTTGTTATTTTTGTTGTTGTTGTTGTTGTTGTTTTAAATAATAGGACATTGAGTATGACACACACAAAAAGAACATTGCTTCTGAAATTACTTGTTCAAAGAGTCAGGGATGTGCAAATTAAGCAAAATAAACATAAATGAAGTGTAAATAAATGTAAATTACATGTAAGGCTTTGAGCTTCATACAAGATTGCTCTTTTTATTAAATTCTTCCATTCCTTGCATTGATACCGAGAACAATATTATGCATGATCTTGAAGGCAATGGAATTATTGAAGAGATTCAAGGTACAAAGTGACACTATCATATGAATTGTAAAATGATCACTCTAGCTTTAACAGAGAGAGTGGATTGAATGGAGCTCCTATAAAAAGATGACTTTGAAATAGTCTCAGAGGGACGAATAATAGAAAGGGGCCCAGGTGAGTTCAATGGTCAGGGTAAAGGCTAGAATGTCATGTATATATCTACAGGTATGGCTTATAAGCACCTTCAAATCAAACATTTAACCCAAGTATTGAATTAATTTTGTTGGATGGTGATGTAAGACAAATCAAGGACAAACCACAGATTTCTGGCTTGGGAACTCATGTTGGGGGTAGTGCCATTCACTGTAAAAGAAGACCAAAAAGGAAGGGCACTTTTCATGAAGGAAGTTAGTGAGCTTCCAGGTCAGTTTTGAAGAAATTAAGTCTGAGGAGTTTGTAAGCCATTCAAGTGAGTAGTACCCAGGAAGCAATTGGACAGAAAATTCTGAATCAGGCAGACCTGGGTTTGGATCCTAAGTCTACTGATTGTCTTTCTGTAATCTTTGTAGGTCTCCATTTCCTCATCTGTGAAATGAATGAACTAAGATTACCCTCTCACAATTATTTTTTATTAAAAAAATATTTTTAATATTTTTATTTTTTTGTTGTTTATTTTTGATAGAGAAACCAAGCAGGGGAAGGGCAAAGAGAGTGGGAGAGACAGAGAATCCCAGGCAGGCTCCACACTGTCAGCACAGAGCCCGATGTGGGGCTCAAAATCACAAATTGTGAGATCATGACCTGAGCCGAAATCAAGAGTTGAATACTTAATCGACTGATCCATAACTGTTTTTAATTAAATTAATTAATATTTGTAAAATATGAGCCAAAGGTAGTGAAAATTTTCTTGGAGCGTGCAACTGAAGAAAACAGATACAAAAGAAAACAAGCTCCATGTAATTTGAGATGGGTAGGGGAAAAGGTAAAGCAAGTACAGGACACGGGAGGAGGGATTACTCATGTACAGACTCAGGACTGAACTGCAGAGCATCAAGCTTAGTAGTTGTAGTAGACAGACTTGATAGCTACTTAAAGAGGGAAGACAGGAGCCTTTGCCTTTAACTCAGGAACTCAGAAGCAAAGGGGTGAGTTGTATACTAGGAAATAAGTAGCCTTCAAATATCTCAAAATTAGCAATAGAAAGAGGTAAACCTTAGTATTAGTGCTCTTCTGTACCAATCATCACCTTCTTCATACAAGTGGTGAGAAAACTGAACCAAGAAAACCCTTGATTTTCTGGAAGTCTAGGTTTTCTTTTTCCTTTTCCCCCACCTGTCCCTACTTTGCACACGGCTGGAACTCTAAAATTTCAAGCTATAGGAGTTACGGCTTTATTTTTATAGCTCCTATGTTATGCAAAATCTCATCTAATTAATTTACCTAACTTTCTCCATCAGTGACCCTCCCCATTCAGTGTGTCCTCTTCAAAGAAAAGAGGAGAGCAAATTTGTCCTGGATCTGCTTGGTCTTCACTCCATAGACCACAGGATTTAGGGCAGGGGGGATGGCCACATAGAGGTTGGCAAATAGGATGAGCACATTTCGAGGGACACTGTGCCCAAAGCGATGTGCAAGGATGGAGAAGAAGGCAGGTGTGTAAAACATGAGGATGACACTGACATGGGAACCACAGGTGCTGAGGGCCTTTTGGCGGGCACCCTGGGATGAGAGGTGAAAGACAGCATGGAGGATGAAGGTATAGGAAACAGCAATAAAGATCACATCTGAGATGACAGTCATGAGAGGGACAGAAAATCCATACCAGATGTTGATGGAGATGTCAGCAGAGGAAAGCCGAGCAACACCTATGTGCTCACAGTATGTGTGCGGTATGATGCGTGTCCCGCAGAAGGGTAACCGTTTCAGCAGAAAAACATCTGGCAAGATGACAGAGAAGCTCCTCACAACAATGCTCACCATCAGCTTGATGATCACCTGCCGAGTCAGGATGGTGGTGTACCTCAAAGGGAAGCAGATGGCCACATAGCGATCGAACGCCATGGCCAACAGGATGGCTGAGTCCACTACAAAGCTGAAGTGGAGGAAGAACATCTGGGTAAGACAGCCAGAGAAGGTTATTTCCTGGAAGCCCAGCCAGAGGTTACTGAGCAGTTTGGGCACTGTGGCAGTGGACAGGATGAGGTCCGTGGTAGCCAGCATAGCTAGGAAGAAAAACATGGGCTCGTGGAGGCTTTGCTCAGTTGCAATGAGGTAGAGGAGGATGAAGTTTCCCACAATAGCCAAAACATAGATGACACAAAAGGGAATCCCAATCCAGATGTGGAACTTGTCCAGGCCAGGTATTCCCACAAGGAGAAAGGAACTGGGATTGTAGCAGCTCAAATTATGCATGGTCCCTTTAGTCTAGGATCCACTGGCTTCTGAACCCTGAGGAGAAATCAGCTATCATAAGGGGCTTTGAAAGACACTTCTACTCTGCTACTGACCATGGTCGGGGACTGCAGCTGTCACATTCAGTGTTCCTGCTTGAGAAGCACCTCTGTTCCCTGGATGTTGGCACCTGTAGAATTGACTTGTTATTGAGCCTTTTCTTTGCCATTGGCCCCATTCATTTCCTTATACATTTTTAAATAAACCGTAAAGAACAGTTATTTTTCTGGGTCAGCAATATCATATGCTGACTCTTTCTTACTGTAGATTATGTGGGATAGGCAGGGGTTCAAATGGAAAAAAGAAAGCATAGTATATGTATATGAGGAGAAGAAGGCTTGTGTATGTAAGGGAAAGGGAAGGCAGGGGAGAGAGAGAAGCAGGAAATGTTAAAATTATGAAATGGGACGAGCTGTGAGTAATAGGCTTTTGTAGAGCAAATATTATGTTTCCAACAATGGTTTTGATAAAAAATAAACTGAAGAATTTCAATAAAGCAGTAGAAAAATAATGAAAAAAGAAGGAAAAAAGAAAGGACAAGTTCCAGGGCTGTGGGTAGTACAGGAGATTTGTTGCACAGGGATTGAAATATGGTTCCGATTAGGAGGGATGCTTCCTGGGATGTGAAAATAAGAGAATGCATCTACCAGAAAATGCCCAGGGACAGGTAAGCAGCATTCCCCCAACTCAGGCAAAGGGCAGTGAGGATGCCCTAAACCTTGGAGGATCTCTGCTCCCTAACTTAGGAGGGGAGACCACTCTACCCATTAGTGAGTCTGACAGTGCCTCTGTAACAGATACCAGCCAGTGTGATTGGCTTGGGCAAAGTCAAGCAGAGCAGATTCTCACCTCCTAGAGATAAAATTAAGAGCAGTGCTGCCCTAATGTTTTCATTTCTGGTCTACAGGTTCGTGGACCCCATCTATGGGAATTGCTAGCTTTGCACTGAATAGAGTCTGCCTTTGGAGGTGCCTTTTGCATTTTAGTTTTAACTCCATTCTATGATCTAGTTTATAAAGTACTTTTGAAAAGGGTGCCAGTAATGGTGATAAGCAGGGAGTGCAGCCATGGAAAGGCCAGAGCAACTGAGGCCCTCCTTCAACCAGTTTTGGAGAGGTTTAGTTCTTACCCTCTCCAACAAATCTACAAAGCCATTCAGAAAGCTTTGAGGGAAAGGGAGTGGATTTTGTGGGTAAGTCATAACAGTTCTATATTATTGTGTTTGGCAGGAATCTGTAGTTTTGTGACAAGAAAGGGGGATTTTGTGACATCTCCGCCAGAACCCCAGTCAAAACTTTACACAGTGAGGTTCTCTCACATAGGGGATGATTTTGTCACTGCCAGAGTCCTTAATTAGCCAAAGTGGACAAAACATCTACGTGGCTGGGAGGAATGTAACCAGTTACCACTGTCCAAAAGCAGCACCCCCACCCTTGCCCCAAACGCGACTCATCCTCCAAGCCCGTAAGAATGTGTGTTTGAAGTTTCATCTGCAGCTCTGATTTAGGTTAAATGCCTGTGGGCACCGAACTTATTCAAATAATGGTAACGACAGAATCTTCATAAAAATCATCCCTAAAAGGACAGCTACCTCATCTCCTGTGGTATGAAAAGTAGATAGACTGAGAATGCCTCAAAATGTCTCTATAATTTAGGCTAGATTGCAACTGAGTCTCTTGAAACACAGACTCACTGCCTCTTGACAAAAAACACACTTCTTCGGGGTCACAGGGGATACATTTAAAGGGGAGAAAAATAAACCACTAATCATTAAAACCACAAAGGAGGTCAACAGAAAATATACAAACCACAGTTTGCTGCTTCAGCCTGAATCTCTCCTGACTTCACTTCTTTTACCCAAAGAGCTCTTCTTTCCTTCTGGATTCTCCACTGTGTTACTGGTCACGTTAGTCAGTCTGCACAAAAAATCAATCGTTTTCTGCCAGGAGCTGTCTCTTTATGGAATCACTGGTATCAGAAGGACTCCTTCCTCCCAGAGTCCTGTCCTCCAGGGCACAGACCCTACTTGCACACAACACAAGGCTACATTATTTGATAAAGATCAAAGAGCCAGTGTAGCATTTTTCTCTTCCCTAATTGGCTGTAGTTTTCAACTCAACGAATTCTCTTCCGTCTCTTGATTTACAATAGTAGAAAGTATCTGTTTGGAAGGAAAACAAGGAAACAAGTAAAATTTTAACAGAGGAGAGGTGCCATAAAGGGTAAAAACAACCTTTTTATGCATTACCTTATATTCCCAGGAGATAGAACTCAGGTTTATGGGTCCCACCATTGTTTCATCCCCAGACGAGGGAGGAGGTCAAACATATTAACTCCTTTCCCTTGAGATGGAATGTAAGTTGGTGATTTTAGTAGGGGTGGATATTAGATCCCTAGGAGATTCAGTTTAGACAATTTAGACACAGTAAGTTGAGACAGAATTCTCAGAGGCCTAAGAATGTTCCTGTATATGTGGTATTCTTTAATTAGTCTATTTATATAAACTTGCACCAATATTATATAAATACAATTAAAGTTTTCTAGTCTTGATATTGGGATGTAAGACCTTCGACTTTCCCCCCCAAAATTTCTTAGCCATTATTTGCACTATGCGTTGCCAAAAATTTTATAAGCAGTTTCTCAACTTATAAATACATGCGCACACACACACACACGTGGGCACACACACACTCTTAGAGTTTTTGTTTTAATTACATTGAATCTGTACATTAATACAGAAATACCTGATATGTTTATAATATTGTATCCTTATATTATAAATATGACATATTCCCCTATTAATGTAGTCATTTTTAATTTCACTAATAATGTGTTTAAAAAACTAATTTGAAAAGATATCTGCATGCCCATGTTCATTGAAGCATTATTTACAATAGCCAAGATATGGAAACATTCTAAGTGTCCATTCATGGAGGAATGAAAAAGAAAATGTGGTATAGATGTGGATTATACACATAGATAGATATATAGATATATATGGTGAAATATTATTCAGCCATAAAAAACAGTGACATCTTCTTCCCATTTGTGACAATAGAGATGGAATTTGAGGGCATTATGCTAAGTGAAATATGTCAGACAGAGAAAGACAGATATTATATGACTTATATGTGGAATCTTAAAAAGCAAAACAAACAAAAAACAAGCTCATAAATACAGAGAACAGACTGGTGGTTACCAGAAGAGGGGAGTGAGTGGTGGGCAAAATGGGTGAAGGTAGTCAAAAGGTACAAGCTCCCAGTTACGAAATAAATAAGCCATGGAAAGATAATATACAGTATGGGGACTATAATTGATAATGGTGTATTATGTATTTGCAAGTTGTGAGAGAGCAGATCTTGAAAGTTCTCATCACAACAAAAAAAAAATTTTGTAACTACGTATGGTGACAGATGTTAACTAGACTTATTGTGGTGATCATTTGGTAACATATACAATTTTTTTAAGTTTATTTATTTTGAGAGAGAGAGAGAGAGAGTGAACAAGAGTGGGGGAGGGGCAGAGAGAGAGGGAGAAAGAGAATCCCAAGTAGGCTCTGTGCTATCATCACAGAGCCCAACGTGGGGCTCAAACTCATGAAACACAAGGTCATGACCTGAGTCGAAATCAAGAGTTGGAGGCTAGGGGCACCTCGGTGGCCCAGTCGGTTGTCTAACTTCAGCTCAGGTCATGATCTCACAGTTCGTGAGTTTGATCCCCACGTCAGGCTCTGTGCTGACAGCTCAGAGCCTGGACTCTGTTTCAGAATCTGTGTCTCCCTCTCTCTCTCTGCCTCTCCCCCACTTGCACTCTGTGTCCCTTGCTGTCTATCAAAAATGAATAAATGTTAAAACAAATTTTTAAAAAAGGAGTTGGAGGCTTAACCAGCTGAGCCACCCTGGTGCCCGAAAGTATACAAATATTGAATCATTGTGTTGTGCACCTGAAACTAATATAATGTTGTATGTGAGTTATGCCTCAATTAAAAAATACAAATATTCTTTTTTTGTGGGATGCAGAATATTTGTTTTCTATAGCTATTATAAAATATTACCACAGACTCCACAGCTTAAAATGCCAGAATTTGAGGTGCCTGGGTGGCTCAGTTGGTGAAGCATCTGACTTCAGCTCAGGTCATGATCTCACAGCTCATGAGTTCAAGCTCCACGTCAGTCTCTGTGCTGACAGCTCAGAGCCTGGAGCCAGGTTCGGATTCTGTGTCTTCCTCTCTCTGCCCCCCCCCCCCCCCTTCACATTCTGTCTCTCTCTGTCTCTCAAAAATAAATAAATGTTAAAAAGAAAAAGAAATCTCTGTGATTATATTTGAGCCAGCTAGATGTTCCAGGAAAATCTCCCTAGTTTAAGGTGTACTGATTAGTTTCATCTGATAGTCATCTTAATCCCCCTTTACCATCTAACCTAACATAATCACAGAGGTTTGCAACGGGGATGCCATTTGAGCGGCCATTATTTAGCCATCATTCTTCAACGTTTTTTATTTATTTTGGGACAGAGAGAGACAGAGCATGAACGGGGGAGGGTGAGAGAGAGAGGGAGACACAGAATCGGAAACAGGCTCCAGGCTCCGAGCCATCAGCCCAGAGCCTGACGCGGGGCTCGAACTCACGGACCGCGAGATCGTGACCTGGCTGAAGTCGGACGCTTAACCGACTGCGCCACCCAGGTGCCCCTATTTAGCCATCATTCTGCCTTGTGGTAGGCAGAATAAGTTTCAGAGTTTGTAAATGATGTTTGTCACACTCGCTATTCTTGATTAATTTAATCTCTAGATATACTGTCAATAATAGATGCATTTAAATGTCTCATTTTGTTATGTTCATTTCTCCTTGCTTCTTAATTAATATTTCACATATTGAGGCTACATTGTAATACACATACATAATGTCTGTATGTATTCACAGATCCTGCTGGTTTTTTAACATGATTCTGAGTGGGAGATTCTCTCTGACTTTTCTCTTTCTTTTTTATTTCCTCCTTGTGCTCATTCTTCCAGTTACCTCAACCTGTTCTCCTAGACACTCTGCCTTGAATGAAAGCTTAGTGTGGTGGCTTCTGATCCTGATCCAGTGATGATTCCATGGTCATCACAGATCTAGTTACTGAGATGGAAGGAAGATCGGTTCAGTTCCTTGGGGGCAGAATGTATCTCTATCTCCTTACATTTCTAGATAAGCCACTTTCCAGAAATGTAATTCTAGGAAGTGGTTTGATACCAGTTTTTTGGTGTGTGTGTGTGTGTGTGTGTGTGTGTTTAATTTACATTTTTGAACAGGAACCCTATCTCTCATTATTCTTGGTCTCAAGTAGTGACCTCAGTTTGGGTCTGCTACATGAAAGAACTTGTCAAAATCTTGCAGCAGCTATATTTCTTTCTAGGCTACTACCTTTTTCTAGATCTGGAACTCTGGATATTATGGATTTGTGAATCCCCTGACCCATGATCCTTGTTTTATTTTTTCCTTGATCTACAAAAACGTTGTTAGTATCTAGGTATCACAATCCTGCAACATTTATTTTCCCAGAGACTAAAAACAAACTTCTAATCTATTTTCCCCATTTTTTATTAGTTTAAAGTGAGAAAGTTTCATTTGTACCATTTACTTCTCATAAACACTAAAGACAAAGTACCTGTGTTCATTTTTAAAATGACCGCTATCAATCATCTCAGATCCCCTTCCCCACAAGGATGGTGTCCTTAGATGCTGGGAATGCAGTAGAAAAAGAGTTAAAGTGTCCAGAAAAGTCTTCCCCTGCCTTCCAGCACATCGTATCTGTGATATCACCTGCCAAATTCTCAGCATCCTACTGCTGTTTCCTCAGCCACTGAGGGTCTGCTTACATCTTCTCTGAAAACTACATCAGGTCAACATAAAATGTCAGGGTGTCTTAGTGTCAGAACATGGGACAAATTGGAGGCAGATATTATGTTTCTTCTGAATAGAATGTCATTGAAAGGTCCACAAGCAATGTGACCGCATGTCAAAATAAGTCATTACTCTTTAAGGAAAGTCAGCAAACCAGATATTAGATGTAAAAAATACAAATATAAAGTCTTTACAACAAAGCAGAGGAGAACATTTTTACAGTCTTGAGTAGTTCAAGATGTTTAAAAAAAAACCATTTAGGCCCAAGATGGAGCCACTTGTGTCCAGGGTGCCACATCAGCAAACAGAACTCAGGTAACTTTTGTGTTCCTGTAAGTGTTTCACTTGACCATACACACAGTATATCCACTGAGCCAACCCCCAAACGCCACTCCAACTCTGGGCCTTCTCACCCCACACAAAGTTGACTATGTGACCCCTGCCAGTTGGATATTTTCTATTTGCCTCTCCCTTGTTGTTCATTCTCTATCCTGTAGAAGTTTTCTGCTTTCAACCCAATTTTGCAGTTGTCTGACAGACTATCCACTTCATGAAGTATTAAAAAAGTTCATGTATATACATAAAATGTTTTCTTCAATCATTTCTTCAACAAAGATTTTCTGGAAAGGAACCAGAAATAATAAACTTTTAAAAAATGATAAATCATGCAGGGAATATAGTCAATAATATTGTAATAACTTTGTGTGGTGGCAGAGGATAACTACATTACCATGGTGAACATTGTGTAACATATATAATTGTTGAATCATGGTCCTGTATACCTGAAACTAATATAACATTACATGTCAACTATATTCCAATTAAAAATATTTTAAATGATAAATTAAACTACAAAAAAATTTAAAGTTCTTCTCAACAACAGACAGCAGTAAAAAGACACCATATGTGGGATGCTTGGGTGGCACAGTTAGTTAAGTGTCTGACTCTTGATTTTGGTTCAGGTCATGATCTCACAGTTCGTGAGATCGAGCTCCACATTGAGCTCTGCACTGACAGCACAGAGCCTGCTTGGGATTCTCACTTTCCCTCTCTCTCTCTCTCTCTGCCCCTCCCATGCTCTCTCTCTCTCCCTCTCTATCTTAAAATGAATAAGTGAACATTTGAAAAAAAAAAAAGACACCATATGCAAGCCAAAGTCAGAGAGAAAATAGTCCAATATTCACCCAACAAATATTTGACAAAGGACTTGTATCCAGAATCTATACAGAACTCCACAAATCAACAATAAAAAAGACAAAACAATCTAATTTTAAAATGAGCAAATGATTTGAACAGACATGTCATTCTAATTTTAAAATTAGGGAAGGATTTGGAAGTAAAGTTATGAGTGGCCAAGGTGCATATAAAAAAAAATTCTTGCCATGATGAGTTCAGGAATATGCACATTAAAATCACAATGAAATAGCACTAAAAATCACTAAAGTGCTTAGAATTGCAATGACTTACAGACTCATATGTTGGCAAGGGTATGTAGCAATCTGTTGGTGGGTGTGTAAAATGGTACAAATTTGGGAGAAAATCTAGCACTTGTCTTCAAGTGAAATATATATCTACTCTGTAACAAAGGAATTCAAATTTTATGTATAGTTTCAAGAAGAATTAAGCACACGTCCACCACAAGAAGACTTGTCTATACCTTTATTCATAAAACTAGTAATACGTTAATTCATAACATAAAAAAATTGAAGACACTTCAAATATATCTCAACAGGAGATTAGATACATATATTGTGTATATTCGTACGATGGAATGTTAATCAATAATAGAAGAGAACAAACCACTGATAAATAAAACAATATGAATAAAGAACAAAAATGTTATGTGAAAGAAAGCTTATCCAATGGAGTTTATACTGTATGATTCCATTCATAAGAAGATCCAAACAGGCAAAATTTAGATTGAACTTCAAATAGGGGAGGAATTCATTCTATCAAAACAACGTCCCATAGAAAACTTCAAATCATATGGGTGGTGGGATGTAGGGAGGGAAGCAGGGAACAAGAATCTGAAGTCACTGTAAAATATTCAAAAACAGTCAGAAACCAAAAGGGAGTATGCCCTTAGTAAAAAGGAAATAACATTGGGTGAGTTTCCTGGTTTTGTATCTTTTCAGCTGAGAACAGACCCCAGTCAGCACAAAGTTACACAATTAAAACTTGTAGAGAAGCTCAATTTTGTTGACTAGAAAAGTAATTTAGAAAAGAAAATGCAAGTTTACCACATACACCGGAAAGTGAAGAGAAATACCCACAATAGAAAGAGTTTGAAAATTCTACATATAAATACTGCCAACATCTCTAAAGTACACGTTTGAGGAAGACTCTATACAATTCAAGTAAAACTATAAGACCTGAAGAGGTAGTTTAGCTGCTACTTACTGCCGAGAAGACACATGGAATTTGACATCAGCCAAGTAAACTGCCTGAAAAAAAATTTAATTCAGAAAACTGTAACAGAATCCAGACATTTTTGCAACATATCTTTCACAATTTCCAGAGTACATTATACAGTCTAAAATCACTAGACATATTTAAACAGGACCCATGCTTTAAAAAAAAAGAAAAAGACAGTCGTGGAGATTGACTCCAAGATGAGCCAGATGTTTGTTAGTGGACACAGACTTCAAAGCAACTGCCTTAACTATAGTCAAAGACAAAGGGATAAATATGTTTCTAATGAATGCACAAGTAGGAAATCTCAGCAGAAAAATAAAAATTATTTTAAAATAATGAAAACTCTGAAACTATAAAAACAATAACTGAAACTTTAAAACCACTATATGGGCTAAAAGAATGATTAGAGATGAGAGAAGAAAGAGTAAAGGAACTTGAGGATAGATTAATAATAATTATCCAAGAAGGAAAATAGTATCCAACTTGAAAAGCATATTTTAAAAACTGAAGTAAAAAAAAAGAAGAGAACAGAATCTCAGTGCCTTGTGGAACAAAATAAAAGGAATAATATACATTTAATTGGGATTCCGGAATTAGAACAAAAGGAAAACAATACATATCTGAAAAATATTTAAAGAGATATTAGCCAAAAAAGCCCTGATTTTATGAAAGACATAGACCTGATTAGAATAAATACAAAGAAAATCAGTTTCAAGCATATTATAGTCAAAATTCTGAGAAAAATTTGACAGCAGCCAGACGAAGCAGCACAGTAAATACAGTGAGATGATTGTTGGCCTCTATTTAGAGACATCAAAGACTAGAAGGGAGTGGAATGATATTTTTTTAATTGAAGAAAAAAATATATATATATCTGTCCACACTTCTGTAGGAAGTGAAAATATTCTTAATAAAGGCAAATGAAGACATTTTATCAGATCAACAAAAACCACAACTATTTTTTATAGCCCAAAGTTGAGAAAAAAAGGGAAGTGTTTTGTTTTGTTTTGCTTTTTTAATTTCTTATCCCAGGGGCACCTGGGTGTCTCAGTCAGTTAAGCGTTCTGACTCTTTGATTTCAGCTCAGGTCATGATCTCACAGTTTGTGAGACTGAGCCCCACGAAGGGCCCTGCACTGGCAGCGTGCTTGGGATTCTGTCTCTCTCTCTCTTTCTTGACCCCTACCCCACTTGCATGCACTCTCTCTCTAAAAATAAATAACCAGTTAAAAAAGAAAATAAAATTATAAAATAAATTTTAAAAACTATTTAAAAAAATTCTTGTACTATACCTAATGAAGGTAGACAGAAACAAGGAGACTAAGATATATCTGTGCTTAGCAGTGCATGAGTTTCTTAGTGAACAGGAAGTCCTGGGACCATCGAGAACAAAGTGAGGGCACAGGTGCCCCTTGTGTCATCAGTTCATTCTAGTTTTGCTAGACTATATTAAACACCAAAAATATTTTATTTTATTTTATTTTATTTTATTTTATTTGTTTAAGTTTATTTATTTATTTTGAAAGAGGGAATGAGAGAGAGAGAGAGAGAGACCACATGCACATGAGTGTAAGAGCAGGGCAGGGGCAGAGAGAGAGGGAGAGAAAGAATCCCAAGCAGGCTCTCTGTTGTCAGAGCAGAGCCCGACACAGGGCTCAGTCCCAGGAACTGTGAGTTCATGACCTGAGCTGATATCAAGAGTCAGAGGCCTAACCAACTAAGCCACCCAGGCCCCCCTGTTACACATTAAATATAAATGTTATAAAATTGTATAAGTTTGTTGAAGATGACCGCTCAGCATAATGGCATGTTTGATAGAAAGAAAAATAACATTTATTTATCTGCTATGAGGATTTGTTTTCTCCATACCTTGAAAACAATATGGGTTATTGCTTTCCAATATTCTCAAAAACAAGTGAAAATACTTAGAGTCTATGAATGTACCTGTAGGGTTTTAGTAGCAAAGCACCTCTCAGTAAAAAAATGAAGCCACACTTACCACCCCCAACCTACTAGATGAGAGTCACCAGAGCTGAGGATGGAGGGGAGAGAGAGATAGGACAGAGAGAATGGCAGAGGGGGAGGGGCTTAGGCCTTTGGAGATTAAAAACAGATTTGGGGTTGGACAATTTAGAGAGATTAGGGGTCTGGATCAATTAGATTGTGCAGTATTATCCTTGAGCAAAAAGGAAACCATTGGAATCCCAAAACCATGGGGCAGTCCGTGTGCCAGTCTTCCAATAACAGCATCACAGATCAGCACATTGAGAGATGTCTGATCACTTCTGGTGATGGTTCTAGATACATTGTCGGTGGATAATCCTGAGAGCTGAAGTCTTCTTATGCACTGAGATTCTCCTGAGCCCACCCAGACTTCCCACTGTGGTCACCCACCTTATTCATTAATGTCCCAGCAAAGTCCTAAAGATCCAGAAACACGAATAGTGTAATTACCACTCAAAATTCAGAGGTAGTGGGGAGGGAAAAGCCCCAGAACAGATACCTGGTCTCTGAGAGTGTCTGCAGCTCCGATGAACTAGGGAGGACTAAACAATCAGGCATCAGAGTAGCTGATTAAATTCAGCAAGCCAAAATGAAAGTAACAGTGAAGTCTTTAAACATTTACTACAGGGACATGTGGGTGGTTCTGTCAGTTACCACTTCAGCTCAGGTCATGGTCTCACCTTTCATGAGTTCCAGCTCCTAATGGGACATCTCTGCTGTCAGCACAGATCCCACTTCAGATCCTCTGCTCCTCTCTGCCCCTTCCCTGCTCATGCTCTCTCTCTCTCTCTCAAGAATAAACAAAACATTAAAAATAAAAGGATAAACATTTACTACAGTAGCATGAGGAAGAGGCTGGAACAGGGGAAAGTGCTGTATAAATAACAGAAATGAAACCGGTGAATTGCCAAAGTAGTAATTAGTAATGCACACACCAGAAAATACAGTTTGCAAACCAAGAGCACTCAGCCGAAAACACGGTATGAGGTGTGGGAGTATATAAAGCAGCTCATGTAGTGAGAAGGCAGTGATTGTTTATTCTTCACAATGATTGGTTATAATATTAGACTTTTCTTCAATGTTTATTTTTGAGAGAGAGAGAGCATGAACAGAGGAGGGGCAAAGAGAGAGGGAGACACCGAATCTGAAGCAGGCTCCAGGCTCTGAGCTGTCAACACAGAGCCCGATGAGGGGCTCCAACTCATGAATCTCGAAATCATGAACTGAGCCTAAGTTGGCTGCTTAAGCAACTGAGCCACCCAGGTGCCCCAATATTAGAATTTTCTTATAAATGATAGGGAATTGGTCAGTGGTTACCTGATATCAACCTTGGGAAACAGTTCAAGTTTTGCTTCTGATTTCCAAAGACACAAGCAAGAAATGACCCAGGTCAAGGTAGCCTTGCAAAATAAGTTAAATTAAACTTTATATATGACTAAACTGGTTTGTCTGCTTAGGAAAAGGCTGAGTGTCTGTTTATTATTGATTTTAACAGTGCCAACTTCCTCATTAGGTCTCCCCCTGTGGAAGAGTGCACAAGCTGAGGGTCAGATAGAGCAGCACAGACCTGGGGGTTGTCTCATTGCCAAGGGAACCCTGAAAAAAAGGTTCCTACAGTTTTGTGAACCCTGGGGTCTGAAGGAGTTTGAGGAAGGAGGGCTAAGAGTGGAAAAGTATTGAGTGTTCAGCCAGAGTACAGTATCTTCCAGGTTTCCAAAAAAGGACACCTCCAAGCAAAGGCTTCCGGGCTAGCAGTATAGGTGTGCACCAAAAGCATGGCCTGCCGGGGAGGTGGGGGGCCTGGGTCCTTGACCGCCACTCCCTTCCAAGACTGCCATGCATGGCTGGTACCAAGTCTGGTGTGGGAGGAGGTTTTTGCCCTGTGACGTCCAGCCTATGAAGTAAAGCTTTTGTCACTGCCAGTAGAGGGGCCTAAGAAATTACACATAGGATTTCAGCCTAGAGCTAAAATCCTCAATTTCATTCCCTGACTTTTCAGGACCTAAGCTGGAAACAGACGACATTATCATGAACTCTAATTGGTGAGACTTTGAGGAGTTATGTCAGAACTGGGTAATGAGTCTGACGCAACAGCAGACCAGGCAATGATCAAGATTATTCTGAGGAGGATGAAACCTGTCTGAAGAACTGAATATAACCATGAGTCTTCAGTTACCAAGTCAGAAAAAGAGGTTCCATACCCAGTAGGGCTTCCTTTAAAGAGCTAGAAAGCTTCCCCCTTAAGTTCCTTTTTATTTTAAATGTTTATTTATTTATTTTGATAGAGACAGAGCACAAGCCAGGGAGGGGCAGAGAGAGAGGGAGAGAGCAAGCTCCACACTGTCAGTGCAGAGGCGGACACGGGGCTTGAACTCACAAACTGTGAGATCATGACCTGTGCCTAAATCAAGAGTTGGATGCTTAACCAACTGCACCACTGAGGTGTGAACCCCCCACACTAAGTTTCTATATGGGTCTTATCTTATCTGGTCCAAGACATTGATTCAAGCACAGCACAGCTTTGGCCACAGTACAGCTGAAGGCTAACCTGAAGCTTTCAGAGGAGCTTCTGAGCTTCAGAAGAGGCAGTGTCAGGATAGTCAGGGTTCACATGCAAGAAGGATAATCCCAGGGGGCAAATGTGGTCTCCCTAAAAACAGGGTTTACAATGTGAGGGCACCCCAAGGGGACAGATACTAATCTGGCTGCAGACTAACAGAGCTCCTGCCCTGGGGTTCCCAGTCCAGACAGAATAATTCACTTTAGTCCTTGGTTTCAGAACTACCACAGATGGTTCGTTTCAGTCTTATTTGTGTGTGATATCAGTTTATCAGCCTGGTGATGTGAATGACATCTCTGTGTGCTCTGTTGGGATCTGGGAACTGCGGGATCAGTAGTCAGTCTGGATCCAAAGCACTTACAGCAGCTCAGAAAGGCAACACCCCAAGGTTTTAGTTCAAGAAGAAGGAGAAGCTTCCAGGGCTGGTTCTAAAAGACCTGAAAGACCACTGATGTTTTTCCCTTTCCCCCTTCCCCATGCCTCCCGAGGTACCAGAGTGTTACGATTCTTTTCTGTTTTTTGTTATTCATTTTCCCATGTTGTTATCAGTATGTCTCTTTTACGTTTTTTAATTCTGTATTTTCATCTAAACCTTTTAGTCTGGAAGGACTATATGCAGGAAGGGCGAAAGCATTTCTATAGGAAAACATTTTTGTACAACTTAATCAGAAAGACACATCATGTTGAAGAATTGGTTAGCACAAAAATCTTGGATCTCTCATCCCTTGCTGTGATGTTAATCTCTGACCTATTTGAATCTTTAGAAAGGGGTTGATGGGTGTCTGGATGGCTCAGTCAGTTAAGCTTCTGACTCTTAACTTTGGCTCAGGTCATGGTCTCACAGTTCGTGAGTTTGAGCCTCATGTCAGGCTCTGCTCTCTCTCAAAACAAATAAATTTTAGAAAGGGGTTGAAGGGATTAGAAAGTCTTTGCAAGGTCCTCCACAAATATTGAAATGTCAAAGTTATAAAAGACAGATGTACAATTGAAGGAAGGGAGCAGACATCCTGATCAAACATGAGGCGCAAGTGAGAATTGTCCTTTAGGGCAATCGCTGCTTTGAGAACCCGGATTGTTTGTCTGAGATGTGTGGTCCAGGCTGGGGTTGTCTTATCTCTTCATCAGCTGCAAAATTCCATCCAGTAATTGTTCATTAAAATACTCAGTTTCCTTTGTGGCTTGAGTGTGGCATGAAGCATGAAGAGTCCACCATGTGTCCCATGATTAGGTCCACTGATTTGTAGCTTGGGCTGCTAATCCAGGGCCATTATCAGAGGCAAAGTGTTCAGGAAACCTAACAGGAAACAAATATGGCCTTGTAGGGCCTGGATACCATGGCTTGAGTCAGTGGAATGCATGGGAGTGCTAGGACAAATACAAAGAAAATGTCAACTGTAGACAGGGTTGAGTGAGAGCTCTGATGGGACAAGGGGTTTGATGTTAGGCAGGATGTTCTACCAGCCAAGAATATATTTGGTCCTTGGGCAATTTGGGGATTCTGTCCTTGGGCAGTGATTTTAGCCTTGACCAGAGTCACGGACAAGCTTTTTATACTATTTCAGTATTTGTTGCTGACAGTGGCAGTCTGTGCATGTAGGCTTTTTCTAGATTTTCCAAGGCCATCCTCACCTGAATTCAAGAGAAGATTGGTCACAAACCTGTTTGCTTTGGGGTAGAAGACACTTTAGTCTCCACATTTAGTTGACAATCATGGTCTGCTCATTGATTGTTTCCTTGGCCAAGTGTAGGTCCTCTCTGCTGAGCATCCACATGGATCACAAACACTTATTAGGAGCAGAACTAATTTTTCTCCAACTGTTCCATCTCCACAGGGAAACTTGTTTTATATGCCAGGCTCAGGTTCTCTAGCAGGCCAATCAAATAGCCAGGCCATTTACTATTGCCCAGGAATCATGTTGGCTTACAGTCCTCCACATGCCCCACAAAAATATCCCTAACATGGCTCGGGGGCAAAGACTAGCAAAGGTGCACACAGACAATTTAACAATATCAATAATACCTTCAGCAGTGGGGGGCATCACAGTAGAAGTTTGTAGGGGCCCAGAGACACCTACCCATTGTCAGGTTTGGGCAAAGGCCTGGGTGCTAACAAAGATTCTCTCCTGAACTGAACTCAGGCCCCTTAGTATCCCATTTAGTAACCTCTGACCCTGTTCCTTGGCTCTAAATCCCCACTTTGTTTATTGTACTCAGAGTTGAGCCAATCTCTCTCTCCCACTACAAAACCCCATTGTAGCAGCCCCTCTAGAATAAAGTCCTCCTTACCTTACATCTTTAGCAAGTGCCCTGAATAGTTTTTTCTTTAAATGGTGGTGGCTTCAGACCCCAAATCAGAGCATAGTGTCTGTTTTTTCTTCATTTGGTGCCAGGGATTAAGGGATCACAGTAACCAGTGCATGGATGTATAAAATGCCTAAAAAGTGCAATTCTCTTCAATCTTCTCATTGAACTCTAACGTTGGCAAAGAGCATCTGGTCCCTACTAGAGACAGAGGGATCTGCTTAATTCCTAGTCTTGTTTATATCTGAAAACAGTTTAGGTCGGGCCACTTCTCTGCTCTCATCTGTATGTCAGCTGGCACCTTGAGCATACTCCGGTGAGACCCTAAAGGAGAGAACCCAGAAAAACTTTACCCAGACTCCTGATCCACAGAAACCATGACATAATTATTGTGTATTCTTTTAAGCCTAAAATTTAAACCTACCACTAAATTTGTGATAATTTGTTACATAGCAGGAGAAAATAAATACAATTTCATATAGTCTATTAAGTTAAAGAGGCTATTACAATTACAGGAGATGATGAGAATGAAGTAATTTTTACAATAACGTAATATTTATTTTAACTGGATAGAAAAAAATTTTAAACACTGATTCTTTACTCAAATTATCCTATTTCTTGAAAGCAAAGTTAATTATTTTAAAATGAATGGATGTGCTTTCTTAAAATCATTTATTTCAAGTCAGAAAATAAACCAATAAAAAGCATCAATAGGCACACTCTTGGTCAATGCTTATGTGCTAGAAAACAGCAGGTTGTTACAACTAACCTATTATTTAATTTCCACAACATCCCCATCAGGTAAGTTTTATTATTTTTATTTGTTTTATACACGAAAAATTGAATCTGATAAAAATTAGTTAATGTGATAAGGGCCACAAAGGGATAATATCATTACACAAAATTTGGTCTGTTTTCAGAGTCCAGCTTTGTAACTGTCCAATTATAGTGTTCACCGTCTACACTAAAAGGTGGGGACATTTTCTTCATGTCATCCGCAGTAGCATGGTGGCCATGAAGCATCTCAGCATAATATTATCTATGACCTACTACTGTCTCATTTGGGCTATATGGATTGAGCATATCAAATTGAATTTCATGGCACCTAAGGTTTGCCCTAAGATGGCCAGGCTCCTCCTGCAGGCAGCATTTCCTGGCTCTCCCTCCTTCCCCATATCCTTGGGAGTCAAGTTGCTGCCTTCTCTGTGGTGTGGTGCAGAGGACAGCACACAGGTGTGGGAGTAGCACACAGCTGGTACTATTCCTGCCTCTCTCACTCATTAACCTTGAAACCTTAGGAAAAAATTCTAACAGCTTACAAACTTCTAGAATTTTTTTCTTCCGTTTGTAAACCCTTTTAATCTCCTGATATAAATTTCTTCCTCTTAGGATATTTGTAAAGACTAACCAGAATGATGTTAATATATATTCACGTATTTATACAAATGGTTACAGGTATATACACCCATAGGTGTACATGCGTGTGTATGCATGTGTGTATATAGACAGATATATAAATATTGATCCAGCGCCAGACACTTTCATTTTCATCCAGCATGGCCAAGGTATGCATCTTTCTCTAAAGTCCTGTGAATCTTGATTCAAATTTTGTACAGTGGCATAGTCTGCTCTATTTTATAATGCATGCTTCTCAACGAGCAATCTGTGTCTTCACTATCCTAGGTAGTTCTATTCTTCATTTCATATTCTGACAAAGAAGAGGAAGAAGAAGAAAAAGAAGCAGAAGAAGGAGGAGGGAGAGGGAGGAAGAGAAAGAGGAGGAGGAAGAAGGAGGGGGGAGGAGATGGGGAGTGGGAAGAGAGGGGAGAGGAGGAGGAGGAGGAGAAGGAGAAGAAGAGTGCATAGGGTGGTAAATGCAGAGGTATACTCAGATGTTTCACCACAAGGACAAGGACTGAACACCAGAAGGCTGTCTTTCATCAGCACAGCTGAGCCTAGATATGACCCTCTCTACACGACACAACATGAAAACTCATATTGTCTGCGGTGGAGTTTTGGAATCTGGGAAAAGAGACTTCAGTGAGCCAATTATCATTTTATTAAAGCAAAACTAAACCAGAACAAAACAAAAAATTGTTCCTCATTAATACAGCTTATATTTTTTCAGCAATAACAAATGTTCACTCTTTCATGTAAGACTCTTAGATAAGTGCTTCACATCTAATAAAATTTGGTTTCTCAAAGTGACCCTAGGAAGTAGGTACAATCTTTAATATGAATTTTTATTTTAGGAAAATGAGACCAAGAGGTGCTAAGTAACTTGTTCAAGTTTATGCAACTTGTAAGTAAAGACATGAGATTTGACCTCAGAAACTCTGAGCACCAAAAATCCACTCTTGGTAAATATTTTATTTGTGCACTTCTGCTTTAACTCCGTCATATAAAGGGGTGCCATTGTAAAGCAACACACTCTGAAGGATTCACTACCAAATGACAGATTCCTATGCACTGTCCTAAGTCCTATGTATGGGGGTAGAATTGATAAGTTTTCCTTGTTAATTCCATTAAACAGCAGAGGGAATGAGGAAAAGAGATGTCAGATGTGGTACAGCAATACTGGTCTTTCTACAGAAAGGATTACATGTGTTCCCTTTGCAAATAAGCAACCTCTCCTCATGATAAACAAAAACGAATAAGAAAAAAAATATTCTTCCCTAGTGAGAACAAAATATTATGTAGAAAAAGGTTAAAGCTTTCGCTGCATGGCAAAGACATGCAAAAGACTGTTGAGTTGACTTGTGTTCCCCTTAAGTTCATATGTTACAATCCTAACCCCCAATATTTCAGAGTGTGATCTTTTGGAGAGAGGGTCTTTACAGGGGTGATTAAGTCAAATGATGTAATTAGGATGGGCCCTGCTCCAATCTGATTAGTGTCCTTAGAAAGGGGAGATTTAGACACAAAGGCATGCAACAGTAGGAAGGTGATATGAATAGACACAGAGAGAAGACAGCCACCTACAATGCAAGGAACAGACCCTTCCCTCACAGCCCTCAGAAAAAAGCCAACTTTGCTGACACCTTGGTGTTAGACTTCCAGCCTCCACAACTGTCAGACAAGAAATTTCTGTTGTTTAAGCCACCCACTCTGTGGTAATTTGTTACAGCAGTGCTAGCAGACTCTTCCAAAGACATTCTAAAATAAAAGATGGAGAAAAGAAGGAAGAGGTTTCAGAATGGTGCAGATGAGCTCAGGTGTAGGAGATGAGCCCCAAGGACAAGGAGCACTACACAAAAGTGAGGGGGGTGCCAAGAAGGTTCAGGAGCTTGGTGGGCACAGGATGATGGAGCCTGGACAATTCCAAGGATTAAAATATGGATAAGTAGTCTGAAAAAACTGACATCTAGAAAACTCGTAGATGAGTGACCCATGGTTTGCGATATTGAAAAATGAGACAATGCCTGCTTCATAGTCTAGGAAAACCCCAATACGGGGAGGGACAGTCATGCAAAGAGTCAAGACCTTGGGATCAAAGGTGGAAGACTCCTCAAAAACCTTATAACCAGATTCATTCTGTAACCCAATAACCCAGTAGCCAAATTGAGGTTTGTATCTGGAGTAAACATCTGGAAGATATACATTCGGGTCAAAAACAAACCCAGAACTCCCTTTTCTCTTGGGGCTTCTTGCTTTACTGTGCACCCCCAGGATCCAGGCAATCTTCTCAGACACATCTACTTCCCAGCAATACTTGCTTTAGGAGAAATGCTGGCAGCCCAAGACATCATAAAGAGAGAAACCACATAGATGTATATTTTGAAGAGAGAAATCTTATATGCCATTTACCTGTCTTTTACCTGTCTTTTATCCACAGAAATGGTAATATTCAAAATAGCATTGACTGGCTTCAGCATCACGTCCACTGTGGGAAAAATGACAGGGTTGGGTGAAGGATACAGAGCAGGTGTGTCTTGTGACATTTGAGGTGGAACGTCAGGAACTGACTGGGAGGAACTCATGTTGATGGGTCAGAGTTGAGTAGCACACTTAAGAACTGTTGTATGCACGCATGTTTGGGGAGGAGCACATGAAGCTAAGATCATGGGACCTGATAGTAACCACAACTTCTAAAAGGGATCAGAACATGGCAGTTTGAAGAACCTGTAACTCCTTCTTACCCCAGTAGCGTTGAATCTCTGTCAGCTCTGAAATGACAAAAGTTTCAATGATGTTGTTAAAAGCAAAGGGATTAAACCCTGATACTTGGCTTCTCACTAGAATGGAGGCATGAGGCCCTGTGTGGCTATCAACTGGTGAATGAAATGATGAATCAGACACCTTGACCATTCCCCCTCAGATATGATCTCATCTTCCACACAATATATCTATCTCCGCTTGTCAGGCCTACATCCTCTCTTTTATCCTCATCTAGAAACCACATCCTCTTCCCCATTTTGCTCCAATACTACAACAATTTGACACCCACACCCTTTCTCTGACTCTCCTTACCTTTAAACACTTGCAGCGTCCCTTTCAGATCTGGAATTTGGTATGCACTCTTCGGTTTCTTGGAAACAATGTTTGGCCTCTTCAAAATCAAGCTCTCACTCCTAGAGAAGACAAAATTGGTCACCCCACATGTTTGACCTCTGCAAGACCACTGCTTCTCCCACTTTTCACTCCACTGATGTACTTGAATCCTCTCCACTGAAGGACCTGAGGAGGGGAACGGGGAGAGACCTGATGCTGCAACCAGAAAAAATATCTGCTCACATATACCTTTCCATTTGCCCTCTGTGTGATCTTCAGAAGGGGTCTTCACCTCAATGAAGCTCATGTTCTTCCTTCTAAAATGGCGAAACTAACCCCATACTCTCTACCTCTTAAAATAATAAAACTATATAAAATAATGATGCATTTAACAGGTATTTGATGCCTCTAAAAAAAATCAAGTATTTGATACATGAAGAAGTCACTGCCACCCTAGGGGTTCCACCAGGGAGAGGCCAGAGATGTGAGTTCCCAGACAGGTGGTCAGTAAAGAAGCTCCAGAACCTGGCTACAGAGGGATTTAGGTTATCAAGTATGGAGCTCTATGTTAAGAGTCTGAAGGGTCTCCAAAGCCTGGTATCCCAGTACAGATGTCTAGAGAATAACATTTGAGGTTACATTCTCTGGGGAAACATTACACACATGTGGAAAAGGAGAAGTTATGACAACCAAATGAATTAGTGGTTTGAATTTCATGTATTTGGGAAGAACTTGAAGCTGCCATGTGGATAGGCCACTTTAGACACAAAAAGGCCACATTTTCTATAAGATACTAAAGTGTGTAAGCAAGTAGAAATTAATTATTGGCACCAGGACCAAAGCCATTGTTCCCCAAGACAGGGGTTGGGTTTTTTTGTTTGTTTTGTTTTTTTGTTTTTTTTTGTTTTTTTCCGAAGCCCCAATGAAACCACTAGAAAGAGCTTGTTTCTTCTATTTTCAGGAAGAAAAATAAATGAAAGGAGCTGCCTTTGTGGAAAACTTGGGGTCTGGAAGATAGAGGATAGGATCCTCCCTGAAATAAGACAGGTACCTATGAAATATGGAAACAAGCTGAAGCAGAGACTAAGATTTGACTAAAATTAGTGAAATCATGCTCTTACTGGCCCTAATTCTGTGACCTCCCACCACCCAAATTCCTTTGAAAACTTTCACCTGTGATCAAAAATTTAAAATGATATAATTTCCCAATTCCCCAGCTCTGTGGGTTTTTTTTAATTTCTTATTCATCCCAAGATAACTCTCATGGCTATAATTCTGTCTTCACATAAAAAAGGACCATACCTGGTCTCCCACACATACCTTCTCATGACATTAATCAAATCCTGGAGAAGAGAGAAAATATGAGTCAAGTACAGGATTGGTATACTTAGAAAATAAAAATGGGTAGTTAAATTTTCATTTTAAGTAAAAATATACTTTAGCTTAAGCAAGACTCCTGCAATATTTAGGATATCCTTCTACTAAAACAATGATTTATAATTTATCTGAAATTCAAATTTAATTATGCATCCTGGATTTGATCTGACAACTCTCCAAGGAGTTATAAGCCCTCCTACCTTAAAAAGTTTTATCCTCCTTAACCCTCTAACATCCCTTGCTAAGGTGTGAAAAAAGAGATGATCAGAATATGGAGGACAGAATATATGATAAGACCCAGATCAACCATCCTGAGGACTCATGTGAGGATGTTAGAAAGATGCTTCCAGTGCTTGGAGATGGGATATATTTAAAAGAAGAGAAGAGGCTTGACATTTTTAAACAAATACGTACATGAGAAGACCTCATTAATTCATTATGCTTTTATTTATTCCAGAGACTGATAAAGGTGAAACACATATGTGCCAGACATCATTCCAGGCTCTGGAGAGTCAAAGATGAATAATCAATAATAATAGTTCTCCAAAAGTATCCTTTCTTTTGCTGCGGGTACATGCAAACAAACACTTCAAGTGAAATGTTTCTCTGGCTTTCTTTCACTCATCCTATATACCTCCTCTCCGTTACCTATAGGTAATCTCATCAATATTTGAGCATGAAATAAGCCAGAGGAACCAGAACCTGAGAAAGTCTAAAATGTAATTTACTAGTTGCCAACTGTTTATATTCCATTGCCCCAAATGATACCAATACATACTCAGTCACAGTCTTAGAAACTATATCTTACTCTGAATTTCAATATTGTATTGTCAATCCAGTCCATGGTCTCAAAATCTTTTAGCCATCTTTTTATTCCCATCATAGAACAGAAATGTACCAATATATTTGGTTTCCCTCTTTCCAGCCCAACCCCTTTTATACCAATGAAGACCTGGCCTTCAGTTGACTCTACATTTCGGATAAAGTTTTACTCTCTGAATTAGGCTTTTTCTTGTTATTGTATATGACAAAAACCCAAATAAAACTGGTTTAAATTTAAAAGAAAGATGAATAAATTCAGGGGCAGGTGTAAATTTCGTCATAGGTGGTTTTTAAGTGAAAATATTGTCATCAGAATCTGTTATTCTCAAAATTCTAATTCTATTTTCTACTTGCAATATTGACTTTCTTTTTAGGCTCTGTGTGGCATCAACTTGAATCTCCTGGTTTAAATGATAATCCCTTATATACTACCTAGTGAAAAAGAGAATTTCTCTTTCCTAGTCATGACAGTAAGATTCAAAGGCATAAAAATCTTTGACCTGAATTGGGTCAGATGCCTATGTCAAAATAATTACTGCATTATTGGTAAACATAAGAATCTGATATTCTGACTTACCTAGAATTGAGAGACACATCCCTAAAGCTACTGATTTTATCAACCCTAACCAACTACATAGACTGGGAGTAAGAATGATTCTTCAAAGAGTAATTCAAGAAGTTCTAGAAAGAAAGAGAAAGAAAGAAAGAAAGAAAGAAAGAAAGAAAGAAAGAAAGAAAGAAAGAAAGAAAGAGGGAGGGAGGTAATTGAATTGAGGTTGGACAAACAAAAGTCCCATACAGTCCATCCCTTCACTGATTGCCATCTCCTCATTCTTTTTACCAAATTATTTCCCCCCAAAATGGCTCAAAATAATACAATGGTTACAATACTATTAAACATAGATGACTTGCATCACATATAAATTATAAATCAAGATGAATTAAAGATCTAGACTTGAGATATAAAACTATATAACTGTTAGAAGAAAACAAAGACAAAAATATTCACAATATTAGATTTGGTAATGATTTCTTGGATATAACAACAACAACAACAAAAAGCACAAGGAATAAAAGAAAAACCGCTAAGTTGAACTACACCAAAGTTAAAAATTTCTATGCAGCAAAGAACACTATGAAGAGACAATGCACAAAAAGGTAGATGATATTTGCAAATCATATATCTGATAAGGTATTAGTCACAGAATATACAACAAACTACAACAATGCAACAACAACAAAAAGCCAATTCAAAAAATGGGGAAAAAATTTGAATAGATACTTCTCCAAAGAAAATATACAAATGGACAATAAACCCATGAAAAGATGCACAACATTATTGGTCTATATTAGGGAAATGAAAATCAAAACTACAAATATTGCACAGTCTAGTACTCAACAACAAGAAAATCAAATGTAAATAGAGATTTGTGTTATTTGACCACACTTAATGAAGAGATGTCTTACAAATGGTAGATCATAGATAAGGGGAGCTTATAAAGAATCTTGTCTTCAAATTTTTTTGCACTGCCTTTTATGAATTGCTAACAATGGCAATTTTCTTTGCCATTCTTTGAATTATCCCTCCAAGCTTTGAAATGATTGAGAGGGGGTATGGAGGGGCCCAAGAGTCTTTCAATGTCACCATAAGGAAGAAAATGAAGGAATCCAGCAGGGAAGGAAATTTACTCTCTCTTTCCCCTAAATCTCATCATGTAAACGCTCCAACCGAAGCCTTACCTGCAGCATGTCTTCTGAGGACCCCCATATCTGATGCTCAATGTGTGAGATGAGTGAGCCCTCTCAAATACTGCCTCTGCCAGTCCAGCTAGTCTCTGGCCTCTACCAAGTTATCCAACACATTTACTTTGTCTTCCTCCAGCTTTTGCAACACTCTCTTCTCCTCGCTGTCCAGGAGGCCTTTCATTTCATTAAACTCTTTCAGAATCCTTTGTCTCTCAGTCTGCATATGATTCTTTGGGGATGGGAAGAGAAAGAGGCAGTCAGTCTGTTTGGCCAAGGGCCTACTTTGTCTGGGCCTGGGAGCCAAGACAAGAATTATCTTCCTCAGGGACTTCTCAATGAGGTAGTGAGCAACTACTGAGAAAGCCATTTCCCCATGACTTTCCTTTGAGTTTCTTCCAAAGGAATATATTAAAGTCTACTTTACCAGGGCCCACCCTCAGACACAATATGACACCTGGATGAGGCTTGGCTTGCAGATATCTGTCCTGGATAATCATGCCACACTGTATAGTAAGCCCTCTTCCACCCACACCTCCTAAATAGGGAACACTGGGCTTTTCTCAATATGTTTTCTGGAAGTATTAGTGCCTCAAACTTGATGATGGATATGGAACATGGGATTCATTAGTCATTTTTACATGGCTTTCTCCTATGCCTTCACCTCCAAATATTTGGTTTTATTTGTGATATGTCTACCCTCTGGAACCCAATTCCAACAGGGGAGGAATGAAATGAGGACTAATCAAATATCTTCTGAACTCATTAATTGTGAGGTAACCAAGAGAAAGGGGCCTCCTTGTGACTGGACTAAGATGCTGCCTTGTTTCCTGCCTCAGAACTCCCTCAGGAAATATTTTCCTGCCTTCCAGGAATCTCTCTCCTCTCTGATGTCAACTTCAAGCTCTTCTACTTTCTGCTGCTCCTTCCTCAGCTTCTTCAGAGTTGCCTGGAGTTTCTCCTATGAGAAAAAGAATCACCAGAGTCAAGTTATGAGCTTTCTTAGCACCTGGATAGAAGGAAGAAATAAGACTCATCACAGAAGAGACTAGGTTACGGAAATGAAACTGATGATTAGAATCTACTATGTAGACAAAAATCTGAAGAGGTTAATGCATTCTTTATCCCTGTGTGCTGCAAGTTATCACCCCTTGATCAAGAGTAACCTGATTCTCTCTTTTCCTAGAGGAAGAAGTGATCCTGCAGCAAGGAAATTCCTTTCCTCTCATTGACAGCATTCTCCACATCCAACCAGCCATGTTCCCCAAGAACCCTTCTGCTCAAAGCGGCTATCAGATTTTATCTTGGGAAGCATTTCTCCATTCATCCAACTTCTCTTTGCTAAGGGTCTCTAATCTAGACTCATTCCTGATCAGATGAAAGAATGCACAGAAATATCCTTTAGGTCTCAGAAGCTGAGAAAAGGGTATGGAAAAGAGATTTCAGAGCTCAGTTTTATGATGGCAAGGGGAGGAAAATAGGCTTAAAAAGTGAAGAATTCATTTCAGGTATCATCCTGCCCCATCTTCTTTCACCCTTGAGCCTACCTGACATTCCTTGACCACCTTCTCTGTGAGGAATATATGATGACCGTGATGCTCCTGAGACACTGCAGTGTGCTGGCAACCAGCCTTCCCATGCTCCTTACAGAAGACACAGAGTGTTTTTCCATGATTCTCACAGAACTTTTTCTTCTGTGGGCTCCTATTTTCCCTGACTCTCTCCACAATGCCGGCCAGAGGGTGGTTAGGTCAGAGATTCTGAAGCTGATATTTGCACTGGCACACAGGACAGTTGCTCTCCCCTCCTTGGTGAGTCCCTGTTCTTTGCAGTGATGCAATCTCAGCAGAAGGTGTGGCCACAGTCCAGGCTCAGGGGCTCTGTCAGAAGCTCCAGGCAGATGGGGTAGGTCAACTCCCTCTTAAAGTTTACCTGTGCTAGAAAATCCATTGCAGCGCTCCCCTGGCTTCTACCTTTCCTGACAACTGAGGCTCTTCTTGCTCACAGACTCCTGTAGGGCTGGAATGTTGAAGGGGACATGATAAGAAAGGCAGAAATAGAAAGGATACTGATTATGTAGAGATTTGGAATTGGGCAAAACATTAATATTCAATATAGAGAAGAAAATGGACAAGAGAAGTAGGTCAGTAGCAGAATGAAAAGCACTCTTTGTAATAATTTTAAACACGTCACTCTCAGTTTATGTAGCATGATAAATTTCACCCCATCAGGGTAAGCTTGCTAGTTTGTCTTCTTCTACTGGTAGACAGACAAACTGAAGCCCTTCCTACCAAGAACCTTGTGCAACCCATAAGTTTTTCCGGTCTTTACTTGCCCATCCCAAAACACATCCTTCCTGTTAAATACACTAAACCCACTGTGGCCCCTGGGCTTTTGCACTGCTCTTCTCCTGAGTGGAGTGATCCCACTCGTGATATTTACATGACCTTTTTTAAAAAACAATTTTATCAAGTAATATTTCTATCAAATGCATTAATTTCAACAGTACAATGCAATGATTCTAGTAAACTTATGGAACTGGATAACTAACACCACAGTCCAATTCTAGAACATTTCTATCACATGAAAACAAGCCTCGTGCCATTAGTAGTCACCCCATTCTGAACTTGAGCCTTAGGAAATCATCAGTCTTGTGTTTTTATATTTTACAATCTTGTGTATTTATATTATAATGTATAATAAGAGTGGAATTATAATATATGATCTTTTGAGGCTGACTTCTTCACTTAGCATACTGGTTTTGAGCTTCATCCACCCTGCCTTTCTCTCCAGTTCCTCAATGTCAAAAGCACAAAAGTCACTGCTGCCTCAGAAACTTTGCACTTGTTTGTCTCTCTACATAGAATCACTCTCCTCCGACATCAGCATGACTCGTAGTTTTCATTCAGTCTCCTTTTATGCCTTCTCATCAGGACCTGCTTTGTTAACTTCTCTATAGCAAAACTGCTGATACTATCATTTGCTGTACATTTGCTATATTTTTTATTTTTACTACATAATACAAAACATCTTTCTTTAAATATCTGCCCCTTCCTCCTAAAAAGTAACCCATAGATTTTTTTCACTGACGGATCCTCAGTACCTAGAACAGTACATCATACACAAGAACACAATATGTGATAAATATATTAAGTTAGAATCTCCTCATCTCTCCATAGATGATTAGATCTTTCTCATCAACTTTTCAGCTTTTTTTCCTTTTTTTAATGTTTATTTATTTATGTTTATTTATTTTTGAGACAGAGAGAGATAGAGTGCAAGTGGGGGAGGGGCAGAGAGAGAGGGAGACACAGAATCTGAAACAGGCTCCAGGCTCTGAGCTGTCAGCACAGAGCCCGATGCGGGGCTCAAACCCACTAACGTGAGATCATGACCTGAGCCGAAGTCGGACGCTTAACCAACTGAGCCACCCAGGCGCCCCAAATGTTTATTTATTTTTGAAAGAGAGAGAGAAAGAAGGAGAGAGAGCAAGAAAGTGCACTAGCAAGTGGGGGAGGGGCAGAGAGAGGAGGACAGGGTTTGAAGCAGGCTCCATGCTGGCAGCAGACAGCCTGCTGCGGGGCTCAGACTCATGAACTGTGAGATTATGACTTGAGCCAGTCAGACACTCAACCGACTGAGCCACCCAGGTACCCCTTAAGCTTTTCTTCCTATCTATTAGTAGTTCTCTAATAACTGAGAAGAATTTATCTGCTAACACACCTGTCCCACATAGAGCCTTCCCCATGCCCTCAAATTCGTTCCCCAGAGACACCTACAGAAACAGCAAGGATCACAATAGGGAGGTAATTTTGTCACTAATGGTTTTATAACCAATTACCATTTACAAGTCACTCTGACCTATTTATTCCTTATATAAGAATCCCTGAGAAATAAGAGTGTACATAGAATCTTTCTTCACATGTGTACATAGAATCACATGGCTTACAGATCATTCTATTTACAGACGTCATTCTATTATAAAAGATAGAGTTGAGTGGACATACAATCCTCAAGATCCTCTTTCAGAATTCTCTCCATTACTGCACAGATGTTAACAAAGACAAACAGAGGGAAAGGCTGTGTGAACTAGACAGCTACACAGTGCTCTGGGGGTATAGGAATAGAGACCTCAAGACCAGATGGGTGGTCTGGGGAGTTTTGTATTTGTAGATGGAATTTCACCTTGACCTGGACATACAACAAGGAGGTCGATGGGCACAGAAAGGAATATGTTTTTAGGGAGGAAAGAACAGGTTCATATACTTCTAGGGTCACACACATGACAGAGACTCAGGAAACATAAATTCCAATGAGGCAACTGTTGGTCATGGGAAAGAAGAATCAATATATAATGAAGGCCATAGATAGAAAGATAAAGTCTGTCCTGTTTCAAACACACTGAGTGCTATTATGGTTTGAATTATATTCCCCCAAAAGATGTCAAAGTCCTAGCCCCCAGTATGTGTAGATGTAACTTTACTTGGAAATAGTGTCTTTGTAGATGATCAAGTTAATGTGAAGTCATTATGACGGGCCTTAATTCAACATGACTGCATCTTCATAAAATGGGGAAATTTGGGGACACAGATGGACATGCACACATAGAGAAGGCCATGTAAAGACAAGAGCTGAGATCAGGGTGGTGCATCTACAGACCAGAGAACACCAAAGATTGCCAGAAAGCTATCAAAAGCAAGCAGAGACATGGAACAGATCCTCTGTCACCACCCATGGAAGGAACCAACCCTGCCAACAAGTTGATCTTGTACTTTTAGACTCCAGCACTGTGAGAAAATGAATTTCACCTAAGCCAACCATTTGTGGTGCATCTTTTTATGGCAGCCCCAGAAAACTAATATAAGTGCTTATGTTTCCTTATTCATGTGTTTTTCTAATGTGTATTTATTTTGCATGCACTCAAGAGAGAGAGACTGGAAAGGAACAGAGAGAAAGGGAAACAGAGAATCCAAAGCAGGCTCCAGACTCTGAATTGTCAGGACAAAGCCTGACACGGGGCTCAAACCAACGAACTGTGAGATCATGATCTGAGCCAAAATCAGGCGCTTAACCGACTGAGCACTCAGGCGTCCCTATTTCGTGTATTCTTTATTCTATCATTGAAGAAGTGTTACACCATTGAAAGTCTCTCCACCTTAAACAGACAGACAGATACAGAGCCCAAATGTATACTCCCCTTGGAGATGGTACAAATGTGGAGTTTTTACAGTAGGGTAAGGGCCAACTAGATCCTAAGTTTCCTTATCTCCCTACATCCTGATTGTATGGAGGCTTTCTGTGTCTGCACAGATGAGAAAAATGAAAAGTGTCTCCACAATAAGGGAAGAAAGTCCTATGAGGAATGTAGACATCCTTGATCCTGCCCCTGTTCCTGAGTAGAAGAGCCTCCTTCTTCTACCACCCCTTAGAGTCCAGGGTTTAATCTGCCCCACATTAATGACACTGCCCCCAAGAGCTCAAGGTCTGAGGTCAACCTGTTTCAAAGTAGTCATTTTGTCACAGAAGTCCATGTCCATAAGGCTATGGCAGGCTCATCACTGTCTGTCACCATCAGTTCATCAGAAGGTCCTGTAAGCATTCTCTTCAAATTATGTCCCCACCAACTGAGTCTTTTACCTGGATTCCAGAAGTAGCTTCTGCACCAGTCTCCCTGAAACTGTCATCCATCTCAGGCAGTCTGCTTTCATCACTGTTCACATCCCAGCAGGAATGATTTTTTTTTTTAAAGCATCCATCAATCTTGCCATTCCTCTGCTCAAACACATGTCATTCAGCTGGAGTCAGTCTTTATCATGGTCGAGTTAGGTTGACGTAACACATCCCTTCCTATGCCTCATCTTCTCAGCCCAGCTCCTACTCCTCCCCAGCCTACACTGGCTGGCTTATATGTGCCTTGCTCACTCTTAGCAAAAATCCATCCTCAATCCATCACTTCCTTGAAAACTCAGCTCAAAATCACCTCTCCACACTGAGACCTAGCCCGAAATCTGTTCTAAATTGCAAATCCTTTTATCAAGGCACAGCGTAGATACCTAGCCCTGTGGTGGGACTTCTTATCTACTAGTGCTCTTGTTTCTTTGTTTTCATATTTTCTCATACCGTGTTACTCTTTTACTGTTTACTTTCTCTCCATTCACCCAGAATATAATTTTTTGGAGATGCTTAATATCTACTGAATGTCAGTAGATGTTAATACGTTTTTTTTTTCATCACAGCTATATGCTTTTGCCTTTGTGAATTTAATCAAAAATATTTTTTAAAATTTTAAACCCATTTTCTCCCATCTATTGGACCCTGTGCTAGCCCTCTGAGTAAGCAATTAATATACACCAAATACGAACCTGGTCTAGATGTAAGACATAGAACAATGACTTCTGAAAAGTGATAGGAAAGGAAAGTGCACATCAAAATATTATATAACATAGAGATCAAGGTACAAGGTGTTCAGAGGTGAGATTAAGATGGAGTTCTTTCCTGCTTCCGATTCTGTGTCTCCCTCTCTCTCTGCCCCTCCCCCGTTCATGCTCTGTCTCTCTCTGTCCCAAAAATAAATAAAAAACGTTGAAAAAAAAATTAAAAAAAAAAAAAGATGGAGTTCTTTCTGAAAAATTACCAACTCCTTTCCTTACTCTGAGCAGGGACAAAGGAGTTAGGAGTTGAGCTAAAAAGCAATGGAAAAGTGTGTCTAACAGGACAGAGTTCTGTCATGTTTTTTTTTTTTTTTTAATTAACAAAAAATTTTTTTGAGAGAGAGAGAGCAAAAAGGGGAGGGGCAAAGAGAGAGGGAGACACAGAATCCAAAGCAGAATCCAGGCTCTGAGCAATCAGCACAGAGCCTGATGCAGATCTTGAACCCATGAACCGTGAGATCATGACCTGAGCTGAAGTCAGATGTGTAACTGACTGAGAACCCAGGTGCCCTAATGGAGGACAAGTTCTAAAGGAGAGGACTCCAGAGAGTCCTGAGGTGAGGGTAAGCTGTCCTCACTCAGAAGAGAACAAATTCCCTGTGGCTGGAGCCCCAGAGACAAGTGACCACACGGGAGCTGTAGAGATGAGCAGCAGATTGATCATCCAATCTATCTCATCAGCCTGGCCAAAACTCTGGTGATTTATCAGGAATGTTGCAGACAATTTCCCAGAAGTTACAAGGACAAGAAGTATAAAATGATGGGTTTCAAGAGGTCTTATCCCTGGCACAGCCCCTAAGATCCCTTTCCCTCCCACAAGTCTAGATAAGGGTCGTCATCTCTGCCAACTCTCTCCAGGAACTTGGGCTTTTATGAATAGGGAAAACAGGGCTCCATCTCACAGGTTTCTCTGGAGGAAAAGAGGAAGGGATTTTCTGTTTCTGAAAAAAAAAGTTATTCTGGCTCACCTTGACAAAAAAAGTCAAAACTACAGAATAGAAAGAAGATGAGAGTAATTCAGCCTGGAGAAGTAATGATCTTTCCAAAAATAAAACAAGGTTCTTTGCATTCTCAAGCCTCCCTTCTTTAGTGGTCATGCCTCCCCCACACTCAATGCACCTCTCTTCTGCAGAAAACCTACAAGCTGGCCCTTTGGTGAATTCAGAGCAGCTTCAGAACCACAAATTGAATTCATCCAAACACACTCAATCGATTCCTCCCAAACTTACTGCCCTTTGCCTTCACAGACTGCCCCACACACCTTCAGGCTGAAGTGGAGAAGTCTTGACTCAGCAGAGATCAGATGCAGGTATGGTCAATAATTCACTCACCAAGTCAAAGCACTGGTCTTAGTGAGGGAGCTTCCCTCCAGGTGAGAAATGAAAGTCAAAATCTTAGAAGGGGAAATGAAACAAAGGAAGCAGAACAGAAACTTGTAAGATAGTAACAGTGGGAGGGCACCGTGTGGGATACCAGGGAAGGGTATGTCCTAGGACTTGCACCAGCTAAGCACCCAATCACAACATTCTTATTCCTCCTCCAGCTTATTCCAGCAAGAATATCTGAGTAAGAAAAAAAATGTGAATTACAGTGATATAGCCTGAATATTCAGCATTTCAATTCAATCCTATAATTATTTGTTGAGCTTATCCTATATTCAGGTCCTAAGCAAGTCACAAAGGATAAAATAATGATCCAGAAAGTCTTGGCACCTGAGCTTTTGTAATGCAGAGGGTGATGGGAAAGATAATCAGTTATAAAGCTCTGTAAATATGAGCAGACCTAGTAAGCATTAGCAGCCATTATTGTAAATGACAAAAATAAAATTTAAAAGTTTCTTCAGTGTGCGCCTATGGAAAAAAATCTTTCCAAAATATCATTGAAACCATTTTCTGTTTCTTATCCAGGCAGGCCAAAAACAGAAGGCTTCCAGAAATTAATCATGGTAGAACTGAGTCAGTGCCTTGTTACCTAATGAGTAGGAAGCAGATGAGAACATGGAGTTTAACAGATGGTGCTATTCAAGTATAATCTTCGATGTGAGGGTAATCTGCCTGTGACATCTCTCACGCCATTGATTGCCAGAATTGATTCAGCTGATCTGGCTGGCTAGGCAGGAGTCCCCTTCCTCCCTCACCGCTCCATGTGTGTCCCTCCATAAGCTACAGCTGCGAGCTCAGTGGAAGAGGATGACCTTCCCCTATAATAGAGGAGGGCCATTCTTTGGTTAAGGGGACACAAGTATCTGCCCTCTCCTGCTAGGACCTCCAAGCAAGCTCTCAAGTATAATCTTTTTTTTTTAAATGTTTGTTTATTTATTTATTTTTGAGAGAGAGGGAGTGAGCACAAGTGGGGAAGAGGCAGAGAGGCAGGGAGACAGAATGTGAAGCAGGCTCCAGGCTGTGAGCTGTCAGCACAGGGCCCAGCGCAGGGCTCAAACTCATGAACTGTGAGATCATGAGCTGAGCCAAAGTTGGTCGCTTAACCAACCGAGCCACCCAGGTGCCCCTCAAGTATAATCTTTTACTGAGTAACACACCTACATAATTTTTCCACCTTACTCCACTTCCTTTGGGAAAATTTTGGTCTTTTTTACACTATCAATCAAAGGCAGATCTGAAATATTTTATACTTTGTACACATAGTTTCGTGCTTTGTTGTCTATCTTGTTCTTGTTCAGATTACATGCCCTTCATGGGGCAACTGCATGATGGTGGAAGCTCCATCATGGGTCCCTGACTGGCAGAACTGGAGAGCACAGTAAACTTCACACATTATATGATGTGAGGCATGTAGCATGACTCAGAAGCTGGTTTGTTGAACTAAGGCACAGATACTTTGTTATTGTCCATATCACACAGAAAAGTGAGCTAATCATGGCTTTTAAACACTGAATCAGGGGCACCTGGGTGGCTCAGTCGGTTGAGTGTCCAACTTCAGGTCATGATCTCAAGGTTCGTTGGGGGATTGGGTCCCATATTGGGCTCTGTGCTGACAGCTCAGAGCCTGGCACCTGCTTTAGATTCTGCGTCCCTCTCTCTCTGCTCCTCCCCCACTCGTGCTCTGTCTCTCTCTCTCAAAAATAAGTAACCATTAAAAAAACAACCAAAAATATTAAAAATAAATAAACTCCTTGAATCACTTTTATCTATGAGGCAGGAACTGAAAATCATATAGGCATAATCACTAAGCCATACTGACAGTTTCACTTTCTTGGGTACGAAGTAAGTTTTTGCTAACAGCGAATAAATTTTATGATGCTTCTCAAGAACAATAATAATCATCTAAATTTTGTACACATTACATTTGGAGAGCTAGCATTTTTTATCACCTTTGTTATCATATGACACAATCAATGAGTATCCCTCCTCATGCAGCCCTGCACCAAACAACAATAAGTTCTATGAAGACAGGAAGGAAACTTTTCTATGTTGTTCCTTCTTGCCTCAGATCTATTACAAAGTGTTGCATACAGGGAGTGACATTTAAACAGAAAGATATGTAGTTACCCAGCCATAGATATAATTTTAGTTGCATTGAGTGTGCTGACGATAATCATGGTTGTGTTCATTTGTTGGTCTTGCAGTTAACACAATTTCTGTGCTGAATGTGAAGTTCTGGTATTAACATCTATATGAACTCCTTTGAAAAATGCTAACCAACAGGTTTTCTTATCTTCTCTGTGTCTTCCTAAGATTTACTCAGATACTTACCTCAATGCCTGTTGTTTAATCTTTCTGTACCAGTACACTTTAACCACATTACTTCCTGTGGCTTGTGGTTTTTTCAGGCTGAGAACATGGGCCCAGAGTGAGAGATCTTTCATTTGTATCCCTCTGCAACAGGAGATACAGGAATTGGAGGGAGACACAGAGCCCTAAGGAGGATTTATTATTCCCTGCTCCTTGGGAGCATAGTAAACTGGAAAGTGGATCACAGCAATGTGGTTAGCATCAGAGATAGACTTTGAGTGGCAGGAGGACCATGACTCATTGAGCTTTCCTACCAACCCATGTTTCCTTGTACCTGGCATGCTCAGATTTCCTCACTGGTTTCTCCCATCTTAAATCTGATGTCTCAGGGGATGTTCCCAGGGCATCAGTGCCATCTTCCCACCCTCCCACCCTCTCTTGGGCCTCTGATTCCCTCCCACATCTTCCAGATAAGTTTTTTATTATCTCTTCTCAGACATGCTCAAAAACATCAGGTTCTCTATTAACTGTAATTTTCTTTTTTTTAAAAAAATAACAATCATTTATTATCTCACAATTTCTGCAGATCAGAAATTCAGGTACTGCTTAGCTCAGGGTCTCATAAGAGTGCAATGAAGGTATTGGTCAGGCTGCCTTCTCATTTGGTTCTTGGGTTCTTCTCTCAGTCTCAATCCTATAACTGGGAGAATTCAGTTCCTGTCCTTTATAGTTAACTGTAATTTTCAAATGATAGATTGATCCAAGGTTTTATAGCCCAAAGCTGCCCCATCAAAACTTCCTCAGATATGCATCATGGGTACTGGGATCTGTGTTTTGGAAGAAAAGGAGTTCTTGAAAGCTGAAGAGAAGGGATCCTGATTTAAAAGTCAGCTTTTAGACTCCCCCTACTGCCAAACATCACTTTCTTCACATTCCAGAAGCTCTTGTATTTCATACAATCTTCTCACACAAAGTCTAGAGGGAATCCATTAGTCATCTGGGGCCCAGGATGTGGGATCACATCAGAGATTCACAGGGAATAAAAGGATGGATATGGGACTTGTGGGAGGCAAGAGAAAGGAGAGTATTAGAGAGACAAGAGGCCCTTGGATAAAGGAACTCCTCTCCTTCAGTCCTCACAATTGTCTCACCTCTACCTTGCCCCTGTTCACACCCCATAAACAAACCCACACACACACCCACACAAACACACACACACACACACACACAAAGCCCCGCACTCCCCTCCAATAGTCAGCAAGATATACAAAGCAAAAATAGACTATACCAAAGTCACATCTACTGTAAATCTCTGCCTCACCGCCACACTCCTGACCATCCCTCTTTTCTTTTCTGACCTGTGAGAATGAAAAATGGGACAACCACTATGAAAAACATCTGGCAGTTTGCTATGACACAAAATATACTTTAACCCTAAAAGCCAGTAAGTCAACTTATATTATGCACTCAGGAGGGATGACTGGTTTGTATTTTTAGAAGAGTGGACAGGGAGATCTCACCAACCCCTGCATGAGTATCCACTACAGAAACTTCCCCTCTTTTCTCCCTCAGAAGGGAAACCTGGCTTTTCTTCATTCCTGAGAACTGCCCATAGTCTAGGAACTCACTGGGAAGAAGGAGGCAAACCAGGAGAAAGGAACGTTTGGCCTAGGGCATTGTTGGGAAATCCCACAAAGTACTCTGGACTCTTCCTGTATTTCCATGAATAATAATTGAGTAAAGCCAGGTAAACACAGAAAAGGATTTCCGATGAAATAGAATGACTGCAGAAATAGGAGAGGATATTAACTTTTCATTAGTATATTCAGTTAAAGAGGCTATTAATAATTGTAAAATAAGATGGGCAGCTATAAAAGTGATAAAAAATGCCTATAATGCTAAAATATTTATTTTACAATTAGATAAGATTCTTTAAAAAATCTTTATTTAAGCAAGTTAAACAAAGCTAAGGCAATAATTTTGAAAGTAAACTAATATGTACTTTTTAAAATTATTTCAAAGTCACAGGTAAATGTGACGAGGTTTTGGGGTAAGGTGGGGGGTCCAGAGCTGACGACCAAGAATGAATTCTTGAAGACATCTTTGGTGCAAAAAGGTGATTTTATTAAAGCACGGGACGGGACGGGACCCATGGGCAGAAAGAGTTGCTCTGGGGTTGTGAAGAATGGCTGGTTTTATATTATGGAGTTGGGGGTAAAGTCAGAAGGAAGGCCTCTGATATGCTAAAGAAACTCCTAAGATACCTGAGGCCTTGCTATTGTCAAGCTAAGGTTGTTTTCCCTCTTGTAAGGCATTAACAGTAGGATGGTAGGGCATTCCTGGAGAACTGTTGTAGTCTGTATTTGCCTCAAGCATTTGTCAATGGGCTGCAGGTTATAAGGAAATTTAATTTTACCTGCCATTTCCTTCTCCATATCACTGTGGAAGGGTGATGTGGGGCTACAAGTTTCTCGAGATTAGGCTATTGATAAGATTGCCTTTTTCTTGTAATTTACCAAGGCATTTGTAAGCTGATGGAGACCCATGTCCTGTATGACTGCGATCTCTATCAGTTGGCCACTTGTTTTCTTTCCTTTCTTTTGTCCTCGGGCAGCCAGGAATGCCTAAAGAATGTCACACACATCCCACCTTGGGGGGAGCGGGTGTGCCAGTTTGTACTTTGTCCTCTGCCCGCCCCACGCTACCTCATGAAAGGGAACCAGAAAAATAACAGACATCACTCTAGATGGATGTTTATGTTAGGAGGCAGCAGCAATTATTAAAAATATTCTACTAATTTTCACAATAACTCATCAAGTAATTTTCATTACTTTTTTTTTATAAATGAGAAAGAGTATCTCATTAAATTTACTTTATTTGATAAGGGCCAGTATGTGGCAACACCAGAATTATAATAAAAGTCCACCTGTGATATAGAAAGAGAAATACTGCATGATCTCACTTACATGTTACACTAGGAAGTAGAGATTAGGATGGTGGTTGTCAGGGGCTGGGGGCGGGAGGAAATGGGGAAACACACACACACTCACACTCACACACACTGGTAACTATGTAGAGGTGATGAACAGGTTTATTAGCTTGCTTGTGGTGATCATTTCACAACATATACATGTATTCAAATATCAAGCTGTACAGCTTAAAAGTTTATAATGTTTATGTCAATAACATCTCACTATCTCAAAGCTGTTAAAAAACTGAAAACAAGTATGCCTATGAGGTGTGTGTGTGTGTGTATCAAAGGCAGAACTGGAAGAGTCTTCTCAGTAGCGTTAAGGATCTGAAAAATGGGGGAATTGAGAAAAGTGTGTAAGGTATGTCTCTGGGTTATTTCTCACACCTGTATGTGAAGCTGCAGTTACCTTTCATTTAAAAAAAAAAGTTGAGGGGCACCTGGGTGGCTTGGTCGGTTAAGCGTCCGACTTCGGCTCAGGTCATGATCTCACGGTCCGTGAGTTCGAGCCCCGCGTCGGGCTCTGTGCTGACAGCTCAGAGCCTGGAGCCTGCTTCCGATTCTGTGTCTCCCTCTCTCTCTGACCCTCCCCCATTCATGCTCTGTCTCTCTCTGTCTCAAAAATAAATAAACGTTAAAAAAAATTTTTTTTTTTAAAAAGTTGACAATTTTGGAAATTCTTCTCTAGGGTACAAGTTTTCCTTCGGTTTTGTATCCTCAGCTGAGCTTTGCTTCCAGGTGGGCAGGGCCCAGGCAGAGGCACAAGTATCCAGAAATCTGTCGGTTTTTCCAGAGGACTGGGCACTGGGCTCAAGAGAGCTGGGTGAAGAGAGGAGAGATTGCAGAACTGAGCAGGGGCCCAGTCATCAAGTCTCCTTTATACAGGTAAAGAGAGTGATGTAGGGGAACAAAGGCTGAAGGAAATGACAGATAAAATAAAATTTCCTTATAACCTGCAGCCCATTGACAAACGCTTGAGGCCCGGAGAGTACAACATTCCTCCAGAACTCCCTACTGCCTTAAGGTTAATGCTTTGCTAGAGGGAAAAAAACCCTGAGCTTATTAGCCAGGCCTCCAGGATCCTGAGTCTTCTTGAGCATATGAAAGTCCTTTTGGAAACTTCCCCCTGACTTTACCTCCCCCAACTGCCAAGTATATAATCAATCACTCCTCATAACTCCAGGGCAACTTTTTCTGCCCATAGTTTCTGTCTTTGTGCCTTACTTTTTGTTTAAAATTTTTAAATGTTTATTCTTGAGAGAGAGAAAGAGAGAGAGGGAGAGAGAGAGCATGAGCAGGGTAGGGGCAGAGAGAGAGAGAGGGAGGCACAGAATCCAAAGCAGGTGCCAGGCTCTGAGCTGTCAGCACAGAGCCCGATGCGGGGCTCAAACTCATGAACTGTGAGATCATGACCTGAGCTGAAGTCGGATGCTTAACCGACTGAGCCACCCAGGTGCCCCATGTCCCTGTACTTTAATAAAACCCCCTTTTTGCACTGAAGACATCTCAAGAATTCTTCCTTGACCTTGGGCTCAAAACCCCAACACATTTCCACATCAGAAAGCACTGAGAATTTCTCTAGAGGATCACAAACACACTATATATTTACAAGTGTGAAGAGTAAGGGAGAGGAAGCAATTGGATTGGCTTTCCTAGATCCCTCTGGAAAAATGATAATGAGGTCTCCTCATTTCCTTTTCTGTCCTGAAGCGGGGCAGAGACATCATCTGCTGTCCCTGACTACAGAAGTGACCCAGATGTGGCTATCAAAAGGAGGATTGCCTGATACACTTTGGACACTTGTAATTTCATAATTTTGCACATACTTTCGTTATTATGATCCTATGAAGTTTTCTGCTACTTCTAGAAGATATTTTTGTATTTCCCCAGATTACTCATTGTAGCAATAGGGTGACAGGAAAACAGAGGTCAAAGGGAAATTTTAGAAGAACAATTTCCTCCAGTTTCCATGGATGAGTGCTGATAGAGATGTGTGAATGCACGCATGCATGCACACACACACACACACACACACACACACACACACACAGGTTCTAGAAATATTCACCTTGGAATCCCTTGTGTTATCAAAGGTCATCCAGAGATGAAGCAGATGGGAATTTTGTGGACAAGCAGAAATGAGAGCAGATCCTGTTTAACCAACAGCCCACTTTTTCTCTCTGTAGCTCTGAACGTAGTTAAGAAAGAGTTGGAAATGAAAAAGCTAAAAGACACAGGGATCCCACCAAGCCTCAAATGGACATCCACTGCAGAGATAACTCCCCTCTTATCTCACTGAAGGAGGAAAGCAGGATTTCCCTCTTCCTTCCTGAGAACTTTCAAGTCACTGCAAAAGGAAAGCTGACCAGGCAAGCAAAACACTTACCTACACCATTGCTAAGAAATCCCATGATTGTACTTCTCGTACTGTATCACTGTGAATAATAACTTTTAAAGCTGGGCCAACATCTCAAATGAATATTTAACTTCAATGAAACAGAATTACTGCAGAAAAAATAAAAAAAAAGACTAGGTACCTATGCAAAAAAAATTAATTTATTTTACAATCAGCTAAAATTTAAAGAAAATTGAAATTCTTTAATGAAGTTATTTTATTTCTTAAAACAAAATGAAGGTACTAATGTTGAAAGAAAGCTAATATGTATTCTTAAGATCATTTATTTTGGTCACAGTGAGAGGGAGCCAAAAAATGAAGACACCTTATTGGATCCTGTTTATGTACTAGAAAACATTGTTTGTTAATTTTCACAATTCTATATCAGGTACTTTTTTTTTCTTTTCTTTTTCCAAATGAGAAAACTGAATCCCACAGAATTTCATGAGACACTGACACAGCTTATATTTTTTAGGAATTAGAGCAATTATTTATAATATTTATTAATAATTTGAGACACTTAAGATGCTTTATTTTTATTTTTTAATGTTTTATTTATTTTTAATTTTTTTTGAGAGAGAGGGAGAGACAGAATATGAAGCAGGCTCCAGGCTCTGAGCTGTCAGCACAGCACCCGACGAAGGGCTCAAACCCATGAACTGCAAGATCATGATCTGAGCCAAAGTCGGACGCTTAACCAACTGAGCCACCCAGGTGCCCCTAGATGCTTTATTTTTAATGACATTTATTTTCTCACAATGATCCTAAGTACAGTGCAGTTTTCACACCAAGCTTATTTTAAGAAAATAAACACAACATTAATGTATGTTATTCAAGGTTGCATTTGCTATGTGTGGAGAGAGGACAGGAACTCAGACACGCTGAACATAAACTTCCGTTCTTACTATTTATGATATTTTCTCATTTTCTCCCGAACTCTTTGATGAGTAAGAGGCATCATGAGAACACTGACACACCACTAAGGGTTCAGTCTTTAGTGAATAATTCCTACACTTAGGTCTTTGATAATACATCAAAATTGTTGAAAAAATTTCCTTCATCTTTTTAGTCATGACAGAGGAAATGGGATTGTAACAATCTGGCAGAGTTGTTCCGTCAATAATGATCTTTCTTTATGAGGCATCAGCCCTTTTTTTTCCGTTGGGACTATGGAAAATTATGAACAGATATTCTTTCCTAATGCAAACATCACACTGGGAAAAACATTCTTCAAGGCAAACTGTACACCCTGCTAATGAATGAAGGTGTTCACGTAGAGAAAAGGGAGGCAGCAAGGGACACACGGTGAGACAGACTCAATGCATTAGGTGTACCTAAGGCAAACGCAACTACAAAGAAATAAGTAGGGGTGTAAGAAGGTTCAAGAGCTTGGCGAGCACAGAGTCATGGGGGTCAGTATATTTCCCAGGGTTGAAATACAGAAAAGCTTTCTGAGAAAAGGAACATGAAGAGAATTTATAGATGAGAAACCTATAGTTTGTGACATTGTAAAAGGAGACGGTGCCAGCCTTGTAGTCTAGGAAAACTCCAACACAATGGGGAGGAACAGGCAAGGCCAGGATTAAGATGAAGGGGTCAGAGAAGGAGGACTCCTCAAAAGCATTATATTCAAGTTGATTCTGTAACCCTTTAACGCAGTAGCCATATTAGGTTGATACCCAGAGTAAACATATTGGTAATTTTAAGTACGTCTAACATGAAATTTCATATTGGATTCTGGGCATGTTCTATCATATACCCCCCAAGATCAAACTCCCAGTAATGTTTCCCCGAACTGATAATCAGGGAGCCCGGGACACCATAATCGCTGTTACACGCATTATATGATTTCCAACAGCACATATCTCTCATTGGTCTTCGTCCCGTAGAAATGCCAAAATACGTCATATTTTGGGGTCAGTGTGGAATCACGTGAGCTGCAAAAAAAGTACAGGGTTGGGTGAGGGATATGACATAGCTTTATTTGTGACCCTGTGAGAGGGATCTGATCTTGGGAATAACTGGAGTGGGAACTACGAAAAATCTGTCTTCGGGGAGCAGTATAACACTGAAGAAGCACAATATGTACGTTATGTGTTACAGGGGAAAATATGGGTCTCAGAACATAAGACCTACTAGGAATGAAAAATTCTGAAAGATGGTAAGTACAAGGTGGCGTGATGATACTGATATCTCCTTACCTTGCTAGTGCTAAACATGTGTCGGCTCTCAAAAAACAAAAAACAAAACAAAACAAAACCCCATAATCAACATAAGCAAGGGAGGCAGCCCTGAAATCTCTTTCCCCTGAAGATCAGGGGAAAGACTGGGGATGATGGTGAGATAGTGAACTGGTGAAGGAGAGTATGAACCAGACACCCAATGAAATATGACCATATCATCAGCACAGGACATCCAGTCTCCTTTGTCTTCTCTCTCCATACCCAGAAATTGTGCCCTTTTCCCCATTTAGCCCCTGCCATCACAAGACTCCCACAGCCACCCACTTGCTCTAACACTCCTCACCTTTTTTAAAGGCTTGTATTATCTCTTTCAGATCAAGAGCTCGGAATGTGTTCCTTTGTCCCTTGAGAAAAGTTTTTGGTTTCTTCAGACTCAAGACCCTGCTCCTAGGGATGACAAAAATTGAACCCCACACTTCTGACTTTTTGTCCCTCCACACAACTTTTTATCTTCACCCCACTGAAGCGCTTGAACCCTGAATACCCTGAGAAAGAACAGGAAACTTGTGACCTTAGAGTCAGGGAAAAGTGTTCACACGTACCCTCTCTCAGTTGCCTTCTGTGTGACCTTAGGAAGGTCTTGACCTCTCAGAGGCACAGTTTCCAAAATTAAATCATGAACCTCTCCCTCTCTAAATCCTAGAAATCATGTAAAATTACATGAAATAATGGATATAACAAAACAAAACTTTGGTACCTTTAAAAAAAACTTAAACTCTGCTTCCCAGCAGGAAAGCCCTCAGAATAACATCTGAGCTTTCAGGTTTTCTGGGAAAGTTTGCAAACACTTGGAACTTGAGCACCAAACTAACGATGGCCTGAATTTCCTGTGTTAGGAAAAAACTCGATGTTGTCACATAGGTGTGCAAAACTGAGACACAAGGATGCCACCTTTCCAATCTGGCTTCCAATGTATGAGATCAAGATGGATCACTTGTGTATACTAGGGCCAAAATATTTCTTGAGATTCGAGTCTGTTTTTGGAAATCTAAGAGCTGCATAGAAGGTCTCTTCCATTCCAAGGGCAGAAATTTAAATATAAGGGAGCTGTCTCCAACTCTGGGTGCTTGGCAGATAAAGAAGATATGACATTCCCAGGATAAGCCAAGCGCCTAAGAAATATGAGAACCTGAGTTAGATATGAGCATGCAAGGTGAATAAAAGCTATCATGTCACAAGGGTCTGCCACGCCTTAGCCTTGATACTGCTACTGACCCAAACTGTGTGACTTCCCACCACCCAAATTCTCTACCACAGAGCCTGGTCTATTCTCAACAGTTACAGAACACTCAAACCACAATTTGTGAACAGAAATTTCACATAAAACTATACATCCAAATTGTCCGGCCCTGAGAAATGTTTTATTCTAACTGATCACCACAGAACTCTAATGCCTTTAAACCTCTTTCACCATCTCTGATCCCCCACACATACCTTTCCATGAGGTGATTCACATCCTAGGGAGAAAAGGGAAAACATGAGTCAAGAGGTAACAGGTCCTCCCCACTTACAAAGCATCATCACATCCCCACCAACCCTACGGTGGGAATAAAGATGGTCCCAATGTGAGAGCAAATAAGTAAAGATAAGACCCAGGCTAATCATTCCAGAAGACTCATGTGAGGTTGTCAGATTTCCTAAAAGGTAGAAACAGCTTTGAGCCTTGTGGAAGTAAAGCATGAAGCTTCTAGTATCTGGAGTGGAGACATATTTACGAGGAAAACAACAGTTCCATAATTTTTTCCCCAAGTGCATGAGATGATATGAATAATGCATGGCTCTTTCATTTATTCAATAGAAACGTAAGGGGATTTGCTATTATTTGCCAAACAACAGGATAGTCTTTGGAGAATCAAAGATGAGTAAATAATATCCCTCAAGAGGTTTCCATGCCTTTGCTGAGGATATGAGCAATATATGAAGGTAGGCATTTTTCAAGTCTCTCTTCTCATTACACGCTATCTGTAAGTGACCTTGTCCACTCCCTTAAGTTCAACACACACCCATGTCCACTTAATTTCCAACCCTATGTTTTTACTCAGTTTTGTCTCTTAAACGCAGGTTAATGATTTCAGTAGTGAACAGGCCACAGAAACAAGTAGGTTAGGATGTCTAATATGTAACTTACCATTCACCAACCAAACCGTCTCCTCCCTTACACTCCATTGTTCATAAGGTTGCCAATATCCATTCAGTCACTGTCCTAAACATTACAATATTTACAACGCACTTCAGTCTCCACCAAGCAATTCAGTCCACATTCTTTGTCTAATTTTTTAAAGTTTTTATTTAATTATTTTTAATTTTTTAAATGTTTTTGAGAGAGGGAGAGAGAGAGAGTACAGGAGAAAGGCAGAGAGAGGGAGAGAGAGAATCCCAAGGAGGCTCCATGCTGTCAGTGCAGAGCCTGACACGGGGCTCGATCTCACAAACTGAGATCATGACCTGATCTAAAATCAAGAGCTGGACACTTAACCAACTGAGCCACTGAGGCGCCCCAAGTTTTTATTTAACATTCCATTTGGTTAACATACATACATAATACATACTCATAATACATACATACATAACTCATACATAGTATGAGTTCAGTTTAGTCCACTTTCTTAAAGGTTTTAGCCATCTGATTTTCTTTATCATCACAGATATTGCTTCATTTGTTTGAACAAATATCTACCAGTATATTTGATGTCCTCTACCTCAGACTTCACGTCTCTCATGTCACCAAAAACTAGGCCAACAGGTGGGTCTACAAGGGCCATTAAAAATAAATGCTCTCTGTATTAGGGCTTTTGTGTTGTATATGACAAAAATCAAAACTAGATTAAGTAGAGAAAAGGATCTGGGGGCAGTTATAACTTTAATGAAAGCTTAATTTTGAAGCTCAAACCCTGTCATCAGGACCCTATGTCTTTCTCCAAATTCTACTTATTCCCTCTTAATTGACTTTATTCTCAGTTCATAAAGGAAACATGAATCTCCTGATATAAACTCCAGAAGAAAAAAGAACTTCTCTTCCCAATTAAAACAAAAAAAACCTCTTATGGCTGCATGGCACTGCCCTGCATTGGATCAGGTGCCCATATTAAAAGTATCACTGTAGGGGCGCCTGGGTGGCTCAGTCGGTTAAGCGTCTGACTTTGGCTCAGGTCATGATCTTGTGGTTTGTGGGTTCAAGCCCTGTGTTGGGCTCTGTGCTGACAGCTCAGAGCCTGGAGCCTGCTTCAGATTCTGTGCCTCCCTCTCTCTGCCTCTCCCATGTTCGTGCTCTGTCTATGTCTCAAAAATAAATAAACGTTAAAAAAATTGTTTAAATCATGTATCCAATAATTAAAATTGGTATTAAAATTAGTATTAATCTGAGGTAGATGATGATAGGGTAAGAGGCATGCTGTAATCACTTGAATAACCACTATGGGGGAAAAAAACTAACACTGAAACAAAACAAAACAAAACTCCCACAGAAATAGGAAAATTTAAAATTAAACTTAAAATATTTGTTTAACTCAAACAAAGCTAGTCAAGGGAAACCAGAACAATGAAAACTACAGGCAACATATGGAAAGAAAATAGCAATATGATAAATTTAAATACAACAACACCAAAAATTGTATTAAATGTTATTGTTTTAACATCCCAATTAAAAGGCAATGATTATACGGGTGCTTGGTGGCTCAGTTGGTTGAGCATCCAACTTTGGCTCAGGTCATGATCCATATTTTGGATCCAAAGACACAAATACAGTAAAAAGATAGAAAAATATATACCATGCAAGCAGTAATCACAAGATAGCTCAAGTATTTATATTAATACTAGACAAAATAGACTTTAAGACAATAAATATTATGAGAGAATGAAAGGGAAGTTTCAGAATGATAAAAGGTTCAGTATGTCAAGAAAGGATATAACAATTATAAACGTATGTGTACCTAACAGCAGAGCTTCAAAATACACAAAGCAAAACTGAAAGGATTAAACAAAAATAGACAATTTAGTAGTTGTAGATTTCAATAGCTCACTCTCAATAACTGACAGAATAACTTGTATGAAAATCTGAAGATACAGAAGACATGGATGATACTATCAACCAACTTGACCTAACTGACATCTATAGACTATTATATCTAACAAACGCAGAATATACGTTCTTCTCAAATTCATATAGAAAAAGTTTGTGGACATACACTATTTTAGTCCATGAGACAAGTATCAATACATTCAAATACTGAAATAATAAAATATGTGTTTTCTGACTGCAAAGAAATTAAATTTGAAATCTGCGGCAGAAGAAAAAGTGAGAAATCAAGTATTATTAAATTAAACGCACACTTTCTAGGGATTTACCCAAAGAATACAAAAATACAAATTCAAAGGGATACATGCACTCTAATGTAGCATTAGAGCTGCATTATCTACAATAGCCAAATTATTGTAACAGCACAAGTGTCCACTGACTGATGAATGGATAAAGATGTGATATCTATATGTAACGGGATATTACTCAGCCATAAAAAAAATGAAATCTTGTCATTTGCAACAACATGGATGGAACTAGAGAGTATTATGCTAAACGAAATAAATGCAATGCATTTATATCATTAAATACTATTATCAGAAAAGATGGTCTCAAATAAGTAATGAATGTTTCTACTTTAAGAAACTAGAAAAAGGATGGCAAACTAAACCCAACACACACATACTCACATTCATGCGTGCATACACATACATACACAAAGGAAACAATAAAGATAAAAGCAGACACAAATGACACAGAAAGGTTAAAAAAAACCCTAAAGTCAATGAAATAATAGTTGATTCTTGAAGAAAATCAAGAAAGACAAATTGACCAAAGACAACTAAACTGACCAAAAAAAAAAAAAAAAAGAAAGAAAGAAAGAAAAAGAAAAAAGCACACCACCAAAATCAGGAATCAAAGAGGGGACATTACTGTGAGTGTTGGAAAAGCTAGAGGTATTATAAGTGATTATTACGACCACCTTTATGTCTATATATCAGGCAACTTAGAGTGGAATGATCCCTACAAAGACATATATTACAAAAACTGACTTAAGAACTTCAACAAAATGTAAATAAACCTAATACATATTTTTAAATATTATTTTAAGTCTTTTACAAAAGAAAAGCCCAGAATGAGATGGCTTCACTGGGTGAATTCTATTGAATGTTTTAAGAATAAATAATACTAGTCCTTCACCACTTACTTTTTGTTTGTTTGTTTTCAGAAACTAGAAAAGGAGGGAGAAGAAAAATCTTAGTTCATTCTATAAGGGAAGAACAAGTCTCAGGATGTGAAGTTCATTTGTCTGTGACCAAGCTGAATCGGGAAGAGGTACCAGATAAGTCCTTAGCACTAGATCACAGATAACAGAGGCCCATAGACTATCCCTGGATACGAAGCAAATTCTCTCCACAGTCAGATTTCTGCACTGCACTTGATAAATAAATATGCAATTGTTCCTTGCTATTTATTCCTATAAGCTCTGACAGAGATGCAGGAAAGGGGTACTCTGCAGGGCCAAAGGAACCTTAGAGTCACCACCAGGAAGAGCAAAGCAACACAGGAGAGAAGGAAACTTGGTCTTCATTTTTCTCAAATCTCAGGTGCTGGCGCTTCTTCCCGAGTCTTACCTGCAGCATGTCCATTGTTGACCCCTGCAGCTGATGTTCCAGATCCGAGATGAGGTCGGTCAACAGCTGGCTGTGCTGGGCCAGTTCATCCTCAGCTTCAGCCAGGCTGCCAAGAACAGCTTTCTCCTCGTTTTCCAAATTCTGCAGCTCCCTCAGCTCCTCATACTCCAGGATGTCCTTCAGTTTTTTAAACTGTGCCTGGATACTTTGTCTCTCAGTTTGCACTTGTTTCTTCAGGAATGAGAAAGAGAGAGAGGTACCTGGGCTATCAGGCCGAGACTAGGAACCAGAAAGAGAACTCCTTTCTTTGGAAAGTTCTCACAGGGAAATGAAATAGAAGCCAGGGAGCAATTCTTGGGAAAGCTGACTTTTCCTATCATCTTTTCTCCATCACATTCCAAAATAATGGCCTCAAGTTTGCATTATTGAGGCTAACCCTGAGCCCCAATGGGATCCCTGGGAGTGGCTTAGCTTTCACACAGCTGTCTAGGACAACCAAGTCTCCTCATATTATTCTTGACCCCCACCCCTTCACCCTTGGCTGAAAACTCAACGGTGCGGACAGAACCATGAGTCATTGCTAAATGTCTTCCCCTAGAAAGAGAAAAGACTCAAAATCACAACAGGAATGTAGCACAGAATTCACTAGCCATCTTCTATGTGAATACCTCCTTCTAAACATCTGTGTTCATTTATAATAGGTTCACTTCTCAGCCCCAACCCTTATCAGGGAAAGGATAAAGAAGAGGACCAATCAAATGACTTTTGGACATAGAAACTATCAGGGAACAAAAAGGAAGGAGGCTCTTTGTTAGTAAGGCCCAAGGTCCTGTCTAGATTTTTGTCAAACTCCCTCAGGAAACATCTCCCACCTTCCAGGAAGTTCTCTCTTCTCCGATACCAGCTTCCAACATCCTAGTTTCCTGCTGGTCTTCCTTCAGCTTCCATAGAGCTTCCTGGAGCTTCTTCTATGAGACAGGAATCACACCATAGTCAAGCTATGAGATTCCTCAGCATTAGCATAGGGTATAAATGAGGGGAAAAATCAGGCTGATCTCCGAAGAGACAAGAGTTTACAGAACCGGTGAAAATAGCAATTAGAATCCATGAGTTGGAAGAAAACTGGAGGTGGTGGTGAATGTGTTCTTTAAGACTCAGGTGATGGACATCACCATCCCCTTGTCAAAAGAGTGACTGATTCTCTTTGTACCAGAAGAACAAGCTGAATCCTGCAGCCAGGAAAGAAATTACATCTCAATCTACCCTACTGTTCGACTGTTCGACGGAGTGATGAGAGCCTCTCTTGGGCACGAAATCTCCACCCATCTAGCGCAAGATACAAAAGTATCTACTTTTGGTTAAACCTGTGTGGTAGGGTTACAGAAAGTTGTAATTGAATGGAACGGCCAAAAATGTTCTTTAGGCAAAAAACAAAAACAAACAAACAAAAAAACTGTCTTTCAGGTCTTGGAAGGTGAGAATAGAAAGACAAAATCACAGGCTTGGGCACAGCTCTCGGGTCTATGGTGACAAGGGAATGCAAGTTGAATACAAAGTGCTCATCAAGTATCGTTTTCTGCCCTGTATTTCCTCCATCCTGGTCTCTTACCTGGTAGTCCTGGGCAATCTCCTCCACGAGGACCGTGTGGTGACCGCGGTGCTCCTGAGACCGTTCGCAAAGCCAGCAAATGACCTTCCCATCCGTCTTACAGAAAAGCAGAAGTTTCTCTTCATGGCGCTCACAGAGATTTATCTTCTGCCCCTCCTCGGGGCTCACCTTGACCTCTCTGAGCCTCTCCACTATGTTGGCCACATGCCAGTTAGGCCGCAGCTCCCCAGTACAGTACCTGATTCGGCACACAGGGCATCTGCTTTCCCCTCCTTGGTTAGTCGTGGACTCCTTGGTCTTTGCAGTGATGCAGGCCTGGCAGAAGCTGTGGCCACAGTCTAGGCTCAGGGGCTGTGTTAGGATGTCCAGGCAGATGGGGCAGGTCACTTCCTCCTGTAAGCATTTCAGGAGTTCAGAAGCCATAGCAGCTGCTCCCTGTCCTGACTTCTGTGGCTCTTCTTGCTCACAGATCCCTGCATGATTGGGAAGGTTAAAAGGGGGCAGAATAAGAAAGGTAGGAATAAAATTACACTAATTGCGCAGAAATCGAGGACAGGCCAAAATCATATCGAAGGACAAGAAAGAAAAGGTGGAGAAACAAAAAAGGAGCGTGGGGACCTGGTAAACAGGACTTTTCTGTTTCAAGTGCATTACTCCTGGTTCATGTGACATGACAAATCCCATCTTTATCTGCGACGACTATTATTTTCCTTTTATTTTACTAAGCAAAAAGATGACCTGAGGCCTCCTCTACCAAGACCCTTGTGTGACCTACCATCTCTCTTGCTTTTTCTTTGCCATCTCCAAAACACAGCCCCACTGTAAAAAGCACCCATCCACATATGCCTTTGGGTTTTTATACCTGTCTTTCACTCAGCATGGATACTGCCCCTGACATCGGTATGACTCACTCTTACACTTCAGTAAACTCTCAACAAGTTCTCTTATCAAAAAATCCTGCTCTAACTTACAGTGTAACCATTGACATCACTTACGAGAAGTTTGCAGTGATTTCTCTTATCATGACATAATATATGACAGTATGTTTGTGTACACGGCAAAAGCAAACCCTTCATCAGACGTGTGAACAGAGGTGGTAAGTGACTTACAAAGATCATTTATCTCCAATACAGAGTTGGGATCAACTTAACGTATTCAAAGCCCTCCTACAGAGGTCTGTCCCCTATCCCAAAGAGCTCATCAAAGGCAAACAAAAGGACCCAATTAACACCCAGAACAATGGAAGGTGTGGGGATGAAGAGATCCAGACCAGCTGAGAGGTTCTGGGAAGTCCAGTGTTTATAACCAGTGAGATTTCAGCATGGCCAGGAAATAAACCAGGGCCATTAACAGGAACCTAAAGGTGTGTATGTAGGGGGACAGTAGGGGAGATGGTATATACTCATAGGATCATATAAGTCAAATACCTGAAAAAAAAAATAGAAACACAGATGAAATGTTAGTCTTGACAAAGAAGTCTCAAAATATTGGGCAAGTTTATTCAATTAATTATCATTAATGATGAATTAAATGCCAGCAACTTGACTAATACCCATAAACACCAAAACAAGTCTAAACAGAGTGTTTAACCTAAACGAGCAAGGGGGGGGGGGGGGGGAGAGGGAGAGAGAGAGACAGAGAGAGAGGGAGAGAGAGAGAAAGACTGAGAGAGAGGGAGAGAGAAAAATCAAGAAAGACTCTTAACTATAGAGAACAAACTGATGGTTACCAGAGGGGATGTGAGTGGGGGATGGGTTAAATAGGCAAGGAGGATTAAGGAGGGCACTTGCTGTGATGAGCATAATGTGTTGTATGAAGCGCTGAATCACTATATTGTACACCTGAAACTGATATAACACTATATGTGAACCATATTGGAATTAAAATTTTTAAAAACAGAGGGTTTAAACCACTATGGACTTGGCATTCATAAATTAAATAATAGACCACACACACATACACACACACACACATACACAGCGTGTGCAAGATGTGGAAAACACTAGTAGAGAGATGCACATACTATTGGGAAAACAAATAATGGGGTAAATAAAGGGTTATCCAAGAATTCCAACTTGAAAACAGAAGGGTTGAATTGAAAGCTGAAGAAAATGAAGGAAAGATGGGATGAGACAGGGGACACAATGTACTGGGTAGAGGAAGTGATCTGGTCAGAGAAAACATGTCACCTTGTATGAGTTTTAAAAGGTCAGTGTGGCTGGGGTGCAGAAAATTGCTGGGCCTTTGACATCACATGAGCCTTCAGTGGCCATCAAATAGAACACTCCCCAAATTACACAACGTTTAGGGAATCTTTTCCAAGAGCAGGGAGAAATTATCAAGGTTTTCTCATCAGAGAAGAGTAGGAGTATATTTAGCTCTGCACTCAGGCTGTGTGACAGATTAGGTGGATTCAGTGTGGAACTGGGAAGGTCAGGTGGGATGCCCACACAGCAACTCGGAGAAGGAGGATGATAGCTCGAGGGACAAGTTGATGAAGGAAATGGAGGGCAGCAAGTAAGAGTGAGAGATAAGATGAGGTAAAAGGATAGGGTTGGGAGTTGGGAACAAGGGGTTAACATCAGGCTTGGGATCTTTCTTCTGGTAAAGGTAACACTGGTTTACTCTTCTGGCGGGTAGTTTCTTGTTCGTTTTTCTGGGAAACCTACCAGGTTACAATGAAGCGGAAGGTCAGCTTTCTTGCAAGGCCACAATATTAACAGCAAAAATGGCTTGATGTGTAAAGTGCATTGGGACTAGGAAGACTTTATACAGACCTTAAATGCCGGCTGGTAAGCAAAGACTCGCTTTTCACAAGGGGATTGTGACTCTTAGGGCCAAATAGGTCTTGTTTAGGCCCCTGGAAGCTGTACTCATGGGATTTCACCAGGTAATCAGCCCTTTGTAGCACTAGGATTATGGATGGCAGGTTCACCCACATCTACCTAGTCTGGTTTCTTAAGAAGCTGAGATACCAGGGATAAAATACCTCCTGTATCACTGTAAGGGCCATCACTGATGGCTCACCTAAAGCAGCCATGCCAGCATGCTGTGCCTCCTGTCCTCTGGCCCCCAGATAAGCTAAATGAACCTGGAGGTTTGCGTCTTGTCAGGTTGCATGGATGGAAATGGTGACCCAAAGTGGAAACTACTGCCAGTGGTCAGTCACCACAACTGCAGCTGGTGGGTGTCACACAGTGGTAGCACAATGACACTCATTCTCTGATGGCTCTGTGGCCACAGTCTAGATTCAGGGGTTCTGTCAAGAGCTCCAGGCAAACAGGGGTATGTGGCAAAAAAACAGAGAAAGGGAAGATCTCAGTAATGATTAAGGTTCTGATGGCTGCCAAGGTTTGATGGTAAAGAACGATCTCCAGTATGAGACAACCGATAAGGTTTCCCTTTGCTCCACACAAGGGAGGGGAAAGCTATGAAGGCAGCATGGAGATAAATTTAAATCTACTAAAACTGTCCACTCATGCCACGTTCATCATGCATAAAGGAAACCTGATGAGAATAAGGCAGCCATGCCCTGCAAATATAATCCAGCTAATGGTAAAGATACCGAAAATAGTTCAAAGACCATATGAAGTAAGCCCCCAGCTGGAGAGACCATGGGTCAGATGAGGCTCTGACAAACAGGAAGATGAGAGGTAGGTATCTTATCAGAGGTAGATATTATATTATATGTACCTATTACATAATAAAATCTACCCCTATTACATAATATCTAGCCAAGCTATGTTATGAACATGGAGTGAGCCTCCAGTTATTTCTCATCCCATTCAAGATACAATCAGTGCAGAGAAGCATCAAGAGCCTTCTACGGGAGGGAGCAACAGCGAATGCATCCTGCTGTAGGGCTGTGGGGTTTATTTTCACACTAGGGCTATAAGGAGCTAATGACAAAGCAGCTGCTGTCACCACTGACACAGGAGGAGGAATGGGCAAAGGGGCTGGAGTTGCCATACATGGGGGAGGAGCTCACTGCTACTTAAGCCGTGACCCAAGGGCTCTGTGGCAATCTGGGAGATAGATACGGAAACATGAGTGGTATCTGCCTGATAGAACTCCCGGGTCAGCTGGCTGCCACAGGTGTCAGGACCCTACTCATGGGTCTTCTCCATACATCTGAGCTCGTGAGAATGCAAACTCGACGTGTTCCAGAGGCGAGAGCTAAGGACAAGCAAAAGGACATAAAAAGACAATTAACTATGTAAAAGTCCAAAGAGTAAAGATACACACAAAATTTGATTCTTTTGTGACTAAACCAAACTGTTTCTCTAAGTATGATGAAGCCACGAGTTATGGACATATATGGGAAAGAGTCACTTTGCTTAAGTAGAATGGGAAAAGAAAATTGTGCTGTTTCATTTGCCAGGTAGTCATCTAATACTATTTAATATGAACTCCTTATAAAACTAGCAAAATGAAAAAGGAAGCAGAAAAGTAAACAAATCGATTCTAAAACCCTGTGATCATTGGCATGACAAGAGGTGTACTATTTGAGTTCAGAAGTCGGGTGCCAGTCACTGACCAGTGGCTGAGAGGGGCACAAGGAATATGCAGCAGAGGTAATAACCTCCAAAATCAGCTTTGATAAAGTGACGTTTGGTCAGATGAAGTAAAGTCAGGCAAGGTGGGAGAAGAGATCTGACGTGACGGGTGTCCCCCATCCCGCTGTAAGGGGGATGCAGCTGTACCTCCTATGGAAGGGGGTGGAGTAAACAGAAGCTCCCCTGCTGTAAACTCCCTTCCCTCCTGGCTCTCAGGATTCTCTAACATACTTCTTCCCACATCTTTTTACATCGTTAACAACAATCAAACTCATTTTGTTTATTAAAAGTTAGAAAAGACCCCACGTCTGGAGAATGCTCCCCTCACTCCTGATCTCTCGGGCAACCTGTTTCCGAGGCAGATAAGGCCCGGGAGAAGGATGAGTAAGGTTGGTCATTCTCAAGGACCTTCTAGACGAGTTCACAGATGAAGGCTGCAGGGACTGCCGGTTATCACCCCACCAAGCTCCTAGGCACAGACAGGCCAAGGTAGTGAGAATTTATCTAGAGTCATGCAGAAATACTTTATTGTTAGGCGATAGGCATTCAAACGTTAGGATTCAAAGATCCTTCTGCCTTCGCTCTTGCTGTGGAGAGCAGGAACTTTCTACCTCTGAAAAATGGAGGATTCTGGCTTGTCCTCAGCAAGGTGCAATTCACACTTGCAGAATGGGAAGGAGAATCTCCAGGGTAGACTCTGCCTGGAGAAATGAAGGTTCCTTCCAAGAAAGAACAAAGCCCTTCCATTCCAGTCTTCACAGCTCCCTTCTTTGAGGACTGCGCCTCCTCCAGCCGGCCTTCCCCACCCTCCCCGCCCCCCACACCCCCTCCCCTACTTGCACCCCTACCGGGCACTCTCAGCAGGAAGGCTGCAAACTGGGCGTTGCCCCGCCCTTCACAGCAGCTGCGAGACCCCACGTTAGACTCACCCCAAAATTCGGTTCTTCTCCCCACCTCTGCCCTCCGCAAACTACTGCACACAGCTTCCGACACCAGGGGAGAAGTCGTGCCTCCCCGAAGAAGAGTAGAGGCAGACGTGGTCAGGATCCTGTCCCCAAACCAGGCGCTAATCTCCGCTGAGACCCGGAGGAGCAAAGTGAAAACGGAAGTTGAATTCTTGGGGGAAGGCAGGACAGGAGGAGAGGCCACCGACCAATGGGAGGCCTCCGCATAGGAACCCCCGCCCCCCCCTCGCCCCCCAGGAAAATGACCAGGTTTCCGAGCCGCGGCCGGATGGGCCCGGGATTGCGCTCCTGCTGCTCCCGTGCTTTATCAGGGTTAAGGCGGCCTTTGGAGAAGGAGGCTTACCCGAGCAGTGTAACTTCACACACACCCGCGTTTCCTTTTTCCGCTACAAATGAGCTGTCATGGGGAGGGAATAAAATTCCTCCTTTCCCACAAGGAGGACTCGCACTTGAGGCTGGCCTGGGGCGGCCACATGGGCAGGCTGTCTACAGTTCCGCATCCCCCCGCTGGGGTCTGTGAATCTGACCGGTGTGTGTCCTCATCGGCGTGTGAGAGGGCAGGACTGTGCAAATCTGGCATTACCTCACTCAGGTGGTCAGTCAGGGGCTGTCACAGAGTGGTAGCACAGCGAAGCTGACCTTCAGATTGTGGATTCAAGACGGCCAAAAATGACGCTTTTTCTACGGAGGCTGGGAAGATGGAGCTGTTTCAAGTGTCACGTTGGGCAACGCATCTAATACTTTTCAGCATATAATCTCTAAAATCCTAGCATAATAAAAACGAAGCAGGAAAATAATCGTGAAGGTTAATGTCATGTGTCAACTTGACTGGCCCCGAGGTGCCCAGATTAAACATTTCTGGGTCTGTCTGGGAAGTGGTTGTTTCTAGATGAGATTATCATTCAAATCTGTCGACTCAGGTTGTCTTCACCAGTGTTGTTGGGCATCATTTAATTTGTTGCGGGGCCTGAGAAGAAAAAGGGATTCATCCCTTTTATTTCCTGCCTGCCTGCCTGCTTGAGCTGGGATACAGGTCCTCTCCTGTCCTTGGACTGGAATTTACACCATTACCCACCCCAGATCTGAGGCTTTGGTCTCGGACTGACTTACACCACCAGCTTTCCTAGGTCTCCACTTCGCAGCCACCAGATCCTGGAACTTCTCAGCCCCAAATAATCATGTGAGCCAATTCCTCATAATAAATCTCCTTCATATTGGTTCTGTTTCTCTGGAGAACCCTGACTAACAATTCTGAAATTCTATGTCAAGTGGCATCGGTGGTGAAGTGTGATAATGACAATGATAACGAAACAGGGGAGCTGTGCAGTTTCAAAGAATGCATGCCAAACAGTGATGTAGGAGAGCCAACTGTACAAGGAGGGTGTTGTAAGGGTGATAATGTTTAACATTTTTTTTTAATTTATTTTTAAAGGAGAGAGAGAGTGCAAGCAGAGGAGGGGCAGAGAGAGAGGGAGACACAGAATCTGAAGCAGGCTCCAGGCTCTGAACTGTCAGCACAGAGGCAGAGGCAGACAGAAGGCTCGAACCCAGGAACGATGAGATCATGACCTGAGCTGAAGTCAGACGCTTAGCTGACTGAGCCATCAGGTGCCCCTGATAATGTTTAAAAAGTCAACTTTAATCCCAAAAGACCTGGTCAGATAAGAGGAAGTCACTGTAAAAAAAAAAAAAAAAAAAAAAAAAAAGGAGTTTTGATGGGATCTGCAGTCTGAATGAGTCAGTCTAGAGTGTAGCTGTCATTCACAGGAGGAAAGGTAGTTAAAATAAAGAAGCTTTCCTACTCTCGCTTTTCTCATGGGTCTTAGGATATTGTTAACATGCCCCTTCTTCTGATGTCCTTTCATATTATTTAACACCAAACAAGCATCTCATTTTGTTTTATTAACAGTCGTCAAGATGCCCCTTATGGAAATCCTTCCTATGTGCTCTGGCTGATCTCCCAGGTGAGCTCAGTTTCTGGGTGGCAGCAATGACCCAAGGAGAAGGATGAGCAAAGTTAGTAATTTTGTGTGTGTGAGCTGCTGGAGATCTCGGAGTTTGAATTTGGAAAACTTGCAGAACTAGAAAACACCAAAGAAGCTGTAGAGGGACTGACTGTCACACCATTAAGGTTCCCAGACCCGGGGACAGGGTGCTAGGAATTTATGTGGAGAGCACTGCAGAAATCCTACATGATTAATACTGACAGGCGTTAAATTGTTAAGCTTCAAAGAACTTTCTGACTTTACCCTACTGTCTTCCTCATAGCATCTTTTGCATCCCTGAGCAAAACCAGGCCTCTCTCTCTCTTCTGTTCCACTCAGTGCACAACTGGTCCAGAGTCCTGGGCCATGGCCCACAGAGATGCCATAAGTTCTTTATCTAGGGCTTCCTTTGTTTGAATTTCTCTCTGGCAGTCCTTGCTGAAACAAGGGTTACTTCTGGAGGTGAGGACTCAGCCACTATACCTTGAATTAGAAAATGAATATGCAGGGCGCCTGGGTGGATCAGTCAGGTGAGCGCTGATTTCAAGGTTCATGGGTTTGAGCCAGGCATTGGGCTCTGTGCTGACAGCTTGGAGCCCGGAGCCCACTTCGGATTCTGTGTCTCCCTCTCTCTCTCTGCCCCTGCCCCACTTGTGCTCTCTCTCTCTCTGTCTCTCAAAAATAAACATTAAAAAATTAGGGGAGCCCGCGTGGCTCAGTCGGTTAAGCATCAGACTTCAGCTCGGGCCATGATCTCATGGTCTGTGACTTTGAGCCTCGCATCAGGCTCTATGCTGACAGCTCAAAACCTGGAGCCTGCTTTGGATTCTGTGCCTCCCTCTCTCTCTGTCTTTCTCTCTCTGCCCCTCCCCGGCTTGTGCTCTGTTTCTCTATCAAAAAAAAAAATAAACATTAAAAAAATTTAATTGAATATGCAGAAGTGTAAAGCAACAGAGAGAAATGCAACAGGAAACCTACTGTATTACTGATATTATCAGTGGCAATATCAGTGGCCACCCCCAACTTCAAGTTTCATGAGGTTAGGCAGGGACCTTCCCTATTTTGTTGCTTATTGCCTCAGATCTATTAGAAGTCATTTCATATAAAGAATGATAAATAGATAGATACACAGATATATAATTTTAAAAATATTTTTAATTGAATGGAACATCTTGATGATAAATCATGCTTCTATACACTGTTCTTGCTCTGAACACAGTTGCTGCCACATCATAGAATTCAGTTACTCTTCTGGTATCAATAACATATATTGGATTCCCCTTTGATCATTTTTTATTGAAGTATAATTGACATACATTATATTAGTTTAGGTGTACAACATAATGTTTCAACATTTGTACACATTGTGAAATGTTCACCACAATAAATCAAGTTCCTATCTATCACCATAGGGAATCAAGAAAATGTTTTCTTTCCTGTGATGAGAACGTTTAAGATTTACTTTTGTAGCAACTTTCAAATTTGCAACACAGTATTATTTGCTATAGTCATCAGGCTGTATGTTACATGAGTTATTTTATAAGTGGAAGTCTTTACCTCTTGATCCCCTTCATCCATTTTGCCCACCTCCAAACCCCCATCTCTAGCAACCACCAATCTGATCTCTGTATCTATGAATTTTGTTTTATTTGCTTGTTTGGTTTTTTAGATTACACATATAAGTGAAAACATATGGTATTTGTCTTTCTCTGTCTAAATTCACTTAGCATTACACCCTCAAGGCCCACCTGTGTTGTTGAATGTCAAGATTGCATTCTTTTTTATGGCTGAGTAGTATTCCATTGCATATATCTCACATCTTTTTTATCCATTCATCCATTGACGGGCTCTGGGTTTGTTTCCACATTTGACAAATTTTAATCAATTTTTCACATCTCCTCTTTTCTTCCTACGGTTTACGTGGATTGGTGTTTTATCTGTTTCCACCGATATACTTTAACCACGTTAACTTTTGCTTTATTTACCCTAAGATTTTCTCAAATGCAAAAAGTATTAAAAATCCATGGGCCAAAGGGGGAGATATTTCATTAGATTCCTCTGCAAGCAGGAGATGTAATGACTGGAGGGGAAATACAGAGCCCTAAGAAAGATTTCTTTTTCCCGGTAACTCAGAAGATAATAAGCTGGAATGTGGAACATAGACACGTACTCCGCTCTGGTGAGAAAATATGTTTGGTGGGAGAAGCATAGTAAATTCAGATGTTCCGCTTGCCCAAGTTTTCAGGTATCTTGACAGGACCTGACCTCGCCACTGATTTCTCTCAGCTGCAAAGCTAATGTTTCCTAAGAATGTCTCAAGATACTGACCATGGATGTGGGGTCATTTCAGAGATTCAGATGAAGAGGAGTAAAACCATGGATATTGGATCTGTGCAAGGATTGGCAAAGGAAGAAGTACTGGGTAGAGAAGAGGTCCTTGGGTGAGGAAGCTCATTTCTTGTGAACACTGCAATCAATACCACTATGCTGCACTCGTCACACAGCGAGACTCTGAGCTCTCCAGTCCCCTCCAGTTTTAACCAGATATACGTAAAAACACATCTATTCCTACTATGTCTGCATTAACCATCCTACTCCATCCCATTATTCCCTTTCTGAAATATGTGGGAATGCAAAATGGTATAACCACTTTGAACAAAATCTGGAAGTTTGTATAAAAAAGAAAAAAAATACTAAAATTCAACAATTGAACTTATAGCTTAGGATACCCAGGACAAACAAAACTTGTTCTGTTTCCACAAACAGAGGTATTTATTCTAATAAAACAGTACCTGTTACCTATGCGTCAACACTATGAACCTTGAACAATTGTAAGAACAAAACAAAAAAGATGAAGGCACTAGAGAGTGACAAACACTAGAATCTACAGTGTAATCGACCATGGGAAGAAGGGAATACTACTGGAGGAGTTTCCTGGTTTTGTGGGTTTTTATTTGAAAGCAAACCTCAATTAGTAGTAAGTAGGACATTAAAACTCAGCAACATACAGACTTATTAACTTGAAGAGCAAGAAGAATAATTTGAGGATGTACCTGCAGCTGAAAAATGGCAAAAGAATGTCTGTAAAAGAGAGATCCAGAGAAGGAAATCCCAAACTGTACGTACACACTCAGCAACAATCAGAACTACACATGTTTGAGACAGATACCAAGTAGCCCAAATAGAGCTACAAGAACTGACTAGAGATTTCACCTGCTGCAAAATGCAGGGCAGAATTTAGGACTTGAGTTCAACCAAGTTAACTACCTGAAGAAAAAAATATTCTTCAGAAAAATTAACAGAATCCAGAGTCTTTACATCCCATTCACAATTCCCCTGGGGGAATTTTAGGTACATGTTAAAATTGTTTAACATACAAAGAAAATAGAAAACATGGTCCATACTCAAGAGCAAAAGCAATCAATAGAGATCAACTCCAAGATAATCCAGATATCATATTTACAAGGATTTACAACAAAAAAAGACAAGGACTTAACAGCAGTCCTTAAATCTAAGGTTAAGGTTATGAAAGAAAATATGGTTGTACTAATGAGCAAATAGGAAATGTCAAAAGACAAATAAAAATAGTTTTGTTAGTTGAAATTCTAAAACTAAAAGCCATAATCACTCAAAAAATAATGTAGGACTGGCTTAAGAGAAATTCAGGATCACAAAAGAAAGACTAAGTGAACTTCAAAGTAGATTAATACAAATTATCCAATATGAAAACAATGAACAGAGCCTCAATAATCTGTGAAAAAAAAATATCAAGGTACTGACATAGGCTTAAACCACAGAACAACTACTAAAATACAACAATAACAAAACTATAAAGGTAGTTGAATTAAATGAGAAACAAAAAGGTAAAAAGTGCACATTCATTTTACATACATGCAGAAAAGCATGCACAAAGACATTCTAAAATAAAAGGAGAAAGGATGGAAGCGGGTAAGCTCAGGTGTAGATGAGCCCAGGACAAGAGGTGCCACACAGAAGTGGATGAGAGACTAAGAAGGTTCAGGAGCTCGGTGGGCACAGGGTGATGGGGCCTGGACAGTTCAAAGGATTAAAATATGGATAAGCAGTCTGAGAAAAGCAACATTTAGAAAATTTGTAGATGAGTGATCCATGGTTTGTGACATTGAAAAATGAGACAATGCCTGCTTCATAGTCTAGGAAAACCCCAACATGACAGGGAGGAACAGCCATGGAAAGAGTCAAGACCTTGGGATCAGATGTGTAAGACTCCTCAAAGGCTTTATACTCAAATTTATTCTGTAACCCAATAACCCAGTAGCCAAATTGAGGTTTGTATCTGGAGAAGACATTTTGATAATCTGTATCTTGTCTAACAGCATATTTTATATTACGGAAACATGTTCTACAGTATACTCCTAGGATCCAAGCAGTCTTCTTGGACACATCTATTTCCCAGTAATGTTTCCCTGAAGAGAAGTTTTGGGAGCCCAAGATACCATAATTATAAAATTTAACAGGCCAAATTGGCATAGGTATTACTTGTCTCTGATCTTCTGAAAGGACAAGGTTTAAATTTAGGTTGATTGGATTCAGTGTGATGTCCACTGTAGGGAAAAAAAAAATTATAAGATCAGGTAAGATATATGAGATAGATTTATCTAGTGAAGAGGGACCATGGGAAGAGACCAGGTAGAGCTTGTATTATGGGTTGGGGAAGGGGGCAAAACACTGGAGAAATGTATTTATATATATATATATATATATATATATATATATATATAGAGAGAGAGAGAGAGAGAGAGAGAGAGAGAGAAATATATAATATTATATATATATTATACTAAATATATATAGAGAAATATATAATATTATATATATTATACACATATATAATATATATAAACACATGGGGCGAAGATCATGAGATCTCTGAAATCACAAAAAAATTCTTTAAAGTAAGCTTCACACCCAGCACAGAGCCCAACATGGGACTTGAACTCACGACCCTGAGATCAAGACCTGAGCTGAGATTAAGAGTTGGACGCTTAACTGACTGAGCCACCCAGGTGCCCTGAAATCACAAATTTCTGAAAGGGGATCAGAACCCAGGGATTTGAAGAACCAGTAACTTCTTACCCCAGTAGCACTGGACATGTGTTAGCTCTGAAATGATAAAAGATTCAATGATGTTGATTAGAAGCAAATGATTAAGCACCAATACCTATCTCTTCTCCAAAGAAGGGCCAGCAGACGGGAGCCCTGGTAGACCATAAACTGGTAATTGAGATGATGAACTGGACACCTAGCTATTCCCCCTTAGATATAACCACATCTCCTAAAGCAATATCCCTCCTCTGAAAACCCTCCTTTCTATCCTCTCTTTGAAACTATACCAGCTCCCCAGTTAGGTCCCTGACACCACAGGGCTCCCATACCCGCCCTCCTGTCCTGGCTCTCCTCACCTCTATGTATGCGCAGCATTGCCCTCAGATCTGGAGCATGGAATGAACTCTTCAGTCTTCTTGAAACAGTTTTTGGCTTCCTTAGTGTCCAGATCTCACTCCTAGGCATGACAAAAAAATGTTGTTCCTGTATCTCTTTCCTTGTATCCTAACAACACAGCTGCCTTCCTCTCTCCTTCCATGCCACTGATGCACTTGATCCCTCCTCCCTCAGAAGCCTGACCTGGGGGGAAGGGAGAATCCTGATGCTGGAGCCAGAAGCAATGTGCTCATGTCTCCCTTCCCATTTGCCATCTGTGTGACCTTGGGAAGGTTTTCATCTCAAAGAAACAGTTTCTTCTTCTAAAAATGGAATAATTAACCCTTTTCTTGATACCTCGTGGACATAATAGAAAATTTGATGAAATAATGTATAGAAAAAGCCTTAGCTACCTCTAAAAAAGGTAGGCAATATGTCGGAAATTCATCACGGTGGGTCTTTCATGGAGAGTTCATAGATGTGTGCTCCCAGGCAGATAGATCAGTAGTGAGGCTGAGGATCCTATCTATGATGTGAGATCCATAGGTCTCTTTTTGAGAGCCTGTGAACTTGTGCCTTAGTCCAAAGCCTGAACCCCAGTGGTATGACCCACAAATAACATTGGAGATTTCCGGTGTTCTGAAAAAAGTTAAAAACCCTTGGTAAAGGAGAAGTATGACCACCAAACTACAAAGGTTAGTATTTCATGTGTTTGTAAGGAATTTAATGCTGTCAGGTGGGTTGGCAACTTAAGCCACAAGAAATACACTTTCCCATATAAGCTTCTAATGTGTGTGAACGGGAAAAAATTAATTATATCACTAAGGTCAAAGTCACTAACCCTGGGGCTCATGTTTGTTTTTGGAAATCTAAAGAGAACCTTGTAAAATGACCTAATCTTTTATTTAAAAAATTTTTTTAATGTTTATTTATTTTATTTATTTATTTTTTAATTTTCAACGTTTTTTATTTATTTTGGGGACAGAGAGAGACAGAGCATGAACGGGGGAGGGGCAGAGAGAGAGGGAGACACAGAATCGGAAACAGGCTCCAGGCTCCGAGCCATCAGCCCAGAGCCTGACACGGGGCTCGAACTCACGGACCACGAGATCGTGACCTGGCTGAAGTCGGACGCTTAACCGACTGCACCACCCAGGCGCCCCAATGTTTATTTATTTTTGAGAGAGAGACAGACAGAACATGAGCAGAGGAGGGGCAGAGAGAGACAGAGACAGAATCCGAAGCAGGCTCCAGGCTCTGAGCTGTCAGCACAGAGCCCAATGTGGGGCTCAAACCACAAACCGTGAGATTGTGACCTGAGCCAAAGTTGGACGCTTAACCAATTGAGCCACCCAGGCTCCCCAAATGACCTAATCTTTTATATTCCCATGTAAGCAAAGTAACTATAAAGGAACTGCCCTTATAACCTATTTTAGGACTTGATGAAGCCCTCCATGTGATAGGACAAGCACCTGTGGACTACAGGAAGAAGAGCAAGGACAAAGTGAAGTCACAGGACTCTAATAGTGAAATCCCTGATCCTTATTACCCTGACTGGCCCTACCTCTGTGACCTCCAGCCACTGAATTCACTAGCATAGAATCTCGTCTATTTTCAATAGATAAGGAACACTTAAATCCTTGTCTATGACCAGCAATTTAAAAAATACTACATCCAAATTTCCCTGATTTGGAAGATTTTTCATTCTGATTGACCACCAGATCACTCTTATGGCTACAAACCTTTCTTCAGAACACAAAAGTACAACTCCTGGTCACCCATACGCACCATTTCATGATTCCACTCATGTCCTAGGGAGAAGAGAGAAAACATGAGTCAAGGAGTATAAAGAGTAACGCAGGATTAATGAAAGAAAAAATAGAAAAACACTAGAGAAAATCAGGGAAATCAAAAGTGAACTATTTAAAAATATCAACACATTTGACAGATTTTATACAGACATACCATGAAAAAAGAGAAGAGAAATTATTAAAATCAGGAATAAAAGGGAAGACATCACTACTGACTTTTGCAAAAATTAATAAGAATATAAAGGCTATGAACAACTATATGCCAACAACTCATATAATCTAGATGAAATGGGCAAATTCCTCAAAACACAGAAACTACCAATACTGATTCAAGAAGAAATAGAAAATCTGAATAGACCTAACACATGTAGTGGTTAGATTGGAAATCAAGAACTTCCTACAAAGAAGTCAGGCCCAGATGGTTCCAGTGGTGAATTGTAATAATGGTTTAAAGAAGAAATAATTAAAAAAAAATACTTCACAAATTCTTCCAAAAAATAGAAAAAAAGGGAACAATCCCCAACTCATTCTATGAGGCCAGTACTACTATGATACTAAAATGAGACAAACATCAGAATTAAAGTGAACTACAGGCCAGCATTTCTTATGAGTATAGAGGTAAACTTCACCAAAATACTAAAAAACTGAATCCAGCAAAATATGGAAGATTATCTATACACCATGGCCAAGTAGGATTTATCCCAGAAATGCAAAGTTGATTTCACATAAGAAAAACAATTAATGTAATTCATTATATTAATAGAATAAAAGTAAAAGTCACATGAATAGACACAAGGAAAAAAACATTTGACAAAATTCAATATCCCTTCATGAAAAAAAAAAAAAAAAAAGAATAGTAACAGCCCACTAGAAATAGTGGGGGAACTTCCTCAGCCTGACAAAGGGAGTCTATGAAAAACTCAAAATTAATGAAGAACTAAATGCTTTTTCCCTGAAATTAGGCACAAGAATGTCTACTCTTACTACTTCTATTTAAAGTGGTACTAGAGGGACTCCTGAGTGGTTCAGTCAGCTGATCTTGACCAGCTCAAGTCAGGATCTCACGGTTGATGGGATTGAGCCCCACATCAGGCTCTATGCTGACAGCATGGGATTCTCTCTCTCTGCCCCTCCTCCACTCTGTCTCTCAAAAAAAAACTCTTTTTTTTTAAACAGCAAAAAAAAAAAAAAAAAAAGCCCATAACACTATGGTACTAGAGGTTCTAGTCAAGGCAATTAGCCAATAAAAACAAAAAAAAAAAAAGCATTTATGTTGGAAAGAAGTAAAACTAGCTCTATCTGCAGAATACATAGCTCATATACAGCAAAACTCTGTTCCATACAGTGCTTATTGGTAACCTCTTCCACTTCTTAAATTTCAGCTCACATGCAGGTGTCACGGATCCCAAACTTTACATAACCTGATCATGGCCTATTGTCTATAATCATGTATACAGGATAATACATCACACAATGAAGAAGAAACAGGTACTAGAATCTCAAAATATCTAAAATATAACCTACTATTCACCAACTAATTGTTTTCTCTCTTATGTCCATTTGTCAAATACGGTACCAATATTCATTCAGTCCCTGTCCCAAACACTAAAACACCCTACCAAGCCAGTCCATTCCACATCCTTAACTTCTTTCAACTAATTTGCATTTCCATATCATCACCACTATGGATTTATTTGTTTTCAACAATATATACCAATATATTTGGCCTTACCTTTAAATGCCACCAGCTGGGTTCACAACGAAATCAGAGGAATAGTTTTGCTTCTCTGTATCAGTATAGTTTGGTCGTACATGACAAAGAAGCCAACTAACATTGCCTTAAACTCCTCGCCCCACCCCACCCCCCCAAAAAAAAAGATGTGGCCAGAGAGGTATTATTTCAGTCACAGATGGATCTTGAAGCTCAAATACTATCATGTATCTAGTCTTTCTGTGTCTCATAATTCTCTTTCTTCTCTGTCTGTTGACTTTATTCTCAGACTGTAATTGATAGCAACTTTAAAATCTCCTGGTTTACATTAGTTTCAGTGATATAATTCCCATGCAAAAGGACAACTTTCTTCACTGTGACAATACATTCTGATGCTCCAAGCCACTGACCAAAATTGGGTCATATGCTCACCTGCATGGTTTGTGGGAATATAGGAATTAGGTAAACTAATTTAGGTAAGATTAACCCATCCATCCTTGATAATGTTGATTTTCTCAGTCCCAAACAAGTAGATGTACAAAAATAGACATATTGGTGTGTCATCAGAAAAAAAATCCCAGGTGTTGTTACGAGAAAAAGCCAAAGGATACTAAGCAGATAAAATAATAAGTGCCATCTTCACTCCATCATTTAATTGCCTATCATCATTCATACATGTGTAATTCTACAAAATTTCTAAAACGAAAATGACCCAATATAATAACTATGACAAAAACATTAAGAAGTACTTCCTTTCCTAAGGGAAAGAACCTAAAATCTCATCTAATTTTTCATCCATTTTCAAATACAGCATGTCTCTGTTAGCTCATTCTTCCCAGTCAGTATTGAATGTAGCCCTCATGCAAACAACAGCCCCTCTAGCAAACAATAGACATATAATGTCCAAAGAACAACAATGAAGATTTGGATAAAAAGAGCTGTTATAAGAACTTTCAGTAGACAGGTTATGAGGGGACAGCACCACAATCAATAGTATATATCTTAACATTTTGGAAAAGAACATCCAAATTCCCTAATCTAGTAAAAGAGTAAGTTCCTCCCTCTTACACTGTTGGTGGGAATGCAAATTGGTGCAGCCGCTCTGGAAAGCAGTGTGGAGGTTCCTCAGAAAATTAAAAATAGACCTACCCTATGACCCAGCAATAGCACTGCTAGGAATTTATCCAAGGGATACAGGAGTACTGATGCATAGGGGCACTTGTACCCCAATGTTTATAGCAGCAGTCTCAACAATAGCCAAAGTATGGAAAGAGCCTAAATGTCCATCAACTGATGAATGGATAAAGAAATTGTGGTTTATATACACAATGGAATACTACATGGCAATGAGAAAAAATGAAATATGGCCTTTTGTAGCAACATGGATGGAACTGGAGAGTGTGATGCTAAGTGAAATAAGCCATACAGAGAAAGACAGATACCATATGGTTTCACTCTTATGTGGATCCTGAGAAACTTAACAGGAATCCATGGGGGAGGGGAAGGAAAAAAAAAAAAAAAAGAGGTTAGAGTGGGAGAGAGCCGAAGCATAAGAGACTGTTAAAAACTGAGAACAAACTGAGGGTTGATGGGGGGTGGGAGGGAGGGGAGGGTGGGTGATGGGTATTGAGGAGGGCACCTTTTGGGATGAGCACTGGGTGTTGTATGGAAACCAATTTGACAATAAATTTCATATATTAAAAAAAATAAATAAATAAATAAAAATAAAAAATGCAAATGGAAAAAAAAAAAAAAAAGAGTAAGTTCCTTGGTTGGCCCATTTGTCATTCTTTGAAGATTTTATCTAAATATGGGATGTTAATCCCACAAAACTTATAATGTTTATCTACTGAGTATTGTTTTTATTACAAGTAAACAGATACAACTTAAGCTAGCTTAAGTGAAACAAATGCCTGGACAAGTAACATAAACACAATAGTTGTGTGAAGTTGGCAAGTGAAAGAGTTGTGAAGAGCTTGTGGATGAATTATAAACAAGGGAAAAGGAATAAATAAGCCTACATAGTTTTTTGTTTTACTCAGATGTAATTAAAATACCATATAATTCATCTTTTATAGTGCACAATTTAGTAGGGTTTAGTACATTTATAATGTATATTTACCATCACCACTATTTAATTCCAGAACAATTTCATTATTGCAAAATGAAACTGTACACTCATTAGCAACCATTTCATAATTGCCTCCTCTCCAGAGCCCCCTGACAACCAGTAATCTAATTTTTATGTCTTTGGATTTGTCAACTACAGACTTTATATAAACAGAATCCTATAATAGGGAACTTTTGTGCGTGCCTTCTTTCACTTATGTTTTCAAGGTACATCCATGTTGTAGCATCCGCTAGTGCTTAATTTCTTTTTAGAGCCAAATAATTCCATTGTTTGGATATAACACATTTTGCTTGTGCATTCTTCGCTTAATGGACAATTGGGTTGTTTCCACTTTTGAGCTATTATGAACAGTACTGCCATGAACTTCTGTATACACGTTTAGTTGCGGACATAGGTTTTCATTTCATAGGTATGTACCTAGGAATGGAATTGCTGAGCCATACGGTAACTATCTTTAACGTTTTGAGGAACTGACAAGCAGTTTTCCAAAAGTAGCTTCACTATTTTACATCTTCACTAGCAATGTATAAAAGTTCCAATTTCTCCACATCTTTGTCAATCCTTGGTAATGTCCATTCTTTTTTTTTTTTTTTTTTGGTGGTATTATCATTGTGGTTTTGATTTTACATTTCCTTGATGGCTAATGATATCAATCATCTTTTCATGTGCTTATTGACTATTTATATATCTTTTTTTGAGAAATATCTATTCAAGCCCTTTATCCATTTTTAAATTGGGTTGTCTTTTGATTATTGAGCTGTTAGAGGTTTTTTATACATCATGAATACTAGGCCTTATCAGATCCATGATTTGAAAATATTTTCTCCCATTCTGTGGGATGTTTTTTCACTTTCTACATGGCGTCCTTTAAAACACAACAGTTTTTAATTTTGATGAATTACAATTTATTTTATCTTTGGCTGTTTCCATTTTGGGTGCCATATCTGTGAAGCTATTGCCTGGTAAAAAGTCACAAAGATTTATACCTATGTTTTCTTCTAAGAGTCTTATAATTTGTGTCCTTACATTTAGATTTTTGATCTGCTTTGAGTTAATTTTTGTATATGGTGTGAAGTAAGAGTTTAACTTCATTTTTTTGCATGTGGATATTCTATTTTCCCAGCCCAACTTATTAAAAAGACCTATTGCAGTTTTTACCAAAATTTGTTTGGTATCATAATCACTTAGAGAACCTGGTAAAAAATGCAAAAGCTATCTTACTACAATGGGCCTGAGGAGCTAAGGTTTTTTTTTTTTATTTTTTAAATTTTTATTATTATTTTTTTTTTACTTTTATTTATAGCACTCTAGGTGATTCTGATACAAAAAAAGAAAGGTATGATGCAAGCATCAGAGACAAAGGAAACCAGCCAACACATGAAAATCAATTATCCTTCTGCTTGATATCAAGAATAAAACAAAAGAAGTGTTTGGAAATCCAGCAAAGAAAGGCAAGAAGATATACAAGAAGTCAAGCAAAAATATGAAAAGTCTGTAATTCCCTGAATGACCATCATGCTTCATGCTCAGGACCATAGTCAGACTATTAATGCTTAAAAAAAAAAAAACTTGTCTAAATTTTAACATTAGTTCAAATTGTTCCCTCAAGTCTGTAGATATATAGTAGGGGATGCCTGGGTGGCTCAGTCTGTTAAGCATCAGACTCTTGATTTCGGCTCAGATCATGATCTACAGTGGTTTCATGCACCACCTTGGGCTTTGAGCTGACAGCACAGGGCCTGCTTAGGATTCTGTCTCTCCTCTCTCTCTGCCCCTCCCCCACTTGTGCTTTCTCAGTCTTTCTCAAAATAAATACACTTTTTTTAATTTAAAAAAAAAAGTGGGGTGCCTGGGTGGCTCAGTCGGTTAAGTGTCCCACTTCAGCTCAGGTCATGATCTCACCGCTCTTAAGTTCAGCCATGTGATGGACTCTGGCTGATAGCTCAGAACCTGGAGCCTGCCTCAGAGTCTGTATCTCCCTCTCTCTCTGCCCCTCTCCTGCTCACACTGTCTCTTTCTCTCTCTCAAAAATAAACATTAAAAAAAATTTTTTTAATTAAAAAAATAATAAAGATTTGCACCAGCATGCTTTCCTGACACCAGCAACCTTTCCTGGCACAGACACATTCACACTTGCACAGAGATTCACACGACTCAAGTATAATACTTTCTATGCATATGTGTGCCGATCCTCACAAGAAAAGGCTCAGTATTCTATCTCTTTGTGTTAAAAAAAAACTAACAAGAGAAGTTTGTGATAATAAATACACACTTTTTAATTAAAAAAAGGATATATTTCTGAAAGCTGAAAATTCATGTATTTGCCTGTGGCTAAGATGAATGAAAAGAACTAGACAAATGTCCAACACTAGATCAAAGATAATAGGAGCCTAGAGAATATCACTGGATACCATAGATCTTCTGTCCAAGGTCAAATGTATTCCCTTACTTCATAAAATAAAAAGTAGGACACTCCCCTGGAATGCTTATATTCAACTGCCCATGATATATATCTCCAATAGAGAAGGGCTCCAGAAGACCAAAGGAACCTTTTAGTGTCAACACCAGGATTAGAGCCCAAGGACACAGAAAAGAAGGTAACTTAGACTATGTTTGAAGAATTCCAGACTGAGGGATTCTTCTTACCTGCAGCAGGTCCACTGTTGGCCATTCACTGCGATGCTCCAGATCTGAGATAAGCTCTTTCACCAGTTGGTTCTGCTGAGCCAGATCATCCTCAGCCTCAGCCAAGTTATCCAGTATTCTCTTCTCCTCTTCTTCCAATTTTTGCAGTTCTCTCTGCTCTTCACTGTCCAGGATGCTTCTAAGCTGATTAAATTCTGTTCTTATCCTTTGTCTCTCAGTCTGTATCTGGTACTGCAAGGTTGGACACACAAGAGAGGTAAAGAGTCTATTAGCCTGAAAGCCTACCGTGGAAGGGATTAGAAGCCAGTAAAAGAAATATTTTTCATTGAGTTCTAACCGATAGGAGAATAAGGGCACAGGGGCAAATTTTGAGAAAGCTGGGTATTTTTCCTGCTATTTTCCTTTCAGTACATACCAAAACAGGCCTCAGACTGTCTTATCTAGGCCAACCCTGGGATGAAATGCAAAACCCAAGTGAGTTTTTACATTTAGGAGCGCCCGGGCGGCTCACTGGGTTAAGCGTCCAACTCTTGATCTAAGTTCAGATATTGATCTCAGGGTTGTGAGTTCAAGGCCCAAATCGGGCTTCGTGCCGAGCATGCAGCCTACTTAAAAAACAAAAACAAAAACACTAAATGAGGTTTATGTTGTAGATAGCTGTACTGAACACTCATGCCTGCCTGCATTACCATGTTCCCAAGTTTGAACCTGGGGGGAAATCTTGGTCCTTTGCCTAGTGTCTTCCACTGGAAGTGTTGGAGCCTCACTGGAAAAGAGGAATTGAAGACAGAATTTTCCACTCTTCCTTGCCAAAGAGTCTGTCTTTGTACTCAATTCCAAATACCTGCATGTACTTGTAACATATCCACTCTCCAGCCCTCAACTGCAACAGAGACTGGACAAAAAGGAGAACTAATTAAATGGCTTCTGGATGCATTCTGTGCCAGGGAACAAAGAGGAAGGGTCTTCCTTGTGATTTGAACTGAAGGTCCTGCCAAGATTCTTTTGTCCAAAACCTCTCAGAAAGAGTCTCCTCATACCTTCCAGGAAGTTCTCTCTTCTCTGATGTCAGCTTCTAGCTTCTCAACTTTCTGCTGCTCTGTCTTCAACCTCTCCAGAGCAGCCTGGAGCTTCTCCTATGAGGAAAAAGTCACATCAAAGTCAACCTATGAGTTTTCTCAGCAAAGAATAAATGGGGAAGAAATCAGGCTGATCTCAGAAGAGACCAGGTTACAAAAATTGTGATTAGAATCTAGGATATGGGAGAAAAGCTAAGGAGAATACATCCTTTGTTCCTGGGCGACAGAAGTCACCATTCCTCACCACAAGTAGCCTAATACTCTCTTTTCATAAGAGATCGACTGTGCTGCGGCAGGAAAAATCCTATACTTACTGGCACTCTTTCTACATCCAATCCACAGTGTTAAATAGCAACCATCCTGCTGAGGGGGAAAATGAGAGCCAAGCTTGCGAAAGGAATTCCCCATCCATATAAGAAAAGGGCAAAAAGGAAAACCTCCCACTCATGGCGAAGGGTCTAGGCTCTAGACTCTAGGCTTATTCTTTACGTAAGTGTAAGGAACATACAGAAATGTCCTTCAAGCATTGGAAGCTGAGCACAGTGTAAGAGATACACATGGAAAGAGATTACAGGGTGCCAAGGTGAGTAAAGAAGGACTGAAGGGTGACATTTCCCAAGTACCATCTTCTACCTCTCTCCCTCCGTCCTGGGGCCTACCTGACATTCCTTGACTACTTCCTCCACAAGGAATGTGTGGTGACCATGGTGCTCCTGAGACCGCTCACAAAGCCAACAAATGATCTTCCTATCTTCCTTACAGAAGAGCAGGAGTTTCTCTTCATGGCGCACGCAGAGGTCTCTCTTCAGCTCCTCCTCCGGGCTCAACTGGACCTTTCTGATTTTCTCCACTATGTTAGCCAGATGCTGATTAGGCCATAGGTTTTCAAGGGAGTATCTGACACCACATACAGGACAGCTGTTTTCCCCTTCTGGTCTGATCTCTGCCTCCTTGGTGTTTGCAGTGATGCAAGCTTCACAGAAGCTGTGGCCACAGTCTAGGCTCAGGGATTCTGTCAAAAGCTCCAGGCAGATGGGACAGAACACCTCGTCTTGTATGTTCAGGATTTTTAAAGCCATAGTACGTGTCCACTGGCTTCTTCCTGTCCTTACTCCCGAGGCTCTTCTTGCTTAAAAGACTCCTGGATGGCTGAGCAGATCGAAAGGGGATGAGGTAAGAATGGCATGAATAGCAAAGATTCTAATTGTGCAGATACTAGGGATCAACCAAGACTAAAATATTAAAGGACAAAAAAGAAGAGGGGAAAAATAAAACAGAAATGAAATTCAGTAGCCTGGGAAAGCTGCTAATGCTTCAGGCTTCTGCATTTGTTCTCCTTTCAGCCTGGAACTGACCTCCCCTTGATTTTTGCATGACTTCTTAATACTTCATTCAACGCCCTCTTTAAATATCATCTCATCAGAAGGACCTAATATGATTACTTTATCTACAGAATAATTACCAATATATTATCTGTTGTACATTTGCCATCTTTTTCTTACTATCACTATATAATATATATCTTTTCCTTAAATATCCTACTCCGAAAATGTCATCTGCACATAGATCCAACACTTTGTTTTTGTTCACTGCCGTATCCCTAGTGCTTAGAACACAGGAACGTAACCTTTGATCAATACATAAAGACCCTCCTCATTTCTCCATAGATGATTAGAACTTTTCTTTTTCTTTCTTTTTTTTTTTTTTATCACACTTTGTCTTTTTGTTTCATTGATTCTCTGTTCTCCAATGGGTAAACTTTGGGACCACAGATATGGTTTCAACGTAAGTGCTTACCTCCAAATGTACCTGTCCCATTCAGAACCCCTCCATTCCCTCATATTCACTCCCAGAGACACTTACAGAAACTGCAAGGGCTATGACAGAGAAGACATTTTACAACTAAGAATTTTAGAACCAGTTACAATTTGTAAATCACATGACCTATTTATTCTTTATACCAAAGTCCTTGAGAAATCAGAGTACTTTCTTTATCGAAATGTGTAAATTGAATGAAGTAGCTTATGAAGATTATTTCATCCAGTAAGTTGATTTGGGGTGAATACAATTCCTCAGGGTCTTCTTTCAGAGGTCTGGAAAGTATGATAAACACTACCACCCAGAGGGGCATGTTTTGGGGGAACTAATAATTTCCCAAATAGGAGAATATCAAAGATATCTCCCCTTAAATAAGCAAAGGTTGACCTAAAAGGTGTGAGAAGGGATATGGAATGAGAAAGAGGGAAAATATATTTTAGAGAGAAGAAGTCACCTATATGAATGCCTTGTTGATGGAAGATACATCTTCTATAGCTTTTAAAATGCCTATGGGGCACCTGGGTGGCTCTGTCGGTTAAGCGTCTGGCTTCAACTCAGGTCATGATCTCATGGTTTGCGAGTTCGAGTCCCACGTCAGGCTCTCTGCTGTCAGCACAGAGCCCACTTCAGATCCTCTGTCTCCCTCCGTCTCTGCCCCTTCCCTGCTTGCACTGTCTCTTTCAAAATAAATAAATAAACTTAAAAAAAAAATGTAAATGCTTATATGGCTTAGGGCCTGAGTGGCTCAGTTACGTGTCTGATTCATGATTTGAGCTCAATTCGTAACCTCAAGGTTCATGAGATTGAGCCCTGCATCAGGCTCTGCACTGACAGCATTAAGCCTGCTTGGGATTCCTTCTCCCTCCCTCCCTCTCTCTGTTCTTCCCCTGCTCATGGTCCTCTCTCAAAATAAACAAGTAAACAAAAAAAAAAAAAAAATAGGGATGCCTGGGTGGCTCAGTCAGTTAAGCATCCAACTTCGGCTCAGGTCATGATCTCACAGTTCATGGGTCCAAGCCCCACATCGGGCTCTGTACTGTCAGCTCAGAGCATGGAGCCTCCTTCAGATTCCATGTCTCTCTTTCTTTCTTTCCCTCCCCCAGCTCATGTTCTGTCTCTGTCTCTCAAAAATGAATAAACATTAAAAAAATTTTAATAAAAAAATAAAAATAAAATAAAATGCCTGTATGGCTGGTGTGCAGAGGGTTTCTAGGCTTTTGGCATTAATATGCCTGCAGGGACCAAAAATGTGACTTCCTAAATGATGCAAAAGAGACAGCTTATTTCCAAAGATCAGGGATCAGTGAGGAAAGGCTGCTAGAGGAAATAGAGAAGCAGATGAGGGTAAGAGAAAAGGTAAGATAAAAGGGACAGGACTGGGGTTGGGTTGAATGTATGGGAACAAAGGGTCATCGTCAGGCTTAAGTCCTTTCTTCTCATAAAAAGGACATTGGCATTACCTTCTCCTAGCAGTTTGTTTTGTTTTATTTTTCACTTATTTTCAGTAAGCACAGACCTCAGCTTCCACAAGTGGGTTGTGACTCTTGTAACGAAATTTGTGCTGGTTGGGGCCTGGAAGCTATGCTCAAGGCTCATACAAGGCAATCAGCTTATTGGACCAAGACTTACCTATGCTATGTTAGTTTCAAACATATCCACCAGATCTTACAAATGACCTGATGAAGGGGATACGGTACCACCTGCAGCACTGTACAGACCCTCATTGAGAGCTCACCTGAGGCAGCCATGCTGATATGCTGTGTCTCCTGTCCTGTATGCCCCAGCTAAGCTAAGTGAACCTGACTGCTTCTGTCCTGCCAAGTCACATGAGTGGGAATGGCAAACCAAGCCAAAAACTATTGCTGGTTGTCTGTCAGAAGGCATATCACACAGTGGTGGCATGGGGATGTTGCTGATTCTTAGAACCTGGACTCATTCTAGACAAGGAACTATGAGGCAAAAAAAAAAAAAAAAAAAAGAAAGAAAAGAAAAGAAAAGAAAAAGAAAAAGAAAAAGGAAGATCTCAGTGGATATTTTTGTCATGATACTTGTTCTCATAGATTGAATTGTATCCCCCACGCTGATGTCACCGGTGTGAATGTAATCTTGTTTGGGAAATAGGCCTCTGCAGATGTAATCAAATTAAGATGAGGTAATACTAAATAAGGTAGGTTCTAAATCCAATGACCAGCGTCCTTTAATAAGAGAGGGCACACCACACACAGGGAAGACAGCCATTTGACAATGGCAACAGAGACCAGAGCAATGCAGCAACAAGGCAAAGAATGCCAAGGATTGCTGGAAACCACCAGAAGCTAGTTGAGAGACATAGAAGAGGTTCTCCCTCAATACCTACAGAAGAAACCAACTCTGCGAACACCTTGATTTTGGACTTCTGGCCTCCTGAACTGTGAAAGAATAAATTATTCCAGTCATAATTTGTTACAACAGGCTTCGGAAAATAATTTGGAAAGGTTTGATGATGAGGTTTGTAACAAACTATAATCTTCCCTTTGCTCTAAAAAGAGAGAATAAGGGCATAATGAAAGCTGTGTGGAGATAAATTTAGGTCTAGAAATATACTCACTTCTCCAATCATCCATAAAGTGAAACAGAAAGCTAACTGTGGGCTGACCAATGTAATCTAGCCAATGGTACAGACACTGAAAATTGTCCCAAAACCATATGCTTTTAGCTTCTAGCTCCAGTGACAATGGTCAGATCAAGGCTCTAATGACTGGCAAGACCAGAGGTTTACACAACATAATGTCCACCCTTGCTTGCAACTGAAGCTATTAGCCAAAAGTGGGGCTAACAGGAGTGGGGTTCTCTGCTATCTTTCACAGTATCCAATCAATGCTGAGAAATACCTAGAGTCTACAGGGGTGTGGACCATGCATTCTACCATGGGGCTATAAACCTTCTTTTCACAGTGGGGCTATAAGAAGTTGATATCAAAGCAGTTGCCACCACACTGGCCACAGAAGGAGGAAAAGCCCCCATGCATAGGCAGGGACCTCTCCAATGTCCAAGAGTGACCCGAGAGCCCAGCAGCAATCAGGAAGATAGGAAGGGAGTACAAGTAGTATCTGCCTGATGGAAGTCCCAAGTCAGCTGACTGCCACAAGTGTCAGATGATCGTATCCTACACTTGATTCTTCTAACATCTGGACTCTGATAATGCAACTCTGCACATCTTTGCAGGTTGTATAGTAAAATAAAATATCTCCAAGAAGTGGAGTGCAGGGAAAGATGTTCCTTAAAGTTTCCAGATGGCATCCTAGACACTTCCCTTGGTTTCCTAGGCCAGAAACTGCCAGTGGGCAAAGCAGGACCTGTTTTTGACATGGAGAGACCTGGGCAACTCAGGTTGCATATAATGCAATCTCCTCTCCCCATTCCTCTGTATTCAGAGTTCCTACTTCAGGAACTCCTTAGAATCCAAAACTAAATATGTCACCAATCCACACTATTCATGACCCTCTCTTCAAGAGCTCTAGCTCTCTGGTAAATATGTTTTTGAAAAATCATATTTTTAAAAAGTCTTTTTGTAGCATAGGACCACTTTTTATAAAATTGCTTCTGGCCTCATTAGTTCATCAGAAGTTGCTAAGAGTGGGGCGCCTGGGTGGCTCAGTTGGTTAAGTGTCCAGCTTCAGCTCAGATCATGGTATCACGGTTCATGAGTTCAAGCCCTGCGTGGGGCTCTGTTCTGACAGCTCAGAGCCTGGAACCTGCTTTGGATTCTGTGTCTCCCTCTCTCTCTGCCCTTCCCTTGCTCACGCTCTCTCTCTTTCTCTCTCTCAAAAATAAATAAACATTAACAAAAATTTTTTAAAAAAAGTTGCTAAGAGTGTTTTCTTCACGTTAGTTCCAATCATTTCCACTGCCACCATCCTGGAAGGAGCCACCTGTGTCTCCTGCCTGAATTCTGGAAAATCGCTCTCCCTGAAACTATCACTGATTGCTCTTCTTCAGTGTGCTGCCATGGCTGTTCTTATGTCACGGACCAGAGTGCCCTTCAAAGCAGACACCAGTCCTGTCTATTCAAATGCATGTCGTCCAATATCAGCTGGTCATCATTATGCTCTAGGTAAGGCCACATTAGACACCTCCTCCTACTGTCCTACTCTTTCCCAAAGCCACCTCCTTCTCTTCCCCCTGCATACTCTACCCCAGCCCACACTGGCCTCCTTTCAATCGCAGGAAGAAACCCATGCTAAAGCCTTTAAATCCCTCACATTCTTAAGATTCTACTCAAATATCTCCTCACAATGAGGCCTTCATGAAAACTACTTAAATTTGCAAGGCCTTTACCATGTCACTACATTCAATACTTAAAAACTGTTCCCCAGTAATATTAGTCACCTTCTTGTGTACATATCAGTTATCTGTTTGTTTACAATCTCTCCCCAACCAGACTGTAAGTTCTTATATGTATTTAACATTTACTGCAAGTTGAATGCATATTCATTGCACTTTTTTTTTTTTTTACAACAGCTGTGTTAGTTCCTATGAATTAACTGTTTAAGTGAATAAATAAATAAATCCATTTCATCCTATGGGTTGGGCCTTGTTTTGGACCCTGGGGAGACAATCAGTGTCTGGGCAAAAATGGACCCATTTCAGGAGCAAAGCATAGGCTCCCAGGAAGACCATAACCATGACTCCTGAAAAGTGGGAATACAGGACAGAATGGGTGTGTCAGAAGGTATGTAACAAATCCATCAGTGTGCAAATTGCTCACAGGTGAGCTCAAGGTGGGACACAGTCACCATCAGTCACGGAGCAAATTCCTTAGCAAGACCATTGGATCTCTGGGCCCCTTCTGAGCAATAATCAGCTCCTGTTAATTAGCTCTGAGTAAAGAACAATAGTGAGAATTGAGGTAAGCATGCAAAGGTGTGTCTTCAGAGAAGAATGAGGAAGAAAGAGCTCTCAGGCAGGTAAGGATGTGGGGTCAGTGGACTACTGGAAGGAAGTGTATGCTCTTCAGGGAAGCGCCAGGAGACTCCTGAGACTGAACTTCAAAGGACACGGGATAAAAGGGGGCCACAGAGGCAGGTGGCAGGCCAACAGCTGAGATTCAGGAAGGCCACAGACCACCCCGCAGCTGGTTCTCCGTAAGGGAGTGAGAGAATCCTCCTCTTCAATATTATCCAGCCATGTCCCCAAAACTCCATTCTGTCTCCTGCCCCACTCACTCTAGGAGCTTGGGTTGCTATACGTTTGGAAAACAGGGACCTCTTTTGTCAGCTTTTCTTCAAGGAGGTAGTGGTGGGCAGAGGAGAAGACACTTTCTATTCATCTTGGAGAAAGAGAGAGAGAAAGGGAGAGGATTCCAGTTCTCCTCAGCAAGGTAGACAATTAAAATTATAGAATAGGAAAGGGACGAGTGAAGATGGACACAGCCCAGAGAAAGAAGGGCCCCTCCAGGAAAGAAACAATGCCCTCCACCTCTTGAGAACTCCTTTCTCTCCAGGCCATCTGTCTCCAGAATCTTGGCTTCCGTCTGTCTGCGCTCAGAGCAGGAAGCCTGAAGACTGGCTTTTCTTCCTTTCAGAGCAAGTCTGAGCCACATACTGAACTCACACACCTTTGCGTAGCACCTTCCTTCTGGAGTCTCCCACCCTCTGCCCCTCCCCCCAACCTCCCCACGCACCTTGAGGCCCCAGCGGAGAAGTCTTGATTCCTGATTTTAGTGGCGAAGCAAAGCCAGGGCGGGCGTGGTCAGCATTTACTGACTGAACAGGGAACAGGCGCTGGGCCTGCATGTAGCAGCTCATGAACAGCCGACTGGGAAGTGAAAGTGAAACCTCAGGGCTGGCAGGAAGAAGGAAGGGGAAGGAGCTTCTGGGCCCAAGGGGCTACAGTCCTGTAGGGCCACTGGGTATGAAATGTTTTACCTCAGTGGTTCTCTAGTGGGGGAGGGAGGGTTTGCCCTAAGGGACATTTAACCAACTCAGAGGACAAATTTGGCTGTCATAACTGGGGGATGCTACTGCCATCTAGTGGGTAGAGGCCAGAGGCACTGCTAACCACTCTGCAATGCACAAGACAGCTCCCACAGCAAAGAAACATCCAGTCCAAAATGTCTACAGTGTGAGGCTGAAAGTCTGTTTTAACCCTCTCTGCTTCCTGGGCCAGGTAGGAACCAAGGGTCTCCTACTCCTTTCATGGTTGTGCACAGGCCCTCAGTTTGGCCTTCCAATTTGATCCCTTCAGGTACCATGTTCCATTTGCCCCCAAAGAGCACACCACCACCTCCTAGGAAATAGATGGGACTTGGGCAGACGAGGGATGGAGGGTTCTGGAAGAGTTGGCTACAAAGGACCAGAAGAGCTTTTTGGAGTATTAGAAATTCTCTGAAGTCTATTTGTGTAGTAGTCACACAGGTGTAAAACTTTGTCAAAACTAATCAAACTGCATACTCTATATATTTTTTAAATGTTTATTTACTTTTGAGAAACAGAGTGTGAGTGGGGGAGGGGCAGAGAGAGAGAGAAAGACAGAATCCGAAGAGGCTCCAGGCTCTGAGCTGTCAGCACAGAGCCCAACGCGGGGCTGGAACTCACAAGCCGTGAGATCATGACCTGAGCCGAAGTCGGAAGCTTAAGCGACTGAGCCACCCAGGCGCCCCTCAAATTGCATACTCTAAAAGGGTGTATGTTATACCCATAACACATACCACAACAACATTGATTACAAAAGAAAATTATGTTTTCTGTTTCATTATTTTTTTGATTTTTTAATTTTTATTTTAATTCCAGTTAGTTAACATACAGTGTAATATTAGTTTCAGATGTACAATATAGTGACTCAACAATACCATACATCACCCAGTGCTCATCCCAACAAGTGCACTCCTTAATCTCCATCACCTATTTAACCCATCCCCACCTTGGATGGAAGGAGGAGCAAGTTTGGTGTGTTTGGGAATCTCCAAATAGTTTCATGGGACACTACTTGGAGCTCTAGGTAAGCAGAAGAAAGGCCACAAGATGTGGACAAGCGTCACGTCATCAAGACTCATTTCCACAGGCAGGGAGAGAGATGGGGAGTTATCTGAAGGAGGATGACAGCCACCACCTAGATCCCAGTGCGGGAGTAAAGTGTCAGCTTGCCAGGTCCCCTGACTTCCCTCTCATCGTGCCCACAGTACCCACACTGTCCCACGGCAGGGCCCAGCGGGGCTCTCTGCTCTTCGAGCCTGCACTCGCAGAAGGAAGTCAGAAGCCTGGGTCTCTTCAAATATCAGCATGCATGAGGCCCAATGCACATGGAGGATAATTGTGTACATCTTGTAATTTTTATTTTCTTATAAAGCTTTTCTGGTTTTTTTAATAGACTTTGTTCACAGAATTCTAAAGCTTATTAGTATAGAATTATGTTTTTTTTTTTACTATTTTTAATTATCTGTAATGAACTACTTTCATCCACAATTTCATTAGTTTGGGCTACCTTTTGCCTTGTTAGTTTGTGTAAAATGATCACCTAATTCTTTCTACTGAAATTTAGTTTCATATATTTTATATGTTAATATACTCTTTCAAAAGCAAATTTCCCTGGGTGAGGGAAAAATGATCACCTAATTCTTTCTACTGAAATTTAGTTTCATATATTTTATATGTTAATATACTCTTTCAAAAGCAAATTTCCCTGGGTGAGGGAAGATGGAGGTTTGCAGACAGGAAGGGGCTGGGCAGCTCTCTAAAACTGGAACCCTCGGGGCGCCTTCGTGACTCAGTCAGTTAAGCGGCTGACTTCAGCTCAGGTCATGATCTCTCGGTTTATGAGTTCGAGCCCTGCGTCAGGCTCTGTGCTGACAGCTCCGATCCTGGAGCCTGCTTCGGATTCTGTGTCTCCCTCTTTCTTTCCCCCTCCCCAACTCGTGCTCTGTCTCTCTGTCTCTCTGTCTCTCTCTCTCTCTCTCTCTCTCTCTTTTTCTCTCTCAAAAGTAAATAAACGTTAAAAAAAAAGCTTTTTAAAACTGGAATCCTTGACCCAGCTTTACAGAACACCCTGTGCTGTTGCATTTGCCTCCAGTTGTGGTCCTTTGAGAGCGAATGATTCAGAAGGGAAGGGGCAGGAGATAGGACACTGCTGATACCAACCAGCACAGCACAGTGCAGACTCACAGACTCCTGGGCCCCAGCTCCACGGACGCAGCTCCAGCCCATCTCCAGAAGACATTTCAGAACATTTGTATTCATCAGTGCCAAGTGGCACATTCACCGAATGAAGAGTAAAATCCGAGGTCTCTGAGAATATGTGAGGGACCACAGATACCACCTGCAAAATGTGATGTTTGCTTCAGCTTTCTTACAACACAATAGAAAGGTATTCAGGGGTGACTGACAGCTCAGAGCCTGGAGCCTGCTTCAGATTCTGTGTCTCCATCTCTCTCTGCCCCTCCCCTGCTGGCACTGTATCAAACTCTCTCTCAAAAATAAATCAACATTAAAAAAAAGGTACTCGTATCCCACATTAAATAGAAATATTCTAAAATTGTCTGAGTGTGTTCAAGATGACCACGTGACACAATAGCATTTCTGGTAGAAAGATAATTAACACTTATTTATGTACTATGAGGTGTCCCCCCACCCCCCAACCAAACAACTTGAAGACAATTATGACCATGCTTCTTAAGTCTCCAATATTCTCAAGAATAACTTAAAACATTTAGGAGATAGTACCTCACCTGTAGGGTCTCAGCTACAAAGCAACCCTGAGGAGAAAAACAATTCCTCTTTCCTACCCGAGGGGGACTAGATGAGTCACTTGCACCGGGTGGTGCACAGCCTGAGAGAGGCACTGCAGAGGGGGGAAGGTTGAAGGTGCTGAGATTAACAAAAACAAAATAGATCTGGGGTGCAGTCAGGATCAAGAGATTGCCCAGCATCATCTTCAGATGAAATGGAAAATCTCTAGAATCTCACACAATTGAGTGCAGATCCTATGTTTATTCCAGTGAGGGTCTCAGTTTCCCAGGGTTGAAAAACTTCTGATCGCCATTTGGTGATGGCTCTGTATACTGCTGCTTGCTCCTTGTCCATGAACAGTCTTGCAAACTGAAGGTTCCTTATGCCCTGAGATTCTCCTGAGCCCACTCAAACTTTCCATGGTGGATACCACATCCCTAATTATGACCCAGCATAGTCCTAAGGCCCCAGAAATAAAAGATGGCCTTATAACCACATATACTTTCAGAGATGATGGGAAAGAGAAAGCCGTAGGATGGATTCCTGGATGGTGAGAATCCACACTTGATGCCCACTGGATTGTGTATTTTGAATTCAGATTGCTTCTCTGGTCTTTTCTTCAAAATGGAAATTTTAGAAGCAGCTCACAGCAGAGGGCGCCATTTCTTGGGCCAGGATGCTCTGTGAAAAGATCATGGCCCTTAGCCTGGAGATTTCTTTGTTGGGGTTTGCTAACAAGCCCCCCCCTTCCCCCCCCCCCCCCAACCACTTTCTCATCTTGAACTCGGGACTAGGAATTTCAGAGGATGAAAGACCTGAATATCCCTGGAGAGTTGCCTGTCAATAATTCAAGAGAGTGTAGGATGTCCCTAGTGAGCCAGAGCCTCATTGTTGCAATATACTGACTGGTATGCAGGGGTCTAACAGAAATAGACAGAAGCTGATTTCTGCCAGTTTCCATGGATGAGTGCTGGAGATAAGGGTGTGTGTCCACACCCAGAAAGGCTGGATATATCTGATTTGATATCCCTTCCCTCATCAAAGGTCACCAGGAGATGGAGGGGTTGAAGACTCCCTGGCAAAGAAGGGACCAGAGCAGAAACTGCTTGGCCAAACAGCCCATTAATTCTATTTGTCTCATTTTAGGTGTCGGTAAAAGGATAGTTGTCAATGAAAATGCCCAAGACCTGGGGATATTACCAAGTATGGCAACACCATTTGACCTTCTCTGTCACTGGAGACTCAGAACAGGCCTTTCTTCATTCCTGACAGGAAAGAGTGAGGCTCATCAGGAGAGGAGAAACACTGACCCACTTACACCACTGCTGAGGGCACCCGTGCGTCCCAGCACTCCGGAGTCTTCCTCTGTCACTGTAAGTCCTAATGTGAACAAGCCAACTGAAAAATGGAGACTTGGCTGGGCAAAGAAAGGAACAAGTTTCTAGTGAAACATAATTACTGAGAATTAGAAAAGAATATCGGACACTTGCAGTTTTAGTTCCAACATGTAAAGAATTTAAAAGCCATTACTTCCAACTTTACAGTAAGAAAAAAACCAAACAGAATGACTAAAATCCAAAAGACAAGAAATAACAAGTGTTGGTGAGGATGTGGAGAAAAAGGAACCCTCGTGTACTGTTGGTGGGAATGCAAAGAGGTACAGCCACTGTGGAAAATAGTATGGTGGTTCCTCAAAAATTTTTTTAAAAAAGGGGGTGCCTGGATGGTTCAGTCAGTTAGGCATCCAACTCTTGATCTCAGAGTTGTGAGTTCAAGCCCTATGTTGGGTTCTGCACTGACTGCGAAGCCTACTTAAAAAAGTAATAATAAAACTAGGACTACCATATGATATAATAATTCCAGTACTGGGTATTTACTCAAACAATATGAAAACACTAATTCAAAAAAAAATGTATGTACCTCTGTGTTTTTCGTAGCATTATTTACAATAGCCAAGATATCGAAGCAACCTAAGTATTCATCAATAAGTAAATGAATAAGAAAATGCCATTTGCAACAAAATGGATGGACTTAGAGTGTATTATGCTAAGTGAAGTAAGTCAGACTGAGGAAGACAAATACCATGATTTCATTCACATGTGGAATCTAAAAGAGCAAAATAAAACAAAACAAATGAACAAACAAAAAGCAGAATCAGACCTATAAATAGAATAAGCTGGTGGTGACCAGAGAGAAGGGGGGAGGGATGATGAAGGGGAGGGGGAGATACAGTTCTCCCGATATGGAATGAATAAGTCATGGGAATAAAAGGCACATCACAGGGAATATGGTCAATGATGTTATAATAAGTTTGTATGGTGACACATGGTAGCTGTACTTGTGAGCATAGCATATACCATATAGAGAAGTTGAATCACTATGTTGTACAGCGGGCACTAAAGAAACATTGGGTGTCAACTATACTAAAAAAAAAAGAAGAAGAAGAAGAAGAAAAAGGAAGGAAGAGAAAGAAAGAAGAAAAAGAAAAAGAAAGAAGAAAGAAAGAAAGAAAGAAAGAAAGAAAGAAAGAAAGAAAGAAAAAAGCTGAACAAACAACATCAATGTCTTTTCCTGGGTGCCACAGAGAACTGAGGCCATAGGATAAACCACCACCCTCGAATCTAGAGTCAGAAGATAGGTAAATGCAGACAATAACAGCCTCCATCTACTTACCTAGAGAAGTTGCATGAGTCATCAACTAATAGGTGCATTAAAATGGTAATTTTATTTTTTAGTAATTTTTTTCGTTTATTTATTTAGAAAGAGACAGAGACAGCATGAGTGGAAGAGGGGCAGAGAGAGAGAGAGAGAAGGTCAGCACAAGAACCCAATGTGGGGCTCGAACTTGGAACCATGAGATCATGACCTGAGCCGAAACTGAGAGTGGGACACTTACCAACTGAGCCACCCAGGTGCCCCTAAAATGGTAATTTTAATGAATTGCTAGAGGCCAAGCCTGGATAGCTTGAGAGTGAGAAATTCCTGGGAGAAACCAAGTTAGGGGACTACCTCACACAGTCTGGGAATTTATTTCCAAGAAAACCAAATCAGGTCCACTAATGAAGAGCCAAGGGGGAAAAAGAAAATCTTGTCTTTTCTCTGGCAAAGGGAAGGTGAAAGAACCATTATGAAATATGTCTAAAGAATTCCCCACAATAAAATGAAATGCAAGGGAAAAAGGAATGAAAAGGGGGGAGAAAAGAAAATATCCAAAGAATTGTGGGTCAATTTCCTAATATGTAATATATGTTTAACTGGAATACCAAGAGAAAAAAAAGAGAATGGACCAGGATCACAAAAAGTATTCAAAGTAAAAATGGCTAAGAATTTTCCAAAAAAAACCCCAAAAAACAAAAAAACAGCCACATCAAATAAGAGATCTAAGAAGCTGAGATAACGTCAAATAGGACAATTTTGTGTTAATTCTACACCTAGAAAATGAATATCACATCATTTTTTAACTATTATGTTCAGTTTGCTTAAAAAGGCAGCAAGAAATAAGATATAAGGAAGTTTTTGTTTGAGAATAAAGTTTGTTTGTTTAGTTTTTTTTTACAATGATGAATTCTTTTATAATCAGATCAAATTTTAAAATTATCTATGATTAGGGCACCTGGGTGGCTCAGTCAGTTAAGTGGCTGACTTCGGCTCCGGTCATGATCTCACAGTTTTTGAGTTTGAGCCCCGTGTAGGGCTCTGTGCTGACAGCTCAGAGCCTGGAGCCTGCTTCAGATTCTGTGTCTCCCTCTCTCACTGCCCCTCCCCGACTCACACTCTGTCTCTCTCTCTCAAAAATAAATAAACATTAAAAATTTTTTTTCATTATCTGTGATTTTCTAATCAACTTACTCTATTTCTTGAAATAAAGCCAAGGTAACAATGTTTAAAATAAACCAAACTGCATTCTAAAAAGGATTCATTTCAAAGCATAAAGAAAGGAAGCCAGGATAAAATCAATCAACAGCTATAGATTTAGATAAATAGATCACCTCAGTTATGAGCTATGTTTCACACTGCAACATGCCTTTTTTCACACCCACGTGACAAATACCCCTCTCACAAACTGCATAGCCAGGAGGACTGTACTGTAAGCCTAGATTTAAGGTCAGTTCAGAGATTCCAGAAGAGATAGGATTAATAATGAATGTGGGTACTGTGGGCAGGCTGGAGAGGCAAGACAGTGAAGGAGACATGCATGGTCTCAGTCATGTCTGGGCACTGCTCTCCCTCCACTGGGGCCCCTCACACAAACCCACACAAATACAAGAAACCACCCACCCTCCACATGCCATCAGAAGATATATATCTAAAACTCCATCTACTTTTTTTCGTTCTCATTCTAACACTATTTTCCACACTGGCATCACCTCTTTTCTGCCCTATGGCCTCCTGATGATTTTCCTGATTAACACACTCTACATACCCAACATACATTCTTTACAGAACAACCAAAATTATCTTCTGCAATGGAAATATGATCACGCCATGTTTGAAAACAAAACATTTCCTTGGGTGTCCGTTGCTTTTAGGTTTACAATTTAATTCAATTTTTTTAATATTTATTTTTGAGAGAGAGAGAGAGAACACGCTCTTGTGCACACACATGGATGGGGGAGGAACAGAAAGAGGGAGACCAAGGATCTGAAGCAGGCTCCACACTGTCAGCACAGAGGCTGATGTGGGGCTCCAACTCAGGAACCACGAGATCATGACCTGAGCCAAAGTCGGACGCTTAACCCACTGAGCCACCCTGGCGCCCCTTAAACTTAAGTTATTAACAATGTCTACCTGGCACTTAGTGAGGGGATCACAGAGAGTTTCTGGTCTTAGTTAAAGCCGATCATTGTATTCCATTCCTGCTGCCCTTCTTACAGTACCTCACCAGAGTCAAGCTCCTTCTCATGTCATGTGGTTTTGTCTCCTGAACTCTCTGCCCCTCCTAATTTACTTAACCAAGTCCAACTAATCCTTCATATCTGTCATTAAAGTCTCCTTCTTCAGGTAGGTATCTTTGACCATGGGACCCAACAAGGTCCATTATCACAAGTGTTATTCAAATGCTTATTTATATCTTTATTTGTAGTGTCTGTTTTCTCAAGTCAGCAAACTCTGAGTTTGCATATTCCTCTCATATCCTAAAAAATATGTGGAGATTGAAACGAAAAAGTACCATTTTCAAATACATCTAAAGAAAAAAGTGCTTACATATAAAGTTAGCAAAATATGCATTAGATCTGTATGCTGACCATTAGAAAATGCTGTAGAAATAAGCCAAAGAAGACGTAAATAAATGGAGAGGCATACTAGGTTCATGAATCAGAAGACTCAGCATAATAAAAAGATCATATATCAATCTTTCCAAATTTTATCTATATATCTAATGAAATTCCTATCAAAATCCCAGCAACATTTTTGGTAGTCATAGACCCACTTATTCTAAAATCTATAAGGAGAAGCAAAGGACCTGAAATATATAGAACAATTTTAAAGAAGAATGATGTGTGAGAAATCACTCTACTTGAAGTTAAAGCTAACTATTTAGCCATAATAATCAACAATAGTGTGTCAGTGGCAGAGGATAAATGCAGAGATCACTGGAACAGAATAGTAAACCCCAAAACAGGCCTACATAAATATGTCCACCGGATTTTGGACAATTAATTATACAGAAGTAATTTAATGGGGGAAGAACAGCTTTTGTCAACAAATGGTGCTGGAGCAATGAACAATCATAGGCCAAAAAGAAGGGAAGGGAAGGGGAGGGAAAGGAAAAGAAGGGAAGGGTAGGGAAGAAGGGAGGAAGGGAGGAAGAAAGAAAGAGGGAAAGAGAAAGAAAGAAAGAAAGAAAGAAAGAAAGAAAGAAAGAAAGAGAAAGAAAGAAAGAAAGAAAGAAAGAGAAAGAAAGAAAGAAAGAAAGAAAGAAAGAAAGAAACAAAGAAAGAAAGAAAGGAGGAAGAAAGGAAGGAAAGAAGAAAAATGGGGAGAGAAAGGGAGGGAGGAAGGAAGGAAGGAAAGAAAGTTAACTCAAAATTGATCATAGATTTAAATATAGAATGAATACTCATAAAACATTTGGAAGAAACAGAAGAAAATCTCTCCAAAATCTGGAGCAAGATGAAGAGTTTTAAGATGACACCAAAAGCACAACCTGTAAAAGGAAAAAATCAATAAACTGGGCTTATCAACTTAAAAACTTTAAAAAGTTTTAAAAATTAAAACTTTTTACTCGGAGAAAGTCCCATTAAGAGAATGAAGACAAGCTATGGGCTGGGAAAATTTATTTGCAAACCACACATCTGCCAAAGGCCTTACGTTTACAATATGTAAAGAATCCTTAAAACTTAGCGGTAAAAACACAACGAATTCAACTAGGAAACAGGCAAATTACACAAACTTATATTTCATTGAGAAATATGTCACAGGAGAAATGTGACAAACAAGCACATGGAAAATGCACATCATTAGCAATTAGAGAAATGCACATTAAAACCACAATGGCATAGCTATCAGAGTGACTGAAATAAAAAATACCGATGACAAAAAAAAAAAAAAAAAAAACTAGGACACCAAATGTTGGTGAGGATACAAAGAAACTAGATCACTCACGTGTACCGGTAGAGCCACTCAGGAATACAGACTTCTGGCTTCTTATGAAATTAAATATTCATTTAGCGTGCAACCCAGAATTGCACACTGAAGCATTAATCTCAGAGAAATGAAAACTTACATCTACACAAACACCTATGCATGAGTGTTCATAGCAGCTTAATTCATAGCCCCAAACTGGAAACAACTGAATCGTCATTTAACATATGAATGTTTAAAAACACTATGGTACATCCCTTGTACATCCATGGTAGAATAACAGGGAATTCTACACAATAAAAAGAAATAAACTATTGATACACAGAACTATGTGGATGAATACCAAGCAAATTATGTTGAGTGAAATAAACCCAGTCTCTAAAGGTTATGGGCTGTATGATTCCATTTACGTATCATTCATAACAAAATTTTAGAGATGAACACCCAATTAGTGATTGCCAGGGGCTAGGTATGGAAGGAGAGGGATGTGGATAAGGCAACAAAAGGTATCATAAGTGGTGATGAATAATTCTGTATCATAACTATGGTGGAGGTTCTGTGAATCTAACGTCATAGAATTATTTACAACTACAGGCATATATGCTCACACACACTCACACACACACAAAGAACTATACACACACAAGCACACATACAAATCGTACACATAAAACTGATAAAGTCTATTAAGTTCTGTGGTTTGTACCAATGTCAACCTTACAGTTCTGATATTGTGTTAACTAACATGGGGTGTTACCATTTGGGAAAACAGGTTGATAGAGAGAAACATGAACTTCCAGTACATAGTTATTATGCAACTTTCTGTGAATATATAATTATTTTTAATTTTTTTTAATGTTTATTTATTTTTGAGAAAGAAAGAAAGAGCATGAGCGAGAGAGGGGCAAAGAGAGAGGGAGGCACAGAATCCAAAGCAGTTTTCAGACTCTCAGCTGTCAGTACAGAGCCTGTCGAGGGCCTGAAACCCATGAACCATGAGATCATAACCTGAGCCAAAGTCTGATGCCCAACCGACTGAGCCACCCCGGTGTCCCTAATTAATTCAAAATTAACAGATGTTTTGTAGGGGCACCTGGGTGGCTCAGTTGGCTAAGTGTTCAATTCTTGATTTCAGCTCAGGTAATGATCCCAGGGTTGTGGGATGGAGCCCTGCATTGGGCTCCATGCTAAGCATGGAGCTTGCTTGGGATTCTCTCTCTCTCCCTCTGCCCTTCTCCTCTGCTTGCATGCACTCTCTCTCTCTCTCAAATTAAATTAATTAATTAGCTAATTTAAAAAAGATGTTTTGCAGTTGTTAAATGTGAAAAAAGGTATCTTAAGATGAATGAAAATAAAAAGCAATAATTATAATAGCAAATATACATAAGTATATGTTTAACGACATTCTAAGCATATTACATATAGTAACTCATTTAATCCTCATAAGAACTCTATAATGTTTATAAAGTAATGCTAATTTAGAGATGAGAAAATGAAAGTAATGAAATTAATATGAATAATACTCAAATCCTTGCTTATAGTCAATTTTCTATGATTAAGCAATGTAACAAGACAGAAAAGATATACATATAGCTATTAATGTATTTAAATGTTAAATATTTAAATCAGTTTATAAAAACAATAAAAATAAAAATTTATCTAGACATATTGGATAAATACTTAAAAATGAGACTGAAAACATGTATTGTTATAATACAATTTAAAATTAATGAAAAGAGATAAGGAGAACCCAGAGTTTTGAGAGTTAAATGGCAAAACCAAAAATAACTAAAATCATCTGGGGGATTTAGTAGTCAAGAGCACAACCTGACAAATAAAAATAAAATGGATTTGTCTTTGCCTCTGACATTTTCCTTGGTAGAGTTTCTGTTTCCCCATCTGTAATACCTATTTTATGAAGTGCAAGTGAAGGTGATGTGAAGTAATGTATATAAAATGTTTTGCATGGGACCTGTAAAGTAAGTACACAAATGATTGTTACTATTACTTTATAAGATGAAATATGGTCATCTAATATATGTTTAACCTCAATGTCAATTAAAAATATAAGTAAAAATTGCAATATACAGCAACTTCTTACTCAACATGTCTCCAGAGGCAAGGGAAAAAAAGCAAAAATGAACTACGGGACCTCATCAAAATAAAAAGCTTCTGCACAGCTAACGAAACAATTAGCAAAACTAAAAGGCAACTGACAGAATCGGAGAAGATATTTGCAAATGACATATCAGATAAGGGGTTAGTGTCCAAAATCTATAAAGAATGTATCAACCTCAACATCCAAAAAACAAATAATCCAGTGAAGAAATGGGAAAAAGACATGAATAGACACTTCTCCAAGAAAGACATCCAGATGGCCAACCGACACATGAAAAAATGCTCCACATCACTCTTCATCAGGGAAATACAAATCAAAACCACAATGAAATACCACCTTACACCTATCGGAATGGCTAACATTAACCATCGGGCAACAACAGATGTTGGTGAGGATGCAGAGAAAGAGGAACTCTTTTGCATTGTTGGTGGGAATGCAAGCTGGTGCAGCCACTCTGGAAAACAGTATGGAGGTTCCTCACAAAACTAAAAATAGAACTACTCTACGACCCAGCAATTGCACTTCTAGGCATTTATTTACGGGATACAGGTGTGCTGTTTCGAAGGGACACATGCACCCCATGTTTATAGCAGCACTATCAACAATAGCCAAAGTATGGAAAGAACCCAAATGTCCATCCATGGATGAATGGGTAAAGAAGATGTGGTATATATATACATACATATATGTATACACAATACACAATGGAGTATTCCCTGGCAATCAAAAAGAATGAAATCTTGCCATTTGCAACTTCGTGGATGGAACTGGAGGGTATTGTGCTAAGTGAAATTAGTCAGAGAAAGACAAAAATCATATGACTTCACTCATATGAGGACTTTAAGAGACAAAACAGATGAACATAAGGGAAGGGAAACAATAATATAAAAACAGGAAGGGGGACAAAACAGAAGAGACTCATAAATATGGAGAACAAACTGAGGGTTACAGGATGGGTTGTGGGAGGGGGGATGGGCTAAATGGGTAAGGGGAACTAAGGAATCTACTCCTGAAATCATTGTTGCACTATATGCTAACTAATTTGGATGTAAATTTAAAAAAAAAAATAAAACAAGCTAAAATAAAAAAAATTGCAGTATAATATTTTTGTCCTTTTAAATGGCAAAAAAAAAAAAATAAGGAAAACTGTGCAACTCCATTATTAGTGCAGAGATAAATTATCCTCATCCTTTCTGAGGACATTTTTATAAGATTCATTAAAAAAATCTATAAAATCTGCAATAGCATATCTAGGACTCCATCCTGAAAATAAAAAATTGAAATACCCAGAGTAAGATGTATGTTCAGGGAAGTCTTATTTATATAGTTAAAAATGGAAAGCTCCAAATGTCCAATAATATTTAAAATGTATGAAAATATATATGCAAAGAACAACGAAGGTAAAGCAATACACCAAACTGTTACCAGTGGTTTCCTCCTGACTAGGGATTTTCTTTATATTTTTGTTGTTTTCCAATTGTCTTACATTGAGTATTTACATCTTATATTAAAAGACAATATGTAAAACTTTGATTTGTGAGCATAACTCGTTCTGGAAACATGCTTGTAATCCAAAGCACTTGTATACCAAGGCAAATTTCAAGAACCCTTGGCTCCGTTGTGATCATGTGACATTGGGCGTCACGTACTACTCCAATTGCAAGACATTGCTCATTTATCCAGTTAAAATTTATTAGAAATGTTTACTCGTCTTGCAGAACACTCGTAGAACAAGTTACTCGCAATCCAAGGTTTTACTGTTACTTACAAATAATTTATCTAAACATATCTGGTCTGTAAACTTAAGTGGCAAATAGAAGTGAGCCTTAAATTTGTAAATATATAGTCATAATGCTATGCAAAAAGGGCTTAAAATAATAATGCTTCATTAAATATAGTAACACTCTGCAGTAAACTACTTCATAGGCATAGTAATTGATTGTATAAATGCATATGTATTAGAAACGATGCCAACAAGTACTGCCAGAAAACTAGTTATACATAGTGGAAAAGAAACATATATAGTACAATCAATATTCTGTTTATGTATCGTATGATACTATTTTCCAGGTAGATAAAGGAGTAGATCAAGCTTTAGATACAGATGGAGATAAAATACAAACACAGACTCAGATACAGGAGTACATGCAGATATAGAAGTATATAGATATGGATAGATAGCCATAGAAGACAAATTTTTAACAATAAAATTATTCAGGGGCTGTAAAGTTTATGGGTTTATGAGTTCCATTTCATGTTTGTCTTTTTTCTTAATTTCTAATATTTTCTACAAGAAACATAGATTTTTAAAAAGATACATATTTTAAAATGAAATATGGACAACACACTATCTTGCTCAGGAAGGAAGTATCAATTAAAGAGCATACTGGGCAGGAGATGTGGTTGGAGAAAGGACCACAGAAGAGAAGAGATGAGAGGTGGGCATGGAAGGAGGAATAGGAGTTTCCCACAAGCTGATGGAGGTTATCCCAAGGCAGATCAGGGACATGGAGAGCATGGCATGATCTGGGGAAGGTGAGGCATTAATGGCCCAGTGTGTCTGATGCTCGGGTTGCTTGGAGGTGACATGGCAGTGCTGCTATAAAGGAAGTCAGAAATCAGGTCATTAAAGGCCTTGAATGCCCTGCTGAGGAGGGGATCATTGAAGAACATAGCCTGACGTTGAGATAGGAGGGTCCCTGTTCCCAGCACACACCACCCCCCAGAAACTACAGGAGAGACCATTTTCAATCCCCTCAGTCTCCTCAGGGGTTTTTCTGCCAAATACAAAACACAATTCATTTATTTTCTCTTATTACAGACATGCATGCTGATCGGATATAAATTATAATGTAATAGGAATAACTGCAAAACACAGGGATCACTGATTCCAAGAATATCATTAGCCAGAATGAAGGCCATTAAGGAGTAGAGGTTTGTATGTGATTGTCTATAAACATCAGGAGATGTCTCAGAGCTTGAGAAACTCAGTGAGAAATAGCTGAGCAAAATCCCAGGCCAGAGCACGGCTCTCACTTCATCCATTTCTAAAGATCATCCTAGAGTCATTAAGGACATATGACTTCTGAAAATCAATGCATCCTGTCCCAGGGTCTTTGCAGGAGTGGGCTTGCTCAGTCCAACATGGTGCTGAGCTCAGTTGTTTTGACAATGAAGGAGTGAGTCCTCCAACCTCCCTGGTGGTCTTGCTCCATAGACAGAACCCACTGAGCTTTCTCCTGGTGTTTCAGCTTATCTCTCCCACCCACCACTTCCACAGACCACTTCACATATGGCTAGAGATTCCGAAAACTCAGTTCTTCAACCAAAGTGATTTCTGCTTTGTAAACAACATGTGAACCACCTGCTCTCTGATTTGCTTGGTCTTAATCCCGTAAATGATGGGATTCAGCATAGGTGGGGCAAGCATGCAGATGTTGGCCAACAAGATGTGGGTATGAGGAGGAATGTGGCGTCCAAACCGCTGAGTAAGTGTTGTGAAGATCGCGGGGCTGTAAAAGAGGACAATGATGCAGACATGGGAGCCACATGTGTTAAGAGCTTTGTGGTGAGCATCTCGGGAAGGGATGTGGAAGACAGCACGGAGAATCAGCACATAGGAAACAAAAATTAGCACCACATCTAAAACCACTGTTAACATTAGGATGGAAAATCCATACCAGATGTTCACACGAATGTCATTACAAGCATATTTGGCCAAGCCAATGTGTTCACAAAAGGTGTGTGGAACAATATTATTTTGGCAGAAAGTCAATCTTTTCAAAAGAAATACTATGGGGAAAAGTGTACAGAAACTTCTCAGAATTATAGTCACGCCAATTTTTCCAATCAGTGCACGTGTAAGAATCGTGGTGTATCTCAGTGGGTAGCATATGGCAATGTAGCGGTCAAACGCCATCACCAGCAAGATCCCTGACTCAGACATGAAAGTGCAGTGGATGATGAAGAACTGAGTGATGCAGCGATCCAGGGATATCTCCCCAGCACGGAACCAGAAGATGGCCAAGGCCTGAGGTACTGTGCACGTGGAGAGGACAACATCTGCTCCGGCCAGCATGCAGAGGAAGAGGTACATGGGTTCATGGAGGCTACGCTTTGTGAGGATAATGCAGGTGAGCAGGCTGTTCCCAAGGAGGGTGATGACATAGGAAACGAAGAAGGGGATGGAAATCCACACATGCTGGTCCTCTAGCCCGGGGATGCCCAGCAAGCGGAAGATTGTATGGCTAACAGCAGTGTGGTTTATGGTTGTCATGCTTGGAGCAGATGACCTGGGATCTCACTTTCTGTTCACAAAGAGATGAAAGAATTATTCTAATATTCCTTGTGAATATTAAGACTTTTGTCATATCTCACACTCTTCATCTTCTCAGAACATGCAAATAGGAAATACGCAAGGATGAAGGATATGGTCTGCACCACAGTGAGTGACAGTCAATTATCCTTACCTCCAACTAACCAAAGTCAGAGACATTACTGTCTGTATTTCACTTTAAAAGAGGATTATGCATAAATAGAGAAACTCATTATTCATGACTGGGAAGAGTGTAAAAAGATACTTGAAACTGACTAATTTAGTAGACAAGAGGCAGCATAAGAAAAGGCGAGCATACCAATCAATGCACAGTATGTTCATGAAACACTTCCAGCGTAGGGTGACAGGTGCATAGGGACTTGCACAAGCAGTGAAGAACCTGATCACAACTTCATACTTAGACCTCACCCTTCACACAGGACACAGCCATCAGATGTCTTAAAGCTATTAGTGTTGAATGATAACCCGTGAAGGTTTATTGGAATAGTAATTGAAGAGAATGGATGCTAAAATGTAAGTTGGGTTCCAGGAATAGAATGGATCTGAATGTAATACAGCCACAGAGGAATTAAACTAATATTTATTAAGCATTGTTTTATGCCAGGAATTGCAGTATGCACATTATACGTGGCATTTTGTATGCTCTTCATGTAGGGAGCAGACATCCACTCTAGGGAGTGGATATTGTCTCCATTTCACACCTAAAGAGGGACTCAGAGAATATGAAATTCTTGTCCAATTTCCCAATCAATAATTGATAGAAATGAGTTTGAAATTTCTCCGACTTCAGTGCATACAGTTTGCTCATTTGTGAAGAGAATCAAGAGAACTTCAAGAGGTAACAGGGCTTGTGTGTCTCATGTTCATACCTTGGGGAGCTAAGCCTAGAAATGACTGAAAGTGGAAAAAGAAAGGCATTATTTCTGGGGATGGGGAGTCGTAGTACTTGACATTTCTAAGATTCTTCTGATAGAAACTAACATGTAATTTTACCATTTGTTTCCTAATACACCTTCCTTCATTCATTAGCTTAATCATTCAGCAAGCTTATTTGGAGCATGGGCTGTTTTTCAGACATCATGTCCTGTGCTTGAGTCCTAACTGGGCTTATAGATTGAGAGAATTGTGGGTAGGTAAGCAGATGAGAGCAGTAAAATGTTACAGGTGTAATGGGCTCAGAGGGCACCTCCTGAGAAGACAGCCATGTCTAATCCCGTTTTCACCAGAATGAAGAAGAAATGGAACCAATAATAAAATACCTTCATCCTGGGGTTTCTGAAAATGTTAAATGACAAGGTATCTTAAAATATCTAGCTCAGGGGCTAAGATAAATCTTATGCTCACTAACAGTATTTCTTCCACTCCAGCTCCCTCTTTTGGTGCTGCGATTTTTCTTTCTGGGGAGGAAAATCGGCTCCTGGTTTTTCACACCTGCCGAGATGCCCTGGCCCCTTTCCCAAAATTCCCTCCAACATCTGGCTTGGGGCAGGTGACCCGTCTGCTGCCATTCTCAAGGCTCTTTTCATGGTTTTCCAGTAGGGGTCCATAGTCTAAGTAAATGTGTTTTCTGTTTTCTCATCTCTCGTAGAACTATGAGGCACCTGCCATTAACTGGATTGCTTCTCCTGATTTGCCACCCTACAGGAACTTCCATCTGGCCCATACATTCTCAGCTACCCTCCCAGACCTCACTTTCCACAGCTGCTAGAACCAATCAGATTTGTGCTTCTGGTCTTTACCATTCTTTGTCCAGATGTATCAATAGCCTCCAAGAGGCCCGTCACCTCCGGCCTTTTGGGGACAGAACACCAGCCCAGTCCTTACGTGGATCTCGGAACCTCTCCACCCCCAGATGTCTAATTCACTCACCAGCCTTAGGCTGAGTCTCCAGGAACAGAGGCCATGAGATCCATAATAAAAATTGGCTGGTGGGTCAGGAGTTGGGCTGTTTATCCTCTCTTGTGGAACTCTGGAGGGAAGTATTTATACCAGGGCTCCGGGGACAGAGCAGGTCTCCACCAGCCTCACCTTCTTCCCAAATGGGCTGGGTCTCTAAAATCATTTCCCATTACCCTCCCTTCCCCCTGACCCTCTTACTCTCTTGCTTCTCTCAAGATGCTCTGATAAGAAAGCCTTTTCTACCTAATCTAGTCTTGCTAGAGGCTTATTTAATGAATGTTGACTCATTTTCAAAGGGAATATTAAATACTCACAATTACTATGTACCAATGATTTCTATTTGTAGTTTTTTTCCTCACAAAAAGACTTAGGTTGAAGTTATATTCATTCCCTGGATTTTAATAAGTTGGAAATTTTAGAATCATGAATAATGATGTTTAAGTATTGCCCAAGAGTATATGAGCATTTATAAACTGTTAACATGCTTAACAGTTAGTGGAAGAGGTGTGAGTCTTAATTACCTTAAACATTTGTATTTTATTTGCCTGCTCCCTTTGGCGGCTGTTAAGATTTTTCACTTTATCTCTTTTTTACTTTATCTCTTTAGTGTACACAGACACAGTTTATTGATTTGTATTCTCTTTGAGGGTCAATGAGCTTTTGTAATCTGTAAATTTATGACTTTCATATAATTTGGAAAATTCCAGTAATTATTACTTCCAAAATTATTTTCTACCTCAGTCTCTCATCTCAATTTTGGGATCCCAACTACATATGTTAGACCTTCTGGCATTGTTCCATCAGCACCTGAGGGGCTCTTCATTTTTTTTTTTTTTCTTTTCCTCTCACATCTTTAGTTGGAAAATTCTACTGATAAATCTTATGGTTAATTATGAGAAGTACAACTATCAAGGTCAAAGAATAAATGTATTCATAGATTTGTTAGGTATTAAAAGTTCCCTCATGGTGGTTGTACCATTGCCATCTGTCATTCTGATTGTTTATCAAGTGTGGCCATTTGCAAGAATGGCTGCCAATAATTCTTCCCTTGGCTGCACACACAAAGCAATTCCCCCAATCATGAGGTGTAGTCTATTCTCTGACCCATCGAATCTGGGATCACCTTATGACTTGCATTGGCCAATAAAATAGACTTGAAATGAGGTGTGCATTCCAAGGCATATGGACCTGGCAACTTCCATTTTGCCCTCTTGGAGGCCAGCAGCCATTTAAAAAGCTGAGGATAGACAAATGAATCAGAGAACATGTGGAGAGAGATCACACAGAGGACAAGAGAAGCATACCAGCTGACAACCATAAAGGTAAGGGTTTTGCTTTAAAAAAAAATTTGTTTTAATGTTTATTTATTTTTGAGAGAGTGAGAGCACAAGTCAGGGAGGGGAAGATAGAGAGGGAGTCAGAGACTCGAACTCAGAACTGGGAGATCATGATCTGAGCTGAAACCAAGAGTTGGACGCTTAACCAACTGAGCCACCCAGGTGCCCCTAGTTGCTTCTTTATAGCATAAACATGAACTGTTCTTGGCATACAGTAGGCACATGATAAATATTTATCGAATGAAATATGACAGAATGAATAAACTTTGAGCAATAGAAATACGTGACTTCAGTTGCTGGGTGTCATTTAAGGTGCTTGGATACCCTGAAATCTGGTGATTCCCCAATCAGGGAGAGTTTGGCAGAGTTTCAGAATGTTTTATGGGTGTTGGATGATGCCAGGGAATGGGATTTGGGAGCCTCTCACTATTCAATTCGTCGAGGAATTTATCAAGAATTCCCACCTCGGGGCGCCTGGGTGGCTCAGTCGGTTAAGCATCCGACTTCGGCTCAGGTCATGATCTCGCAGTTCGTGAGTTTGAGCCCCGCATCAGGCTCTGTGCTGACGGCTCAGAGCCTGGAGCCTGCTTCAGATTCTGTGTCTCCCTCTCTCTCTGCCCCTTCCCTGCTCATTCTCTGTCTCTCTCAGTCTCAAAAATAAATAAACATTAAAAAAAATTAAAAAAAAAATGAAAATTGCTTAAAAAAAAAAAAAAATTCCCACCTCAGCCTGGTACCTCAGGCGGTGAGGCATTTCACTGCAGGCTACATTTACAGCAATATTTCCCATTTCATTTTTTGTAACTGCTCCTCAGACACAGTGCATAATTCATCCTTCACCCCTCGTTTGTCATGCCATGCACTTCTACTACCTCTGCATCCTTACACTCATTGACTTTTTGCCAAAAATATCCGGTTTGATTTTTTTTGAGTCATATAAAATCATGAAATTTTTACTTTAATTTTTTTTAAGTTTATTCATTCATTTCTACAGAGACAGTGAGCGCGAGTGGGGAAGGAGCAGAGAAAAAGGGAGAGAGAAACCCAAGCAGACCCTGCACTCTCAGCACAGAGCCTGAGGCAGGGCTCAAACTTACAAAAACGTGAGATCGGGACCTGAGCCGAAACCAAAAGTCAAATGTTTAACCAAATGTTTAACCGACTGAGCCACCCAGGTGCCCCCTGAAACTGTCACTTTAAAATAATAGTAATGAAATGCAAAAAAAAGGACAACTGTTGCTAGTGAGGTTTAATTTACTTTTTCTTTGCTCTTTTATATATATCTTTTTACATTCATAACCATACTATATCTTTTATAGAGATTTATAATAGTTATTATATTTCAAACATACGATTTTATGGATGCAAAAGACATCAATTTATGACAGAATCATATTTTACCCATCCATTTCATAACTGTTTTTAAATTTTTAATAAATTTTCATTGTGATAAATGTATATAACATAAAGGTTACCATCTTGATCATTTTTAAATGTACTGTTCAGTAGTATTAAGCATGTTCACACTGTTGTGCAATCGATCTCCAGAACTTTCCATCTGCAAAACTGAAACTCTATAGTCATTAAACAACTACTCATTCCCTGCTTCCCCCCAGCCACTGGCAAACATAATTCTTTTTGTCTCTATCAGTTTGAGTACTCTCAATATCTCATATAAGTGGGATCATACACTATCTGTCTTATGACTGGCTTATTTTATTTGTCAAAACGTCCTCAGGTTTCATCCATTTTGTAGCATGTGTCAGAATTTCCTTCCTTTTGAAGGCTGAATAATCTATTATATGTAGAAACAACTCATTTACAGGTTCTCAGACCCAATTCCAACATGGGGGAGGTCCTCCACAGAACACAAAGCAATTCTAGGCAACGACCAGGGTGTCCAAGAATTAACTTCATTCTGACACCACCTTCCCAGAGATAGCATCAGATTCCGCAGATTACGTGTTCAGTCCTACAAGACTACCTACCCCTGCCCCCATCTGAGACACCAGGTGCAAGTCCCAGGCAGTTACCTGGGCTTCTGACTTGTACAACCACAACCTCCTCCTTAGGTTCTTTTAAACTCAGGAAAACATTTACATTTGTCAGCTGAAGGATGGAATCAGCATCCTCATGGAAGAGATGCGTAGGATGAGGTATGGAGAAAAAGCGAGGAAATTCCAAGCTCTCTGAGTGCACCACTTTGCCCCAAACACCTGCTGTTCACCCAGTCTTTTTGGGTTTTTATAGAAGCTTCATTCAAAGTCATGATTGACTAAGTCATCGGCTATTGGCTGATTCAACCTCTAGCCCCTCAGGATGTCAGGGGTGGGACTGAAAGTTCCTACCCTCTAATCACAAGTTAGTCTTCCTGGCTACCAGCTTCTTGGGTGGTGTCCAAAAGTCACCTTCATTAACATAACTAAAGACACCTTTATTACACTTAATCACAGGAAATTCCAAGGGTTTTAGGAGCTGTGAGTCAGGAACCTGGAAAGAAGACCAAATACATATGAGGAATATATTTTGGTTGTCTGGATGACCAAATACATACGTTTCTAATAAATCACAATATTGCAACCACATCACGTTTGTCCATTCATCCATTGGTTACTATTTAAGTTGCTTCCACCTTTCGCCCATTACCCACAATGCTGCTATGAACACAGTTATACAAATATCTCTTTGAGACCCTACTTTTAATTCTTTCGGATATATACCCAGAGTGGATTTGCTGGATCATGTGGTAATTCTATTGTTAATTTTTTTTTAAAGAACCACCATACTGTTTTTCATAACACCTGCACCTACCAGCACTGCACAAGGGTTACATTTTGTCCAACACTTAAAATTTCCTGTGGAGATATTTTGTTGTTTTTTTTGTTTGTTTGTTTATTTTGTTTTTTTTTTTTTAATAGCAGACAACCTAGTAACCCTGACTCACAAAGGTAATGTAAACAGATTAAGAAAAAATGTAAATCTTCCCACATAAATATTAAAGCGTTATCAAAAATGCCAAAGTTTAAATGACTTGCTCACTAAGGCATGTATTTAAGTTCAAGTTTTTTCTAAATTATGAAGGAATGTATTTTTTTAGAGTTAGTGTTTTAAACATATACGGATTTTCAAATTATTTGTGCTGATTTAAAACGGGATGAATCTTTACTAACTACCATTCAAATGGAAACAAGACTATTTGGTGCGCTAATGCTAACAATGCTAACATGTGTAAACCTGATTTGGGGATGGTATTGTGGAGGAGGGGATGCGCAGGCTTGGAAAGCCATAAATATCTGACCTATAGATGTGGGTCAGAGGGAGAGATACTAAAAGGCGGCTCTGCTTCTGGGCTCCCTGGGGTGATACCTGTCCTTGAGACCTTGAGGCAAATATATAAACTCACCCATCACTCTAATAATTCCTGTGGTGATTCATGCCATCCTAACCCACAGGAACTCCACTTGAAGCAAATAGGTGATATTTTCTTTCTGTGGAGTATAATTTCAGGGTGGAAGACCCTAGCCAGACTGTATGTTATTGGATCTAAGGCAGGTGGTTAGCAATATTAGGACTGTCGTCGACAGTGAAGTTGACAGAGTTGGAAAGACTTGAGCAGTTGTATGCTAGCGCCATAGTCACTGGCTGGCAAAGTCAACTGTGTGCAGGTCTCTCAAACGCACCATTCTGTGACATTACGCTGACAATGCGAAATTGGCCATAGTAGGAGAATAGGCACCGTGAAAACTGGCAAATACTACAAATTAGGGCCCTGTTTCTATTCATTTTTTTAATGTATTTGTTTATTCATTTTTTTATTTTTCTATTTGTTTGTTTATTGGTGAGCTGGTTTACCAACATACCACGACACTAGACTCACAAATAAGGGCTGTCCAAGTAGAGTGGAAAGTATTATCTGGGGGGCAGTATGAATATTCTGGGCATGAGGACCCTCTTTAGCTCTCAGGGTGCCAAAGATCTCTGAGCCCCTCCAATGACGTTCCACGGTGGCCTCCGATCCTTTTTATTATAAACATCCAAGGATTTAAAGGGGCTTATTTATTATTTCCTTGTCCTGATCCTTCATTACACTCATCCAATATTTGCCACTTGGTTGTTTTGTTAAACATTTTGAAGACTTACACCGTGCTTCAGCATACTGGGTTCTGGAAACACACAGAGAAAAAGGATAATTTTGTGAGCCCTCACAAAATTCACTATTAATCAGAGGAACATGGCCAAGTAGTCAGATATACTCCTATCTGAGAAAGGGCTACTGACTGACCAAACTCCTTGTGAAAACAAGGGAAAAGAAATGGTTTACGGGGAGATGTATCAGTAAGCACATTCCTGACATACTGGGCAAATGATAAGAACTTCCCTGAAAAAAGGCCTTTTTCTCAGCAAGACAAAGCAGGGAGCTAGAGGTGCATTGTCCAGGATTGTGAAAGTACCTGGATCAAGGCTAATGAAGGATTCATGAGGCATCTGAGAAATTATCTTCAGTGACCCTGAGCTAAACAATCAACCACTTTAGTACATGCAACTTCAGCTGTACAACAGACCCCAATTCTGGGCCTCTTAGCCTCTATATTCTTCCTCACAGTAGAAAAACTCTCTTTGCTCCCCCCAAAGTATCCAATGAATACCACTGTTTGTAATCTCTTCAGGCTCTTATTCTGCTTCAGATTCATCTCCTTTTCCTGCTATTTTTTCACGAGCGTTGCATGAACAGCCGGCCACCAACCTCAATAGTATTATCATGTCTATTTTCAATCCTTCCATCTCCTCCAGCAGGATAGCTTTCCTCAGGGATGTGTGTTCTCAAAGCGGTTGTGTGGCCACTGAATGACCTGGTGGTAGTTGTCCTCAGCAGGCAGGTCCTCACAAGCCTCTACTGGAAATTCTTTCACATGATTTATTTTCAGTGGTTTCACCGTTACCGAGAGTTATAGGGACAGAAACAGGAGGGGATTTTCCTACTGCAGAAATAAAATGCAGAGATGAGGAGAGTAGAACCCAGAGAGGGAGACAACTATGTTGACACGTACTCACTGTGTGCTAATATTTGAGTCACACACTAAGTCAATGCAGAGATGATGATGGTTGTTTATCTGTGAACTTCACCATAGCTCAGTTCAGATCCTGAACTTCTCACTATCTGAGTTCAGCACCAAGCTCCTCTCCTGAGAGCGGAGATAGGGATGTCAGGTTCAACACACAGTCAGAGAGGGCATGGAAGTGAAGCCCTAGAGTGTGGCCTGGATAATATTGGTGGGATTTCAGACAAGTAATTTCCAAACCCATATTCTATTACCCCTACTCTTCATTCTATAGCAGAAAGGTTAGGACATGGCTACCTGCCCAGGGAATGCCTTTGTTCTGCTCTTTCTCCGACCCCCTAATCATAGTCAGAAAAACCTTCTCAATTTCATTCAGTTCAGAAAGGTCTTTTGCCCCTTAATCCACTCACAGAAGATGAAAGAATGTGTAGTAAGTTACAAAAAAAATCTTCCATTCCCAGCTATATTCCATGGAGCTGTGACAATGTTCTTGAACCTCGAAGTCCTATTTGGGAAAATTGGTGATGACAATATCTATTGCCTTGTACTATTACAAGCCATTACAGATGCCATGGGCAGTATTTTTATATCAGTGCCTATCACTGAGATACAAAGGATCACTTTCCAGATCTTATCTATTTCACTGGGCTAGTAATCCTTCGGTTTATATTACTAATGTAAACACTTCAGTGTCCAGATATTCTAGTCTTTGTTAGCTTTCCCCCTTCTAATCTATCCTCAACTCAGCTGCTAGATTAATATATCCAATTAATGTTTTCCAGTTTCTTTTTTTTTTTACATTTTATTTACTTTTGAGAGAAAGAGAGACAGAGCATGAGTGGGGGAGGGGCAGAAAGAGAGGGAGACACAGAATTGGAAGCAGGCTCCAGGCTCCGAGCTGTCAGCACAGAGCCCGATGTGGGGCTCGAACCCACGAACCATGAGATCATGACCCGAGCCGAAGTCAGTTGCTCAACTGAGCCACCCAGGCGCCCCAATGTTTTCCAGTTTCTTAACTCATCATGGCTGACCATTTACTCACAGATTAAATCCAAGATCTTGAATTTATACTCTGGGCAAATATGCTTTGGCCACCATCTTCCCAAATTTACACTGCCACCACCACACGGAGCTGAAAGCTGTTTTGTTTTCCCCAGAGTTCAACCCATTCAATGTTATCCATAACTAAGGCCCAAGAGTCAAAATAATCTTATATTTGTCTCCATTGTTTTATAACCATGTCATATGTCAATAGCCATATACAATGTATACGGTTCATCGTACTAGGCTGATTTTCTCACTTCTTCTTTTACTTTAAAGTTCCAATTGACATCCCCGACTGTGGTGTCAAAATATGCATATGGAAATATTTTACTTTCTTTCCCAACATAAGCTTTCAACTTAAATTTTTTATCATTACCTTAGTCAACACAAACTACAATTCAACTTTCGTATTTCTTAGTATCATTTTTAGGTAAGGTAGCTATTGAAGTCTTTTCCTACATTTTGAGTATTATGAATTTCTTTTGACTCTTTTGTAATACCATTTACATTTCAAATGGTTCCCTGACTTGTCTTGGAATGTCCATTATTGGTCCAAACTAAAAGAGGATAGTCTCTAGGTACTGTGATTGACAGGATCAAATAGTTGGTGGCCATTAATAAAGTATAATTTTCAAAGACTATACATGCTCCTTAGCAGATCCAAAAGCTCACAGATTGTTTTGTGCTGTCAGCGCATGGCCACTGGCACACATTCCAATTACCATCTTCCAATGTGTCTTTGACATGGAAGTCACAGGGATTTGGATTTATTCCATGATCCTAAGGACAGAGCCATCTGAACATTCTGTTGTAGCACAAGGATGCCCTTGTTGCTCTAGAAGCCACTGAAATTAAGCACAAGATATATAAGAGAAGGTGATATCATTGATATGCTGCATGGAATGTAACCCAATAGTGCTACTATTGAAATGCCATCATAAAATGAAATACAGAAAAGGGAAGTCTATTAGACATTTATGTAGTAGATTAAAATAACAAACAAGAGGCTCCAAGTAACCCTGGAGTAAGACTGTAAACTTACACTGTGTATGAAGACAAATTGGCTTTATTGATACGAATAATAACAATAACAACAGCAACAAAACAGTCAAACATACCAACCCCTTTTGTTTTGTGATATCAACAAATCTTCAAACATGCAGTATGACTGGTCCTAATTTGTTCTCTATCCAATGAACTATTTTGTTAATTCTTCTTAGTCCATTGACAAAATTTAGAACCTCTTCAATGGTTATTAAAGATGATATAATGACTCAAGTCTCTCTAGCCCTTAAGTTATTGTGTAGTTTCCTCCAATACACTGTAGTAATCTTTTTTTTCTGTATGACTCATTTTGGCTTTGATAACATTAGCAGGTCAGTGTGCAAATGTCCTATAGTAATAAGCATAGAACAATTATTGCAATTACCTTATTTAGAAGCTGACATTAACTTTGTTAGAGAAGTACATCAATCCAAGACTATAGGAGAAAACCAATGACCATAATATTTAAATCGTATGGGTATAGCTTTTCTTTAGCAGGATTTATCAACAAAACGTGCTATTACATTTTAATCTCAAGAACATCTCTTGATACTATCTTCTACAATGGTACTTTTACTAATGTTGTAACATTGTCTTCCTATCAAGCGTTATATTATGATTGGTGAATAGAGGTTCTACTTCTTCTTGTGATATGGAATTATCATAATAAAGGAAGGCAGAGGAAGCCTGCCCTCTCATTTTCTTTCCATAATCGTCTCAGTAGTTTATTGATATTCAGCTCCTTGTAATTATTTACCATCTATTTTTCCCCCTTTAACTTCATTGTTCAGTAACTAAATGAACATCTCTTTTTTTCCTTGAGCGAGTGCACAGGAGTTGAGGCGGGGCAGAGAGGGAGACAGAGTATCCGAAGCAGGCTCTGCACTATCTGCTAGCAGAGAGCCATTATGCAGGGCTCAAACTCTCGAACCGTGGGATCATGACCTGAGCTGAAACTGGAGGCTTAACCGACTGAGCCACTCAGCCACCTCTGAACATCTATTTATTTAAGTAGGTAACTTTGTCCATCCATATTTTTTCCTCTAGTTCTTTTTGAATTATTTCGTGTCTTTATGTATGTCCATAGGCCCAACCCCCTCAGCTCTCATTAGTACTTCATCTCTGCAGATGTCTTCCTGGCAGTGACAAGATAAGAGACTGAACAGAACCCACTTACAATCTGTACAGGAGTTCATCCAATCAGATCAGAGTATACATTCCAGATCTGGTTGTCTCCAACCTCCTGAAAATCCTGATAATACTCTCTACCAGTTCTATTTCTCTTATTCTATCTCCTTTAACTTTGATCGTAGCTTGGCCTTTAATTTAAAAAGATGGTTTTTACTTAGCTTATGCCTATGCGTATGACAACAAAACATCTCATCTCTTCCCCTTTTCTTTATGAGTTTTAGGCTACAAGATGGAATAAACATGGTTCCAGAAAAAAAGCTAAGATCCTGAGTCTTTTGTAATGAGGAAGAGGAATTGCCTTAGGTTCCAGGCACTCCTGACTGTCCCACCTAACAGACCACTAGGTCTCTGCAAAAATCTGCACTCTCCTTCCCTTGAAATTTGATTGTACACGATTGCATGTGGCTAGACATTTTTACATTTTTCCTTGCAGTTAGGTATGGCCAGATGGCTATTCTCAGCAACAGAAAGTGAGCAGAAATTACGAATCCCGTATATAACTGAAAAATTTAAGAAGCAAACTGCCTGTCCAGGCTTTTTTACCCTTCTGCTGGCTTGATGCTTATGACAATACTGTCCTTGGGGATGGCAGAGACTCAGGAGGAAGAAAGCTTGGTGCATGAAACTCACATGAAACAGTGCCACACAGCACTAATTACACTCGTGTTTGATTTTTATAAGAAATAAATGTCTTTAGTGTTTGATCCTAAGTTACGTGTTTGGATTTACTTTTCACAGCAGGTTTGTCCTGCTGTGCCCAAAATGTCAAGGCCAGTAGGCCTCTGCCCAGATTTCCCCAGGAGTCAGGGCTGCAAACTCATTCCTCCAAATCTCAAATTGGACAACCTTCCCCAGACCTCACCGACACAATCCCAGCTAGTACTATGTGTTTCCTTATTGTCTACGGTCATTCATGGAACACTTCTGCTGGCAGACGGCAGCTGGGCTAACTCCTTTTTCCTGAAATTTATTTCCTGGGAAACTAAGTGAGAAGGGAGCAATTACTCAGGCCGATTCCTTTTTATCATTTGTCATCCGTGAACACCCACCAGCTCTGTGGACAACCATTTGCCGGCTCTATCTCCTTTCACATTTCTTCCAAGTGAAATGGAAATCAGGATGAAGAGTGTGCACTTGGCCTCTGGTCTCCCGCAAATTTCATCTCTCAAGTAAAACCCTGCCCTACAGCAAGCCATTATTGAGCTCTGATTATATCCTGTACTTCATCTCCCCCCAGACACCAGAGCTGAGCCTGAGGATGAACTTGTTAGGATTTCCTCAAACCATGAAAGAACTACAAAAGTCCAGCAGACTGATGGCTAAAGACAGGGACCAGACTAGGCAGTCATATTCTCTGGCCATGATCCCTTGCTACGATTTCCCACATTGTAAATATCTAGATATGTTGAGATCTTCTCTCTGCCATTACCTTCTTCTACAAAAATGCCTCAGAGGGGCAGGAGGTCTGTGTAGAGATGAACATATCTGCCTACACAAGGCCCCCATAGGGATAGAAATTGCATTACAATAAGATCTATTCAATAGAAAAGCTACGTGAGCCACATATGTAACTTTAAATTTTCTAGCATTTACATCAAAAAAGTGGAATGAAACCGGTGTAGTTAACATATACTTATTTAATCCCGTATATGCAAAATATTATCATTGCAATCTACAATAGAAAAGTTGTAAGATACCTTACATTTTTTTAAAACTAAGTCATTGGGGCACATGGGTGGCTCAACCAGGTAAGCATCCGACTCTTGATTTCGGCTCAGGTCATGATCTCGCAGTTCATGAGATTGAGCCCCATGTGAGGCTCTGAGCTGAAAGCACAGAGCCTGGCTAGGATTCTCTTTCTGACTCTCACCTACTCTCTGTCTCTCTAAATAAATGAATATAAAAAAATAAACTAAGTCCTCAAAACCAGGTGTGCATTTTACATGTACAGCAGACTTCAATTCAGAATAGTAATACTTGAAGTGCTCAATAGCCACTGGTAGCTCTTGGCTACCATACTGGACAGCTCTAGCTAACTTCTGTTTCCACTCTCACATCCACCTCATAATTTCTTGTACAGCTGGCTCAAAAGCATATAGCACCTCTGCCAAAGTCATAGCAGCTCATTCACAAAGCTGTTCACATTTGAGCATAAAGAAAGGGGGTAAAGCTGGAAAAAATCATTCTCTTCCTTAAAATTCTTTAGATTATTTTCTTTGTATGTTTCCTCCCATTCTGGGAGAAAAACTTGTTTTGGATTTATCATTTTCTTCTCTCCTTTTTCTACTTCAATGAATTTGGGAGATTTGTTTTAAATTTTCAAACACTACGTTTAAAATTTTAAATCCATGAAGGTTGTAGTAAAAACTGAAGTTAAAATTTCTTTCTTTGAATTTAAATCCATCAAAATTAACATTATAATGGTTTTTAGCACTCAATCCTATATATACTTACACAAAAATACAATACTTTGTTCATTTGTTGCATTTTATAAAACCTGACAATGATGTTATAAGAATGTAACATTACAGGTCAATTTCTTTCATAAACAGAGATGGGAATGTAACCTAAACAATGTATTAGCAAAAATAAATCCAGTATCGCATGTGAAGAATAATAGTGATTTATTTCAGGACTTTGTGTTGCATTTAAAAATGGAAACAAATCAGTGTACTCCAATAACAGAATAAAAATGACACAAGAAATCTCCATCTTATAGACAGTATCTGTTGAAATTCAATTTTCCATTCAATATTTAAAAAATATAGAAAATAGAACAGAACTTCCTAAAAATTTGATCCCATGAATCAACAACAACAAAAAGAACTCCATCAAATATCATGCTTAATGGTAACATGTTGACAGCTACCCCCCACCCATCCAAAGGTCTGTAATTAACTAGTCAGGGATGTTCACTATCACCTCTGGTTATAGTCTAGCATTGAGTACATGTTCAAAGTGAAAGGCGTGAGAGTGCAGGAATACAGAAGTTCAGAAAAGAGAGACTGAGGTACAGATGGACCTCAGACTAGAGGGTACTGCTCAGGTGTGAGTGGAGATGGCAGAATGTTCAAGAGCTTGGGCGGCGCAGGGTCATCGGGACCACACAGTTGCAGGGATTAAAATATGGAGAAAGGGTGCTAGGAAAGTAATATTTAGAGAAGGTGTAGATGGGAAAGCCATGGTTCGTGACATTATAAAAGGAGACAGTGCCAGCCTCGTAGTCTAAGAAAATCCCAACCCGGCGAGGGGGCACCATCATAGAGAGGAGCAGGGAAGTGGAAGATTCTTCATAGGCTCTATATTCATGTTTATGATGTAGCCCAATCACCCAGTATCCACTTTGAGGTTGATATCTGGAGTAAACATTTCGATTATTCGTAAACTGGTTGAAACAGTACGTGGGTTCCGCTGAATTACTGCACACCCCCAGGATCCAGTCAGTCTTCTTGGCCACATCTACCTCCCAGTAGTGTTTCCCAGAGGAGAAATGTTGGGAGCCCAGGATACCACAGTCATAATGCTCTTCCAGGTAAGACCCAGGCAGCGTGGCACCCACAAATCTCACTTGTCTCCGGTTTTTAGACATGACAAGATTTAAGTTAGCCGTGTGTGGATTCAGAGTCACGTCCACTGTGGGAAAAGATACAACATCAGCAGGGAAGGATAGGTACGTGGGTCTTAAGACACTGAGAAGAGGAAACACAGAAGTGGAGGAATTGGAACTACATGGGGGTATGGAGGGATGGTATTAACACTTCGTGCCTTAGAGTATGTGGGTATGTCAGAGTAGGGGGGGAGCATGTGAAAGAGAATAAGGACATGTTGCTCAAAGATGCCATGCTGGCTACTTACCCCAGTAGCTCTGGACATCCGTCAGTTCTGTAATGATAATCAGAGTCAATCATGTTGCACAGAACGGACAGTCTCAGGTCTGCTGTCTCCCCATCATGGATTGATGGGGGAGGCAGGGACTTCTGTAAGGATGCAAGTTGGCCATCTCATTCCTCCTTAAATATGAACAGTTATCTTTTGCAGCATGCTATGTCCCTCCCTCTCTGACCTCTCTTTGCACCACTCTCCCCAAATATCAACTCTTCGCTCTATTCTATTTATTGCTTGGGCTACAATAATTCCACATCCAAAAGCTGTCCCCTGAATCTCCTCACCTCTAAACACTCGCAGCATCCTTTTCAGATCTGGGACTCGAAACATACTCTTCAGCTTGGTGGGCAGAGCTTCTGGCTTCTTTAGGGTCCAGAACTCACTTCTAGAGAGAAGAGACCTTATGAATCTCCTGCACTGCTGCCCTTGGGTTCTTCCAACACCCGTCTCCCTCATCTCCCAGGTCCTTGGGAGAACTTCAACATTCTTTCTTGAAGAAAATTAGCATAATTCAGCAAAGAGCCCTAGCACTGGAACCAAAGACCTGGACTAGAAACTAGCTTCTCAGCATCTGTGTAAACTGTGATAAGATCTAACCCTTCAAAGCCTCATTTTTGTTGGTTTTGTTGTTTTTGTAAAATACAATCATTTTCCCTTCTCTCTCTACATCTTAAGATTATATAAAATTAAATAAAATAGTGACTGGGAAATCTTTTGCTTCCTCTAAACAAGATACAAAATGCTTACAAGTGCCACCTAGAGGGTCTACTACAAGGGGCTGTGTTGAAGGGAGACTGCCAGGAACCTGCTGCCAGGGCTCTGAGAGTATTGAGTAAAGGGCTTCTTCTGAAGACTGAGTTTAGGCCTTAGGGTCTCCCAGAGGCCTAGGGAGAAAGGCCTTCAAAAAGAGGCCTGTCTCTAGGAATATTGCGCCAGTTGGAGAAAGGAGACATCTTCTCCAAACTGAGAGTGAAGACTTCAGAAAGGACAACAGTCTCCGTATTTCATGTGTCTGTGAGGAGCGTAAAGGTACCAGGTGTGTGGACAAACTTAGCCGTCATCTTGACGGATGAAATTCTAGAGTATGTGATAGAGAAGAGAACAGCTTTTGTTCCAGGCCTAAAACAACTCTTCTCAAGATTTCACATCTATGTTTTTATTGGAATTGAGAAAAATGGAAGTCTGAGGAGAAATAGGTAGCAAGGCAGGACTGTTCTAAAGCTAAGGGAGAAAGGGAAATTGAAGGCAGATGCTCCAAGAACTGATTCTTGGACCTTGGGAAACACAGATGGGAAATTTCCCTCTGATAAAAGACATGGACAAAGAAAATCCCTGTGTAGATTGAGGTAGCTATAAACTACTGGAATCAGGGCTGGAAGCAGGTAGAGCTTTGTGGCAAAAAGGTTCCATCATAGGATACTAGAAGAGTAAATGATACTGTAACCTTTTATTCTTAAGAACCACTGTCCCCAATTTGTGACATCCATCCCCGCCCCATCACTCAAATTCTCCTACCATAGAAACCAGGTCATTCCCTTTAGTTCAGGGAACCCAAAAATCCTCATGATGAGCAGCTCAGGACATCATAGTCCTAAATCTCCCGTCTTGTGATTTGTCTTCTTTCCTTTTCCATTGACCACAAGATAATGCTATGGGTATCGGAACCTTTGTCAATCCAAGGGAACCACCCTGTATTCTCCTACACATACCTTTTCATGACATCACTCACATCCTAGGAAGGAAAGAGAAATTGTTAAGGCAAGGAGTTATAGGTCTTGTCCTCTAACACAGCCTCATCCATTCCTTATCCCATCCCCACAACCCCATGATATCATGAAAATAGAGATGGACCCAATATGGAGGCCACAAAGTGGAGATAAGAACTCAAAGTAGACTGTCCCTGAGCCCCTATGTAGGAATGTTGGGAGATGATTCAACTCATCAATAGCACCTTTATTTTGACAATAGTGTGTGTGTGTGTGTGTGTGCGTGCGTGTAATGTTATACATGCACATCACCTATTAGCACTAGAGAATCTCACATGATTAAGTCATAATTTCTGTCCTTGAGATGCTTACATTCTAGTTGCTAAGGATACAAGAGTCTTAACTATGGTTATTTTTCAAACTTTGCCTCTTCTAGCCCTCTAAGCTATCCTTGCTGACTTCTTCCAGTTTTCTTGATTTTGACACACACGTGTTGATGATTCCCAAATCGGAACTTCTGCTCAGATCACTCTCATCTGCACCAGCAAATGAGCCACTGACACCACAAACTCAAAATGTTTAAAGGAAAACTTACTTTTTCTGCAACCATGAGGTCTCGTATCTTCCATCTTCCTCAGTGTTACCAGCATCCATTTAGACAAAGTATCATCCTAAAAACTACCTTACGTTCACCCTGACGTCCCATCTTAGGCCAAGCCAGTCCATTTCATGCTCGCAACTTCTTTTAGCCACCTGGTCTTCACTGTCATCACTGCCACCTCCTGCCTCACTTGAGCAGAAATGCCTCATAGCCTCCCACTTGGTCTCCCTAACTTCTGCCTCGTTACCACAATGACTGAAAAAAAGGCCAACGGTTTCATCTATTTTCTCTGTGTCGGGGCTATCTTTAAACTGGCCTGCATGTGGGAAGCAGTGGAGGTGGTGGATACATGTCAACTTACACCAAATACCCAAGGTTGTGCGGGCCTTAAGGCATGGCTGTACTGAGGAACCCAAATGGGCAAATCAGGGTGCCACTTCATGGCTCTTTTTCTTTTGTTAGTGTTATTCTCAGGGGTCATATTTTGAAACTTGAAAGCTGTGGGCTTGCAGCAGCTATCAAATCTTACTGCGCAGCAATGCCCCATAGATACAGAAAAGAGAAGAGGAATGTGTTTGTGCTGGACAAGCTCTAGAAAAACTGACTGTGAGACAGCACTCAAGTTAAGATGCCCCCTGGGCAAGTCATGCTAATGGGTGTGAGAGTATACACAGGTGCCTGGGCGAGCGACATACACTGATGATCCCTTTGCATGTACGGAGCAATTTTTACATCTTGAGGGGTCTGTGGAGAGGCAAGAATGGGAGCATGGAGAAGGTCAGGGTAACCCAATGTCAAAGACGAAGCAAAAGGGCAAGAAGAATAAAATGAAGATGGAAAATCAGGAGGAGTGCATAAGAATGTCATAGTGACATTCTAGTAATGACCCCAGTAGTAGGGTGCAAGAATAGGCAATGATTATTCTACCACCAAAGGGAGAAGAGGAAAGCAAGTAGGCAAACAGAAAGTAAGGAACAGCCTGAAGTTTCCAGAAGGTTACAAAGTACATCCTGTCTCCACTTCATAGTCACCCTATTCACACTATGTAGAAAATACCTGCTCAGATTTCAACTTCAATTCAAGCTGCTGCACGAAACCTCTCCAGATTTGACACCTGGCACCCTCCCAATACACACATACGCTCACGCACACACACCCCAGAGTCCAGTCTTCTCTGTGCCTTAAAAGGACCTGTTCGAACTTCTATCACAACACATTAAATGATTCTGCCCTAAGAAGACAGTAAAGCAAAGAAGGGTTGGTGATTACATACAGAACCTCTAAGTACTTGATTGAGCTTTGTAGGTGTTTGCCGGGGACTAAGCTGGGTGAAAAGTACCTGACAAATCCCAAGTCAGCATCAGAGACAACAGGTGCCGAATGCCTGCCTCTTCTCAACAGGAGAAGAGGCATTATGTGCCCCACAAGGGATATTTGGCAATATCTGGAGGATTTCTGGTTGTCAGAGCGGACAGGGGTGGGGGGTGGGGGGTGGAGCTACTGGCATCTAGTGGGTGGAGGCCAGGGATCCTGCTAAACATGTTACAATGCACAGAGCAGCCCCTCCCAGCAAAGAATTCCCAGCTCAAAATATCAATAGTGCCGAGATTCAGAAGTGCTGCTGTAGAACATCAATGGATATAACAGATCTTCTCCACTGTATCAAATAAAGTTTTGGACCTCAGTTTATACATAATAAGTAAAAATGAGACATTCCCCTAGCATTTGTACTTTAATTATTCCATTCTTTATCCATGACCTCTACACAGTTTAACAGGTAAAAGGCCCAAGTGGGCCAAACGAATTGTTTTCTTGCCCCCACCAGGTCATCAGTCCCGTGTAAGAAGGGAAGGAGAGTTAGTCTCCCTTTGCCTGGACCGTCAGATCAGGGGCTCCTTCACAAGTCTCACCTGCAGCAGCTCCATTGCCGACCCCTGACACCGAAGTTCCAGGTCTGAGATGAGCTCCCTCAGTGACTGGCTCTGCTGGTCCAGCTCATCCTCAGCCTCTTCTAAAATACTCAGCCCCTTCCTCTCTTCCTCCTCCAGCTTTTTCAACTGTCGCTGCTCTTCTTTGTCCAGGATGCTTCTCAACTTATTAAACTGTGTCTGGATCCTGTGTCTCTCAGGTTCCATCTGATTCTTTAGGAACATGCAAGAGGAAGAGGCTGCTAGTCTGTTGAGCTGAGGGTCTCTTCTCTGGAGCGGGGATGCGGGGCAGGGGGGGGGGGGGCGGGTGTCAGGCTCAGGACTGCTCTTGGGGCCAGGTCTCACCAGGAGAGGGTAAATGGGGGAGGAAGTCCTGCAGAACCTGTTCTTCCCTTCTGTTCTCTTTTCAGCTCTTCCCAGACCATGAGCCCCAGGCTACCTTATCTAGGCCTCCTAGATATAGACTATGGCTCCTGGGTGAGGTCTAGATTCCAAGCTGCCTCCATGGCCTCCCATGCATCTGCATTGGCCTCTCCTTCCAATTCGGAGTACCAAGGTGGGAATGATCGGCCTGTGTGAGACCTGTCTTTCCAGCAGCTTTCAGAGCTTAGAACCATAGAACAAGGTCTGGAATCAGGAATTGGGGGCCACCAATGGCCTTTCCTCTCCTATGTAACTATCTTCAAAAACCTGAATTCCTTTCTGATGTATTCATTCTCTGACTCCTCCTTCCCCAACTCCACAGCAAGAACAATACCCTTGTTTGTAAGGGTCACAGTGAGGATGGGGCAAAGGGAAGTTCTTCCAGTCAAATGAGGGAACAGACAGGACCAGGGCTCCTTTGCCCTCGGTTCCTATGCCCTGCCCTGATTCCTGTCCCAGGACACCTTCAGGAAGAAATCTCTCTTACCTTCCAGGATGTCCTCTTCCCTATGATAACAGCTTTTAGTCTCTCGGCTTCCTGCTGCTCTTGCCTCAGCTTCCTCAGAGACTCCTGGAACTTCTCCTTAAAGAAACATCAGGTCAAGCAGGGTCAAGCGCTAGCTTGTCTCTGTGCCCAGAACAGAGTAAATGGGGAAGTGATTATGCTGACCTCAGAAGCCTATCCTGCTGGGGCTGAAGAACTGAGAAGGCCTGAGGATCTTTTATGTAGAGTGGATGCAGGCTGATTGTCTCTCCTCCCAGGGAAAAAACCTGCCCAAAGGACTTTCCTCTCATTGCTGCCATATTCCTCACACTTGATCCACCAAGGCCCCTAGCTGCGTCCCCCCTCCCCCCACATCATCCTCTGTTCATGCAGAGCAGGTCTTGAGCAAGAAAGAGATAAAGTTACCCTTGGGCAGTGAGGGCCTTTTCTAGGTTCATCCTCTAGGTAAACAGGAAAACTATAAAGAAATTAGGTTGCAGCATGAAGAAAAGTTACAATCTCCTGCCAAGGCCCCCTGCTCCTCCTGCCTTCCTGCCATGTGGGCTCCCACCTGGTACTCATGGGCAACCTCCTCCATGAGGACTGTGTGGTGACCACGGTGCTCCTGAGACCGCTCACAAAGCCAGCAGATGAGCTTCCCATCTTCCTTGCAGAAGAGCTGGAGTTTCTCTCCATGGTGTGCACAGAGACTCGCCTTCAGCTGCATCCCGGGGCCCAACACCACCTCTCTGAGTCTCTCTGCGATGTTGGCCAGGTGCCGATTCGGCCGCAGGTCCCCGGGCCGGTAGCCGGTCTGGCACACAGGACAGCTGCTTTCCCCTTCTTGGCCTATCACCCATTCTGTGCTGTTCCCCGTGATGCAGGCCTGACAGAAGCTGTGGCCACAGTCTATGCTCAGGGGTTCTGTCAGGAGCTCCAGGCAGATGGGGCAGGTCACCTCCTCTTGTATGTCCACCAGGACTGCTGAGGTCATTGTAGCTATTCTCCTGGCTCCCGCCCGCCTAGCTGAGATTTCTAAGACACCTCCTGCTCACAGATCCTGGGTAGATGGGCAAACAAAAAAGGGTCAGAGTAAGAAATGAGGGTGAATACTGGGTGGCCCAGTCAGCCAAGTGTCCAACTTGGGCTCAGGTCGCGATCTCACAGTTCATGAATTCGAGCCCCAAGTTGGGCTCTGTGCTGACAGCTCAGAGCCTGGAGTCTGCTTCGGATTCTGTATCTCCTTCTCTCTCTGCTCCTTACCCACTCATGCTCTGTCTCGCTCTCAAGTAGAAATAAACTTACAAAAAAGAAAGAAAGAAAGAAAGAAAGAAAGAAAGAAAGAAAGAAAGAAAGAAAGAAAGAAAGAAGGGTGATTAAAAGGATGTTGGGTATTCTGAACAAAGAGATCAGATACCTGGGGCAACAAGGGCTTCTTATCCTGGCTTCAGACATGTTATTTACCCCAACTCATACCAGACGTCAATTTGTGCTCTCAGTAGAGCAAGAATTATAATTTCCCTTTACTCCTACTGGATGGAGGGACCAACTGTGGCCCATGAGAAGTGGCCTTGTGTGAGCCACCATCTGTTTGTTCTCATCCACCAAAACATACCCTCGGTACTAAAAGCACCAAACAGGGGCTCCTGAGTGGCTCAGTTGGTTAAAAGCACCAAACACGCGGCTGCCTCGGGATGTGTGCACTTGCTGTTACTGCTTCACAGAAGACCGTTCACCCTGATATCCGCCTGACTCAGGGACTTCATTCCACACTCTGCTTTCATGCTCTCTTATCAGAAAAGTTGGCTCTGTCTACCAACTGAAGCACGGCCACTCTTATAAAAATCACTCTTCACATACTAACCTGCTTCATTGTTCTTTTTATCACCACTTAAATGTACATCTTTAATTGCCTGAATCCTCCCACTAGAATATAAGTGCTAGAGATCGGAGACTGTTTTTGTTCATTACTGTAGCTCAGAAATAGCAGTGCCTACACATAGATCCTCAACTTTATTTTTACATTTTAATTCCAGTATAGTTAACATACAGTGATATATTGGTTTCAAGTGTAAGGTCCTCAACTTTTGATGAATAAAAATCCAGAACCTCCTTTTTTCATGAGCTTTCTTGTGAGATTCATTTATTGCGAAGACACTTCCACCTTCTTACAGCTCTGTTCCATACAGAGCCCTTTCATCCCTCATGGTCACCTTCCCAGAAAAAACAAAAACACCAGCAATGACCACAATAACATGACGTAATATTTTTATAAAACTTTTATACCTAGCTGTGATTTAGAAATCACATTCCCCTGACTTCTTTAACCCTCATAGAAAAAACCCTGAATAAATAAGTATTTTTGGCTCTTTGATAAAACAATAGAGACAGACACTAAGTGACATAATAAAATCAAACAGCTTATAAGTCATAGAGTTGGCAGAACTTAACATGTCCATAATCCTAGTCCAAGGCTCTGTCCTCAAAGTCAGAACTTTAAACAGATGTTCGGTGGTGAAGGTGGTAAAAATCAGACACAGACCCGGGGCTTTAGGGATGTGGAAATGAGAAAGGTCCTGCTTGATGAAGAAATTTCACCAGGGCCTGTCATAAATTTTGACAGGAGACTTAAGGGATGCATGTGTTGAGAGAGGAGAGGGGAAAGGTGGGGCTGTTGAGACCACGTGCCCTTCTAGTGTAGGACTAGTCCCCAGAGAAAGACCTAAGGAAGATGTATGAAGGGACAAAGAGGTCTTATGGCATTTCAGGCAAGCACTGAATCACTAATGGGATAGAAGTGTGTAAAAGTGGGAGGAAGGCAGGAATGAAGTCCTGATACATGCTGCAGCGTGAATGCCCTTGACAACATCAGGCCAGGTGAACGAAGCCACACACAAAAGATCACATATTATAGAATCCCATTTACACAAAAGGTCCAGAGTAGGTGAATCTTAGGCAGGGAAAATAGATTAGTTGCTGAGGGAGAAAGAATGGGGAGTTACTGCTCAGAGGTTTAGGGTTTCTTTATGAGGTGATGAAAATTCTGGAATTAGATAGTGGTGCTTATTGAATACATTTGTGACTATACCAAAAAATATGCCTTAAAAGGCTGAAATTCATGATATGAGAATTATATCTTAATAAACAAAGTGCATGAGAGGAAGAAAGAAGAGGAGGGGGCTTACCCATGACCTCCAGTGCAGAGTTCTCCCCGCCTCTCAGCTTGTATAAAAGGCATGTGATGGGAGAGTACTGGAAAGTCAAGCATGGTTCTATAGCTGCTGTGGGGAGATAATGATGAATGAAACAAATACTCCCCAAGGGCACATACTATTTAGACTCCCAGCAGGAAACAAATCTACTCTCGAAGACACAAAGATAGATAACCGTGATTAATGCAGACAAGTGTATATGAAATGTGTATGAAGGAAATAATCATCAATACCATTTTCTGATCACTTCTATGTGCTAGGCAATGGCTGAACTCTTTACAGATATTATATAAGCAATCCCCACAATAATCCTATCAGCCAATTAATTGACTCTATAGAGCCAATTAATAACATCTATTTTCTGAATGTGAAAAGTGAATTTCTTAAAAAGGTGTTTAACTACCAAAAGTCTCAGAGTGAATAAGTGACAAAGTAAAGATAACAATCCAGTTTTATGCAGCTTCAAATCTCAGGTTATTAATCAGAGACCCGCCTGGTCCTTCAAGGGAGAGAATGTTTTCTTCATGCTACCCACATCACCTGCAAGGGCACTCCGGTCATGAAGTGGCTCAGCTTGCTTCTGTCCATATCCTGACCAGCGCTGGTCTCACTTTTTGGCCACACTGCTTCAGGATGGAATCCCAGTTCTTCCTAGCATTTAAAAGCATCCAACAGGGGCGCCTGGGTGGCTCAGTCAGTTACGCGTCTGACTTCAGCTCAGGTCATGATCTCACGGTGCATGGGTTTGAGCCCTGCACTGGGCTTTGGGCTGACAGCTCAGAGCTTGGAACCTGCTTCCGATTCTGTGTCTCCCTCCCTCTCTGCCCCTCCCCCACTCATGCTCTGTCTCTGTCTCAAAAATCAACAAATGTTAAAAAATAAATTAAAAAAAAAAGCATCCAACAGCTCTTTCTAAATTATCTACAGGCTCCTTCCCCAGCCCAACTCTGCTTCATTCCTGGCATTACATCTTGCAGACTCAGGCTGCCTCCTTTTCCCTGGCAGTATAGGGCAGAAAAGAAGGCATTGGTACTAGAGTAACATGGACCCAGGTCTAAATCCTGAATTTATCAGTGTCTAGTTTTGGAACACTGGAATAATTCCTGATCTGAGATGTGGCTTCATCTTTCGTGCACTGCTGAAATCATTCCTCCCTTAGGAGTACAGTTGTGATAATTGTCTGAGCCAATGCAAAAACTAGTTATGGTTACACCTAAGCTGGCACTGCTCTCTGATCTTCTGGTGCTCTTACCTCTCACCACAAGGAAAAGGGCCTCTGGATATTTTTACTGGGGACAGAGCAAAGTCTGGTAGATAGATAGCCCTAAATAAGTATCTGTTACAAGAATTCATGAGGCACTTTCTTACCACTTGTCATATCTTCTTACTTCTTTTGGACCTACGATGAAAATCCACTATTGCCATTCATAACAAGATTTAATGAGATGGCATTTAAGGACAACATGAGAAAGCTCAGCCTGAGCCAGTTGCCTCTGTGTGCCTGGGGTAAGGGTCAGTTAAAAAAGCTAGAAGCTTCTCTAACTAGACAGCTAGAAATGCTAGAATTTACTCTAATTTTATTTCTTGCCTGTGCTGAATTAAGACAGATGTCCTTCTCATTGAAAAACACTATTTTATTCTCATTATTAGAAGTTTTCAGTTGTTATATTACTATTGTCTTAAATCACAAAGAGAATTTTTTAAAGACATCTTTCTTCTGCATGTATGTATGTATGTATGTATGTATGTATGTATAGAGTGAGTGTGTGTGTTCTGGCATTTAATCACTTTCCTTGGAAGCCATTTGTCTGCTTGCCTAGCTGGAGCCTTGTCTGGGACATGAAAGAGCCAGTTCACAAATGCACTGCCTCGCTGAAAGCACACTAGCCCTGGGCTCCCAAATGTGACCTTCATGTACAGGATAGGCCACGGGGCATTTCTGCCTCCTGAAAGCAATGTAATGCAATAATAGCCAAGTCCTGGAAATAATCCATAAAACCATTAACTGGTAAATTAACACATTTTGGTATATCCATACAATGGCATATTACCAAACAATAAAATGGAATGGATACTTAACCGCAAGATATACTTCAAAAGCATTATATAAAGGGAAAGAAGCCAGATACCAAAGGTAAGTTTCTATATGATTCCATTTATATGAAATCTTAGAAAAAACAAAACTACAGTATACAAGTTGAAAACTGACTAGTGGATGCCAATGTCCAGGGGTGTAAGAAGGGGATTACTTGCAACGGGACACAAAAACTTTTGGGGGTGATGGAAATGCCCTTTATATAGGATTATGTTGGTGATTACCAATTGTCTACATATCAAAGCTCATAGAATTGTGTGCTTAAAGTTAACTTGATAGATGTAAATTAGAACTCATTAGAGCTGACAAAAACAGAAAGAAGAAATGTATTGAGAAAAATTGAAGGCGTGGCTTTCTATCTTTAAGCATAAATTAGAACTGAGCTGTCAAATATGGTAGCCACTTGAAGTGTGGCTAGTCAAAAATGAGATCTTTTAAATTTAAAATACACACCAGATTTCAAAGATTTTGTTAGAAAAAATAATCTAAAATGCAACATTAACTGTTTTTATATTGATTACTCATCCTAAAAATTGACACATTGAGTTAAATAAAATATATTAAAAAATCCGTTTCACCTGTTTCTTTTTAATGAGGCCACCAGAAAATTTAAAATTATACATGTGGTCCCATATTTCTATAGTTATTGTTCACCTAATGCAGTACTATAGATATTCAAGACAAAGATTTTTGAGCAGAAAAGATGATGTAAGAGTTGATGTCGCTTCTCAACGTGTATAAAGTTGAGGCTGCAGAAAAGAAGAAATTGTGAAGGAGGGGAGCACAGAGCTAGCATGTTTGAGTAACCCTTGCCCACATCCCTGCAGGCCTTTGACCACCCGCAGCAGCGGAGCGCAGCCCAGAGAGGACATAACAGGTCAATTCAGCCTCCCTTGGAGGCCGGTCTCAAGAGCAGTGTGGCCAGGCTGAGATGACAGCCCGGCCGTGTGAGTGCAGATCCCAGAGCCTGAGGTGCCTGAGTTCAGTGGGTCAAATTTGCAAATGAAAGAGGCCAAATTCATGACCAGGCAGAACTATTAAATCAGAAGCAGATGCCTGAAAAAGAAGGTCAGGTGGTCGGCTAACTATCAGCATTGGCATCCAATGGAACTCTTTATGCAGAATCTCAGCCTCACCCTGGCCAATTCAGTTTCTGCAATTCAATAAAGATCCCCAGGTGATGCCTATACACAGACAGGAAGGCTTCAGAAGCACTGTTTTAGATAAGGGCGCTTCCTCCACAGGCAGATGCAACACAGGGGGCAAAGTGGCTAGAAAAGGGTGGGGAGAGGAAGAATCAGAGAAGGGCTGATATTTAGATCTGAAACATCGGAAAGAATGGAAGCTCACAATTCAGTATCAAAATGGCTGCAGAAAAAAAAAGCCAGTGACTGGGCAGGGAATAGTAAAGGTTAGCGCAGGCTGGGGGCTCACAATAAATTAGAAATAAGATGGTCAGGGCTGCCCACCCCCCCACTCCAGCTGGTAGGTCTACTGAAAAAGCAGCAAAAACCCAATCGGGTGGAAACTGCTTTCATAAGTGAGTTTAGTTTCTCATGCTTAGGGAATAACGGTATTTTTTTTTAACCTTTGTGTAGGGTTATTCTACTTTAACCTGTTATCTGGAATGGATTATCTAACAGGTGGCACTTGATAAATATTTGAATTGGAATATTATCTGCTTCACTTTTTTTTTAAATTTACATCGAAAGAATCTCTATCCCATGCGTTTCAGAAACTTGTAATAACTTTGCAAATTCTTAAAATATTGTCCTGCACAGGTTTTCTTCTTCTCCCTGAGTTTTAGATAATCCATTAACTGAGGGGTTTTTTTCTAAAGAATAGTTCATAAAATCCTTATTTTCCCCTTGCATTTGTGAATCCCACTTGAAATCCCAACTTTTAAAAACTCTTAAATTTTTAACTTTAGATGTTAGCCATATCCTTCTTTATTATTGTGCATTTTAACATATTGTGTTCCCCACTCTATTTATTCTTGCAAAAATCGTTTTAATTGTGGATTTTAGAATCTCAGCATTGAGTTTGTCAAGAATAATGACTTGATAATTTACTATTTGTAGTCGCCTATGTGTTTAAACCCTCAATAGTCACCCAAACTGTAGGGTACAAATATTTCTCTGTCCATTTTATAGATGGATGAAACCTAAACTCAAAAAGGTCAGGGTCGGAGGCAGAATTTGGACACAGGGGGTTCTCAAGCACACATTTCTGCCTCGATTAACTAATCAACGTTGTCACTAATTTGAATTCACTGAGTTGGGGTGAGGATGAAAAGAAATAACGATCAAGTCATCTATATCATGAGCTCGGAAAAGGAAGGGACTTCATGTCTTATACTGACTGCCCTGTCACCTCGGCCAGAAGTGACAGTAAGTGGCGCGTCACAGAAAGACAGACATCTCCCGGTGGCCGGCACGTCGAGAGAATGAGAAGCCGGAGAGGATCTGGCTGTGAGCAGCCACGGGTGGTCAAGACTCTCCAAGTAGTTTTAAGGAGATTGGAGGGCCAGAGGGTGCGGGGCCTGCTCGGTTCCTCGACAGGCAGGGCTCCAGGGCCAGCCCCGCCTCCGAACGGACCCGCAGGTCTGGCGAGGGCGGAAGGCTCACCACCCCCCCAACCCCCTGGCGAGAGGTCAAGGCCTCCCGGGTGGAGGATGAGCGGTGTCACTTCCTGGGGCAGAGCGGCCGAGACGGGGGAGGGGGTGCTGACCTCAGAATCCACGCCGTCCCACGGTTTGCGCCCATTCCCGAACCCAAAACTTCCAGGGCTGCACCCCCCTTCCCCCGCATCCTTACCGCCCCCTAACACCACCCTTTACACAGACTACTCCCGGCTCCCAAGCCAGGGGTCGCCGGGCCTTCCGCGCTCCCTTGCCAAACTCGAGTCAACTCGAAACCGCAGAGGTCTCCGTCGCTCTGGTCCACCCGCGAAGTCCCCCCCGCACCCCAGCCTGCAGGGCGGGCGGGGCTCCCAGCGCCAGCAGGGACAGCGGTGGCTGGCCAGAAAGAGGACTTGCTGACTAACCTGGACTCTGGGTCTGGATCGGAGCCGAGGACTCGCAGGAGTGGCAGCCTCCACCCACCCCCGCCCAGAGACTCCGAGCCCAGAGGCGGGGCGAGGCGAGGGCCAGAGGTTGCTGATAGGGCCGGCGCGTCGGCCCGCAATCCAGGGGTGTGGTGGCCGGGGCCCCAGCTGCCAGAGGGGGCGCTGTTCCGCTCACCTGGGAGCCGCGAGTCTGGGGCCTGGGAGAACACCTGAGCGCCAGAGAGGGCATTTGTGCATCGTCTTCACTTTACCGGAGTCTTCCGATCTCACGTCAGTGTTGAGTAACACTGATAATACACCCGTACGCTCTATTAATTAAATTGTCTGAATAAAAGAATCCAAACGTATACGTGTAGGTAAAGATAACCGCCTCGCACCATAATGGTATGCTTTGCAAAGACATCATTAAAAGGTATTAACTTAAAAACTGTATCTGCAATTTTAACCTATGTGACCCATGTACACTATGAGAGACGATGGATACGTGTATTTAGGTCCTTGTGAATACATGCAAAGCTTACGAAGACTGAGAGCTGTAGCTGTAAGGTTTCAATGGCACAGCAACTCTTAAGAAGAAAAGGAAGGGCAAACTTTTTGCCCCAAGAGAACTGAGGAGAGGAACCTGACTCGGTCTGGGAAAGAGGGTTGGGGGATGGGAGCCTGCAAGGAGGAGGGTGTCCAGATGGAAGTCAGGACAGGGGATTGGGCAACATGGCTTTTTTTCACTTGGCATACTACTTCTAATGTTCATTCATGTTGTGCCATGTATGAGTACTTATTCCTTTGAGGGCTGAATAGTATTCCATGGCATGGATTTTCCACATTTTGTTTATCCATTCATCAGTGTTTAATTTTTTTCTTAAATGTCCATTTATTTTTTGAGAGAGAGACAGAGAGACAGACACAGAGGGTGAGTGGGGGAAGGGCAGAGAGAGAGAGGGAGACAGAATCCAAGCAGGCTTCAGACTCTGAGCTGTCAGCACAGAGCCCAACCCAGGCTCAAACTAAGGAGCAGTGAGATCATGACCTCAGCTGAAATCTAGAGTCAGATGCTGAACCAACTGAGCCACCCAGGCGCCCCAGTTCTTAGACATTTTAGACTGTTTCTATTATTTGGCTTTCATGAATAATGTGACTATGAATTTTCTTGTACAATTTTTTTTTTAACTTAGGCCTTTTGTTTTTCTTGGGTATATACCTAAGAATAGAATTGCCAGATCATGCATTTACTGTTTTGAGAAACTTCCAGATTGTTTGTCAGCACCATTTTACATTCCCACCAGCAGTGTAAGAGGATTCTAATTTCTCCATATCCTTGCCAGTATTTCTTATACTCATCTTAGTCTTTTATAGTCATCTTAGTGGGTGTGCAGTGGTATCTCATTGGTATTTTAGTTTGCATTTCCCTAAGGATTAATGGTGGTAAGCATTTTTTCATACACTTTACTATCATTGGCATATCTTCTTTGGAGAAGTGTCTATTCAGATCCTTGGCCTATTTTTTTTTAATGGGTTGTCATTTTATTATTAAGAGTTCTTTATATATTCTAGATTCAAGTCCTTTATGAATTCTGATTCGTAAGTATTATTTCCCATGCTAAGGATTGTCTTTTCATTTTCTTGATTGCATTCTTTAGAAAAACAAGTTTTGAATTTTGATGAAACTCCTTTTTTGTCACTTATACTTTTATTGTCATTCCTGTGAAGGCATTACCTAATCCAAGGTCATGAAAAATTATTCCTATATATTTTTTAAAAACTTTTATAATTTAGGGGTGCCTGAGTGGCTCAGTTGGTTAAGCATCCAACTTCAGCTCAGGTCTCGTGAGTTGGAGCCCTGCGTTGGATTCTGTGCAGACAGCTCAGAGCCTGAAGCCTGCTTCATATTCTATTTCCATCTCTCTGCCCCTCCCCTGCTTGCACTCTGTCTCTCTCAAATATAGAATAAAAAAAATTTAAAAATTTAAAAATTTTTGTAATTTAGCTCTTATATTTAGGTTTACAATCTATTTTGAGTTAATTTTTATTGTGTGAGATAGAGGTCCAATTTTATTCTTTTGCATGTAGATATCCAGTTGTCCCAGGACCATATTCTTTCCCCACTGAATTATCTTAACATTGTTGGCAAGCCACTAAAGAGTTTTAATAAGGTGTGTGTGTGTGTGTGTGTGTGTGTGTGTGTGTGTGAGTGATGGTATGGGGCAGGTAGGGAATGACATGTTCTGAATTTGTAAATGTCATGTAAGAAAAGATCACCTGGCTGCAGTGAGCAGGGTAAAGATGTCTGGAGGTGACAAATTCCTCTGTTCCTTTAGTACAGAGGAAAACATGCTTAACTAGATGCTGTTGAGTTTGGATGAAAGAGAATGGATCTGGGAAATAATTGGTTGTCTCTCCATGTGAGCTGATGATAATGTGTAGGTGGGGATTAAGGATAAGTAACTCTAGGTGCATATCCAGATTTCTTACTCTCACATCCTAATGAAGGACATGAAGAAGAAGAGGTGAGCTAAGAGAAGAATGCAAGTAAGAAGAAGAGAAATGTGAAGTGATATTCAAGGGAGCACACTGAAAGAACATCTTTCCAGGGAAAGCACCCTGAAGAAACAGAGCAAAGGGCCAAGGAAAAAGCTCAAGGGAGCCCTGATGTTAAAGAAGGCCTGGGGTAGGACAAAATAGATAAAGGGAATTAAGAGGTATACATACTTCCAATTATAAAATAAATGTCACAGGGATGAGAAAGTACAGTATAGCGAATATTGTCAATAATATGTAATAACTTGGTATGATGACAGATGGTGACTACGCTTACTGTGGTGAGCACCGAGTAATGGATAGAATTGTCAACTACGCTGTACATCTCAAACTAATATGACACTGTATGTCAACTATACTTCAATAATCAAAAAAAATTTTCTTAGGTTTATTTATTTATTTTGAGAGAGAGCAAGAGTGCACATGCAAGTGGGGGAGGGACAGAGAGAGAGGGAAAGAGAGGTGCAAGCAGGCTCTACACCATCAGCACAGACCCCAGTGTGGGACCCAAACCCATAAACTGCGAGATCATGACTTGAGCAGAAAACAGACGCTTAACCATCTGAGCCACCCGGAAATAAAACAATTTTTTAAAGGAAAAGTCTGAGCTCTAAGTCTGGAAAAGATGCAAAGGAAGGATGGTATCTAGCATAGGAATTAGCTCAAAACTCATTTCATCAAAGGCTTTTTAAAACAGGAGGATAAATCAGTAAATCAAATAGTAGATAATTGATCCCATTCAATACAACTTGCATTTCTTCTCTGACTTTTGTTTTTCCTGAGATTAGCCACTCTGAAATTCCAAGCCAAGTGGCACACTGTTGTGCTGTTTTTAAAATGTCTTTTTATCTTTCAAATCAGTTCAAGTTCTCTTACCAAGGTTTTCTTGATCTCTCTTATTTCATTGACTCTTATTTCCCTGCAATGTTGAAACCCTACTTCATGCAAGCCCAATCCACCACCCTCGCTCTTTACAGGCCTTTAAAAACTCAGTTTTTGCTCCTGAAATTCAGCTTATCACAGAAAAGACAGTGAAAGATGGAAATCCGCTTTACAAAGAAACTCTGAGAAACTCAACTTACGTATGTTTGCGTAAAGTTAACTGGCATATTAGGTACTGAGTAGGTGTTGTCCTGTAATGTGTCTGCTAGTTTACTTTCCATTCAATAAGTATCTTCTATGGGGTTTGATTTTTATCATCTTATAGGCAGTGGAAAGTGCAATTATTTGTATTTTGGGTAGATCTTTTGGGTGTCTGGGTAGGTGGCAGCTAGGAGGTACACAATGCTGAAATCAGGGAGATCAACTCCCAGATGATTGAACTGGTCCAGATAAAACTAAATTAAGGCAATATATTGAGATATGAAAGAACTGATAATACAAGCTGCTGAGCTGGAAAGATTAGGCTTTGTGACAGCAACATATTTGAAGGAGGAGAAGGAGGAATCTGAGGTAGATTTTTACATTAAGCAATTGGGAGGATGGTGAGACTCTACACCAAGGTGGGGAATGATGGAGATTAAGCAATTTGCTGGGGGAAAAATGCATGTTTGTTTTTGCTTTAAATCAAGTGTGCATTATGTGGATATCATTCAGATGAGATTAATACGTTCTCATTTCCAAGTGTCTAGCCATTAGACTCAGTATAGATTTGTGAGCCAACATAATATGTGGGCGTTAAAGTCAGAGGATTCACTGAGATCTCTGAGGCATATGTAAGAATGATAGGAAACAAGGGCTGAAGAAAAATACACTGAACTCTAAGATAAGGGGAAATTTCTGCATTCTTATGTGTATATCTAGGGTGTCGAACAATGTACAGAACATATTAATTATTCAGAGTTGGCTTGTGGAAGGAAGGTAGAAAGGAAGAAGGAGGGAAGAAAAGAAAGGCATGACTCCTTTTTGCTTCCCACAAGTATCTCAGGCTCTAGACACTAGAGATCACATTTTGCATTTTTCATGTACCCTGGTGGGTTTCCAGAATAGTCTGCCTGGGTCTTGCTTTTCTGACCTCAATTTTAACCCTTTCTAAAAGAGGGTGTGTTCTGTGATTTCTGGACTTAACCGGTCTTTCTTTGCTCTCACAGGAGGAAGTGCAAAGTGTCCGAGAAAGGAATACATGGACAGGGTTGGGGTAGAGACTGTTAGTCACTTTGACTTGTGAAGTCTGGTATGAGCCCTTGTGAGAATCACAGGGCAAAGAAGATGGGATATTGAGCACTTAGCAGATACAGGTCACTGATCTGGCTACCAAGGAGTCACGATCAGCAGGAATGGACAGATGTCTGTGGTAGGAGAATTTGTCAAGATCTCAAAGTCAGTGGGGGAATGTAGAGTAAAAGGAGTCTCAGGATTAGTAATTCTCCCAGATTCCTGTGTCCTTACATTATTTTTATCACTGCAGACTTGGTTATTGGTCTGAGCCATACTTTACCTGTTGATCTCATCGTTGGGTGCTCATTTGCCTCTTCAAATTCTGAATCGCTTCTGGGACTTGTAGCATTGTAACTTGTGCTTTCCATCATTGTGGAGGGAAGAACCCGTCTGGCCCTCAGACCATACAATACCCATACCCTAGATGCTGGAATTTCTAGCGTTTTTCCATGTTTAGTTTCCATGCTTACTGTAAAAGCCTCTCCTGTGGGGTTGAGGTCACTTGAGTTAAAAGATCCTTCTCTGACTGCTTTTAGCTCTTTCCATACTCACTTGAATTGCCAGGCAATTTGTCCTCTATGAAGCTTTGGCTTTAGTTCAGGAGCCAAAGATTCTATGTTCCTCTGGACTATGGGAAAGACCCAGGACAACTTGAACTGTAGAACACACTGCTGCATTCCATGTCAGCAAGATGTTCTACACTTGTATCCAGAGACTTTAAGAAGCAAAATGAGGACAGACTTATATAATGGTCTTCTAGTAGAGTCTATCAGTTATCTCTGTGTCTGACATAGGGAGAGAGTGGAGAAAGAGGTATCTCCTTTTAGGTAGGGAAGAGGCTGGGAGCCAGAGCTGTCTTCTTTCTTGGGCAATCAACCATGACCTCTCCTGTAGTCCCTTAGCATCCTACACAGGGACCTAGAAATTTACTTGAACAAGCACAGGAATATGGTGATTTCTATACCACAGTTCTACACCACACTGAGTATGCCTAGAATACTGCTTTTGCTGTACAAATATCTGGTCTCATCTAGCTGGAAAGGCCACTTTTGTGAGCAAAATCTCATCATTTTTCTTCCTCCATGTTTGTATCATACATTTTATTTTACCAAATACTTTTAAGCCATTATTCAACATTCATGACAACTTGGGGAAATACAATGGGCAAGAGATTATAATCTTGTTTAAGAGATGAGGACGGAAGCATGGCTCCCAGAAAACTAGAACATAAGTCTAAGTATAAGGCATCTACTATCCTAAATGAATTGGATTCACTTTAACATATTTTATTCATTAATCTTTCTAACATTGTAGTCCCATTCCCAGGAGTATAGATGAAAACTAGCTGGGGACTTATAAGAAACAGGGCTTACCACCATTAGCCATTAGGGACATACAATTCAGAGCCACAATAAGATACTATTTCACACCACTTAGAGGGCTAGAGTTGAAAAGACAAATAACAAGTTTTGTCGATTCTGTGAAGAAATTGGGACCATCATACACTGCAAGAGGAAATGTAATATGGCATAGTCACTTGGAAAGCAGGCTGACAGTTCCTCAAAAGGATAAATATAGCTACCGTATGACTCAGCAATTCTTTTAGGTATATACCTAAGATAATGAAAACATAATTCCACACAAACACGTGTATCTGAATGTTCATAGCAGCATTATTCATAACAACCAAAAAGTTGAGACAACCCAAACACCCATTAATTTATAAATTGGTAAACAAATGTAGTATATTCATACAATGGCATGGTATTCAGCTATCAAAAGGCATGAAGTACTGATACATGCAACAACATGGAGGAACTTTGGAAACAGTCTGCTAAGGGAAAGAAACCATAGAAAGGATCACATATTGTATGATTCAGTATGTGAAAAGTCCAGAATTGATAAATCTATAAAAAAAGAAAGTAGTTTAGTGGTTGCCTAGGGCCAGGAGGTGGGATGGAAGAAAAAGAGACACTGGTTTTGTTGGGGGAGGAGGGGAAATGGGGATGTTCTAAAATCGGTTGTGGTGACAATGGCACGGTTTTATGAATACAATAGGAGATACTGAATTATACACTCCAAATAAATGAATTGTGTGGTATGCGAATTATATTTCAGTAAAGCTCTTACTTATATTGGAAGAAAGAAAAGAAGGAAGGAAGCAAGAGAGGAAGGAAAGTAGGAAGGAGGGAGGGAGTGAGGAGGGAAGGGAGGAAGGAAGGAAGGAAAGAAGGAAGGAAGGAAGAAACTGGACTTATTTCTTGGAGCAGAAAAAGAAAGAGAAGTGTGGGCCACGGGCCTTTCAATATTTCTTATCTGGTGGCTCCATGCCTTTATTCAGGGCTTCAAGCCTGCCTCTTCCATTCCATTTAGTTTTCTGTATCAGGGTGTGCTGGACAACAGCCTTTACACAGCTACTTCATGGCCCAAGGTCAGCTTTTCTGCGCTCTGTCACCAAGCTTGGATCACATCGTAAACTTGCAAAATTTCTACAATTCTCCACTCGACACAGTCCACTGCTGAAGTCTGACAGAGAGGCGAAACTTTCTGTAGGAAGGTTGAAGGACACCTGGCTTCACCCACTTATATTTGCATATACAGATCAGGACCAGAAGCTAGGGAAAGTTCTGGGGATGGGGGAGGGGTAAAAGAGAAAAGAATGGAATGGGGCAGTGTCTTAAAGCGATGGGAGGAGCAGGAAAAGCCTGCTATAGGGAGGAATTCAAAGTACATCCAGTCGTTCTCAGTCTGTGGTTTTCTCAGGAATGTTGCAATACCAATCAGAAAATTGAAAGAGGAAGGAATGTGTATCCCAAGCAAGGAAGAGCTGTGATAGGACCTTGAACAGCAAATACAAAGGGCTTGGATATTGCTAGAGGCCAGTAGATGGTGATGTTGAGGCCTCGGCCTCAGGGATGTTTATTCTTCCTTCCTGATTTAACACAAAGAAAAACATCTTAAAAACTTAGATCAATCTGAGGGTTGATGGGGGGTGGGAGGGAGGGGAGGGTGGGTGATGGGTACTGAGGAGGACACCTGTTGGGATGAGCACTGGGTGTTGTATGGAAACCAATTTGACAATAAATTTCATATTAAAATAAAAAAATAAAAAATAAAGAAAAACATGCCCACATCCCATATGTTCAAAATAATTAACTAGGAGAGTCGAATTGAAGCATAACAGCATGGTTAATAGTCAAGTATTGATTAAGTTTGGTTTTACAGCTTAACCTTCCCCCATATCACAGAGTCAATACATCCAATTGTTTTTAGGATCCAAATATTTTTTTTAAACGTTTATTTATTTTTGAGACAGAGAGAGACAGAGCATGAACAGGGGAGGGTCAGAGAGAGAGAGGGAGACACAGAATCGCAAACAGGCTCCAGGCTCTGAGCTGTCAGCACAGAGCCCGACGCGGGGCTTGAACTCACGCACCGCGAGATCATGACCTGAGCGGAAGTCGGACGCTTAACCGACTGAGCCATCCAGGCGCCCCAGGATCCAAATATTTTTGTAAGCATCTAGGAAGTCCCAGAGTCCATCATTATGCATTTAAGACACAAAGGAGCCTGGGAGAACTCGACTGGCTTGTGGAGAATAGCTGAAGCCCATTTTGTCCAAAAGGGGCGTAGAATGTTGGAGTGATGCCCCAGAATCAAGTGAGCGACCCTCTGCTTCAGAGAAGGCCAGCCCTTCCCCCACCGAAAAGACAACAATTAGTTTTCCATCATACCTCCATCCTCAGGATGCTCACCACCACTCACTGCTTTGAGACCTTCACAAACAATGTCACTATGCATTTTATCTCTGTTTTGTCACATACAAGAAGCTCATGATTCGAAGTCATTGCTCAGACTCTCATCTCCATAAGGCCCTGGATATCCCTAGTTTTGATTCCACATACCACCCCTGTCCAAATTTTGAAATTCTTCACTGGACATTCTGGGACTTATAGTCAGCTGTCAGAAAAACTCAATTTCTTGGAATATTTTCTTTCCTTTCTTGGTCTTGCTCCTGACTCTTTGTTTCTGTCTCTGTCTCTGCCCCCCCATAATTCTCTTATCATGATTCTTGATATTTCAAGACCTAGGGGTGTCTAGGTGGCTCAGTTGGTTAGGCATCCGACTTTGGCTAAGGTCATGATCTCACGATTCCTGAGTTCGAGCCCCACAGCAGGCTCTGTGCTGACAGCTCAGAGCCTGGAGCCTGCTTTGGATTCTGTCTGTCTGTCTGTCTCTCTCTCTCTCTGTCCTTCCCTCACTCACACTGTCTCTCTCTGTCTCTCAAAAAATGAATAAATGTTAAAAATATATAGTTTTTAATTCAAGACCTAAGCTGAAGTTGGACGCTTAACCAACTGAGTCACCCAGGTGCTCTGTCAGCACAGAGCCCACTTTGGAACTTCTGTCCTTCTCTCTCTACCTTCCCCCCCACTCAAAAAATAAACATTAAAAAATTTATAATAGTGACAAATTTGGTAGCAACAAAATATCCATTAAAACACCATTTATTTTGTTTTGTCAGGCTAATCTCTTAAATAATCAAAACAACTCTGCAGTAGGTGTTGCTACTTTTTTACAGAGAAGGAAAAGAAATTTAAAGAGGTTCCATATTGCCTAGTGACAAACGGCTGGTATGTACTGAATATGGTGACTTTCTCTAAGTCAAGTCTGAGTGGCTTTAAAGCCTTTGTGGAACTTGGGGAAGTTTCCACTCCTAGTAAGCATATGGGTATGGCATTGGGGCTCAGGGATTCAGACTTCATTCAAGTTTTTCAAATACATTAGTTTGTATAATACTATGGCAATTGTACTTGCCATAATTACTAAACTTGTGCACATGTTGTTTTGTATCTGTGAAGGTAAGTCTGGAAAGCAATTTCCTTTGTGGTTGCTGGATCAAAGGAGAAATGCATGAGAATTAGGTTGAGGTATTTCCAAATTCCACAAAAATTCTGTTGTATTTTATATTCATGAGTAATGTATGAAAGAGCTTGTTTTCTTAATTGTTTGCCAACATGATGTTGATCCTTTTCATTATTGCCAATCTGATAGGTGAGGAATGGTAACTAGGCTATAGCCTTAATTTCATTTCACTTATTAATAGTTAAGCATATTCCAACTGACTTTGTCATCTTTCGTCAGACTCTTGATCATTTTTTCCCCCTACGCTTTATGGGCTCCTTGTGTATTAGGAAAAATTAACCATTCATCTGTAATATAATTTGAAAATACTTCTTCCCAGTTTGACATTGGCTTTTGACTTTCCTTATGGTGATTTTTTTGGTTTTGGTTTTTTTTTTGCCATGAAAAAAAAAGGGGGGAAGGCATTTTTTATTGGAAGATCATAGTGATGTCTCTGTGGAAGAGACATATAAACAGAAAACTGAAGGAAAGGAGAGTAATGTAAAGATTAAGAAGAGAGTGGATCATCAGAGTGCTCAGTTGGTTAAGCCTTTGACTCCTGATTTTGGCCTTAGGTCATGAGCATGGAGCCTGCTAAAGATTCTCTCCCTCCCTCTCCCTATGCCCTTCCCCTACTTGTGCATGCACAGGTGCTCTCTCTCTCTCTCTGTCTCTGTCTCTCTGTCTCTCTGTCTCTCTCTCTCTTTCAAAAAATAAAAAAGATATAGGAAGAGGATGTTTCAGGCAACCAATTAACAGGTACCAGGGATTTGAGGAGGAGATGAATTTAGTGTATCTGCAAAACAGTGATTAAGTATATGTGTTTTGTAGTAGGTGTACTTGTTTATTTTTGTTTTTATTTTAGAGAGAGAGAGAGAGAGCGTGGGAGCATGCACACAAGTGGGGGAGAGGATGGGTGGAGAGAGAATTCAAGCAGTCTCCATGTGGAGCCTTGTGCAGGACTCAATCCCACAATCCTGAGATCATGACCTGAGCCAAAATCAAGAGTTGTGTGTTTAACTGACTGAGCCACCCAGGTGCCCCTGGAGCAGATGTAATTAAAGCAACATCTACAACAATTTCTAAAGGCATTTAATTTTGATATTTAAACATTATATTTGGTTGAATTCAGTTATTATAAAAATTAGATTTTTTTTAAATCTTGTTTTCCCTTTCCTATTCCTCTATGTAGAAATAAAATTCATGTATGATTATGCAATCTGCTTGGGTCTCGGGACAACTTTTTATTAATTATGAGATAATGAGCTATTAATTGAGTTGAATGAGCTATTAATTAATAATAATTAAAGCAAGAATACAAATAAAGCTATCATTTGTCAAGCATTTATTATATACCAAGCACTTTTATACTATATATATACATAATATATATTTATACATATTGTATGTATTATAAAATATATATTATAGAATATATAATACATATCTCTCATACACACATTAAGGAGAAAATGCAAGTGGATACTGAGAAAAGTCCTGTTTGGATGGGAAACTCCAAATAACTTATCACCCTTACCCTAACCAATTTCTCCTGAGACGGTGGAGGACCAGAAGATATTGAATAATAGGTAGAAGAAGGTGGGGTGGCTGTTACTGTAGATTTCTAAGAAAAGAAATCAAAGGTGGGTTTGAGTAGAGCATGTATGTGAATTAATTGGGACATAGATGATAATAGCATAGCGATAACTGGAAGACGTAGAGACGAGGTTAGGGTGAACATAGGATCAATTAATAGATACAGAAAGGGATTAAGTTAAGGTCAAGTTGAGAACACTTATTTAGATTCCTTGGCAAGATGTGAAAACATTTGTTTAGCCCCTTCCCAAATCTGCTTGGTCCTTGCTCCATAAATAATAGGATTGAGCATAGGCGGGATGACCACATAGAGGTTGGCCAGGAGGATATGGACATAGCGTGGGATGCGTCTCCCACCGAACCTGTAGGCAAAGACAGAGAAAAGGTCAGGGATGTAGAAGAGTAAGATGACACAGACGTGGGAGCCACATGTGCTCAGGGCCTTGGACCGGGCATTTCGAGAAGGGAGGCGGAAGACAGCTCGGAGGATGTGAATGTAGGAAACAGCGATAAGGATGATGTCCAGGCCTGTGGAGAGTAGGGCAGCTGCCAACCCGTACCAGACATTGATGGAGATATCAGAACAAGAGAGACGGGCGATGCCCATGTGCTCACAAAAAGTGTGTGCAATGATGTTGATCCGGCAATAGCGCAGGCGCTTGAGAAGAAAGATGGATGGAAACATGATGATGAGGCTGCGGGTCAGGGTGGCAGCGACGATCTTCCCAATGACGGTGCTCGTGAGGACTGTGGTATATCGCAGAGGGGAGCAGATGGCCACAAAGCGGTCAAAGGCCATGGCCAGCAGGACTGCAGAGTCGGCCACAAAGAGGAAGTGGATGAAGAACATTTGGGTGAGGCAGCCATCAAAGGAAATGTGGCTGGAACCTAGCCAGAAGTTGGCCAGTGTTTTGGGCATCGTGGAAGTGGAGAGCAAGATATCTGCACTGGCCAGCATGGACAGGAATATGTACATGGGCTCGCGCAGGCTTGGCTGCGAGAGGACGATACCAATTAAAATGCCGTTCCCTGCCAGGGCGGCTACATACATGGCGCAGAAGGGGATGGAGAGCCAGATGTGCAGGTGCTCCAGCCCAGGGATGCCAGTGAGGAGGCAGCCTGTCGTGCGAGTGTCAGAGTCGTTCACGGCAGCCGTGCTCCTGGCAGATGAAAGGGCCATGATTTTCTTCAGAGCCCTCGCCTGTGCCAGAGGGGAAACATAACTTCAGACTTTGTACACACTAGCAGAGTGAACAGTTGCAAACTCTTGCAAACAACCACAAGGTCTGTACACACAGGTCCTACAACCACTATGGGGTGGGCACAGGCATATTCTCTGTAGACAATTACACACGGGCTCTGCACGATGTGCACGGTTATAGACCCTGCCCACAGAAAGGCTCTGTGTTCTTATTCAGAGGTTTTTGACATAGTTCTAAGAGCTTTGTGGGGCTCGAAAACCTTGCCAGACTCAGTACAGTGTCACAGGTTCTGAAAAGAACAGGAATAGCTAGAACACCAAAACAATCTCTATAATCTCTCCAGGTATGTGAACTGTAATGAACTCTGCAAAAGCTCAGGCTCTGCACAGAAGGGCCACAGTCTGCCACCAAGCAACAGTTACCTCTTCTTATCAGACCATGTGGAAGAGTAGGATTGGGGGCTGTGGGCACTGCAGACACTATATCTCTTTCCCCCATCACTGATGCTCTGACAAGTATGGAGGCGGTGAAGGCAGCTGTGGCATTTAGAAAGAACACTAGACATTATGTGCAAAAAAACAAAAAAAAAATCCTGGGTCAGAGATCTGCTCTGTCAATTACACTGTGTAATTTTGGACACTTCACTGTGGTTTCTAAGAAACAATTTTCTAATCTTTTAAATGAGCATGATTGTTGTCCTATTGGCATATCACATGAGATTTTGTCTTTGGAAGCCTTATTAAACTGTGTGGTGCCTCCTTAATCACCCATCTGGCTCTGAAGTGTGATGCAGTCACCAGGAACAAGAAGGAAGGTGTGGTGTGATGCTTCAGAAGGTGAGGTCCTCTGATCAGCATCACCAGCATCATTAGGGAACTTGCAGATTCTTGAACCCTACCACAAATCTCATGAGTCAGAACCTGGGCTTCGAGGCAGCAATCTACTTTTTAGCGAGGCCACCAGGTGACTCTGACTCATGCTAAAGTTTCCGAGCCACTGATACAAGACTTTTTCCCTTTCCTCCGTGTCTGGTCCAGATGCCCATCCCATCTTCCGGGATCAATAGCTTCTCAGTTCCGACTGGTTTTGCAGCATTCTCCCTGGAAATGCCTAGACTTCTGCTGCATCTAACCAGTGTGATCCTCAGCTCACATGGTCAGGATGTGGAGAAAATGACAGGACCATACAGTCGGTACTACGAATTAAGCCACTTGACCCCTCAGCCCTCTCCAACGTTCTCACAACGAACGTTCCTTGGGCAGAAGGAACCCCACTGCCCAAATTCCTATTCTTCTATCAACTGAACTTTCCTCCTGTATAACCCAGACCTCAACTTTGTCGGGAGCCAACTCCTCATACAATTATTCCACTCTGTTTACAGACTTATCTCTGCACCCATTCTCCTCTCATTTCCTCCAGTTTTAGAGAAAGCCGTGTGACTGTTTTTCCTGTGCTTCAACGATTCCTTTGTTAGAGCTGGAATACATTTTACTTCACTTAGGTATAAAAAAGCCCCTTCAAGTTATTTTACTGATTTATTTAGAGATAATATAAATCAATTGTGACTTTCTATGCTGGCAGCAAACAACTGGAAAATTAAATTTTAAAAGTTCCATTACAATATAAACATAAAAGCATACAAAATGTATGTTAACAAACCACATACTTAAAAATAAATGTAACTGAAGTTTGCAAAGCCCCTACACTGAGAGCTGCAAACTACTGCTGAGATTTTTTAGAACATAAAAAGATGGAGATGTACACCATGTATACAAGTCAGAGGACCCAAGTGATTGTTAAGACATCAGCTTTCTCAAAATAAATCTATAGTTTGCTTTTTAAATTTTAACTTATTTGAATAATAGGCAAGTAAAAATTGTATATATTCAAAGTGTACATTGTCAAATTATTGCCACAATCAAGTTAATTAACTTATTATCCAGCACCTCCCATAGTTACTTTTTGTGTGTGTGGTCTTAAATTATTTTTAAAACCAGATGGATAAATACACACACCTGTATACTTGTACATGTGCATATATACATATGTGCATATGCGTGTAACTGTGTATGTATGTCTAAAAGGATAATTTCCCCATCTATCCTCTGAATCCCCTCTTTCCTACCTCCTCAGGGACTTTGTTCTGCCAATGTATCCCCTCTCTTCTATATCTTCAGTTTCTCCTAAATTCTTGGATCTTCCTTCTTAGATCTTTTGCATTTATAAACATTCAAATCTTTATAACCTTGAAAACAAACAAAAAATAACAACAGCTGTCATAAAAATATCTTATTCTACTAATCTGTCCCACTACTTACTGTTGCGTCTTTCTTCCTTTTTTCCAAAGTCAGTCCTTCCAGCGACGCCTGGGTGGCTCAATCGGTTAAGCGTCTGACTTTGGCTCAGGTGTGAGTGTGAGTGGAAACCTTCCTATTCTCTCATTTTTGTTAGTATTCACTACATATCAACTCTATCCCAGACACCAGTGAATAAGACGCAGCAGTTCATGAGTTCGAGCCCCACGTTGGGCTCTGTGCTGACAGCTCAGAACCTGGAGCCTGCTTTGGATTCTGTGTTTCCCTTTCTCTCTGTCCCTCCCATACTCATGCTCTGTCTCTCTCTGTCTCTCAAAAATAAATATTCAAAGTCAGTCCTTCCATACACATCTCTTTGGGCTTTGACGTCTCTACCCTCCCCTGGTGCTTTTCCAGTCTCCTGATCTTCCTTTCCAGTCCATATTAAGGGTGATTCTGTCCCAGCAGGATTTGCTGTCAGGTATTTGCTATCAGGTGTCTCTAACCTCTCCTTACTGCCCGTTTCCCCTGGCTAATCTGGTCCACTGCCTTAGCTTCATTTAGCCCACCTATGCTAGTACTTTCCAAATCTATATCTGCCATCCATATTGTTTTCCAGGCTTCAGATCCACTTACCCCCATCCTCGCCCCAACTAGTCTGCAGTCCTTCCACTATCTAAGCCAGATTCTATGCATAAGTTATGTTTCCTACAGATAATTTTGAGCATGGTACTTACTTGATTACAGATACTAATTTCCTTCTGCCTGAATGATTCTCACAAATAACTTGCCCACTTGCTCTTCTAATATTGGATCAAATGCATGCCTCTGAGTTTACAATTTGCTTCCTCTATCTCCTTCCTCACTTTTATTTACCCAGTTTATATTTCTCATTCAGGAAGACTTTCTTCATCCCTCAAGGCTGGGCTATGTGCTTCTTCTGTGCACCTATGTTCCCCTGCAATTACCTCTCTCTCCACTTATCACATTGAAGTATTTTCAGCCCTAATATATTGTGAAGCTCCTTCAGGGTCGGGGCTGCGTCTTATCCACTGGTGTCTGGGATAGAGTTGACATGTAGTGAATGCTAACAAAAATGAGACAATAGGTAGGTTTCTACCCACACAGCCGTATAAGTTCACACTGTCAGGGACACACACTCATGCCATAAAAATCATGGGTTTGTAATCACAGATCCTCTGTTCTCACACTCTCTTCTTGTCCTGTGCCTTTTGCACTCATGCTTCCCACATCACTCACCACGTGCATCCTCCGCCACCTGCTCCCACCTCTGTGGGTCACATTGGCCCCTATGCAAACTTTGCTTCTCCAGTTCCGGTTCTCCTCCTAGATAGTCAGCCTCCAAGGCAGCCTTTGTTGACAGCACCTCCCTATCGCTAATCCATGGGACTTGTGTTTTCACTCCAGTTCAGGCACGCTTGATGTTCCTGCACCCCCAAACTGGGTAGCATCCCCAAAAGCCCCACTTTAGGTTTTTTCTCCGGCAGCTCCTGTTTTCAGACCCTCCGCTGCTTGTATGCCCAGTTCTCTTGCCCTCTCATTCTTGCTTCTCTGTGCTTTGGGGAAATCACCAAAAAACGTGTTCCTTCTATTCCAATGAATTTGTACTCCCACTTGTTTTTGAATCCTTTACCTGACTGTTCCATTCAGGAATGTTATCCTTTTTTTTTTAAATTTTTTTTAATGTTTATTTATTTTTGAGAGAGAGGGAGAGACAGAGAATGAGCAGGGGAGGGGCAGAGAGAGGGGGAGACACAGAATCTGTGCTGTGTGAGCTGTCAGCACAGAGCCTGATGCGGGGCTTGAACTCATGAACCACGAGATCGTGACCTGGGCTGAAATCTGATGCCCAACCAACTGAGCCACCCAGGCGCCCCGGAATGTTATCCTTTATAAATGCTCCCCCTCCCCCTACACCTGCAATAAAATAACATTTCCCCCATTGTTTCTCAATGTCTGAGGATAGAGTTGTGTGTCATTTATGATTCTTGCATCCTCCTTACCAGCCAAGGACTATTTGCTCATTAGTCTCACATCCTCACCTGTAAAGTGACCCTTCAAACTGCTCTTCCCCCATCTCACTCCACAGGAGAACAAAGTGACCTAGCCCATTCTTCCTCTTCACCCATCACTTCTCCTTGAACGTTGCTACAAAGCTGTCTACTTATCTTGTACCCATTTCCCATCCATTCCTCCATATTAGTCACCTCTTCTCCATCCTGAAAATGTGTGACCCACACTTACCTCCCTGAGGCCTCCTTCTCAGAATCACAGTTTCTCAAGTCAACATTTCATACACAGCTCAACTTCCTCCATATATAGAGTTGAATCTTGGGCCTTGCTCCATATGGTGTTTATTTCCTCTTCTCCTTTGGGAATGGGGATTCTCCTCCCTTGGTGTCCCCTTTCCTCCCTTAGTTTCAAATCCCTTCCCTGCCATCTGGGCCGATATGCTTCTGTTCAACACAAGGATCTAAGGCAGGCAAGGATATGCTCTGGCATAGAGCCAGAGAGAAGAAATCTATTGATAGACACTGAGCATCTTAGGGAGTGGGCAGTGGTGGTCAGCACCAACTCAGAGGCTCTTAGCATGAGAGTTTCCTTTGAACCTGTTTTTGCATTTCCTGCTTCAATACTCATTCTCCTCCATGCCTTCAACCCCCCTCTCTCTTCTCTCTTCCTCTCATCATTTTGTCTTCCCTAAGGCATTTTCCTCTTGGGCTTCTTTCATTCATTATCTGCCTAGTGCCTGTCTTCAAATCTCTGTGTCTTTTTAACCTTCACTCTCTTTTCACTCCTTCACTGCCCCTAAAAATCTATTGCACTCATATAGCATCAGGAAGGAAAGGATATATAGGAATCATTGTCCCTAGTCTTGCTCATTCAACAATTTGACAAGATTGATCCCTTTTTTGGTAAGCATTTCAGGTAAATAGGTAAGGGAATCATGTCCTCTTACCATGAGCGGGTACTAGTAATTACCATAAAGTAGTGATACAAAGTGCTATGGAATCCAGAGGCCAGAAGAATAATTCTGCCTGGTAAAGTTAGGGGAGGCTTCACAAAGTGTCAGATTGCAGCTGGGACTGAAATGGATGTGGTGTGCACACATGTGTGTGTCCATGTGTGTTTATGACTTTTTAAAGTGCCAACTGAGACAATGAATGTGAAAGAACTTTAGAAGTTTCCATTGATTGAATTGCCTATTCTTGTGCTAGCACCACATGTTCTTGATCACTATGGCTTTATAACAAGTTTTAAAGCCAGGAAGTATGAGGGGCGCCTGGGTGGCTCAGTCTGTTAAGCATCAGACTCCGGCTCAGGTCATGATCTCACAGTTTGAGAGTTCGAGCCCAGCGTGGGGCTCTGTGCTGACAGCTCAGAGCCTGGAGCCTGCTTCGCATTCTGTGTCTCCTTCTCTCTCTGCTCCTCCCCTGCTCATGCTCTATCTCTCTCTGTCTCAAAAATAAATGAAACATTAAAAAAAAATTAAAGTCAGGAAGTACAAGTCCTATTTTACTCTTTTAGAGTTGATTTGACTCTTCTGCATCCCTTGTGACTCCATATGGATTTTAGCATCAGTTTGTTAATTTTCTTTTTTTGTTTGTTTGTTTATTTATTTATTTTGAGAGAGAGAAAAAGTGCAAGCTGGGGAGGGGCAGAAAGATAGGGAGAGAGAATCCCAAGCAGGCTATGCACCGCCAGCAAGGAGCCCGATGTGGGGCTTAAATGCACAATCCGTGAGATCATGACCTGAGCTGAAGTCCGACGTCCAATTGATGAACCACCCAGGTGCCCCTAGTTTGCTAATTTCTGTGAAGAATTCTGCTGTGATTCTGGTAGGGATTGAGTTGAATCTGCAGATCAGTTTAGGAAGTATTGTCATCTTCACAGTGTTGAGTTTTCCATCCCTGAACATGGGAAATTTTCCCATTTATTTAGATCTCTTTTAATTTTTTTCAACAATATTTTCTATCTCTCAGAGTATAAAATTTATACTTCTTAAACTTCTTCCTAAGTATTTTATTCTTTATGATGTTCTTATAAATTGAATCATTTTTCTAATTTGTTATTAGATTGTTCATTACAAATGAATAGAAATATAAACAATTTTGTATATTGATCTTAAATATTGTATATTGACCTTCAACCTTGATAAACTCATTTGCTAGTTCTAATAATTATTTTTAGTGGATTCCTTAGGAATTTCTATATCAAGGTCAGGTCCTCTATAAATTGAGATAGTTTTACTTATTCTCTTCCAATCTAGATGCCTTTTATTTTTTATTTTTGCCTAATTTCCTTGGCTAAGACCTCCAGTACACTGTTGAATAAAAGTGGCAAAAGCCTGTATATACATATACGTATATGTACACACATGTATGTACATATGTGTACACGTATGTGTATGTACATATATGTATATGTATCCTGTATATACATACATATATATTCTTTATTATATACAAGAGCCAATAATAATAAACATTTTTTGAGCATTTACTACATGTTTTGTAAGTTCAGGAAGTAACTCATGTTTATTAGAAAGAGTTGTAACTCAAGGGGCACCTGGGTGGCCCAGTCAGTTGAGCATCAGACTCTTGGTTTTGGCTCAGGTCATGATCTCAGTGTTCATGAGTTTGAGTCCCGCATCAGGCTTGTGCCAACTGTGTGGAGCCTGCTTGGGATTCTCTCTCTCCCTCTCTCTCTGCCCCTCCCCTGCTCTTTCTCTCTCTCTCTCAAAATAAATAAATAAACATTTTTAAAAATAAAAAAAAAAGTAAGAGCTGTAACTCAACACTACTTATCATGATATAGCATTCTAGAATGGTATATATCTGCTCCATTTTCAACAAGTCATTTTATAATTACATTTGTTTGTTCCAAAGAATTATAATATTGATGGCTTAATAAAGAGGACAGACAATAGTAAAGATAGTTTTTATGTCTGTGAGTCACTGTTTCTTAGGGATATTTTGTTTACCTGTTTTTCCACTCAGAGTATATTTATTTTATATCCCAAATTGTCTGTGTCAAGAACTGTGAGGAGTATGAAATTTTCTTCTACTTGCAAACTAACAAGTTATTCATTTCATGGTGGCTGGTGGAAGACACAGGAATCCTAGGTCAGAGACAAAGGAGAATTTAGTACAAACAGCCATAGTAGATTTCTCTAGATTTAATTGATGTCCTTTTTCTGACCCAGAGTCCTGTCCAGGAAACCTCATTATATTGAGTTGTCATGTCTCCCTTAGGCTCTTCTTGGATACAGCAGTATAGTTTTAAAATGTTTCAATGTGTTACTATTTTACTTTGATTTTTTTAAATGGAGTTTTTATGTATACCATGTGTTTTTAATTTAAAATGTTAAATTTCTTTTTCTATATTGTTGGAATGAACCAGATTGGTGTCCCTGTGTGCTCAATTTGATTTTTTGCTACAGAATTTCCACTCTGACTGGTTGAGATGAGAGAAAGTCAATTTCATGTAAGTTGCTGAGAGATCTGCAAGAACTCGGGGACATAGCAGAGACAAAAGAGTATATCTTTAGGGAAGCAGGAAGTTACTTTACCCATTTTTCTGTGCCACAGTTGATACACCCAGCTTTACAACCTTTAATAGCTGGTCTATTTTCCCTGAAGGTATTCTGAACTTGTTATTTTTATCTGATTCAGTGAAATGGAGAGCTTAGTTAGCACCACAAAATTACAATGTAACTTCAGCTCTTTCTGTAGTATGCAAAGCTTGCTCTTCCCTATATGTTTATTATACTGTTACACAAGACAATTCAAATGTGAAAGGTGTAAGACACTAAGACTAGAAGTAGTTCTTTTTAGCGATGCATTTAATAGAATCAATAAAATGAAAGAAAACAAGGGAAGTGAGAGAAAGCTGTTTCAAGAAGAACTTTAAGGTTTCTGCCATAAGCCTCTGAACATTAATGATACATCTCCAGCCCTATGGTAAACATTGAATAGTCTGCAATGACCTGAGGAAGTGGTTTATGCAAAAGTTTAACTCTTCTTGCTCAGAAGTCAGAATTTCTTCAGTCTAAGAAGTACCTCGATGCAGTTACAACTAGAAACCGGAAAGCCCTATCCAATGGGCTAAAAGGTGATGTTTATATCTACAAGCATATGATCAGAACTTACCCACATCCCTAACCAGTCTACTGTCTTTTCTCCAAACATTCACATAAACATTTGGGATCCAGAATTTAAAGGGTTATTATCACACCATTCTCCCCAGTCAGAACCAGGAGCCTAGTTACTTTAATTTGTTTTTTCTTTCAAAAATTATTTTTTGATGATCTGTGAATGACTAGTCTACACAGGAATTCTAGCACTTCCTGGTTTCTCCTCTCTATCTAAAACTCTGAATCAAAGCATGTTTATATATGATGTCATTTCTAGATCAGGAAAATATTAATGTAAACATTTACGCACTAATCCTAATAGTATTCACTGTTGACTGGAGTCCCTGGAGTCTCCCTATATTTCAGAGCCCTCACTTTGAAGTCTTTCCATCCCCTGAGAAAAACAATGAGAAATAAAAAGTTATGCTGTGCAGGTGTGTCTGTCTTTCCTGGGTGGAATTAAATTTCTTTGTTCCCATCCCTCACCTCTCATCTAGGTATGCTTCTTTCTTTTTACATGTCCTCCCCAATGGTGTTACCTCCTGCACCTTTCTGTTCTCATCTTGAACTTATCCTCTTCAAGCCCTTTATTGGTTTTCTAACATCGGAATAAGGTGTCTGTGAGTATTATCTGAATGTGGTAATTGTGATAGGGGTCTTGGGGAGACAGATGGGGAAGATCCAGAAAAAGGTTATGGTAGCTAGATTAATGAATGGCCCTGCAAAGATATGCATACCCTAACCCCTAGAACCTGCTCGTAAGTTATTTATATGTCAAAGGAGATTTATGGTTGCTAATCACTTGACTTTAAAATAGGGATATTATACTGGATTATCTGAGTGAGTCTGATGTAATTGCAGTGGTCTTATAAGTAGAAGAGGGAGACAGAAAAGTTTGTAGAGAGAGACAGAGATGTGACTACAGAGGTTAGAATGAGATTTGAAAAAAAACACTCAATTCACTTTTATTGTCTTTGAAGATGGTGGAAGCAAAAATAAGCCAAGGATATTTGTGTGTGTGTGTGTGTGTGTGTGTGTGTGTGTGTACACAGATATATATATTCAATACTTTCTGGCCCAAAGAGGACACAGTGAAAAAATAAGTAAACAATGGAATAACAGTTTTATTCCTTAGATTGTATGAATGGTTATTCTATGTGAAATCTTGCCTTCTTTTACTCTGGAAGAGAAACATGAGAACAGAAAATTTGTCTTCGAGAGGGATTCCCAATCATTAACAGAAGATGCTCATATATCTAGGAAAGAGAATCCAGGAAAATCATGTAAAATTCAATACAGCCATCTGATTTTTTTTTTTGGTAAAATGATTAAGAGCTGTGATTTTAAGCAGGGGAATGGACTGCATGGTTTAGGATTACTGGAGAAGGTTTCCTGGAGACATTAGTGCTTGTAAGGATCAGGAGCAAGGAATAGAATTTACACATGTTGAGAGAAGACAATATTGCACTGATAGAAAAGGCAGCAATCCAAGCAATGAGATGTAGGAATGATGGAGAAATCTATGGAAGCCTATATGGATGCCTTGTAGGGAAGAATGAGAGACACATTCACATAGGTAGAACTAAAATATGAAAGGAAACTATTGCCTCCCAAGCAGGAGATAAAATATATTCTGTAGGTGTAATGGCAGTTACAAATTTTTAAATAAGGTTGTGAGTGTCTTAATAATTTCATATTTTAAGAGAGAAATCTGGCAGCATGAGATAAAGAAAAACGCTTGCAAGATACTGAAAGAATGGAATGGATGTCTTATTGCATGGCTCCAATAAGCGATTAATGATTAATGATTTGAAGCGATTAGGTGAGGAAGTGGAGAAGAAGTGGAGTAGGCAGATCAAACAGGGATTTTAAAGAGGATCAGAAGAGCTGGCAGATGAGACACAGGGACTGAAAGAGAAAGAAGAGCCCCAGTCAACCCTCAGATCACCATGCTCCAGTGGTGGGAGAATGATGTGATGAAAGAATAAGGTAGCTGGTCAGGAAGTTGGCAGGTGAAAAAATAATGAGTTGTGGAGAATTGTTGAATTGACCGAAGAATATTTAGGTGAAAATTTTCCTCCAGATATTGAAGAAGTGGGGCAAATAGGCAGTAGTAGGCTGGTTTTCCAGAGTCCTAATGATGCACTGGCAATAAGGAATGCAGATTTGCTAATTCGCACCTGACCCCTGTTATTTCTTTGAATGGATATCTCAGTAAGATGTTACTGAGACTTATGCCAGGTAGGATACTCAATACTTACAGCTTTGAGAAATTTCAGACTGAACTTGGAACTTTAGTTGACAACAAGGGGCCAGTAATGATCCCAGGTCATGGATCTGGTGGGACATAGTCCCAATATAGTAACAATACCGTTATGGTAATGTCTATAGATAGGGAATTATTGATTTAGTTGATGTCTCTTGGCAGCCTTTGGTAAATGCTACAGAGATTGTGACAAGAAGTAGGTTGTGTTTGCCTTAGTGTTTGTTATGTGTTGGGAATGAAAGGATTTTAGTTCTGGAAAAGACTTAAAGGGAATTTATGGCCACTCAGTTCTAGGAAAAAAAATTACATTTTGTCTTCAAGGAATTACAGTTACCACGATGGCCACATTGAATCTGACAAGTTTCAATCCAGGTTCTTTCATTTTGGTGGGGATCCCAGGGCTGGAGCAATTCCACATCTGGATTGGGATTCCTTTCTTCACTATCTATCTGGTGGCCCTTGCTGGTAATGGCATCCTTCTTTACCTCATCACTGTGGACCACAGCCTCCACGAACCCCTGTTCTTCTTTCTCTCCATGTTGGCCTCTGCAGACCTCGTATTGTGCACCACGTGTGTCCCCAAAACACTTGGCATATTCTGGTTGAAAGCTCAGAAAATCACTTTTCCTGGTTGCCTTACCCAGTTGTTCTTTCTTCACTTCAGCTTTTTTCTGGACTCCGCCATTTTGTTGGGCATGGCATTTGACCGTTACATGGCCATTTGCTGCCCTTTGAGATACACAAGTGTTTTGACACCAAGGACAATTGTCAAGATCATGGTGGGCATTGTGGGTCGGAGCTTTGGTGTCATTTTGCCTGTTGTTTTCCTGGTGAAGCGTTTGCCCTTCTGCAAGTCACATATCATCCCTCACACATACTGTGAACATATAGGGGTTGCCCGACTCGCCTGTGCTGACATCTCCATCAACATCTGGTATGGTTTTGCTGTGCCTGTGATGACTATTATCTCAGACCTGGTCCTCATTGGTATTTCCTATGCTCTCATCCTTCATGCTGTTTTCCATCTTCCATCCAGAGATGCCTGCCAGAAAGCCCTCAGCACCTGCGGTTCCCATGTCTGTGTCATTCTCATATTCTACACACCAGCCATGTTCTCTGTCCTCACTCATCGCTTCGGACACAATATCTCTCGCACCTTTCACATCATGTTTGCCAACCTCTATGTGGCAATCCCTCCTGCACTCAATCCCATCATTTATGGTGTAAAAACCAAGCAGATCAGGGACAAGGTCATCCTCCTACTCTTTCCTAAAGGGATGAAGTGACTCTGGGCTGAGAACATGGAGAGAAAAAATTATGAAAAGTCAAGTAATCATATTGATTTAATAGAATTTCTTATGTAAATCAGTAGCAGGAAGCCCTCCAATACGGATTCAATTCCCATGAATTTCAAGACCTTAATTCTGTTGGAGAAAATCATTGGTAGAATTACAGTAAGAAAGGTAAGGATTTTTCAAGTCCCTAGAAAATGGCAGACATCAGATGGAAGTATCCTAATTTTCTATGATCAAAAGTATAAATGCAAGATAGGTTTACACTTCCTTTGGTCCTTTTATCCTGTTTCAATGTCCTCTTTAAATACATTTTGAAAAGGAAAGAAAAGAAAAAATAGTACTTTGTTCACAGGTTGTTTACCACTCAGTAAGCTCATAAATTCAATAACCATCTGCATTCTGAAAATTCCCACATCTAAAGCTCTACTCCCAATTCTCTATCCCACATAGCCAACTCTGTATTTGGTAGCTCCTCCTCGTTATCCAACTGAAACTTCACAATAAACATGAACCAAAATTCACTTATTATTGATTATGTTTTCTGAATATCCTTTAAATTCACTCACATGTTTCACATTAAAATACGATTACCTCTTTCTCTGTGTGTGTCCTGAATCTTTTCAACAGCCCCATTTGGAATTTGCTAACTACAAATTATTCTCTTTCCCATCCATTTTTTACTCAGAAACTAGAATGATCTTACTAAACCCCAATTAGATTATGTCAATCCTCTACTTAAAAATTATTCACGGGACACCTGGGTAACTCATTGGGTTAAGCAACCAACTCTTGGTTTTGGCTCAGGTCATGATCTCACAGATCAAGGCCCATGTCAGCACAGAGCCTGCTTGGGATTCTCTCTCTCTCCTTCTCTCTCTCTTTCTCCCCTCACGCCCCCCTCCACCCATGCTCTAGTGTGCATGCGCACGCTTTCTCTCTCTCTCTCTCAAAAAAAAAAATCATTCAGGTTGCCCATTTTTCTTGGAAGAAAACTCAGATGCCCTAATATATCTTCAAAGCCTTTTACAGCATTGTTGGTGCTAACCAGTTTTTGCATGGTGTTCGCTGACCACCTCTCCCCTTTCCTCTCCTCTTTCCTCTCCCCTTTCCTCCTTACATCCGCCTCATGCTATAATCACCCTGTGTGTCTTATGCTTTTTCAAACTCTATTCTTCCTTCTGGACTTCCACACATACTATTTCCTCTGGAATCTGAAGCTGAGCTTGAACTTGGGTAGGAAAGGGAGTGAAAGGAAATAATTTTTCAATTCCTTCTTATTGTTCTATTTCACACCCACCAGGATGACTGTAATTTCTTAAAAATGAGAAATAACATGTTGGTGAGGATGCGGAGAAATTGGAACCCTAATGCATTGCTAGTGAGAATGTAAAATGGTGTAGCCTCTGTAGAATACAGATTGGCAGTTCCTCAAAAAGATAAATGTAGAATTATCAAATGAACCATTCCTACTCTTCAGCATAAACCAAAAAGAATTGAAAACAGATGTTCAACCCAAAACTTGTAAATAAATGTTATAGTGGCATTATTTACATTAGCCCCCAAAATGGAAACAACTCATATCAAATGCATATCAACTGATGAATGGATAAAACAAATACATTCAATCTGAACAATGGGGCCTTTGTCAGTCATAAAAGGGAATGAAGTTGTGATACATAATATAACACAGATGAACCTTGAAAACACTATGCAAAGTGAAAGTAGCCAGACACAGAAGACTACTTCTGTATCATATGATTCCACTTATGTCAAAAGTCCAGAATAGCCAAATCCATAGAGACAGAAAGTCAGTTAGTAGTGGCGAGGTGACTGAGGGAAGGTGAAATAAAGAGGAACTTCTTAGTGAGAACGTGATTTCTGTTCAGGGTGATAAAAATGTTCTGGAATTAGATGGTGGTGATGCTTGCAAACATTGTAAATGCACTAAAAGTCACTAAATGACACACTGTAAATGGTTGAGATGGAGAATTTTATGTGATGTGAATCTTACCTTAATAAAAAAGTTAAATAATATGCTCAGCATCATATAAATAATAAATGAGTATAAAGCTAATAAATCTGTCTGATTTCTTAATTTTTTTAAATGTTTATTTATTTTTGAGAGACAGAGAGAGAGAAAGACAGAGACAGAGCTCAAGAGGGGAAGGGTCAGAGAGTGAGGGAGACACAGAATCTGAAGCAGGCTCCAGGCTCCAAGATGTCAGCACAGAGCCTGATGCGGGGTTGAACTCAGGAACCGCAAGATCATGACCTGAGCCAAAGTCAGATGCTCAACCAACTGAGCCACCCAGGCTACAGGAATAGAATGGGGAGGAGAGACAGGGACAGGGACAGGCACAGGGACAGCAGCCAGCCAAGACTTACATGGTTGATTACATGGTTGAGTATTGTGGAAGTAGAAGACCATTTATACTGGAAGTTTGGACTGAGCATGTGTGATTTTTTTTTTCATGTTTATTTATTTTTGAGAGAGAGAGAGAGAGAGACAGAGCATGAGCAGGGGAGGGGCAGAGAGAGAGGGAGACACAGAATCTGAAGCAGGCTCTCGGCTCTGAGCTGTCATCACAGAGCCTGACACAGGGCTTGAACCCATGAACTGTGAGATCATGACCTGAGCCAAAGTCTGACACTTAACTGACTGAGTCACCAGGTGCCCCAATCATGTGTTGCCTTTTTTTTTTTTATTTTTTTTTTATTTTTTAATATACGAAATTTACTGTCAAATTGGTTTCCATACAACACCCAGTGCTCATCCCAAAAGGTTCCCTCCTCAATACCCATCACCTACCCTGCCCTCCCTCCCACCCCCCATCAACCCTCAGTTTGTTCTCAGTTTTTAACAGTCTCTTATGCTTTGGCTCTCTCCCACTCTAACCTCTTTTTTTTTTTTTTTTTTCCCTTCCCCTCCCCCATGGGTTTCTGTTATGTTTCTCAGGATCCACATAAGAGTGAAACCATATGGTATCTATCTTTCTCTGTATGGCTTATTTCACTTAGCATCACACTCTCCAGTTCCATCCATGTTGCTACAAAAGGCCATATTTCATTTTTTCTCATTGCCACGTAGTATTCCATTGTGTATATAAACCACAATTTCTTTATCCATTCATCAGTTGATGGACATTTAGGCTCTTTCCATAATTTGGCTATTGTTGAGAGTGCCGCTATAAACATTGGGGTACAGGTGCCCCTATGCATCAGTACTCCTGTATCCCTTGGATAAATTCCTAGCAGTGCTATTGCTGGGTCATAGGGTAGGTCTATTTTTAATTTTCTGAGGAACCTCCACACTGCTTTCCAGAGCGGCTGCACCAATTTGCATTCCCACCAACAGTGCAAGAGGGTTCCCTTTTCTCCACATCGTCTCCAGCATCTATAGTCTCCTGATTTCTTCATTTTGGCCACTCTGACTGGCGTGAGGTAGTATCTGAGTGTGGTTTTGATTTGTATTTCCCTGATAAGGAGCGACGTTGAACATCTTTTCATGTGCCTGTTGGCCATCCGGATGTCTTCTTTAGAGAAGTGTCTATTCATGTTTTGTGCCCATTTCTTCACTGGGTTATTTGTTTTTCGGGTGTGGAGTTTGATGAGCTCTTTATAGATTTTGGATACTAGCCCTTTGTCCGATGTGTCATTTGCAAATATCTTTTCCCATTCCGTTGGTTGCCTTTTAGTTTTGTTGGTTGTTTCCTTTGCTGTGCAGAAGCTTTTTATCTTCATAAGGTCCCAGTAATTCACTTTTGCTTTTAATTCCCTTGCCTTTGGGGATGTGCCGAGTAAGAGATTGCTACGGCTGAGGTCAGAGAGGTCTTTTCCTGCTTTCTCCTCTAAGGTTTTGATGGTTTCCTGTCTCACATTCAGGTCCTTTATCCATTTTGAGTTTATTTTTGTGAATGGTGTGAGAAAGTGGTCTAGTTTCAACCTTCTGCATGTTGCTGTCCAGTTCTCCCAGCACCATTTGTTAAAGAGACTGTCTTTTTTCCATTGGATGTTCTTTCCTGCTTTGTCAAAGATGAGTTGGCCATACGTTTGTGGGTCTAGTTCTGGGGTTTCTATTCTATTCCATTGGTCTATGTGTCTGTTTTTATGCCAATACCATGCTGTCTTGATGATGACAGCTTTGTAGTAGAGGCTAAAGTCTGGGATTGTGATGCCTCCTGCTTTGGTCTTCTTCTTCAAAATTACTTTGGCTATTCGGGGCCTTTTGTGGTTCCATATGAATTTTAGGATTGCTTGTTCTAGTTTCGAGAAGAATGCTGGTGCCATTTTGATTGGGATTGCATTGAATGTGTAGATAGCTTTGGGTAGTATTGACATTTTGACAATATTTATTCTTCCAATCCATGAGCAGGGAATGTCTTTCCATTTCTTTATATCTTCTTCAATTACCTGCATAAGCTTTCTATAGTTTTCAGCATACAGATCTTTTACATCTTTGGTTAGATTTATTCCTAGGTATTTTATGCTTCTTGGTGCAATTGTGAATGGGATCAGTTTCTTCATTTGTCTTTCTGTTGCTTCATTGTTAGTGTATAAGAATGCAACTGATTTCTGCACATTGATTTTGTATCCTGCAACTCTGCTGAATTCATGTATCAGTTCTAGCAGACTTTTGGTGGAGTCTATCGGATTTTCCATGTATAATATCATGTCATCTGCAAAAAGCGAAAGCTTGACTTCATCTTTGCCAATTTTGATGCCTTTGATTTCCTTTTGTTGTCTGATTGCTGATGCTAGAACTTCCAGCACTATATTAAACAGCAGCGGTGACAGTGGGCATCCCTGTCGTGTTCCTGATCTCAGGGAAAAAGCTCTCAGTTTTTCCCCATTGAGGATGATGTTAGCTGTGGGCTTTTCATAAATGGCCTTTATGATCTTTAAGTATGTTCCTTCTATCCCGACTTTCTCAAGGGTTTTTATTAAGAAAGGGTGCTGGATTTTGTCAAAGGCCTTTTCTGCATCGATTGACAGGATCATATGGTTCTTCTCTTTTTTTTTGTTAATGTGATGTATCACGTTGATCGATTTGCGAATGTTGAACCAGCCCTGCATCCCAGGAATGAATCCCACTTGATCATGGTGAATAATTCTTTTTATATGCTGTTGAATTCGATTTGCTAGTATCTTATTGAGAATTTTTGCATCCATATTCATCAGGGATATTGGCCTGTAGTTCTCTTTCTTTACTGGGTCTCTTTCTGGTTTAGGAATCAAAGTAATACTGGCTTCATAGAATGAGTCTGGAAGTTTTCCTTCCCTTTCTATTTCTTGGAATAGCTTGAGAAGGATAGGTATTATCTCTGCTTTAAACGTCTGGTAGAACTCCCCTGAGAAGCCATCTGGTCCTGGACTCTTACTTGTTGGGAGATTTTTGATAACCGATTCAATTTCTTCGCTGGTTATGGGTCTGTTCAAGCTTTCTATTTCCTCCTGATTGCGTTTTGGAAGAGTGTGGGTGTTTAGGAATGTGTCCATTTCTTCCAGGTTGTCCAATTTGCTGGCATATAATTTTTCATGGTATTCCCTGATAATTGTTTGTATCTCTGAGGGATTGGTTGTAATCATTCCATTTTCATTCACGATTTTATCTATTTGGGTCATCTCCCTTTTCTTTTTGAGAAGCCTGGCTAGAGGTTTGTCAATTTTGTTT